>NC_041713.1:5428443-6038443 GCF_900700375.1 Denticeps clupeoides | reverse complement strand
ATTGCCATGCAAATATCTGCAAATGTCCATCAGAGGGCGCTGGTGGTACAGATCTAATCTTCTCATCTGTTCATCAGCCCCTTTGTAACCACAGAAGTTCTCACACCTTCAGCATTACATTAAAAAACAGTGAGACATCTGTCAGTGACACAATCATACTTTAAAAATCATATTTTGTTTTAATATAACTGATATCCTAATATACAATAGCTAAACAATTCCAGCAATGGCAAAACACACACAACCACTCACCTGTCAGAATAAGACTTTCAGCACACAAATTTAAGAGATTAGCAAGCATGAGATTATCAGTATCAGCAATTATTTTATTATTTTATTTTCAGTGCAGAACACTGAAATCAGTGAGTGAGTGAGTGAGGAGAAGGAGGAGGATATTCAGAATGAGTAGGAAGTGATAGCATGGGACACATGAAAACATTTTATATGCCAGTGCTAGAAATTCATTCCTTACCTCCTCTTCACCTCGCTTTATAGTCATTCTTTTTCTCTTTCTCTATACTTTTCCTCGCTGAACTTTTTTTTCCATTTGTATTCTCACTCCTCCTCGGCCTCCTACGTCTGGTATTCTTCCTCCCACCATTTGGGACCCCGCATGGGCGCAGCTCAATCTACATTTGAATTCGAGCCTTGTTTCATCCTACTTACTCCCTCCATCTTTCTTTCTTTCTTTCTTTCTTTTTTCCCGGTCTGCTCTTAGTCACACACGCCCTCCCTCGGTTCCTCTTCTGCTCTGCTGCATTCTCGCAGTAACTGCTGCTGGCACACGGAATGTTTTCCTCCATGTTGTAGATGTGTGGCTGTTTGTCCATGAGAAAGGGAAAGAGGGGAGACCAGTGGATACAAATATGCCTAGACATCTGACCAATCACAAAAATTACAATCATACCCAATTCATACCCAGATTCAACTTTTATGACATTGTGTGTTATCCTGTAAAATGTAACCATGTTATGAATTAACACACATTGAATAATTACACAAAGCAGTGGCTGTGCATGTCATGTATTTTCAAAGGGATTTATGCAAGACATAATAATGCCCCCCAAATGACCTTCAATGAATATCTGAATGAATAAGTAGATGTGAATAAGTTGGTCTTTAGTACCATTTAAGGAACCACCACTAGATGGAGGTGTCTGGTGTACTTTTTAATAGACTGGCTTCTGAAGTGAAAGTGATTTATTGTCACATGTGACACACCACAGCACAACACCCAGTACACACAATGAAATGAGGTCTCTGCATTTAACCCATACCCTGAGGGAGCAGTGGGCAGCCAGGAGAGGCTCTCAGGGAGCAGTGTGTGGGGACGGTACTTTTGCTCAGTGGCACCTGACGGTTTGGGATTTCAACCAGCAACTTTCTGATTACGGGTCTGTTTCCTTACCAGCTAGTATTGATCCAATTTTTGTATATGTACAGCCATAGCAAGCATGGCTTTTAGCACTTTCAATCACTTCTGGACTCAATCCCCCCAGAATTTTGCAGAAATTTAGCAGAACTCTGTTACACATATTTTATGTTTAAAAACATACATTTGTAATATTTGGTTATGTTTGCAATATTTGCAGATTGTTTTTTTTCACTTGAAAACTTGCAATATTTGTAATATTGAGGTCAATAGCAGTCGCAAAAGCATTTCACTGCATACCATACCGTGTATGACTGTGTATGTGACAAATTAAATTTAAAATGGAATTTATAGATATGTCACCAGAATTTATGCATGTATGTTTGTTTTTTATGGCATGCCTATTAATTTAGTTAATAGAGCACACTGTGTATTTTCTATCATTGAAACGATCATTTTAACACCTTAAAGGTTACATGAATCAGCACCTTAGACAGTGTTGATGGAATAATGTGCTTTTAGAAGAATTGCATTACAACACTTGCATGCAGTTGCCACAAGCAGAGCACACTGTGTTTCTGCCTAAATTACAGGTACATTCACAGACAGCTCTCGCCTTTTAGCATCAGGATGGCCGAGGATGTATTTCACAAAATACCAAATTACACATGTTTTCATAATCAGTGCTAAAAGGCTCAACACAGAGAGCGAAACATCATTTATTACAGTCATTAATCCTGGTTTGATGCTTTTAAATATTGCCCTGGCCTTAATTTTTCCAGCTATATTCTCTTTTCCATACCTCACCCTTTTTTTTTTACCCATTTGTGTATTTGTCTGTTTATTTAGTCCTTCGGTCACTTTCTTTTGCCTCCACTCTGTATCTCAGTGCCACTTTACCCCTCTCTGTGTGTGTCTCTCTCTTTCTCCATTGTCATGCCTATGTGCCCGTGTTGATGGTGGTTGGTAGGGAAAAGGACTGTCGGTGCTCTTAATGGACAGAGTGTGTTTTGGACGGAAAAGCACAGGGCTGCGCCCCATGTGAAAAAGGGAGCGTTAGGCGAGAACACAAAACCGCTCTTTCACTGAACAAGACTTCAACAGCGCCACAGAGCACAGCACGTCCCCACACGGATGCTCAACGTTAAAACAAGTTTTAAAAAAGCAGGAGGGAATGAGCAGTCTGACTTATTAAGGTTAAGTTGACCTCTTGTTGGCCGCGGTGTGAGACGTGTGATGGCAACTTTTGGACATGTGCACCTCACTTCAGTGGTTGACAGTCTTTTCAATAAATATTGATGTATGATTTTATGGATGAGTTCAAAGAGGACTTTGAGGATTTGCGTCTTTGTCTGGACAGTACTATGTTTTATGGAGGAAAGTGCTTTCAAAATAGGTGTTGATATAGCCGTTTTCGTTTTTTTTTTTTTTCCCATTGTGAGCCATTTAAACCATTTCGAATAATTTTCAAATGTCATGGATGGACCTGGTGGGGTACTCTGGATCCACTGGTTCCTGCTTGTATATATACTTCCTTTGCTGGGTCATTGAATGCACTGTGTCTTGTCTTTTGTCATCATGCATGTTCTGTAAATAAACACCCCTTTTTCGTGTAAAGTCCTGCAAATGCATCCTCAGCATCTTCGCCAGTGGCAGACCTGTGACATCAAATCATTTAAAATAATTTCGAGCATTTGTCAGAACATTACTGTTGTGGAACGTATTAGTTAAGTAATATTTAATGCTTGCTCTTACAAGCCTAGTGATTTAACCTCATGTATGTGGCTTCGGTGAGGGAAGATAATTGTTAGACACGTTCTTTTCTCCTGATATCCATAGTTTTGCATTCTCTTGAAGCTTCATTGGTATATTTTTGTCAGACTTACATGTTGTTTTTATTTTTTGGTCTAACACTCCCAGTTACATGCCAGTGACTGGGAGTATCCAAAGTAGACAGCAATGGTGGAAGAAAGCTTGCACTACATTTCGATGATTTTTAACAAGGTCTCTTTTAACAAGCAGATTGAGATGATGTTTCTTGCCATTTAAAACCCGTGGTAAATTCACTACCTACCCCAGAATGGCTAAATCGCGAGACAAGTTTAAAGTTTTGTCATAAATAATAATTACCTACAACATGAGAGGGGAAAGCAAGAAGTGGGAAAGTGTGTAGTCTGTTACATCGCATCATGACCAATGAGTCCAAGCTGACATTCTATACACGACACTCTAAAGAATAGGTAGAGATGGATGATACTATTCCCACAGAAACTGCTTCAGTTTCTGGGGTAATCAATCTTCCACGCATACTTAATAAGCACTCCCACTGCAAGGAAGTATATTAGCACATCATCAGTTCATTAATGCATCTTGAAACATATATCCCTGGGACCATATTTAATCAAGCATATTAACATCAAGCATATTAACATCATTTTAAATGCCAATTATTAGTCTGAACTGTTCTTAGATTTGAGCTGATTCCAATTTTGACTGACCCTCTCACAAACACATACACACAGACATAATACATGCCATAATGGGCCAAATACAGCACCCTTTTTCAAGACAAATTATGACACTTATTACAAAATCGAATATTTGTACCATCTATTGGTATTGTGTTGTTAAGCCTTTAATGTGTCTAATTACCCTAAAAGGGCTGTACTGAGCCGAGCATCGTGAGTCACTCGGCTTTTTTTTGTGTATGACATGTTGTGACTTCAAAAGCTCAGCTTGAGGTGCCCCGTATCTTAAGGAGATTTGTGAATTACACAGCAGCTGCAAGCACGAGGCGGGACGTGCCTTCACTGGCAAACTTTGCATCAAAATGCCACAGAAAATGCATAGATTATGAGGTCATGAATCACAGCTAGCGTCGCCCGTACATGAGTCATGCATAAATATGGAAGTGCAAGTGTTTGGATAAGGTCATGTGGATATTTGTCTTGTCACAATTTGTCAACTTGCCTGCAGGAACACATCATGATCATATATTATGATGCGCTGGTTTAACTTAAAAAGGCAAAAAAAAAAGACTTAAGCCATAAAGTCTTTAATTATGTATAGATTTTCAGTTTTGAAAACTGTATAGATGGAAACTATTTTACACGTATGTTAGTATCAAAGTATTGCGTCAATTACTACTTGTCACTCTGGTTTGACACGGCAAGGCAGGTGATCTGGAATGATGGCTGGACATCGAGGAAGAAGGACACATATGCACGAAGTCACGAAATGGCTTTAATACATGATCTTCACGATTGGGGAGACATCCAGTAATAACAATGACCTGACCCTGAACAGACACAAACAGGGCAGCTTTATACAATCTTGCACAGGTGAACACAATCAGGAAACATTACACAGGACGAACATGAAACTCCGGTCCAGATCCCGGACCCGGAGTAACGCCTTCCGGACCGGATCATGGCTCATAAAAATGCTAAAAAAAGATTCAGCACCTACATGTACAGCTGATGTTTAACTGAGTATCCATTATGTGAAAGATGAACTACAACTCCCTGCCTTCTAATCTGTGTGGACTTGTCCGCATGCATAGTAGCAGAAGTCACATGTTCGTCGGAACAATGATGGTGACAGGAGCTTTAATTGGTCAAATTTGTGGAAAGGTTGCGGTGATTGACCGAAATTGACCGAAAGTCACACAGAGTTCACAGATTTGTTCTGGGTTGATGCATTTGGTTGAGTGAGACCATGCATTTGTCCGTTGTATTAAAACTGGTTTTATGTATGAAATTATTACACACTTCAGACCCAGAATCGAATTATTTTACGATTGATGTCTTTCCCAATAGTACTGTTACAAAGAACGGATATTATGAGCCAGGGTGCACTTTTTAGCCTGAGGCTTGTTGTGGTTGATAACTTCTTAAGGGCTTTTTCTGCTTTAATACATCACCTGACAGAAAGCCAGCATCAGGAGTGCTTTGACTTCTGACGATAACGCCTCACACTGTTCAGTGCACATGCTCACTCCACACACATCCAAAAATACCCTCAGCTCCTCAGTGGTAAACTCATTTGTGCCAGCAGCTCACACGGCCACAGAGTTTGTTCTCTCCCTCTCCGCTTTCTCCGTCTCTCTGTTTATCACTCATCGAGCCTCCCATGTTTCGTCTCAGTTTCCATCCCGATGTGGCGAAGCCCTCATGGTTGCGCTTTGTTTGCTTCAGTCTCCCCCCCCCCCTCCTTCCCCGTAGACATCACACCCCCCTTTTCACCTCCGTCTGTAGCCATCCCTCGTTCGCGCTCCTCTCTCTCTTCTCCTCTGCGTGCTTCTTACTCCACGCCGGTTTGACCGCGTAGCAGCGCCCCTCTCCTCTCGCTCTGTATGCCTCTCGGTGCGGATCCGGTGGGGCAGTCGGCTCTCCGTCTCTGATGCGGCCAACCATGTTCTACTTTCAGCTGGTGATCATGGCTGGAACGGTTCTCCTGGCGTACTACTTCGAATACACGGACACCTTCCCCGTGCACATCCAAGGGTTCTTCTGCTACGACAAGGCGTTCTCCAAGCCCTACCCGGGACCGGACGACAGGAGCAAAGTGCCGCCCATGCTGATCTACTCCCTGATCGCGGCCATCCCCACCTTCACCGTGAGTGAACACCTTTCTTCCTTTCTGTAGCCCTGTAGGTCCACCAGCATCATGATGCAGAACGTGTGGATACAAGTGCTCTCGTTGGACGTGTGTTCGTTAGACGGGGGTGTCCCTCACTTTGTAAATATGTGCGTGCATGTGCCTTTGTGTGTGTGTTATTGTGTTGCCACTATTGATGGTGGGCGACAGCAGTTTGGGGTGGGAGTCCCCACGGTTTACTGAGAGGTGAACAGATTGGAGGACCATGTGTAGCCTCCCCCCACTCAGCTATTTATGTGTGTGTGTGTGTGTGTGTGTGTGTGTTGTGCATATGTGCATAAAAGCATAAATAAATTCAAGAATTTCTGTGTGTGAAGAGAGACTGAGCCGATAATTAGAGGAGAAACATGATCTTTGTCAAAGGAGGGGAACAGCACAAGTCAAAAAACAACGAAGCGAGTTAGAAGAAGACAGCTGAACGCAGGGAAAAGAGGAGTCACCTCCACACCTGATAATGTAAAGGACACTCTGCTGTAAAGAAAGAAAAGATGGAGAGTGTGTGTCTGTGTGTGTGTGTGCGTCGCTGTCATTACTGTGACGATGTCAGTGTGGCGGGATCAGTGAGCGTGAAATGCACAGCACCTGGTGCCGACTCTCTGTCTGCCAGGGTTCAGGCAGCAGCTGACCCACACACGGAGACGAGGGTTCAGTCAGATGGTCAGGCTGATACCTGTCCAGTCAATATAACCTCTAGTCATCTCTAGGGCTCTAAGGACACACATTTCAAGTCTACATTTCATGTGGCTAATGCATTCATCTGCAGAACCAGGATTTTTTTGCGGGCTTTTGATTTCACAGCAACATATTTCTAATGAAAAACTGTCTCTGGCAAACCTTAGCCACAAGGGGTCACTAGGGGACACATCATTAATTGTCATTTTTCTGTGCATTCTGTGTATTAATCTAAAGCCCTTCTTCAGGGCTTCATACATGTTTGTATTTGTGTTGACTTTTGTGGGCCTGTCCCATTTGTTTTTATTCCTTTTATATTGTCCTGCATCCTAATTGTTGCTATTTATAGGAATACTGATGCATCTGCTTATAAATGGACGGCATGGTAAGGTGCATGACTGAATGAAAAAATAGGGGAGAATCAAGTGAGAGGTCTCACGCTGACTTGTTCCAGACTTGTTGAGAGGATCACAGAGGGAAGCAGACGTCAGACCTCACAAGTCTGTGAGATGAATGGGTTTAATTAGGGAGCTGAAACAAACCCACAGGGGGTGCTGGACTAGAGGATGACAGACAGACAGACAGCATCCTCTGGTGGTGATTGGGTCTTGTGCATGGAAACCAGACCCTGCACCACTCAGCCAATCATCTCTGTGTTAATGCTGGACTTTTTGATGGATGGCGTAAGTAAGAGGCTTGGGTTGGGATTTCAGGGCAATCTACATCTTCAACAAAACAATCAAAGTTTCAATCATTTACATCACTTGATTCCTCATAAGCATGTTTGTGGCAGTCATTTTAATGGAACAAATTCTTTCTTGTGTGAAATGGCCTATTGCTGTATTCCAGGAAAGCTCTCAGCATATTTTAAATATGACTTACTACATTAATGAAGGTGCACACTTCCCTGGAAATTTTTCAGCCAGGAACATTGTGAGGCGTTGTGAACCCGTGGCAGACATGATCTTTTGTGATGGCTGCTGCACATCACACTTTCTAATTAACACTTCCTTTTCATGGGCTGCCTCTTGTTAGCATTCCCAATAATCACAGCAGAATGAACAGGGAATAAAATCTTGCCAATGGCATTTGTCTCTGTCTACCACTCCCTCGCTAATCTCAAACCTTGTTAGGAACCTTTCCTAAACCTAAAAAGTCAATGCAATTAAATTTCTCTGAACTAAGATTAATTATTTAGCATTTGTAAGTAATTCATAAGTAATTGAACACATGACCGATATATTTCAGTAGAGACTGGGCTTTGCCCAAACAAGTCAAACAGGTACATTAGCAGCATTAAAACAATACAATTCCTTTTGTTTTTGAAATACCCACTTATCACAATGTTGTGCATCTGTGCCTCCCTCCTCCGTCGTGGCATTACAGATATGGATCATGAAATCATGGATCATGTATGTTCTGGGCATTCGGATCTCAAAATGTTTTTATGTCATGTTCAACAGCAACATTTACATATTCAGCTAAGCAAAACTATGGGCAAGATATTGCATGTTATAAACAAGGCAGGACAACTAGGCTGTTTGACCTTCTATGATTCAATTATCATGCTTGTCATTTAAAAGGGCACTTGTACAGTGTGAAGGCTAAAGCCAACGGGTTTTTAATCTCATCCAGACACTTTCCCATGAGGGACAGTGGACAGGAACGTTGCCAGTCAGAGGTAAGCGAACTCAGTGCACTCACGTGGGGCGTGTCCAGCATCATAGTGCCCTGGAGGCCAGTGCCATACCTCCTGGGCTAATGAGGCAGATGGCAGTGCCAACACTAGGGGTGAGGAAAGAGGTCGGCACAGTGGCATTTCAACATATGTGTGGTCAGTTCTCCACACAGTCACCCTCATCCTATCATATATTACTCCCACACTCAGTATGGCTGCTGTAAAGTAGATCATGTCCAACCTCATGTCCAAGAGTGTTACGCTTTTTAAATTATGTAAATATGTAGAGATAACTGCATGTATTTTAATCAGGATACAGGCATGAAGGGCAATAAAATACTGGCCTTGCACATTTTTAGTGGCCTCTGTGTAAGAACTGTGTTGTGTTATGACAGAATTAGTGTTTTGACAGAATTAACCAATGCTAAGTTGTACTTTGAGAGACAAATGGATGTGCATCTCACCCTCAGGCATGTAGCAAGCCCATCCCCAACACTGTCATTATCACCTGAATCAGCACAAAGGTAGATCTCAGCTAATCATTTTGTGCCTCCACAAATTACTTCTGGCTTATTCTTCTGTATTTCCTCATTTTGCAAACTTCAATCTATGTTTTGTGACCAAAAATGTATAGCCAGCAAGACATCATACAGCATATCAAATATTGATATATCAGCAGGATAACCTAAAAACACTGGTTTGTATTAAGGCACAGTTTGCAAACTCAGTCTAGACCAGTGACTTTCAAAGTGTGGGGCAACCCCCACTGGTGGGGTGCAGAGTCACAACATGCTGAACTAATGTTTAACATTAATTTTAGACATTGGAGTCATTACCACCATGGAGGAACACAGACTTCACATTGGTTACATTAGCGAAGTTACTGAGCCTTTTGAATGGCGTCTATATAGCATTCCATTATCAATGTAGATTGCCATCTGATGTGGCAGTATTTTCTGGCGTACCTCAAGGTTCAGTTATCAGACCGCTTTTATTTTTTGCATTTCATTGCTGTTTCATTACTAATGTTTGCTTAACTCCTCATTGTTCTTGCAAATTCAAGATCAACAATGTTTTTTGTGTGCTCATTTGAGGTATTTATTAAATTACTTTTTTCTGTTGTTGTTTTTTAATTCAGATTCTGATAGGCGAGTTGATGGGATTTTTCCTGAAGACTGAGGGAAGCCAGGAAAAGACCATTGTCACTGCAGACTGCTGCTACTTCAACCCTTTGTTCCGTCGAATCATCCGATTTCTAGGTAGCAACTCATTTTACTCTTCTCCAGTAAAACGAATATGAATCACGTCCATTTTCATTAGTACTCTCCTCTTATACCTTCTTTCCCTCAAAGGCGTCTACTCTTTTGGGCTGTTTACTACCACCATCTTTGCCAATGCAGGACAGGTAGTAACTGGAAACCAGACACCCCATTTCCTGTCAGCATGTCGGCCAAATTACACCGCTCTGGGTTGCCAGTCAAACTTGCAGTATATCACAGAGCGACGTGCCTGCACAGGAAACCCACTTGTCGTAGCCAGTGCCCGCAAATCCTTCCCATCGAAGGATGCAGCCCTCAGCGTGTACTCGGCGGTGTACACCGTGGTGAGCAAAACGTTGTTCCTATATAATCCATCAGACGGCTCAATTAATAATGAACTATTTAAATCCCAGTCACGGTTGTCTTTAATAAAAATTGTAATATGAAACTGCTGTTCTTGTCCACTTCCCCTCAGATGTATGTGACTCTGGTGTTTCGGACAAAGGGTACACGTCTAACTAAGCCCACGGTGAGCCTAACACTGCTCTGCCTTGCCATGCTGGTGGGCGTGGTCCGCGTTGCAGAGTACCGCAACCATTGGGCTGATGTACTGGCTGGGTATTTCACAGGTGGCGCCATTGCTGTCTTTCTGGTGAGGGCAGACAGTGGGTATATAAAACAAAAACTTGAATATAGGAACATTTATTTGATGTTATGTTCAAAACATTCTTTACATTTACTTCAGATATGCTGTGTTGGCCTGAATAAAAGATACACCTTTTTCTTGTATTTGGCGCTGCATACCAGTGTGGTTTTTTTGGTCTAGAGTGCTTTTTGGAGAGCAAAAAAATTATATTTTTGCCAATACAGATTTATAAAGAATTTAATTCATTTTAATTTCTATATTTATTATATACACTGCTCAAAAAAGAACACTTAAACAACACAATGTAACTTTAAGTCAATCACACTTATGTGAAATCAAACTGACCACCTCATCAGGAGCATGCGCAGGCATTGTGGGGAGGTCATACAGGCCCGTGGAGGCCACACACACTATTTAGCCTAATTTTGATTTGTTTTTTGGATATTACATCAACGTTGAATCAGCTTGCAGTGTGTTTTTCTACTACAATTTTGAGTATGACTCCAAATCCAGACCTCCATGGGTTGATAAATTTGACTTCCATCGATAATTTTCATGTGATTTTGTTGTACTCTTTACTATGTAAAGAATAATGCATTTAATAAGAATATTTCATTCGTTCAGATCTTGTATGTCTTTTTGTGTTCCCTTATTTTGAGCAGTGTATTATATGTAATTTATTGTATATGTAAACAATAATATTAGTAACTAGAAGCCAAAATTCCAGGGGAAATTTTGATGGGTCTGTCCGGGCATTGGTCACAGCTGCGGGCATGTAATTTGTAAAATGGGAATTCTTTACTGTGGTACTGCAGTATCACTTCAAAGAAGTTTTTTTTTACAAATGCTACCAATGCTAAAATTAGCGATCAATACATTCCAATGGGAAATTACCCTGTTTCAGCGTTAATAGCTCGGCCAGGCCCAGTCCGATCGCTTATAAAAGTAATAGCACACCTCACGCAACAAAGCTCTAATTTTTGATATATAACACGCGGGTGTGCGTGCTTCGGTACGACCCGCATTAATTGCCGAAAAAAGGCTGAAATAATAAATAAATAAATTTTTTTCGCCCATTTACACTTTTTTGTTTTCCCAAATTTGTGCATGATCCGTAAGTCAGACGGCGATAAACCATACGTCAAATCGTCGGCCTTGGCGAGATCTACGAGACGACATCAATATCTTCTTTGTATGTCAAACCGTCTGGACGCAAACTCCAAAAAAGTCCAATTTTGGGCTAGAATAATAAACGCGTTCCGAAAACGCTTTTTGGCTAATTGCGCGCGGACCGTAAATCCGGCCGAGCCGAGCCATACGTCAAACCGTGCGTAACGACAAGCCGCACGATTTGATATGAGAGTCGTGTGTGTGCTGTGAAGCGTTTCATCGCAAATTCTTGGAAACCAGATTTTTTCACACTTTTAATGTTTTGGACGTGATTTGTGGCCCTCCTGTAATCCCCAAAGAAGCAACCAATACGTCATTGTGTGTGGAGAGGTCAGGCCTTCGGCCTGACCTCTCCGTTTTTTTTGTGCGTCTCACGGCCTTAACGTGGCAGCCACAAATGCGAGACATGGCCTTTTTGGCCTCCTTCCCTATTTCCCATGTTTTCCTGACCACTGTTGGCGCTAGCAACACATCCAATATGTCAGATCGTGTGTCTCGGCGAGGCCTTCGGCCTCGCCTCGACTCCCGTGTCTCTAGCTTTTACGGCTGGTCACAGGGAGCTGAAAACCTCTTCCTCTGCGCAACAGTAAACCGTACTTTTTAGGCTTTGAAGCCGATTTGTGGGCGGGCCGTGCGACCTACCAAAACAAAAAATATATCATCGTGTGCGGAGTGGTCAGGCCTTCGGCCTGACCACTCCGTTGTTTCTGTGCGTTTCACGGTCTTATCGTGGCGGACTTGGACGTAAGACGTGTCCTTTTATTGCCTTTTTCCCGGTTTTCCGGCTTTTTCCGGGTTTTCCAAACCCCCGTTGGTGCCACCGACTCGTCCCATATGTCGGATCGTAAGACTCGGCGAGGCCTTCGGCCCCGCCTCGATTTTCGGGTCGCTAGCTTCAACGGTTAGCCTCGGGGAGCCAAAAACGCGTTCCCGGCACGATGGTAAACGGTACTTTTTACACGTTTTAACCCGATTTGTGGCCGGGCCGTACGACCTACCAAAGCAAAAAATATATCATCGTGTGCGGAGTGGTCAGGCCTTCGGCCTGACCACTCCGTTGTTTCTTTACGTTTGACGGTGTTCGCGTGGCGGTCTTTAACATTCTTTAATGTTCATTTTTGCCATTCTCAGCACAATAATAAATGGTCTGTCTTCCTGACAGACCCAATAATAATGTCATTGTGTCTTATTTCTTATTTTATTTTAGGTGACGTGCGTGATCAATAACTTCCAACAGACGCGGCTCCCACCTCCTCCTGTGCGTCCCCAGCGCCCAGAGTCTGTCCTGGGCATGCCCATGGTGGCACTGCCCTGTGTGGAGAGTCCCCTTGAAAAGTTAAGTGGTCCCCAGGTAAGGGGTGGGGGTGGGTGAGTGGCAGGGCTCCACATATAGGGGGGACTGACTTGAGCCCTTTGTCCCCCCCCTTCCGATGATCCCGAAGAAAATGTCCCCCCCCCTGCGCACGCATGCCCCCTCGCCTGACCACCACCCCCAAAACCCCCCTGCACTGGTTCAGTTAGTTTAACCCAATCAAACCACAGGGTTCTGCATTTAGGATATGTTCACTTGTCTACCCAGCACACCTTTTTTTAAACTCTCGTCTCTTTAAAACAAGGAGGAAGGATGAAGGACAGTGACATTGGCCCAATGGCCTTAATGCACAGTAGAAGCAGTGGGGTGGCAGACCTGCTCCCTGCCTCCGCTGATGATTATTCCTGTAGCTTCAGTGCCTTGGAGCAACCCTGCCATCTCCAGTAATGTAGAGACTACGGTTCCTGTGAAGATGACCCCAGATCTGACCCCAGGCTCCTCCCCTACACACACCAGATCGTGAATCCAAAATGCGTCCATTTAATGAGAGAAGGCCTGAGTTCCGCTCGGCCTCCCATCTCCATTGCCCACCTACCTCTACTCTTTCACATGCTCTGCTGCTCACGCTTCTCAGCTGCCATGCCTCTCTCCTTCATCCTTCTTTTTATTTACAAGTAACCGTTTATTTGCCAAAGCCCCCATTTATTTGCTTCCCCCCCCCCCCACGTACTTTAACGTTCACCTCTGTCTTCTTCTCTGGCTACCTCTCACTCTCGGTCTCTCTCTTTCATTCTCTCTCTCTGTCTTTCTCTCAAACCTCTCTCTCGCCAGCAGACTCCACGGGGATCTCCATTCACTGAGATCACATGACCATCAGCCCTGTCGGTTCCCCGCCACCCCCGATGTCCTCATACCGTCTCGCTCCATTTCCAGCGAAGTTTAGACCAGCCGGCCGAGCGCTCCCACCACTGCGCTGCCCACCCCTCCGGACGCTACACCACCCTGTACCGCTCCTACTCCACGCAGGTCTAGACTCCGCCCCCCACCCCTAATCAACCCCTCCCCTTACACCTCGCCACTCTCATACGCCTCCATACTCAGACCACCTTTTTAGATTCCAGACCAGCCTCATCCTCAACCTAGTCTTCTGGGGAACCGAGGGTCCTGCTCTTAAGTGGGGCTCAAAAATCTTTGCTTTTTCTTTGGTTTTTATTCATTAGATTTTTTTAAAAGAAGATTTTTCACTTACAAACATTAAGTTCCTGGCAACAAAGCCAGAATACGTCTTCAGCTTGGTGCCATCTGAATAGCACAACCGACTTCCATTGATATACTCAACGTGGCTGGGAAGCACCTTCTGTCAGCCTTGTCACAGACGTCAGTTTTAAGGACAGCCATTGGTGATCCACACGCGTTAAAAATAAAACCTCAATAAGGCTCTCCAGGGACGCTTGAGCCACGCGGTGGACCTGGGTTTAACCCTTCATGATCTCGGCACTGTAATGACCTCTCCAGCAACCATCCGTCGGCAGTTTACAACAATCAAAGATCTGCGTGTGGTACTCTGGGAAGCAGCACCCAACATGAAAAAAGAAGAAATAGTCCAAGGGGAGAGAGTTTCTCAGACTGACAGCCAGAAGCTCTGCCTACTTTGTGTGTAGGCGAAGCCCATCTAGTTTTCAGATCTTCCCACCAGGTCCAACATTCATGAACGGATCCATTTATTAGTCCAAATGCACAATGGTCAACAACAGCATGGTTCTGGATGGTGGGAAACTTGGCTTTTTATACTTATAACCGTAATTTCAGAGATCTGGTCCCTCTTCTAGAAGCCAGATTAGAAGGACATTTGCAGATGCAGCCCAAAGATTCTTCCTGTCGGGGTGGCAACTCCGTTGACTCACACTTCACTGCACGATGAGATGAAATGGCACAAAAAACACTGACATGGACTAGAATGTGAACTCTCCTGAGGTGTACAGGCTGAACTGTTTTCTCGTCTTTTTAGCCTTGAACCCAGAAAGAAGGGGTTTTACCGAAAATGCTCAGATGAAGATGATGTTCTTGTAATTACAGTTTGTTTTGCTGAGTGATTTTATTCATGTTTTTTATTCATTAGTTATCTTGTTCATGTGTACATACATGTAAGAGGTATTGTGCACACGACACTCACTCTGATCTAGCGTGACAGTTTTGCTGGTATTGATTTGCACAAGGTCTTTCTGTCCCCACTCACACCTTTACATTTGATGTACATGACCACGCCCTTTCTCTAATTAATGTTATTCCACCCCCCTTGTGTTCCAGTGCATCTCAAAAACATTTATTGAAAAAATGTCATTTAATTCAAAAAGGTTTTAGCCCATAAACCCTGGCCAAGGATTAAACTAAAGTACATTTCAGATATTGGACATTTTGTTTTGTGTTTGAATTTTGAGATTTTTTTTCAATTAGGTAGGTAATTCAAATAATTTGAGAAAATTGGCATAATCCATTTTATTATTGACTAGGTATATTCAGAATATAAAAATATAAATATAAAAATATAAATCTGAATTTAATCCACATATTTTACAAAGTAGTATATATATATATATATATATATATATATATATACACACACACACACACACACACACACACACACACACACACACACACACAAAAAGTAAAATTTTTGAATATATAAGGGCTGTCTCCCTTGATATGTCTCCCTATATTATTATGACTGTGATGCGTTAATTGCTGCAAATAATTTAAAAAATCAATTAAAACAACTAATGCATGTTTTTTTTGTTTATTGTATGCTCTCACGTATGTGTTCTGCTCACAACAATAGAGCTGCTAATTCAACATAAAACCAACCGATTGGCCAACGCATTTGCATTAGGGAGAATTGTAAGGAATTACACAAAGTGACGGACCCAAAATTCACTTTGGTGGCTTCGCCATGTACATGCAAGTGCACCATTATGTCCTGAGTCTCTTTCCTACACTTTTTATGTGTTTTGTGGTTAAATTGTCTACTGTTGCATTTTTTTCCTCTAAAACCCGCACCCAAAAAGTATTTTGCAAACCCTTGATATAATGTACCTTTTTTAATTAAATGATGAAAACAAATGGTCTTTTTCCACAATACTCTGATTTTTTGACATGCACTGGTCAAACACACTTTGCCCCAAAAAGACATAAGGCTGTCCTCTTGGCTGGACCAACACACACACACACACTAACATTTCCTACTGACACAAAGGCACTTTTTTTGTGCTTTTCCACCCCTGCTTTTGAGTACATCTGTTTGTATGGTTTCATAAAGAGTGCATTTCTCTTTTTTTCTTAATGTACAGAAAATGTCATTTGTACGCACATGCATATTTCTTTCCCTCTGAGCAGAACCCGACCCTCAAGGTCCTAGTGCTGCACATTTTCCTCCCTCCCACAAGCTGCCAGTGGAGACAGCCTAATCAACACTTCCAACTGCCCGGTTAATTACCGTGGAGAAAAGAGGACCAGAGACAAATTGGCAAATTAGCAGGCTGATATTTCGGTGACTCTGCACTTTGTCAAGACACACTGTCCTGAGCATTAGATAATTGATTTGATTGAATAATTACCACTTTGGAATTCTATGAGTACAACAGTGTAAGACAAACAATGTACATTCACTGTGCTATTAAATGTATTTATTTATGTAATTATTTATGTATTTATTTATTTTAAATATGCCACACTTGGTGTTTTTAACATAGGATTCAGTGGCACATATAAGTGCACCTGTATTTTATCAGTACACCACAGTTTTGTCCAATCACTGCAGATTTTATCAATAAGCAGAGTCTGTTGTGATCAAAACTGCTGTCACTAATAGCACTCTGCAAATATGACTTCTGCTACCACAGACACACACATGCACAGGGGAAGAAGGAGCTGTAGTTCAATCCCATTAATCCTCACTTGAATTTTTTTCTGGAAAATTGCACCAAAATCCTGGAGCGTTTCAGTGTTTCTTGAGCTGGATTTTATCACCTAATCTCACCTAATCTGACTTGAATACTGATTTTTACTGTTTGGTTTTTGAAGCCTGGGGAAGTTCAGTTCTTCAACACCAGCTAAAACAGGCGACACGAAAACGAACGCTCCGAGATGGAGCTTGTAACGGAATAGTGGTTTGGTTATTTGTGGGACCAATTTCTTGTTTGGCTGCAACACGATTCGTAAGAAGCGAAACCAGCTCTCAGACAGACTGCCCAGGGCTCGAATCCGTCTGAAAAGTCCCATAGTTAATGAGTTTATTACACTCTTAACTGCCTGTGAAGCGTCTGAGCTCATTTTCATCAACACTTTTATACGGCCTGCGCATTTCCACACTGATTCCTTTTTTCATTTTGGAGACAGGAAAATAATGCCTGGGATGTGCAGATTTTTATTTCTATGTAACGGCCTGGTGTCATTCTTTTATATGTTTTTTTTTTTTTTTAAAGGAAAAATAATTGTAAATTGTGTGGTCAAACATTTTGAAACAAACCATTCATCCCTGTAAATCAGCTATTAATGAAATGCTGTTCTGTCTGTTTTGGGGGTGCACAATTCCAAATGAACTTCAACTGTTAAACTTTTGGATAACGGGATTTGATGTCACACTTACAAAGGGACGAAAGTGAATGGTAACAAAAAACAATTGCTCACTCTTTTCTTTGATTGTGAAAACATTTTGTAATGATTCGTCCAATGACAAAAATAAATGGGTATTGCAATACAAATGTCATTCTCTTTTTTTATTATCATTTATCTATTATTATTTCAGCTGCTCGGAGGTTAACACTCTTAATTAATTGTAATAATTAAGGGTTTGCAGAAATGTAAAAAAAAATGTAAAAAGATGATTTTCTGTTAAAAAAATGAATTAAAATAATAACAATTAAAGGGAGGAGCCCATGGGAAAGAGCCCAGTGGCTGCTCTCACGCACCTCACTTCTACATCCTGATAGACATATGCACACGTTATCAGATAAAATTCTTCATGTATTGTAGAGCCTCATGGAAGCCATGCTGCGTTCCTACATGCATAGTCTCGGTGCCTTCAGAAAATGGGTTTATCACGTTCTGCAGACACTGTGTCAGACAGTCACGCACTGCCCTCGTGTGGCAAAACAAGATTCACACGGTGCATCGTTGCTAACGGATTATTACGGATGAAATCATTTTCATTACCACTGACATCTATGAATGTGTTTGTTTATGCATTAATAAAGGCTGCTCAGAAGGTGTGCCCTACATATGTGTTTTTCTTTTTATGCTTGCGATGTACAGTTATTCCTGTTCTTGCTTAGGAGAAACGTTTTAATGGCAGCTCGACTCTCAATGCGCGTCCCTCGAGCTGCAGACAGCCTCTGTTTGCGCCACCAGGAGGCATCATGAGGCTTGCTGTCCATTAGGTGGTGACAATTATCAAAGCCCTGTTTCTGTTCCTCGGAACTGAAAAGCTATGTGCCACATTTACTTATATACCTGAAGATTAGTAGTGGGGTGTGGAAGCCAAGACTCCCCTTCAGTCACTCTCTTCCATTTGTTTATTGCTTTCATGAAATGAATGACTGTATTTACTTTACAATAAACAGCATGGGTCTTTCAAACTCAAGGTCGTGAGTTTCAATTCGGAGTCTGGTTTTGCATGGACTGAGGTGCCACTGAGCAAAGCACCGTCCCCACACACTGCTCCCCGGGCGCCTGTCATGGCTGCCCACTGCTCACCAATGGTGACGGTTAAAAGCAGAGGACACACTTCACTGTGTGCACTGGGTGCTGTGCTGCAGTGTTTCACATGTGACAACTAATCCCTTTCAAGGTGTATATATGAGTGAGTCTATACCCTGCACCCAACTTCCCAGGATGGGCTCAGGCAGCCGTGACCCTGATCAGACATTTTTTGTAGGGAGGGATTCACCAACAAAAAAATGAGCCCACATGTCGAAACACCACATTTAGGCATTTTTCAACTTAGAATATTCTAAATACTAATTTCCCAACCCCGGCCTCCATCACCCACCCGTCCAGTCATCAGTGTCCACGCCAAATGACCACCAATGTTTTTTCCCTACCAGATGAGAGTTAAACTTTTTACTGAAGTTTTGGTTTTTAACACACAAGTAATTATGTAATCAGATGTGTTGCTGGCTGTCACGTAGCTCACATGAGGTTGAAAATCTCTGAAAATGTGTGAAATTGCGCTGAATGATGCAAATGCATACAATGTCATTCATTCTGGTTTGAGTAAAACTGTTCACTTTTTCCTATAAAACGCCGTCCCCCTCTGCATGCAAAAATCACCTCAATTCACACAAGCACTAAATCAACGTTATAAATGGGTTTACGACTACCGAAGACCTGGACAATGTTGACAAAATTAAACCAATCCCTCTTCACTGCGCCGTCTCACAGATTAAATCGATTTTGGGGGCCAGAATGCTGCTTTACGAGATTGTTTCTCTTTAAAGAGGTCTCCTCAGACCAGCGTTAAAAAACATGACTCTCCCTGTCTCTTCCTCTCTGCACCTCGAACCTGCGCACAGACAGATAAATGCCCTCCGCCTTCTGCTTCAAAGGTACCCTGCGTAAAACTTCGTCAGCGGTACAGGGGGAGAGCGTCTGACTGACGGGATCTTTGGGTGTGGAAAAACGGTTGAGGTGAAACAGAACATCCTGCTTTCACCAGGGAGTAATGACCACCTGAACAGCAGGGCAGGTCTCCAAGACACCACAGATGAATTTACAGGTCTGTAAATGCACCAGAATGATTCCAATCATTGAACTAGTTCCAGCAAGGAAAACTGAAGGAAACCAGACGTGGCACATGAGGAGTGTTTTCTATTGTCACATCAAGTATGTCTTCAAAATGTATCTTTTTGGCTATTAACCTTTTTGACTGTCATTCATAATGGTTTTTCATTGTTAGTTTATGGTTTTTCATTGTTAGTTTAAAATGTGAGGAGCCCATATTGATGATTGACAGCTGTCACACACACTGCTTCCTCATTCTATTTTTGTCACATTACATGAGTGAAGTACTAAGATTGTTGCCAGATACGTGAATGTTTCAGACCACCATCATCCAAAAATGTGAACACAAACCTGCTTAAACTGTCTGATAATATTTAACTGCCATATATCCTCAACATAAGTAAGTAAAATCTAGGTTCCTGAATGCCTATTCCTGACAAGCAATTTTCTGCTAAATATAATTAGTAATCTACCCAATCAGGCAACACCGAGCACACAGTCGTCCTCACACCTCCGTTTCCCATTGTTTTCTTTGCTCGCAATAACACTTGTTTACAGTGCCGCCAGCAGATATTACAAATGTTACAGTGATCTGCTGGCATGTGTATTGCAGGTACACTCAACACTTTTATTTACGGATTGGGACTGGCAAACAAGTGAATGACATTCACAAAAAATAGTACACTGGGCCAGGAAAATATCCCAGAGTGTTTATGAGGCCTGGCTGAGAGAAGACAGGAGTTGCCCGGTGTCAGTCATCCAGACACAGCTCTGATTACAGAGCATTATAATTAAAAAAAAATTATATTTCATAATGTAGTGGTTGAATTAACCAATCAATCTACCCATGAAATGTCATTTGTGGAAGTATTTCCACTGACAGCGCTGATGATACAGTCATATGATTTAAATGTGGATTACCCCTTTAATCTGGTAACCTTTGAACTCTATTATGTGTAACTGGGAATTAAAGGTTTCACACTTTCTTTTATTGCAGCCATTTGCTAAAATCATTTAAGTTCATTTTTCCTCATTAATGTACACACAAAAACTGAAATATCACATGCTCAATTGGGTTTAAGCCAGGGCTCTGGCTGGGCCATTCGTAAACAGCCGCGGAGTTGTTGTGAAGCCACTCCTTCATTATTTAATTGTGTGCATAGGGTCATTGTCTTGTTGGAAGGTAAACCTATTCGTCCAGGATCCCTGTGCTTGGCCCCATTCATCTTTCACTCGATTGCATCCAGTCATCCTGTCCCTGCAGCTGCAAAACACCCCTACAGCATGATGCTGCCACCACCATGCTTCACTGTTCAGACTGTATTGGACAGGTTATGAGCAGTACTTGTTTTCTTCACATAAACCGCTTAGAATTAAGGCCAGAGAATCTTATTTCTCAACATTGTGGAAACTCCATGCAGGCTTTCATTTGTCTTGCACTGAGATGTGTTTCTGTTGGGCCACTCTGCCATACAAATATAAAAAAATATAACACTTTCTGTACCCACTGTATATACAAAACCATACCATTCCTCCACCACAATGACCAATAGGGACTATTAAAAATGTTCAAATTACTGTGTAATGTAACAAGACAATAAAATACAGTTTTTATTGAATGTGTTTGTAGTACCTGTAGTACCCGTCAGTGTACCTTTTATGTGACACCCTTTGTAATGTCACCAGGCTGAACTGCTGAGTACAACACTCACACTCCTGTTGCTGTGTTTGATTTCAGCGCTCGTGTCATTGGGCGCAGACAGTCGTTTAAAGGAGGCTGCCTCCTCCCCTTCACAGACTGGAGGCTGATGGATTGGATAAGTTATGTCCCTCACCGCTGTTAATGGTGTTCGAGACGCACCGGAAGCTGATCTGAGGACAGCAGCAAGTGGGAAAAATGAAGCCGAGTCGCCCTGACAGGCAGCTAAAGCGAGTGCAGCCGAGGTCACCAACGCCTGTAATCACCATCAGCAGAAGGCAAGGAGGAGATCAGGGAGAGTAATGACGAGGGACAGAGTGAGGAAATGCTGTCTAACAAATTCATTTAGTCCCCAAGGCAGAGGGAGGGGAAAGACCTGAGAAACGTATCCATCTCCATCTACAGCAGACACTGCAGGGTGAGTGCCGGAAGCCGATGGATGGATGGATGGATGGATGGCTGCAAGGATGAAAGAACAAACAAGCAGTGTGGATTAAGGCACCTGTATGGTTTTTATATAAGGTTTTACCTAAACCCACAAAGCCACCCCATAGCTAGGATCCAGGTTTATGTTCTCGGCCCAAATGCCCCTGGGAATGGAACTGCCCTAGTTCTTCCACATTGATACCCGTGTGTCACTGAAATATACATACTCACAAAATCTATCATGATCTCATCTCATTCACCTGAAACAGCCAAATGTGATGGGTGGTTTTACAGACATTATTCAGCACCTTTAGCAATTTGCTTACACTGTAACTATAAGGGAGCAATCTAATATCAAGCTTAAATGGTGGAAAACATTGTAGTTTTGTTACATGGTAGACCCCAAGCCAAAAATGCCAATTTCTCTTTCCCAAAAGCTCTGCGCAAAACCCATTTGCTGATCAGAGATGTTTTTCATTCAGCACAAGAATCCTTTCATGCTGGTGCCAATGAAGAGCTTTTTAGCACATTTTGGACTGAGTGTTAAACTTTTCCCCCTAAAGTGATTCTCCTACAGGGAAAATGATACTCACTTTTATGACTTTAACCAAGCTTAGCAAATGAGCATTCAGTCAAAACATTCTACCATATTCGGGCAAAATGCTCTATATATAACACTGTCAAAAATGCTTATGCTTGGTTGCTTAATGACACTTTTCAGAAATAGGGCTATATTAGAACTCATTATCTTCATTCACTCTAATATAGACTAATGTAGATCATTTACGTTAAATATATTTAATATTTTTAAGGCATGCATTTTCAGTCAAACTGTATCTCTGCTCTAAATGTTTCAGTAGCAGCAATGCTTGGTTTTGGAAAAAGAAGCTGAACGTATGGGGTTGTGTGGAGTTCCATTTTATTTTTCTCATTGCATGTCACCAGCTCCTCTAATTATACTGCTTTCTTGTTGTCACAAAGCTTACTGTAGGCTGAACTTTACTGCTGAAGACAACGGTCTCCACGGAAACTTACCTGCTTTAGTGCCAATTTAGCTCAAACTACATTCTACGAAAGGTAGCTGAGTGTGGTGGTGTACCTCCTTAGAAATCATTTAAATTGTGAAAAGTGAATAGCAAAAAAAGATTTGGCCATCCAATCCAAAAGCTACTTTGATCACCTGACAACTTGTCCACATATTCACATTCAGACAGCTCCATCTAGTGGTGCTTCCTTAATCCCTAAACACCAATGAGCAAAGGTTTGCCTAATTGTGATTGTTGAGTTAGGGTTTCTTCATTTTTTTTATCTAAAAATGCTGCTACACCTTTAATCCGTGTCTACACTTGATTGTTTATATAACTGATTCAAATGCTCAAACTCCACTGAGTTGGGCAAACAGTTGGTCAAGTCACTCATAAATTTCTAAAACTTTATTGTTCATGATACATTCAATAGGGAGTTGACAAGAATATTAACATATTTAATGAGCGGCATTCACTTAATGCTGGTTCTGCAACGTTTTCCCATTGGAAAAAGGCTGATGTTTACTTTAAAATGATTCAGAAAATGTCCACAACGTTGACACATGAAAAAGGGAATAAATGCTCAAGTATTAATTGCTTGTCAAGTATGAAGGGCTGTGCCACTACTATTTATTGTAGACCCTGCGACTCCCTGCACAATACACACATGCGCACAGATGCTTCCCTCGGCCCAGCCCTCCTCTCCCTGCTGCATTATCTTACCCGGAAATTGCATTTCCACCACTGTCAGGGCCCCATTATGAACGAGAGGCGACATGCTGTAACCTTTTTAAAAAGCCATTAGTGACGCAACTGCCCCTCCCCCAACACTCAACGGTCACCCCCCCACCCCATTCTTTAAAGCTTCTGTAATTTCATTAGCAGCCTTCTCTACACTGACCATTACCTATCTCTGAGCGAGGTCTTGGACAGACCACCCCCCCCCACCCCGCCGGCAGAGCAGTAGAGGAAAGTCGCTGGAGAAAGATGAATAAAGCAAGGAGCATTGTTGTTTATGCACGAGGATGGCCCGCGATCAATAACTCCCTTTTTCGCTTTCATCGCAAAACAAAAACAAGTGCACTCCTGCCATAGCGGCCCTGCCGGGCAAGATCAGATCTCTGCGAGATCAGAGCAAACATCTCTCATCAAACATCCATTCTTCACCGGAACGCAGACCCCGCCCCCCTCGTCTTCAACCCTGCAGATGCTGCAAAGCAGGATGTCGCGTCTGCTGCAGGGTTCTGCCGTGCAGACGGATGCTGCATTACCACTCAATTACAGGGGGAAGGGACAGTTACGGGGGGAAATGAGGGCCAGCACAAGAGCCGTCCTGGGGACAGGAGGACAGAACTGGAGCCAGGCGCACTGGGCTCTGGTCCGGTGGTGCACGGCGGAGCCTCAGCTATGACCCAGGGCCATCATTTTGATGATTAAGTAGGATGATGGTAATAATTCAGCAGGGTCAGGACGTAATCGCAGAATGGCAGTTGGGAAAAGAAAAAGGAAATAGAAACAAACAGACAAAAAAAAAAAGAGACACAAACCTGTTTGACAACAGCGTAAATCTGATGGACAGGAGGGACACTCGCATTTTTCCTCTTCTCCTCATCCAGATGGTACAATTTTTTTCTCTCATCCTTCCCTAAAACCATGAAAAATTACCTCCATCTCTCAGTGCCTCTTACTTATGGCTGACCGAGGTGGCATAGACACATTACAGCTTCAAGACTCAAGTCAAATGCTGTTAAATATAGTTGGAGCGTGTGATGAAATTTTATTATTATTTTTAGATTTTATTGATGGCACTGCACTTTTTACATGAAGATAAAATCAATCATTTTTGATGTTTGCTTCCCATGGTTCTGGACCAGTGAAGTGACATCATTGTACATTACATTACATTTATTTACATCACGTTTACATGTACAGTGTTTATGAGACACCCTTATCCAGATCGCCTTAGGGTTAAGTGTCTTACTCAGGGACTTGTGGGATTTGAACATCTTAGTAATAGGTGAGTGTGTTACCCATTAGGTTACTATTGTGAAGTGGAGTGATTGTCATTTTCACCATCGCCCTTGGTGAGCAGTGGGCAGCCATGACAGGTGCCCGGGGAGCAGTGTGTGGGGACGGTGCTTTGCTCAGTGGCACCTTGGCAGTTCGGGTTTTGAACCGGCAACCTTCTGATTATGGGTCTGTTTCCTTACCTGCTAGGCCACCGCTGCCCACCGTGATTGTAGATAAGTCTTTGATCAACATGTGAAACTGATCTCATAAACTCTTGATATAATTTATTTTTATGTATTTGTTTTTGGAAAATAAACTGGCATTTAAGTTGAATTACCATGACGACTCAACCTCCTGCTCGCATTTTCCCAATCAGGCAGCCCTATCCAGTAGTGCTGCCTAAAGATACAGCCTTCACAAGTCAGAGAAGTTGGCGTTCTTATATTCATTTATCCTGATTTATTTCCATCTGAAATATGCCAGGTTATCATCTGAAAAATGTATTAACTACCGAGGCAGCAATTCCAATGCTGATAAGTAGTGTATTTAAATGTCGCCAGCGGTGAAGAATCCCAGGGTGTCAGATCCCTTCCCGTCGCTCGAATCACTTAAACATAAGACGGCTGTGCTGCACATGACCCAGGACTAAATTTGTTGCGTGTGAAATTATTTTATGTATTTTTATCATGCATCATAAATCCCTCCCTGTCTAAGAATGATGTTATACCTTGAAATGTTATTTTTATGTTTGTTTGAATCACACTTTAATCAGAGCCTAATTGCTAATGCCGGTATTAGCAACATTTCAACAATTCAGTCCCACCAAGAACATCATGTTGAGCCAAACATATGGTATGCCCTTTGCACAGGTTCTTACAAATATAGATTTTCAAAGCTGTTGCCATGGAGAATCTTCCCATATTTCCATGTACCTTTTCACAGATGACATGTACGCAAATAGACAGAGATTTGATGGGTAGGTGACAAAATCCTGAATAAATGAATGGAGAAACACATTCTTAGGAGGCATGGTGCTGTATGGTTTGGGTCCAGTTTTTTTTTCCTTAGACACAAGAGCCACTGGAGATCAGTGAAACATGGGTGATCACTTCTGCAACAATTGTTCCCATGGAAGTGCTGTGATGTCTCCAAACCTTTATCCAGCTCAACATTTGTCTGATATCGATGGATCCAAATGTTGGAATTGGTTGAATTTTCTCATAGTTTCCCTCCCATTTAGCTACAAACTACATTGTAGCCAATGTGTGAGTTTTTCATTCGTGATATCAAGGGTTTTGGGACATATTAATGGAAGCAATGTACAAATGAAAGGAAAACTCATCATTCTTGACACTTGTTGTCATGTCTGAAGGAGGAGGGATGACGGACTCCGAGGGGTGTTGATGAAGGTGGACAACAGAAAAAGTACAATCCACCACGCCTTGCACTGAAGGGGGTCCTGAAAGATTTGGAAGGATCGTCTCACGGCTGCAACACACTGAGGTTCATGTGTCCAGCTCCCAAAGTCCTATACTTTGGTAAAAGGTATGTCTTTGACACAGGTATGTCATGATGTGGGACATTTTCAGGTTCAATCACACAATTAAAAGCATGCGGTTCAATCAAAAAACTAATTATCTTAATAAAAATGACAGTGGAACTAATAGATTAAAAGAAATTAAACACAGAATTTCGACCTTACAGATATAACATCAATAACTTTATCATTATGCTACCGCCCTCTGGTTTTGTTATTTGACCATGCAAACCGTCACATGCAAATAAAATGCGTCAATAAAATGTCTTAGCGAGTCTGAAGACACTAAATGCAAAAAAAGGTGATTATCGAGATTTAGCATTGTTAACAACGTTTCCCTTCAGGACAGCAATTGTCCTAGATGGTGTTTTTCACCCAGTCCCCTCAGAAGATTATCGATCTATCCCTGCTTTAATTATGTCTAGGTGATTGATAGCCCAATTTCAATTATCCAGTCAGTTGAATTCAGCTGAACTCTTATTATCTTTGATTCGTTCAGGTCTTTATAATGCTTTGTAATTAGCATGTTACTCATGATTGTGTGCTCTCCATGTTAATCTTATGCATCTATATCATGTGTATGAAACTTAAATTGCAGTAAACTTTACAAACATATATTTTAGTGGCCTTTGTGTGTATTGTTAACTTTTTTGTCTGCTATTTACTGGTTATACAGGGAGAGTCAAAGATTGACCGCTTGGAAATGCTTTGCATAGAGTTTCTAAAATGACTGAAAAATGACTGCAAGGTGAGGTGTGATTTCAGAGTTGGCCCACAACAATTAGTAAGTCTTCAGGCCGAGGCAACTGGACTGGCACTCTAATGAAATTCATCTTTTCATGATGCACCAGTGGGGGGAAAGGACTTACTGGGGATGCAGGAAATCGGAACGAGTACAGACTGTTCCACTTAACACCAAACAGCAGGCTACCTGCATGATCTACAACACACTGGCCACGATGCTGAATGAGAAGCCCAGCAATTTCACTTCAGCCGCTGTGCTCTGGCATTTACAAAGAGCAGGGATCTCAGGCCAAAGAGGAGCAGATGCTTAGGTGCCATCAGCACACCTCAGTCAATGCAAATTTCAAGTTCTTTTTTTTAAATAAATATACACTAGCACAAAATATGGGTTGGTGAGCATTTTTACATTCCTTGGACCTGCGGCTCTTGCTGTGGTTACCAGATTCATGGCCTCCACCAAAAGAAATTGGGAGACAACTTGCCTCCACTGCCAGGTTGAAACTCATTATACATTACAGGCCATGCTCTGATCCTCTGGGCGTTAGAACAAGAAAAGTCTAAATAAATGAAGAAATATTTGCATTGAATATATTAAGCATGCATCATGGCATGCGGCAGGATAAGAAACAAGAACATCTTCTGCAAATAAATAAAGAAATAAAGAAATGTAGCTACTCGGATGGCAGAGGTCAGCCCGTTTGCATGCAGCCGGAGACAATAATAAATTCATACGCCCAACAGTGACTAACAGCATGTTCAAATTCTTCTCTCTGCTCCACTTCATTATGAGGCTGGTGTTTCTGTGCTGTTTTCAGTACAAGGTTGTTTATATATATATATATATATATATATATATATACACATATGTATATTAATGCTTGTGTTAATGGAGCCAAATGGCAAGTAAGTGCATAAATGTAGAACATTTTAAAACAGCTAATTACTCTTGCACCAGACAAGTTAAATAAAGGGAATTTAAAAAGTGCGCAGCCCCTTAGGTTTTTTTCGTATTTTGCTTGGAACCCCAATGTAATATATTTCTAACAATGTACTGTGTTTCTAAGTGTTATGGCCTATTAAGCCCATGTTCTTTTTTTTTTTTTCTTTAGCGGTGGACCCCTGACAGTGGGGCAAGAGGGGCTTTGATTTTGGCAGCTAGCAGAGCTTCACATATTTAAAGCCCTGCTTTTGTTCATTTTTTCCCCCTCCGTGCACGAACGACGGTGCCATGCAAGGAATACAAATCAGACCTTTGACAGAAGCAGTTAACCTGGCTCTAAATATAGCTGCCCCGGGCTCTGTAAGTGCAGTGCAGAAACTGGGAGCCAAAGAGAGAGACAGGGACAGAGGAGGGATGTGGGGGAGGCAGTGAGACCCCCAGAAAAAAAAAAAAAAAAAGGGGACTCTAGTTTGGAGATCTGTGAAGAATGAGGGGTCCGTCCGCGGTGAAAACATAAACCAAGGCTGTTGGTCTTATTGCTGCCCATCTATCTCCTGTGGCAGGTCTGGAGTTTGTTTCAATGCCTAGTGGGTGTAAGTTATGAGAAGATTCTGGTATGGGTGTGTGTGTGCACGTGTGTGTGTGCAGACGTGCAAATGCACATGTAAATGCAATTACTTGCATCTATTCATGTGTGTGTGTACGTGTGTGTGTGTGTGTGCCTATATATGATCGCATGCATTGTCCAGTGTGTGCAGGGAAGAGTTAGAGGGTGTATGTGTGTGTGCATGCATGACTGTGTGTGTGCAGGAGACAGAATGGAGTGGGAGAGAGGGGTGAATGGAGAGAGGAGAAGCGAATGAAAGAGGGTGAGTCGGTTTAATAAGGCGGCGGTCTGGAGGGAAGAGGAAGAGAGGAGGAATGAGAAATGTGTTCGCCACTGGGGATCTGAGGAGACTGCAAAAGAGGGGGCAGAGCGAGGAGAAAGGAAGCGAGGAGGCACCGGCAGCTCGAGAGGAATCAGGCGGCGCAGGCCGAGCCCGAGTCTATTGCTCATCGCTCGGGCCCCTCAGGATCCCGGCCCTTAGACTGCCAAACGTAATGACCGACGCTGCTCCCTCAGCAAAAATCAATCTTTTTATTACTATAACCTGTTTTGTGTTTTTGAGTGGTGGGCGGTGCTGATCTACAACCCACGACCACATAAGCGCATCTCTCCGCTCTTCCCCTGACTGCGCATCGCGCATCACGTCAGCGGGGCCAGCCGGAGCTCTCGGAAGGGCGCGATTCGTCCGCTAACGTCTACGTTATGTCGAGGGGTGACGATGTGGCGGGTCCGGCGTGTGGACGGTCGAGGCCGGAGCCGGCGGTGGGCGCGGTGTGCCGGTCTGCCTGTGGGGGGACGGGAGGAAGTGGACGTCTCATTCAGGCAGGCCGTGTTGCGCCGCCACGCCTCGACATCCCGTGAGATTGGATTAGAGGATTTTCGCTGTCGCCGCTGCCCCCTGCGAACACACACTCGCCACTCAGGAGCAGCGCGCGCGCGCACACACACACACACACACACACACACACACACATGCTCAGGCTATGCAAATGCATGTCTGAGGACGTTAATTGGATTAATGAATGCCTTGTTTAAGAAATGAAATGTCTTCGCCCGCGCTGCTGAGCTCGCGTTCTTGCCCTTTCGCAGTGATAATGCGAAGTGAGCGCCAGATTGCGGCCATTGCATGAAATGGGCCCGTAATCACAGTGATTTGTGCAAAGTAACGTGTGGCCATGCACACGGAGGAACTTTTCTCTTCATCCGCAGTCTGCTCCTGGGCACTATAAAATAATAGATTTCTCAGTTGTTGTTTTTTTTTTAATTAAAGGGAGCGTTCCGTTCAAAAACGCCGCACAATGCTACTTCAGCCGGGCGGAAAGCTCTCTTCCGTTCCAGGAATCCACATGTCGACAACTCGGGCTCACGGGGCCGGCTGCAATATTTAAAAGTTAATTGATGTACGTCGGGGTCGTGGCCAATGTGATTCTCAAAGCGGAAATGGCGTCGCCTAGCAACACAAGCACACGTGCAATTAGCGTAGGAGTGACGTCACAGTACGGCCACTTTCTGTCAAGCGTTGGAACTTCAAATTGACTGCATGTAATCCTTTGTTCATACCTTGCTGGGTAAAAGGCCCTTGGAGTCCTTAAGATGCTCTATGTCACTGTACCTGTCAGTTTTTTTTTAACAATGGCCATTGCAGTGACAATTTTTGAAATGAAAAAAAGGGGGGTAGTAGCCTAGCGGGTAACACACAGGTTCAAACCCCACTAACTACCATCGCGTCCCTGAGCAAGACACTGAACCCTGAGTGTCTCCAGGGGGGGGACTGTCCCTGTAACTACTGATTGTAAGTCACTCTGGATAAGGGTTGTCTAGAAAAAAACTGTAAATGGGGAAAAAAAGACATACCAGAGCTTCATGGGTGGTAAATGACATCACAAGGTCAGAGGCCAGGCAGACTGCATACGTCGTTGACAAGTCCAGCCATGCATCTGGAATCTTGTTGGGCTACAACCCTGCGCTGGACCTTGGTCGCTGTCTGTCGTTTTTGTCATTGCATGGGGCAGTTCGACACTCTGCCAGAATTTCTGGGTCCAACCGCTCCTTCCAGGTACAAGAACGGAAGCGCTGAAACGTAGTTCTGGCCGGTACAGCGAAGGACTAATTTGAATTCTCAACTGCAGCCATGTCCTCATCTGTAACTCAGCACAAGGAAAACGACTGGACCTGCGAGCAGTATTGTCGAATGAACAAGTGGATAATAGCCTGGAAGGCATACTTAAAATCGCGCTAAACATCATGTTAGTGTCGCATTTCATGCATAATTGGTCTTTGTTCGATACAAAAAAAAAAAAGATTTCCAGCTACTATTGCGACGGCTTCATGCTATATAAGCATACATGACATCTACACAGTTGGATTCATTCCAAACTCGAACAGCTCGCCACGTGTTGAACCAGGAGCAGGAAGGTGGTCTAATCCTGCCTCCCTTCACACCGGACAATTGGACTTTTCATCGTTTTGGTTACAGCCACCAACGTCGGAGGGCACCTTCAAAATGGCGATGTCACCTGTCGCGCATCAATTAATAGCCATCAATTGAGAACTTGTATCGTCCGTCCAGCTAATGCATTTATTTGAACGTGCGGCGTTTAATCGGGGCCTTGACGCCACATCGTTTCTTGTTTTTTTTTTTTTCTTGACCGCGTCCGCCTCAACAATGGGGCGGCGGAGGAGGAGCGCGGAGATGCCGCGCCGCGCCGCGCCGGTCGCTCCCTCTTCCTCCCCGCTCTGCGCGCGTTCACGCGAGCGCGCGCGCGTGCGTGCGTGAGAGAGCGAGAGAGAGAGAGAGAGAGAGAGAAAGGGGGTGCAGGGGGCGTTTCCTTCCAATGACTATAATGTATTTTTGGTATTTTGATCGCCAGGCTACTCTACCGGAATCGTGTCGTCGGCCGAGCCGCCGTTCCGCCGCACGCGCATCGGGATTAGAAATAAAAGGTAAAAAAAAAAAAAAATGTTAATAAAAATTAAGAAAAAAAAAAAAAGAAAAGGTAAACGCCGCAGTTCGGCGACCCTCCGGCGCGTCTGAATCGTGAGCTTTTCTAACGGGAGATGGAGAGAAATGCCACCGAGGTACGTTACTAATATTCTTTTTCGGGTACCCCCACCCCCCAAATATTTTTTTTTACTCATATTTGTTTTTCATCTCATACATGCTGCCGCATCTTTGATAATTATAATTTTAGACATGTCTGGATGATTTCTTTTTTATTATAAAAGGCGTTTATTGAATGACTTCCGGGAATGGCTTCCTCGGGGGAAACGTCCTGTATTTGTCACTAAAGCTGCCAAAAATGTCAGGGACTGTAAATGCGACGCTTGCATCTGTGACAACCTGTGACGGAGATCAACTTTTCTTTTCTTATACATAATGAGGGTTTTTTTTGTGCGTGAAAAACGTCACCCTGCACACAACGATGCCTCGCATTGACACAACAGTGGCCTTGCAAAGTGTAGCATTTGATAAAAAGATGAATTTTTTAATACCATTTTGACATTTAAGTTCTGTACATTTGCAAGTTACAGCATTTCAGATGTTTTTCAGTTTAGTTTAAATTCACATAATTTTCACAGCAATTGTGAGTCAAGTTCACAAGCAAAAAAACGTGTGTGTGTTTTTTTTTTTTTTGTGGAATATTTTCCTGACTTTTTTACGTTTTGTAAATTGCTAAGTGCTGTGAACATTAAAAAATAAAAGGCCGATTACGTGGCCGTGAGGAAGCGAGTGAGTGAGCGCTGCACGTTCCTCCTTCTTCCCTTCGCCTTCGTCTCTCTTCATTCCTGAGTTCACGCTCGCGTGCATGCGTGCATGCTCATGCAAACCATGAACGTGCGATACCAACACGCAGAGCTGCTGAAAGCGTGATGTGTGTGTGTGTGTGTGTGTGTGTGTGTGCATGAGAGCGAGTGTGAAAGCCAGTGTCTGTCAGTGTGTGTGTGTGTGTGTGTGGTGGCATTGTGCCCGTAGGCATGGCGCGGCAGGAGTGAACTCTCTGAACTCGCTCCTTGTCCATTATGTTGGTATTGATCAAGGGTGAGGCGTTCGGCTGCGGGAGACGAGGGCTCCGGCTCAGTCCACATGCAGCATATAGTGCCTTTCTACTACCTTTTTACGCCCATGTATACCCCTACCAAAGAAGAGCACGAGGAGTGTGTTGCACGGAGTGTGTGCATGAGGCCGATGGAGAGAGAGAGAGAGAGAGAGCGAGGGCGTGAGGCCGAGGCCGGCACCGTACCCCGCGCGGCGCGTGTGCCTGCACATAACTTTGCGAGCGCTCATGCACACGCACGGCTGCGAGTGTGTGCCGCGGCAGAACAGATTGGCGTTAAGAGACCAGTAAAGCGCCGGTGAGATGCCTCCCGTGGGAGCTGTCCTTGGTTCTGGTTCGTGGCCCCCCGACGCGAGGACCACCCCCCCCCACCCCCCCTCCCCGGCGCGGCTATGAAGATTGACGTCCGCAGCCTTTCCATTTGGCAAGCAGCAGGGGTGGGGGTGGGTCACGGCAATCCTCAAAGGGCCAGCCACACAGAGGATGCTGGGAAGGGGGGCGTTGGCGGTGGAAAACAAAACAGCTGCCTGTAATTGGGCTCCCTTTAGTATTGTAGCGCATACATTGACATCTGTCTGATAATTGGCTTTCCTGGCCGTGCGGCGTGTGTTATGCTAAATGCCAGTTTGGGTATTAGAATGAGGCGGGCGGGGTGGGTGGGGGTTGGGGGGGGGGTTGTGGGTAGAGCGGGTGTGGATGCATGTGGCTGAGGGAACGGGAGACCATTTGTGCACATGTGAGAAAAGCAGCGGAAATGCAAAAACTCCAATTAAGGACGGGCGCGTTTTAATAGGCGAGGTCCTGCGAAGCCTTATTGTGAAGCTTCAATGCTTTCGCTTCCTTTGGCAAAAAAAAAAAAAAAAAAAAAAAAACGAAAAGAAAAGAAAACCGCCACAATAGCCATAAAGTGGCCGCCCAAGGTGTTCATTAGGAGCATTGATAATGGAAACCCATCTAATAGATCTGAACCCTTATGAGGGACATCATTTGTCATCGTGCTTTTGTTCTCCAACCTCTTGCTCCCTCCGGTTGGCACCGCAGCTCCGCGCACTCGAGCCGTATTAGCCTCGGCCATATTAGTGGCTCGCGCAATTTGCGGCCGAATGGTTGGTTAGAGGCGGCCGTGAAATTGCATAGATAAACACGGTGAATAATTCATGCGGGGGGGGGGGGGGGTGCGAGAAAACGGGCCCTCCCGTAAATCCGCGTGGCCCCGGGAAGCCGTTAGGAGGGGAGAATAGAGAGGAGCTGTGGTGAGTGGAGGCCTCGCCCTGCTTCGGAGGATCAGTATTCCGGGGTCCGCCCGCTGGGGGAACGCCGGCCTCAGACCTGTGGTTTAGCTCGGCCCCCGGGAGTCCTGGCCCCTCCTAGAGCGTTGCACGTGCAAGTTGGAGGGCGGGACTCCCAGGAGGGCTTGGAAAGAGAGGTGTATTCTGTTTTCAGTGAGGAGAACCCTCCACCTGTAAGTGTTCCACGTCTGAAGTAACTCTTAGAGGGGATTTTAAAGAAAACTTTTTTTGTTGTACCTTTTTCCGTATTCTTCTTCCCGGCCCCTTTGAACAAACGAAGGTAAGAGACAACTTATCTCTCACAAAGTGGAGTGTTTCACTTAAAAACAAAAAAAAAAAAAACTATTTTTGGCACGAGGACTCCAAACCAGCATCGCTTCGGTTTGCAGGCTGTCTGTTCTGGTATGCGCGTCTCTAACATCCTTTTTCATCTGATTTTTCACTCCTGCGTTTGTGGAGTTGCACGTCACTCCCTAGGAAGCATCTGTGACTGTGACGCTAACACACACACACACACACACACACACAGACAAGTACTCAGATGGGTGTTAAGAGCCCGCAAGCTTAGACGAGGGTCCGGAATTCAAAATGACATTTTCTGACGCCGTCCTTTTTTAAAAAGCGGTGCGCCGCTGTTTAGATTTAGCCCGGGGCCCGCCTGCACCCACCCCCCCCCCCCCCCCCCCCCGCGCTGAATCGCACCCAAGAGTGCGGGCCGCGCTACCCGCTTTGCCAGGCTGGCATCGTGATGCACGCGGAGGTGGCAGAGCGCTCTCTGCACGCAGGCCCGTGGGCCATGTTGGGAGTAGGTGGCGGAGCAGCTGTGAGGCCGGCTTCCCGAGCCCCACGCGCTGGCTCCCCCGGAGGAACTCGCGCTCGCTTCAGAGCGAAGCGTCAAGAGCCCCAGTGTCACCGGGGGTAGGCCGCGCATTGTTAGTTAAGTGGAATGTCACAGTGTCCCCTGTCATGAATGACTACAGCTTGCATTATTAGAAGGTGACTGGAGATTCGAGCACTTTAGCTGACGGTTTAGGGCTTAAAACCTTTCCCGTTGTTGCCACCGTTTATAGCTGAAGATGTGGCTCTCAGCGCTGGCTCATGGCTCAACTGCCCATCTCGGGGAAAATGATTTAAAGTATGCACGTGATCCAGACACATCCATGTTCCTGGTTTTGCTTCAGCTCCACATCAGCACCAGCCTTGGATGCTTTTAATCAGCAGTTGGGGTTTTGAGCCGTTTTCAACCCCAAAAACCGAATGCTTTTACATGATGCACAACACTTTAGCAGTTTTGTAGGGGTTACAGGTGTACAAAATAAATTCCAATGGAATTTGGAAGCAAGAGCGTTCTCAAAAGTATCATTATCTACCAAAAAGAGATTTTTTTTTTTTTTAGAAAAATGTTTTTGTCAATATTACAACATAAACATAAACCGTGTGGAGTAACTATTAACTGGACAGATTTACACATATTAAAGTTTGCTCTCTAGCAGTTAGCATTTTGTTACATCTAGTATTAAATATAAATACATCTAGTATTTATAGCATGTATAGCATGTTCCATTTGAACTCGGGAGACCCCCAATGTTACAGACTCCATAATCCAAGATGGCCTCCCTGCACATCAAGCGGTTAAACCTGGGTTGAAAAAAATGTACACAGTTCAACATATTAACTTTTATACTATTATATACTATTTTATATACTATTATATACAATTTTAGATTATATTACATTTATTAGAAAAGACACACCCTAGAGGTTGCACAGGGCTAAGCCGCTTATTGTCTCCTAACTCAAGTGAAAGTGAAGTGATTGTCATTGTGATACACACTAAGCACAGCACACGGTGCACACAGCGAAATGTCAACCCGTCACCCTTGGTGAGCAGTGGGCAGCCATGACAGCCGCCCGGGGAGCAGTGTGTGGGGACGGTGCTTTGCGGTTTGGAATTCGAACTGGCAACCTTCAGCTTAGCGGTCCGCTTCCTTACCCGCTAGGCCACCACTGCCCCTGGTATACCACTGGTACCATATACCACAAAATACCACTGGTGTTTTAAAGGTACAAAGTGTAGTGCAAATAATTCACATTGTTTCTTCTGGATTTCTTGGAAATGCTACCGAGCAAGCTGTCAGGAGAACGAAAGTAACCAGTGAACACTTTCACCGTAGACCGTGTGAAAGATATACACGTTGCGCTTATTATGTCTGTGCTTTTTTTACTCTTAGTGTGGTAGTAGCCTAGTGGGTAACACACTCGCCTATGAACCAGAAGTCCCAGGTTCAAATCCCGCTTACTACCATTGTGTCCCTGAGCAAGACACTTAACCCTAAGTTGCTCCAGGGGGACTGTCCCTGTAACTACTGATTGTAAGTCGCTCTGGATAAGGGCGTCTGATAAATGCAGCAAATGTAAATGTAGTTGCATGAACCTTGGCAGGCCAAAGCTAATTTTTGTGGGCTTGCACCTAGCATCTTTAGCTGCTTGTCAACTGCGCTATAACCATTTTAAAACATTTTAAATTAAATCATGCTTCATGCACCATTCACTACATTTTATGATATCATCCAAAGTGTCTTTCGAGCAATACGAATGTTAGTTCTTCCTAGGCAGGTAATAAGCAGGCTAATTCTTCCCTGACAGAGCAGAAGTGGAACAATATGATATTGGCGTTTTAATATGTAGAAATTGTTGTGTTCAAAGCAAACGAATGTATTAAAAAGCAGTACACTCTTCGATTCACGTCCCTTTTGTGTTTTGTTTCAGGGCTTTCCTCGGCTGATCATCCGCCACCGCCTCGGAAATTGTGTTAATGGAGGAGACGGGAGGGGGGCACTGGCCTGATCTGTGTGCTCCTGGCTCGGCCACGGGTATTCTTGGGTTGATAATACGGCTGTTCGATGTTATTGCTTGAGAATACACGTAGCTGAGTGGAAGCCATGTTCTTCACAGCCAGTGAACACAAACCCATGAGACCACCGAGGACAGGTGGGAATTGATGTTTTTTTGTTTTTTTTTAAAGCAGATCGTTATGTTTTCTTCTAGCCCTGAAAATGCACGCGCAGATGCATACAAATCCAAAAGGGAAAGGTTCCACGGGGAGTCATTGTCATGGCAAGAGGAGGACCAGCATCATGTGTTTTTATTGAGGCGGTGATTGTTCCTCTTCTCGACAGATGCCCTTATCAAAGCGCAGGGAGCAGAGGAGGAAATCCAATAGCTGCGTGCTGGAGGAGTCAGCGGGGGGGGAGTGGGTGTGTGCGTGGGGGGGGTTGAGTTGGGGGGGGGGGGTGCTGGGCACGCACAGGAAGGGGGCACACAGCAGTGCCCCCAACCCCCCACCCCCCTATGGCTTCTGGCAAATAAGGTCAGAGCCAAAGAGCAAGTCCAACAGGAGGTAGTGGAAGCATAAACAGAATGAAGGATAGAACATAATTTTTCATGGCCAAAATGCCAATATGCCTACATAGGGACAATGGTTGAAAATACCAAAAAGGTACAAAATTGGTAGAACTGTGTGATGCCATCAACACCAACACCACTAATAATATTAATATGTTTAGATTATATTTCAAATATAATAATCAAGACATGAAATCGACAAGTAATATACAAAAAAACATAAAACACTCATCATATATTTTTAAATCATCAAAATAGCCTTTAGAAATATAAGGGTGTAAAAGCAGACTGTAGGGGTGTAGCCCAAATTCTGGGCCATAAGGAGTCTCTTTGGGCCCCCATCCTCTAGATCCAGTCTTCATTCCAGGCTTCAGTGGGGCTCTGGGTAATCATTACCCTTTTCACCCAGACTACAACGCCCGTGACCGTAAGTAATCTGGGACAGAGTTCCACAGGCAGCAGAGAAAAACACTCTGTTCCCCATCAAGCAGAGTTTGGACCAGGGAATGCGGTCTTATTATAAAACTCATCTATAAAAGACACCAAAGCATGACAGGTGCATCATGCATAGCATTGCAGGCATTGCTCATATCCTCAAGGAATTGCCACAAAACAAATTTCTACAAAAAAAAAAACTTTATTTAGGCAGACTTGAAACATTTTAAAATTAGTTTTCATTAACAAATATTGATTTTAATAAGTTACTAATGAAATAATGAAATCACAATAAAAATGTTTTAAATTTCTGTTCAATTTTTTCCTATAACAAATGCTTTGCTCTTTATTGCCCATAGACACCATCATACAGCACATAATAACACAAGCATGAATGAATTTTATATAAAACTGTGGGCAACATAGGAAAAATCATGAAAAAGCAATGTTTGGCCATTCATTGACGCTGCTCTACACTCTGGATATAGGTGAGCTGTTGTGACATCAGAGATTTCCAGTGATTCACTTTCCACTATGTCATTACGATGGTTTTCAGGGTGGCGTTTCATTCTTGTTGTATTTCACGGGGAGTAATGAGATTATACAAATCCAGCCCCCACCCTTGCCCCCCCTCACAAGATCCATGTTAGGCTGCCCTGACAGCGTGCACTGGCTGAACCTCAGCAAACGCGTGTGAAGGGGAATCTTCATTAAAATCCCCCTGAGAATGGGGCATGTAGACACACACACACACATGCATTTATCAAAAGCTAACAACAGACAAATTGCCAATGCATAAGTCAAACCTGCATTATTACAGTGTCAGGGTGCACACACTGCATAAAAATAAAGATATGCGCACAGTCATACAGATGAAATGTAATCAGTATTCCTTACGTGCCGATTTGCCATTTTCAGAAGTGCATGCCTGGTAGCTTTTTTATACATTTTATTTAGTATAAATGTTTAACCTGTTATGGACCCAGAGATTAATCATGTTAGGTAATGAAATTTTACTAATGCAATAACTACGTGGAACAAAGACATGCAGCAGAAATGTTGAACTGGATATCAGTGTTTTACAAAGCTATTCAAGCGCATTCAAAATAAAGCAAGACACGCTGTTGAGATGCTCCAGCATGTAGCACACCAGTTGAGGATGCTGAGACGTCACCCCTGGAGCTCAGCTCCTTCACTGCTGTGGGTAAACGCTCCGGAGGGACCCACCCATAGGGCTGCAGACGGTGAATGAGGCAGCCGAGACGAGGCTCTAAATCCCTCTCCCTCTGTGGGTCACTCCATTGTAATTACCTTGTAATACTTTCTTTCTCGATAAACACTGTGTGTGTGTGTGTGTGTGTGCGTGGCTGGGGGACATCGAAATCGCTGCGCAATAACGCTCTCCTCATTACCCAGTGGCTTTATCTCGGAGAGCGTCTCTGTTTCTGAGCGAGTGAACAGAAGGCCGGGGAAGTGCGATGCAGATCATGATTGTTATGGCAGTGATTACTGCTGTTTGTCATCAGCGACACGCACACACACCTTCTCGCGCGTGCCAAAATTCTCCGATTTCTCTGCCTCTTGCCTGCATGTGATTCAGAAACGTGTGTATGTGTGTGCGTGCGCACGCCTGTGTGTGTGTGTGAATGCTTTCAGAATAAATAAATAGATAGCAGATATAAATAAATAAGTAAAGTAACGATCACATGCATAGCTCTGGGTGCTTGGCAACTGAATCCTGCCGTTGCCAAGGCAACGGTTGCTGCAGAATGTAAGGTGATTGGCAACTGTGACAACGAGGAGGGAATGACATTTGACCCCTCTTGCTGATGGCAGGATGTGTGTGTATGTGTGTGTAATGGAGGGAGAGAGGGACAGGAAGGTAGATACAGAGACAAACAACGATTTCCAGCAATCATCTCTCTTGTTTCTCTCTCTCTCTTTCTGTCTCTTCTTTTTTTGCTCTCAACCCATCTTGCTCTCTTTTCTCTGGCTTAAGGAAATACACACTCACACACACACATACTCCTTCAGTTTTTAATCAGTCCAGCCAACAAACAATCCACCTCTTCGTCTCTCATAAAGACCCTGCTTTCTCTGTAAATGTGGGACTTGAGACATGACGTGACCCTGTATAATCCTGGTGCCTTCATTTTTTTAAACATATGTACTCTGTCTCTTCCTGTTTCTGTTCCGGTCTCTCTTTCCTCCCTGCTCGGCTAAACTAATAAGTATGTGATTAATGGGTCCCTAATTGCTTTCTAATCTTTGTTAATTAGCGCTGAGATTCCTCATTGGCTGAGTGCACCAGAGGACCAATGGCTCTTGTTCGGGATTTGTACGTGTTGTGCTTTAACAAAAGAAATTAATTTTGTGACTATTTGACTATACCTGCACTTCTGGCTTTGTACAAATTATGCATATGTAAAATATTGCTGTGGATTATGAGTAATGCTCTAGAATGTGATGAATGCATTATAGAAATTATGTGTGTGTTTGCACTAGGATGTTATGTGCATAAATAAATAAACAATGTGATATAGCTGGTATTCCAAACATGTGTGAGTTATTATAACTGTAAAACTGGAGTCATGGATTTTTTTATTTTTACATTGTTAAATAGTTACATCTATGATCCAGCTGTTGCCATTGTTGCCAAGCAACATAATTCAGTTAGCAGTTAGGCGAAGATTGTCGTTTTTCATTGTAATGATAAAAAAGCAGCAGAATGACTTTCGAGGAGATCTTGCTTCACAATATCAGCATTCCCAGTGTTTCCTTCCCACCTGGAGTGAGTTTCGGAGATGGTGCACGTGAAGAATGATATTTCTCTTCTCTTCGCCAGCGTAGCGGTGTGTTTTGTTCACCCCTGGGGAGGTGGCGGTGCAGAATCGGCTGAGTTTCGTGGGTAACGTCGTCTGACAGGTGAATCTTACTGGAGTGGAGATAAGGCCAGATGTGCTCCCAGGCCCAGATGCTGTTCCAGAGATGCAAGTCTAAACAAAGAGTGACCTCCATCAGTCAATCTCCGAGGCATCACATCTGTGCCACCGTGAGGCCGTGGATGGTTTGGGCTGGAGTCATTTCCCACCATGTCCTATTAAGTTCGGCACTGCCAGAAAAACAAAACAAAACAAAAAAGCACCTTCTCCAAAAGCGTCCCCAATGTGGACGTCAGAACTGGACTGTGGCGCAATGGATGGAAGTGGCCTGCTGTGATGAATCACAGTTTCCTCTGGGTCATGTGGTTGGGTGTGCATTACTCACCAGGTGAAACGGTGATGCTCTGAGCTCTGCTCCGTCCTTGCATTCATGTGAGCGTAGCTTTGACCGAAATCATGACATGAGAGGTCAAGGTGTTCTCAATCCAAGATCTCAGTCCAAAAGAGTATCTATAGGAAGTGCAGGAAAAGCCACGTTACCTGTTGCCGATGTCCTGTTTTGCTAGATAAGACAGGACGTCTTGACAGATCAAAGCATTTCTGGGAATATGATGTGAAGTTACACATTATTAGGCAGCTGGTACCTTATCTAGTCATCCTTCCATCAAAATTCACCTGAATTCACCATACCTGAACTATGTGTTCTGACAATCCGGTTGGAACAGATCCTAATTTAACGCACCCTGGGGGGAGAAGTGCAGCAGGACGGAGCTGAAGGAACAGGGCTGGTGACACTATGCTGCTGAAAGTAGTGGAAATGACAGATAGTCCAAACCATAATATCAACCTAGATATTTGGGAGCGTTAAATCATGACTGCCATGGCCCCTGGCTGGAGACCATGTATTTAATGCATGTAGTAAATAACGGTCTGTTGATATACGGCACGTGTTCCCGCCTATGTCTTCATTGTGTGTGCGTGTGTTTGCATGTGTGCATCTGACAAGAGACAAAAGGGGATTTATAGACCTCTGTGTAGGTGTTTATTTTGGATTAAATCGTGCATGGCACCACACAATTCATGGCACCATCAACCCTTCAAACCCCGCCCCCACCCCCATCCTTTTTTCACACGCCTCCACACTCCCATCATAAGCACACACACAGGAGCCCTGCAGAAGAACAGGGTCTTTATGTGTCCAAATCAATCCAGGAAATCGTGCAGAATTCTCCTAACGTGTTTGCACGCCCACATTATCTGGTGGTTATCATAAAATATATATGCATATGCAACAAAACTCATGTCTTTCCAGTGCACTGTTTTGTCACCATATCCATTCACCATGTTTGGCAGGGTTGACTTTAATTCTGTCAGCTGCATTGGTGTGACAGTGCTGCCATCTATTGTTCATGCTAGTCATAACTGCACAATTTAGGGACATTTTTTATAGAATGAAATTCTTTTTTGTACCTAGAACATATATTTTGCTTCAATTTAGAGAATAATGCTTGCCCTGGTTTGTATTGTATGTTTGTGTGTTGCCCACCATCTCCAGTTCTATTGTCAAGACCACAGCCAGCAGTGAACTGTGGATGAAGCAGTTACACTATCATCTCACACCCCACCTCCCTCACCTTTGCCCTGAGCCGCTCCGCTGGAGCATCACGATGCTAACAAGGGAGACGTGCTTCAGTTCTGGCTGAGAGTGAATGTACAGAAAATTTCATCACACCGCGAGTAGCTAGCAATGAAAGCTTCTGCTAAATAATGAAAAATAAATTGCTGTCAAGACACAACAGAACAAGATGAATGTGATGGAGCAGATGGAATGTGTTGCCAGATTTAGCCATTTATCTATGTTCTGTTCTGTTTCGTTCCTTAATTATATAAAATATATTTTTTTAATTTGTCATTAAGAACGATTAAAGGACATAAAGGCTGAATTCATGAATGCTATATAAGACCTACTGTCTATCTGTGTGTTTGGATTTGTAGAGATTTCAGGAAAAATTGAGGAACCCAATTCTCATAAATACATATCATGTCTTTTTGGCAGTCTTGGATGATTGTGGGCTGAAAAAAATCCTGTACCTGGAAACATTACTTTCCATGTTTGAACTGCCAAATTTCACTATGTGCCCCTTCCATTTCAATCTTTATGTTGAATTTATAAAAAAAAAAAATTCCATTAACTTTCTGGACCACGGAAAAAATAAAACTCAAATCAACACAGCCACTGCTTTCCAAGTGCTATTAAGCTGCATTTAAAATTGAAATTTAAAAATAAAAACTTAATCCTAAAGATAATCTTGATGTGACATTATTGAACATGGCACAACAGTGGGTTTTTTTTTTACACGGGTGAACTGGGAGGACTCCAACGGTGGTGTGTGTGTATGTGTGTCTGTGTTATGCGCATGCCCAGTCAATTTGGTGATTTGGGCGCCCACTTGTGTTGTGCATTAAGTAAGCATTACTTTAATGCTATTAGTAGTCTTAAGTCAATTTCTTCCAAAGCAATTTTTTTTATTCATAATATTGTGAATGAGCTTACATCGTGACAGTCCTAATAATTGACACAATTTTGGTTAATTTGGTTTAGTCTTACCTCTGGATTGGGTGATGTGTAGCCTTTTGAAAATGAACTATGATGGACATGAAAAGTTCAACGGCCTCATGTGCCCAGTGAGGAAAAGAAAACAACTAAAAAAAAAAATAGAAGAACAGGACAAATAAGGTCCTCTTCCTGAGCATAACATACCACATATGGGGTGGTAGTAGCCTAGTGGGTAACACACTCGCCTATGAACCAGAAGACCCGGGTTCAAATCCCGCATACTACCATTGTGTCCCTGAGCAAGACACTTAACCCTAAGTTGCTCCAGGGGGATTGTAAGTCGCTCTCGATAAGGGCGTCTGATAAATGCCGTAAATGTAAATGTAAAACGCATGACTCTTGTTTCGCGTCCAATGGTGGCATTCAGCACACTTTAAATAAGTATAATTCTTACATTCTGATATATTTCTATCCTTTCCTATACTTCTGCTGCACCTCACCATATGCTTTATCCCCATGGTGCATGGTGTCTAGAATATTTGACAGGGTTGTACTGACCTCGGCAGCTATCCCAGACCTTTTACCCATAGAATTAGATATATGTATTTGCAGTCTTTTAAAATAAGCTGTTAAATATATATATTGTGTTTGTTTATTTATTGATTTTTTTTTTTTTTGAGACAATAAGAAGCATTCTGTCTTTGCCGCAAAAGAAGAAAAAAATCACAAGAACTGTCTGCAGCTCAGCCCTGCTGACTCGGCAGGAGCAGCTGGACACTTTCTCTTCCACGGGGGAACGTCTCCGGGTCCACATGGCTGTCAGGAGGCTGATCATCCACCCCTCGCGTTCGATGGCGAAAGGCTTTCACTAGCCAGTCACCGTCTCCAGGAGTTATTCCTCCTGCCGCAGAGGCCCCGGGCTGCATGCTGTATGGTGTTCTGTTACGCGGCAAAAAGGTGCCCACTCAGCAGCTCGCCGGCGTCACACAGTGTGTGTGCGCCCGCATGCAGCCCAGCTTCGATTTCCTCCCATGGGCTTTTTTTTTGCCACTGAGTACAGAACGATCCCTGGATGTGCCACTCGCCCCAAGGCTTTCTTCCTCCATGCAAAGTACAACTCCTGAAATACTCAGTCAAGCTGAATGACATTCTGACCCGTGACATTTTTTTGTGTTGAGGACAGTAGAGTGGAGCGCAAACAAAACATTTTCAGCCGGGCAGTGGTGGCCTAGCGGTTAAGGAAGCAGTCCTGTAAGGTTGCCGGTTCGAATCCCGGTCCGCTGAGGTGCCACTGGGCAAAGCACCGTCCCCACACACTGCTCCCCGGGCGCCTGTCTTGGCTGCCCACTGCTCACCAAGGGTGATGGTTAAGAGCAGAGGACACATTTCGACACATTCCTTTAACGTCTCAGATTCCTCAGCAGGCAGAGCCTGACGAATCCTGGCTTTGTCATCTTGGAATCTGACTTTTTCATCAGACAAGTAAAAAAATGAATCCACTGATGGGGAAATGTGGTCATGTGGTTTACATGTTCATTCAGGCTTGTATGGAAGAGACGGTGCATGATGGGTGCATCATTTCATGTTTTTTTCCCTGATGTGGCCATCACTCTGAAACAGAACTTCTTCCATTCTCTCAATCTTTCAGACAAATTGAAACCTTTGTAACGGTCATCCTCAGAAAAGATTGTCTCTTGTATGGCCGCACAGTGGTATAGTATTTGTTGCCTAGTGTTTTTACTTTCACTATTAAAAACAGCCGTGACCTTTAAGGCGATACACCAAATCACGCGCAGTCAAGATTGTTTTCTGCTGAGATGATGGTTCCTCCACCCTCCTTCTGTGTTCTTCAGTTCCTCATTCAATTGTATTCGTTTCATGGTCACTAGGGCATCATAGACATCCATGCCATGTGACAGAAGGTTACAGCAGTTCAGTACCGCGGACAGCGGCAGTGTCGGATTTCCACGCCCTTGTGGACTGCGGGACGGGGAGCAAGAAAACATCTGATGACATCTGTCTTCAGCAGACTCCTATCTCTACTGCCTGCTAATCTTCTCAACACGTTTTTTGCTGATTGTGTTCTCTTTTTTTTCTCTCCCCGCGTCCTTTGCACAGAAATCCATACCAAACATCTTGTTAGACTCAACCTACTCAGTTTGGCTTCTCTAGATTTTATTTATTTTTTTCACAAATTGCATCCTTGGAATGAAACTCATCCAATGGCTATTTATCAGCCGAAAGCTCAGGCCTCTTTATGGCATTCGCCATTGTGATCTAAATGCAGAGGCATGAAGTGGAACCAGTTCATGGAACATGTTTGGACAGTTCTCATATGCCCCATCATGAGATAATAAATTATTGACTGTTTTGTTCATTTTAAACTCTATGCTATGGGCTGCATGTGGATTTGTAACAAAAGCCACCAAGCTCAGTGCAGGCAATCACACTTTGAATGCTAGATTTCGGCTGTTATAGAAGGCTGCAACCTTTCTTCAGTATTTAATATTCAGCGCCATGTCATGCCTGCCACAAGGTGAACAGACCCTAAAGTGCATGAAAAAAACCAGCAGCCTTGGTTTGGTTTAGCGATTACAGTCACTGAATGCACTCATCGCTCCCCCCCCACCCAAATCAATAATCGTCAGCACTCAGGCCGAGGGAAACTCTAACCCATCCTGCAGACACATCCACAGGCAAGCGGCCTTCGCTGTGGAGAGATCGGAGACCCTGCCACAAAGAAGAAGCAAGGCGACAGTCGGGCAAGGGCCTGACCGGTAAGTCATTGGCGTGTTCTGTTGACATCAGCTATGCTGTGAAGGCCGCCGTCCTGGCTAGTCAGCTCCCTTGGAGGAACACGTACAATGAACCATTCAAACATTTCTTACATCCATCGTGCAATCAAAGCTTTTCATTGTCCAGGCTCGCTATTGTTAGAATTTCATCTCATAATTAGAACAAGATATTACTCATTCAGCTCGCAACATTTAGTCAATAGGCACGGAGTAACAGCCTTACTGACAGGAGATTACTCATTTACTGGATAGCGCCGGTATGAATGCATCATTCAGTCACGCAATTAGAAACATCTTTGCCAAATTTACTCTCATCACATTACCTCAATCGAACCTCTGGTTCTGAATGCAGATGCGGAGATGGGACGATGTCACATGTTACTTCTTTCTACTGTCCGTGAAAGCTCCCTAGGCTTCCACTCAGGGCCCGTGTGGGGGCCTGATCAGCGTGCGGGTGTTGTTCAGATGTGGGGATTTTTGAAAAGGCCGTCTTCTTTGTCTTGATGTGGGGGAGGGGGGTGTCCATCCACCCATCTATTTACCAAATTCCCTCATTTGATTCAGACCCTGGCTGAGGACATTGATTGCGTTTTGCATGGACTTTAGTATGCTGGCTAATATTGACTAATTTTTTGTGTTTGCACATATATAGATTCCAGAAGCCTGGAAAAGACATTATCCAGATGCTACCTGCTACCTGAAGTACTTTTATCCCAGTTCATGAGCCTACTTGCACAGGTTTCATGTTGGTGATATTAATTCAAGCTCAAACAACAGTGGCAATAAAAACGTAGTAATCGTGACAGCCTGACAGCAAAAAAAGTGGAAGGTGTGTTTAATATTTTCAGATCCAGAACACAATGTTGGCATTTAATAGGTTCAGGAAAACCATATTTAACTTCTATGTTGGGTATAAGAAAACATGAATAATGTAAAAATATGACATTTACGGCATCCTGTCCAGAGTGACCTAGATAGTAGTTTCAGTCCCCCCTGGAACAATTCAGGGTCAAGTGTCTTGCTCAGGGACACAATGGAAGTTAGTGGGGTTTTGAACCTGTGACTTTGTGGTGTCTTCTGGTTCACAGGTGAGTGTTACCCACTAGGCTACTAGCACAGCAATGTCTAACTTCTGAAAAGTACCTTCATTTCGACAGTCAGTGCCTGGCTGGGGCTGATGAGCTGAAGGATTACTTTTATTGAGAGAGAATACACACACACACACACATATACATTTACATTTACAGCATTTGGCAGACGCCCTTATCCAGAGCGACTTACAACGGGCTTTCAAGTTACCATCGATGAAGAGATCAATTCCGGTTCACTAGGACCCCAACTATGAATACATCTATTTAATTCACTCTGTTGTAGATTCTGTACACAAAGTTCGACAACAAAGTTCGACAACACAATTTAATCTAAATATTCTTTAAAGAGGAAGGTCTTGAGCTGTCGTTTGAAGGTGCTCAGTGACTGAGCTGTTCTGACCTCGAGGGGAAGTTCATTCCACCACCGAGGGGCCAAGACAGAGAAGAGTCTAGATGAGCGTTATCCTTTTACCTTCAGAGATGGGGGGACCAGGCGAGCAGTACTGGAGGCTCGGAGTAAACGAGGTGCAGTGCGAGGTGTAGTAAGGGCTGTGAGGTAGGATGGTGCTACTCCATGTTTGGCTTTGTAGGCCAGCATCAGTATTTTGATACTGATGTGTGCAGCTACTGGGAGCCAGTGGAGGGAACGTAGCAGAGGGGTGGTATGGGAGAATTTGGGAAGGTTGAAGATCAGTCGTGCTGCTGCATTTTGTATGAGTTGTAGAGGTCGGATGGTACATAGTGGTAGACCAGCTAGAAGGGAGTTGCAGTAGTCCAGTCGTGAGATTACTAAGGACTGACCCAGTAGTTGGGTGGCCTGGGTTGACAGATAAGGGCGGATTCGTCTGATATTGTAGAGAAGGAATCTACATGAGTGGGAAAGATTGCTGATGTGAGTTGAGAAGGAGAGTTGGTTGTCTATTGTTACGCCAAGGTTGCGGGCTGTTGCAGAAGGAGAGAGCTGCGAGTTGTCTAGGTAAATAGCAAGATCCTGATGTGGTGAAGAATCTGCTGGAATGAATATTAGTTCAGTTTTGGTGGGATTGAGTTGGAGGTGATGGGCTGCCATCCAAGACGAGATGTCTGTTAGACATGCAGAGATTTTGGAAGCAGCATGAAGATCAGAGGGAGGAAAGGAGAAGAGGAGTTGTGTGTCGTCAGCATAGCAGTGGTAGGATAAACCATGTGAGGAAATGACCTCACCAAGTGATCTCGTGTAGAGGGAGAAAAGGAGAGGACCTAGCACCGAGCCTTGAGGGACACCAGTGCAAACCACTGCCATGCTGAGCCCCGAATTCCAAGCCTCTTCAGGATTGACAAAAGAGTCTTGTGGTTAACGGTGTCAAATGCAGCAGATAGGTCGAGGAGAATAAGAACTGATGACAGTTTTGCCAATCTGGCTGCATGTAGCTGCTCGGTAACCGCCAAAAGGGCAGTCTCGGTGGAATGAGCTGTTCTGGTTCCTGGTTAGGATCCAGGAGGTTTATATATAAAAAAAATATATATATATATTTTTTTTTTTTTTTTTACATAAATAATGTCAAATCCACATGTCAAATATATGTTTTAATTAATTTTGTAGTCAATATATTCCAGAATGCTGCCCATAACCTCAACATAGTCATATATTTTAGTGTTACTGTCCAAGGGGACACACTCGTACACACACACCTACAGACAATTAAGAGTTGGCAATTCACTGAGCTGCATGCCTTTACACAGCAGTGGGAATCTGGATAATCGGGGGGAAAACCCACCCCAATACAGGGAGAAAATGAATCTGGTTAGATCTGATTCTTATTCAAGATGAAAATCTCTCAAACCATATTGAGTAACACAGACTGTTGCACTTGGCATAATTATATACATGAGAATACACTTGAACTATTGTTTCATGATAAATGCCCAAGAAATAATATATTATAGAAATAAAACAGAAATCCTGGGCATCCTCACCACCATATTCCCTTATCTTTATTCTCCAATACGGGCATTTTAAAGCATAGACTTTTTTCAAGTCTGACATGATGGCACAGGGCTCCATACTGGGACCCCTTCACTCTGCGGTGAACTATCCCCTCACAGGGTTTCCCGTAACACAGATGATCCCACAATATTGGCATGGATTTCAGCTTGTTCATCTCCTCGAGCTCAGCCTATCTAAAAGCGCAGTTGTGGTCACCTCAGCCAAATGCTCCATTCATCATACCATTAATATTACAACTGACTCTTCGTCCCTTATGCCTTCCAAGGTCATAACAAAAAAACCTGGGAATCATGATTGATGACCAACCATCCTTCTTCAGGCATGTGGCATCTGTGTCATGGTCCTCTTGCTTTGCACTTTATGATATGAGAAATATTTGACCTTTCCTTTCCACTTGACTGTAATGCTCTGCTTGCAAGTACAGTGGTCCAAAATGGTGCCACTGACTGGTTCTCAGTCAACCAAAAGATCCCAAAAGATCATAGACTGGGTACTCATTGCTGCCAAATTCTATTCACTTAAGCTTATCTGCAGAGTTAGTCCCAGATCCATGTGTTTCTCTGTGAAATGTTGCCTGACAGGGTAATTGCAAGTGCAAACAAGGCAAGGTTCTTACAGTCCATGCCACTGTTTCCCCAGATAGTTGGATGAACTTCCATCAGACTCTGTATTCAAGATACTGTTGAGAACTCACATATTCAGAGAAAAAAACTCATCAGCTACATTTAAACATTCTACAAATTTCTTCAAATTGTCTTACTTGCATCTGTGTGATGCTTTGAACAAAAGTATTTGGTAATGGAACATAATGTGGAACATGGAGAGCAGCAGAGATGGGGACTCGAGTTGCACTTCAGTCGCACAAACAACGACTTGAGACTTGACTCAGACTTGGATGATGTGACTTGTAACAATGTTAATTTCATGGAATTATCTATGTATACATACATACACACATACATAATTATCTATAATTATTCAGACGGCGAACCTCAACTCTTGGGAGAGTGTTTCCAGATCCTAAATGTTGAAATATCATGCCAGCAGTTTAAAATGATCATATTTTCAGAAAAATTATCGCACACACACAATTTGCTCAGAAAATCTGATTCAATAAAACCTATTGTCATACTGTGCTTTGTAGTGTATAGCATTTGTAAAAAAAAAAAAAAAAGAACTTCCGTAACAGCAACCACGCCAGCAACCACGCACTTAAAACCACTCATCATTGTTTACTTTGCGTGTCACCATGTGTTCAGCAAGGCAGCTGAATCACTGCTTTATATGATCTGTAGTTTGTGTGTTATATATATAATAGATCTATATTAAATGGTTGCAAGTTTGACACCAATGTGTTACATCATGCAGTGATAAAGAGAATAAGCTACATGTAGATTACAGATTTATTGTTTCCCTCCAGAAGTTAGTCGTTTATTTGATTAATATTTCGCATTTCCTTACTTAATGCATAGAATTAATCAGTACACCTGGTACCCTAAAACTCTGTTCAGCTGTATTATATTTTGCTTAGGACAGTGACAAACTGACTGTACATTGTGTTCCTCCCCTCTGAGGGCTCCATATTTCCAGCCTATGGAGATGTACACCTAAGCTTAATGCCTAGAATTTCAAGTTATGTTTTTGTTACTTATTATTTAAACACTTATTATTTATTTCGCTAGCTAGTGCTACTAGTGAATAGATGTCAAATCGCGCTATGCTGTGTGCTGCCCTTTTAGTGTGGACTCAAAAATATTGCAGCAATGCAGTGAACATAAAATAACAGCTTTTGTTTCGCAATATGTAGTAATTTTATATAAATGACAATTTTATTAGCTTTATCATCCAAGCAAGCATGTTCATAGCCCTCTGAAGTGCATGATCTGGTCAATCTTGATAATGTGTATAATAATAGATGGTTTTTAATGTAAAACATGCACGAATGAAGTCTTAAAGTCAGTCATTTGTAACTTGAGATTTGACCTGGACCTGGAAAGAATGACTTGCCAGCATCACGCTGGAGTTCTGGCCTTTGGCCGAGGAGGGCGTGGTCTAAGGAAGGGGCGTGGACGGGGGCGGGGTAGTTGCGTTGGCATGCCCGCGTGACGTCACCGGCAAGTTGAAGCTGTCAGTGCCCGCATAAAAAAAAAAAAAAAAAAAAAACACACACACACACACACACACACAGAGAGAGAAAGAAACGCCCGAAAACTTGTGCCGTGCACGGCGGCGACGCGCAGAGCGGCATTCCGGCGCCGCAGCGGGGGAAACGGGTTCCGCCAGAGTCATGTTTTCGTGCCGACGCTGGCGGTCGAGCTGAATGCCGAGCAGCGAGGCGACGGAGTAGCGCCGGAGACGCGACGCCAAGTTCGTGAGGGGGGCGCAGGACGGCGTCTTGTGAGACCCCCGGCGCCGCCACCACCACCACCAGGTAAACCGCGGTCCGCTGGGCTCTCGGCGGAGGGTAACAAGCGCGGTGCTGGCGGGGTTTGTTTTGTGTGCAACACCCCCACCGCCACCCCGCGCTCGGCGGCCCTGAAACTTTTCTTCGGCCCGAACCCCCGCGTCGGCGACCAAAAAAAAGCAACAAAAACACCCCCCGCCAAACAACCAACTAAGAAAGAAGTTGAAAAGTACGAGTTGGACGGCCGCGCCGGTGATGATTATCTGTGCGCGGCTACGTGGATCCCCCGCCGCCCGCCCACGTCCTCCGCCCGGTCCCGGGTTTTACGAAGTTCGTCGTCGTGGTTCGCCATGTTCTGCACGTTCTTCTTTTGTTGTGTCTAGCAGTCGCGTCGTCGTCCTTGTTGTTGTTGTTTTGGTGTTTTTTTTGCGTTGTAGTCTGGCTCCGCACTGTTTACCACGAACAAGGACGGTCGTCCGGGGCAAAGCGTTTTGAATATTTAATGTCAGGCAGGTCTGGTGTCTGCTACGCTGAGCGTCGGGGACGGGAGCCAGTTCTTCTGGTTCTCCTCCGAGTTGCATCACCGGGACGCGGAACCCCGCTTATTTTGTGGGGTGCTGGGGTGGAATAGATGGGGGGACGTCCCAGAATCCCTAGCTGGTGTACCTGCCCCGTGTGCAGTATGGGGTGAAAGATCGTGCCAGAGAGGTTTGAGGTTTAATGAACGACATGCCTGTGCAATTTCTTTTATTTTTTGCCTTCGGCTTTTGGATTATTGGTGGCTTAGCATCCAGCCGGATCAGCTCCTAAAGCGACGCGTGCTTTGCCAGTGGTTGCTTCATTTATACACACTAGGGGTTCTTGTTCTGGTGGATCATGGGCTTTGGGAGCGAGGTTGTTTCGCAACGCGACCTGGAAGACGGGGGGTCGGGCCGTGTGACCCCCTGTTGGCGCCCGGCGTCCGGTTCATTAAGCCAGGTCCAGTTACTGAGGATGGCAAGAAGTCCGGTGCCGCGCTGAGGTGTTTGCTGCTGACGCCCTTCCATATGCTGCAGCTCTAGAATTACTGGAATGAATCTAGTAATTTTAGATCGCCGCAGGACAATGACCTTACTTCCCCAGGCCGTTCATATCCGTCTTTGTCCGGGAGATGTCCTCAGTCTGATCCTTCCTTTGCCTCTCTTGCTTCGTGGTAACAATCCTCTTTTCTGTTATTGTGGACTTAGTTATTTTTTTTTTTTCTCTAAACTGCGTTTAATCCTCTTTGGAGATTTCTGCACGAAGGCCGCGATTCCCTAAAGGGCAAGGATATGCTTGAGGTCACCCCGCCCACACATTGTAGCTCGCGCAGCATTAATTATCCTGAATAATTAGCAGTCATGTTATTCACGTCTCCTATTTTCACTAATGGTCCTTGGGGACATGTATGCATCGTGTTTGGAGGTTTTGGCTTTAATTATGGTGTGGGTAGACCCTGTTTTTTTTTTTTTTTTTTTTGGTGCTAGTGGCACCATGCCTGAGAGAATCAATGTTGGTAGGCATCTGGGGGGGGTTGCATGGACAGTCAGCAAGCACTGGAGCCAAGTTTGGAGGTCTAACGTCCTGTCCGCTTTTCTCTCGCTTTCTCCTCCAGGAGCGTGATGGAGACAAGAGAGTTGGCTATAGTGGCCAGCAGCTTTGTGGGCTTCCAGCTGCTCTTCTATGGGGTCAGCCCCCTGCTCTCATCCATCATCACCAAAGGCTACGGTGTCCTGCCCTCCTCCAAACACTGCGAGTGGAACTCTAGGTAGTGGTCTATGAAAAAAAAAAAAAAAATGCTGTGCAATTGTCGCAAGTATCCACACGTCCGCATTTTTACGAGTGCTTGAAGGTTAGAAGGTCCCGGGGGTTAAAGGTTGTTGCGACAGAAGCTATGGACCCTCCCCCCATCACCTCCCACATTCTGATTAGTGGAGCAGCAGATGAACTTCAGCCATTTGCTTGTTACATAAGCAGCGATCAACGACTCTTGAGGCCTGAATTCGGATTACGCAAGTTTGTGCCGAAATGTCTTTACGAATGAATGTACCCCTGATCGAAAAAGCAATTTGTGCCCAAATAAACAGATCGATCACCACAGATGCCGCAGCGGCGGACTCGAAGCAGGAAGCCAAAAAGTAGCTCGAGACCAGTTGTGGTCGAGGCCCCTAGACTTATGGATGTAGAGATGCTCTGGGATTCTCTGGGAGTGTTCTCTGAGTTTCTTGCTCTTATATCCACACACACACACACACACACTGGGAAAAAAAAAAAACAGTCATGTGACCAGTCATACCTGTTTTAGGAATTAGCCATGAGGTATATGTCCCGTTGCACTATGTAATGCAAGAGGAATGTAAGAATTTGATTTTCACTCCAAATCTAGCGATAAGGGAGCAACGATAATGATAAGTCAACATTTGCCTACATGTGTGTGCAGACAGTAGAAGCCAGAGGTGAGAGATATGAGCTGAAAAGAAATTCATGAAACAGAATATGAGAAATGCATTTGCTTCTGAATATGATCATGATAAAAATGGACTTTGCAGAATTGGTGTAGGCTTGCTCGTATGCATGTTCGTATTATGACATTGACATTTGGAGAGATATATTTACCTGTAACCATGTGTCTTTTGCTAAACTGGTGTTCTCCCTGTTGTTCTGTGAAATGCTGTTTTTTCAGGCTGGTGTCCACCATCCACGCTCTGATTGTTGGTCTCCTCTGTCTCTACATCTTGTGGTTTGACGATGCTGTCAATGCAGATCCAGTCTGGTAAGCAGGTTCATTGTCCGTCCAGAACGCTCATAGTCAGAAAAGCTCCACACCTACCTGAACGCCTCAGATTCAGGGCGCCTCAGCATTTTTCACCCAGTGAAGCACCTTTTTCGGAGGATTTTTTTCACTGCTCTTTTGTTTCCTTCCTTTCCTGCTGCCTGTCTGATCTGCATCTTTGACTCCTGAAAAGAAAGAATGGTAATTCATCCACTCTTCTCTTCATGTCCTCTTTGGTTCCCCTTTTTAAAGCATAATTTCTTCTTTTCTGCCTTTGCACAATAATCAAAATATTAAAATAATTACAACACCATATTATGCTTAAGACCATATTTTACTTAAAGGTCCCCTATTATGATTTTATTTTATTTTTTGCTTTTTATTGGTATTTGTGGTCTCCTAATACGGTATCCTTGGTGCAGAATTACAGCCAGTCCCACAATGAGATTCCCCCATAATGTCTATAGCGTTAAATGATAGTTAGGAGGAGAGCGGGCATTTGGGGAAGTCACGTCATCAACACCATTCACCAACCACAATGTTTGCCGCAGACAGGAAGTCGTGTCAGCGTTTTTCCAGATGAAAATAAAATGAACTCACTGGTTCTTCTGAGTCTTGTGTGACTGGATTAAAAATATATACATTTTGTGCTTATTTTTACATCCAATCACCGAGTAACTGCAGTGCTTCGCATGTTTGGAAGCCATGACGGTCGATGGAGGGGTGGGAAATTCTCTGGGCTGAAAAAGCAAAAGTAACGGGAGGTAACCTTTCCCCTTATGACTACATAAGGGGACAAATTCCAGATCCAACCGTCTGAGCTGCTGCTCTCTGAACGGTGAATCAGAATGGCCAAAGCACTATTTTCTAGCTACGGTAGGGGAACTCGTATTAATGTTAAATAATCTATAAAGTGAAATAATAATAATACATTGAAATTCTTATAATAGGGGACCATTTAAATACTAAACATAATTGAATAGCAGGAAAAAGTTCATTTGATTTGATTACCAAATTCAAAAAAGTAAATCTTTTATACTCACAACATTTGATATATATATGTTAATCCGAAATTCAGTTGGTCTGGTTATTACAATATGAGCTGCATTCAGTTTTTTTTTTTTTTTAGAAAAGGCTTCACAATGCAGAACTTCTCATAAGAATCATAATTTATGCAGCAAATAATTGGCTGGGATTGAAGGTTTACTTTTTTGGATGTTACTAAAACAAAATACCTTTTTTTTTGCTCCACAGCATTCTAATTTTATTCACAATATATTCTATACTAATTTTCATCAACCAACTGGAATATTATATTGAACATCTCTTAACTTTTAATTACATGTCTCAACAAACACATTTTTTGAATTCATTGTTCTGATTGATACATATTTAAACCCACTAAAATAAGACAGGTGAGTAGGTGCCGTATTATTTTTTCTGTTTTGCTCCCCTAACCTCTGTCCTCATCTCGTTTTCACCTCTGAATTAATTCCTTTGGTAGAATGAACCTTGTTGCCAAAACTCTCTCTCCCCCTCTCAGTGTATATTAGTCTCCTTCAGTCGCTCTCCTCTCCAATCAGACCGGGCCCTGTGCCTGCCAACAAGGTTCCTTTTCATAGAAAACAGTCCTCCAGTCTTTTCAGCCGAACACACACACAGACACACACTCTCACAAACCCACCAGACTTCATCTGATCAGCCCCTCTCTCCCATTGTCCCTGCTTCTCCTTAGACCAGCATCGCTGATGAAGCGAGACAGGGGGGAATAAAAGAAAGGGGAGGGTGGTGCGGAGGATCTCCCCCCACCAAAAAAAAAAACCTTCTGCTCCATGCACTTTTGTCTGACACCTTATTTTCCTTTTCTTATTCGTAGTGTCATTGCTTCTCTCTGCTGCTCTCCCTCCCTCTCTCGCTATTTTTTTTCTGCCCACTTCTCTACTGGTTGTGTGGACCCCCCTCCCTCCACCGCGCCTGTTCTGCGTCTTTCAGGCTTTCTCAGCGGTTTCGCTTCTTTTCTTTGTTCCTGCAAATCCTCCATTCTTATATCCAACAGCTGGCCTTTAGCTTCATTTTATTCAAGCCCAGTCCCATGTAGAGTGTTTTTTTTTTATTTATAAAGACCACTAATGCTGCCCGTGTTCTCATTTTGGCCAAAATTTGATGCAAAATCGGTCCATCGCAGCATGTTTGCATCGACGCAATCTCAGGTCTCGCTTGCATATTTTGTTCGGACATTTTGTGATTTGATTTATCCCGGCCGGCCTGTTAACCCAGATGAACGCACCTCTGATGCAATTATCGCAGTCGGCTCCGTGTCATTGTACCCCCATCGGGCTGCACTGATAACCCGAGTGCATAGCGACAACCTTTGGAATGGCCCGATTTCTCACTGCCTCTTGCATAACAGTGGCAGATAATTGCCGACCTCTGGATGAGGTGTACGTGTTAACATACATTTCGTGCAAAGTAGACCAAGGCCATGCCGTTTATGGATTTACTTTAGTCTTTCATTTACGGTTGTGCTGTTCTGGATTCATTTGATATGGCGTTAGAATGTGGTCGTGTGAAATGCGTTCAGTTGCAACAAATGCAATCAAGAAAAACAATTAAAATTGTGTACAAGTGCCCAGAAGGATAGTAGGTATCATCAGCTATTGTTTGTATTTTTCCAATGGTGGAATGAGCTTTCAATCGAGTCCCCAATACCTCTCTGTTTTTGAGAACCTCTGGAAAATCCAATTTCTTCAGAGTGTGACTGCTCTCCTTAACAAGCAATCATGACGAGCGCACACTTCCAAGGCACTTCTTCACTTGATCTTCTTACACTGTGTCTCATGTCTTATTAAGAGGCTTGGCACTCCAAGGTCTAGCTCTACTTTAGCTTGAGTGTTGTTTCACTTCTGAGCCACTTTGGATAAAGGCGTTGTCAACACAAAAATAATCAACTTGTAATTAAATTTCATGCAATTCATTGAATAACTGATATCATCAGCATTTGCCTTGACCTGCCATTGAGTGCTGGTGTTTTGTGATATGATCTTTTTATTGATGCTTTGGTAGCATTTCGCATCACTCCTGACTGGACCCAATAGGTTCCAAGCAGTTGAAGGAGGCACAGGGACATTCAGCTTGTCTCATGGCCCATCAGGCCTGCGTGAATGAGGGCAGCGGTTTGTTCACGTGAATGTAAACGAGGCAGCATAATGCTCAATTTAAAATCAAAATCACAATTTTATGCCATTTAGTCATGCAAGCCCTACTGTAATTGATGAACCGCTTTTTCGGGGTTTGGGTTATATAAGCTGGCCTGAGCTGGAAGCTGAGGTAGAGGTTTTGTGTAGCCATGTATCTGACTAGGTGCAACCTACAATATCCCAGCTGGCAGAAGAGAAAACATGAGCGGTCAAGAAAGGTCAACACAGTGCTGTGTGTGTACAAGAGACCAAGAGAGAGGGACAGAAAGGCAGACACAAAGCTTTTGTTTCACACAAGACACACACACACAAACACACACTTATACACTAGTGCACCACCTGTAGACAGGAGTCACTATCACTTTCAAGCTCACTTTACCGGATTTCAAGAGCACTACACACACACACACACACACACACACACCACTGCCCTGCTGGTAGACCTCTGTGTCAAGCGTTACTATCACTTTCAAGCTTGAGTGGCTAACACACACACACGCACCTACACACCATGTACATTCCAGGAAACCATAATTTCTATTTCCTTGCTCAACATCTGTTATTTATGACTGGACTTCACTCCTGACAAACCACCAGGCAAATTAGCAAATGAAACAAATGTATAAATACTGTAATTGCCACATTACCTGATGAAGGATTGTTTTGAAAAATTTAAGACTACCGTTATTCTACAGTCATGGCCAAAGGTTTTGAGAATGACCCACATACTTTTTTTTTATTATGATAATTTGCATCAACTCCAGAAAGTTATGACGAGTGATCAGATGAATTGCAAAGTTCCTCTTTGCCAGGAACATGAACTTAATTCCAGTAAACCCATTTCTACTGCATTTCAGACCTGCCACAAAAGGACCTGCTGAGATCCATTTCAAGTGAGAGTGTTGATGAGCACAAGGCTGGAGATCATTCTGTCATGCTGATCGAGTTAGAATAGCAGTCTGGATGCTTTAAAATGAGGGCGATGCTTGAAATCTGTTAACCGTGGTTACCTGCATTACCTGCACCGAAACACATGCAGTCATCATCGCGTTGCATTAGAAATGGCTTCACAGGCGAGGATATTGCTGCTACTATCAACCATTTATCAGATCATCAAAAACTTCAAGGAGAGAGGTTCAAGTGTTGTGAAGAAGGCTTCAGGGTGCCCAAGAAAGTCCAGCAAGCACCAGAACCATCTCATAAAGATTATTCAGCTGCAGGATTGGGATGCCACAAGTGCAGAGCTTGCCACCAGGAATGGCAGTAGGCAGGTGTGAGTTCATCTTCATGCACAGTCAGGCGAAGACTTTTGGAGGACGGCCTGGTGTCAAGAAGGGCAGCAAAGAAGCCACTTCTCTCCAAGAAAAACATCAAAGACAGACTGATATTCTGCAAGAAGTACATGGATTGGACTGCTGGGGACTGGGGATGAAGTCATTTTCTTGGATGAAGCCCCTTTCTGATTGCTTGGGGCATCTGGAAAAATGATTGTCCGGAGAAGAAAAGGTGGGCGCTACCATCAGTCCTGTCTAGTGCCAACAGTAAAGCATCCTGAGACCATTCATGTTTGGGGATGCTTCTCATCCAAGGGAGTGGGCTCACTCACAAACCATGAAAGAACATATTGGTGAATAACAATGCATTTGCCAACATGATGGAGCACAATGATATAAGGCCAAAGTGATAACTAAGTGAGATTTTGGGTCCATGGCCAGCAGACCTTAATCCAATTGAGAACTTGTGGTCAATCCTCAAGAGGCAGGTGGACGAACAAGTGGGGCAGTGGTGGGGCAGTGGTGGCCTAGCGGTTAAGAAAGCGGACCCGTAATCAGAAGGTTGCCGGTTCGTATCCGGACCCGCCAAGGTACAACTGAGGTGCCACTGAGCAAAGCACCGTCCCCACACACTGCTCCCCGGGCGCCGGTCATGGCTGCCCACTGCTCACTCAGGGTGATGGGATAAATGCAGAGGACAAATTTCACTCTGTGCACCGTGTGCTATGTATCACATGTGACAATCACTTCACTTTCTCACTTTCTCAAAAACCCTCAAATTCTGACAAACTCCAAGCACTACTGAATGGGTCGCATCAGTCAGGATTTGGCCCAGAAGTTGATTGACAGCGTGCCAGGGGAGAATTGCAGAGCTCTTGACAAAAAACGGCCAATACTTCAAATGTATCTTTGCATAAACTTTGTGTAATTGTCAATAAAAGCCTTTGAAACTTATTAAATGCTTTAATTATACCTCAATACTCCACCAAAACAACAAGCGTTCAAATTAGGACCGCCGCCTCACCCTTATCGGATCAAAATGGCCTAAAACCAACATACACACACCCAGTTCCTGTATTTTCCAATGGCTGCTGTCAGTGGGGCATACTGAACAGGATCTCGCCTGGACGCAGGTGGCAGACCAGCCATGAATCATGTATTTATGTTGCAACATTCGCAGAAGGTAACCGGCGATTTTTCCCTCCTCATGCCGAGCTGTATTTGTTTCACTCTGCTGTCTCACTGCCTCGCAGGGGAGACCCCAGTCTGGTTAAGGTCAACGTGGCAATAACCAGTGGATATCTAATATATGGTAAGGTTTGCACGTTAAATTTAAAACCCCTTACTTTACTTAAGCCTTCGAAGAGCAGGATCACGTGCAGCAAATGTTTGAACGTTTACTGAGGAAATGTTGTGTTTCTGTCCTCTAGACTTGGTGTTGCTGGCCTGCAACTGGAGCACGATGGGAGACAGCTTTTTCGTCTGTCACCACTTGGCGGCGCTTTACGCTTACAGTTATGTCCTGGTGAGCTGACATTCAGAAAACTTTTGGAGGACATGGAGAAAAGAGGAACGACATTGTGACATTTTTTTTTTTATTCATGCATAAATTCTAATTGTTACAGACACGTGGAGTGCTCCCATACTTTGCCAACTTTCGTCTTATTTCGGAGTTGTCCACTCCTTTCGTGAACCAAAGGTGAGCACTTCTGCCTCCTTACACTCTGGCAGAGAAAAATATATACAACTGAGGTTGCTGTCTCTTTCACGTGCAAATATCCAATAACAATGCAGTCCAAAAGTAAAATGTTTGTTGTGGTGTTATGCTACCCAGAACGCAATCTTTTTTTCAACCGTCCAGAATGCTTCCTCATTCTGGACCATTTAAACCTGTGCCAGTCATGCGCAAACATTGTGGTCTAGGTGACGGAGAACTACCAAGCATTTTTTTTTTTCGTTTTGTCTCCCTATAGCCCCCTATAGTGTTTAGTGTCGCTCTTAGTTCCAGTTGAAAAATGTCACTTACGCCTCATACGCTTCTCACCCCTTGATCTCTTATGTATGGAAACACAGGCTTTTCTGATCTCTTTGTCTTTGTTGTTTTTTTCCTGTAATCTCCAGGTGGTTTTTTGAGGCACTCCGTTACCCACGTTCCCATCGACTCGTGGTGGCCAATGGTGTGGCCATGGCCGTGGTCTTTTTTCTGGTGCGCATTGCTGTAATGCCTCCATACTACGCCAGTGTGGTGGCCACCTTTGGCACACCAGCCTTCGAGCGCCTTGGTCTCGGGGCTCAAGTTGCCTGGATCGTTTCCTGTGTGTGCTTGGACATCCTCAACACCGTCTGGATGTACAGGATCGCTCGTGGGTGTTACAAGGTCCTCACGGGTGCACCGTCCAGCAAGGCCAAGGGCCCAGACAGCGAGCGCAATAAACAGAACCATGTCAACAATCACACAGACTGAGCAGGAGGAGGAAGCAAGAGGATCAACGGGGTCTGGAAAAATCATGCTACCATTCTCACAAATAAGATAGCAGCTGCTGCATGACGTGTGTTGATGTTTTGTTGTTTCTGTTGGTTTGATGCATCCCCTGAAACAACAAAGGTACTTAGATGGATGTCTGGTACGAGCCTCAATGAAGACTACCCTTGCCGTCTTTGATTGGATGTTCTGGTGGTCTACCACAACCCTAGCCTGCACTTATGAACCAGAGTTTGCACATTTTCTTTCACCAGAGATGGGCGTTCATTGGCAAACCACCTCGTTCCAAACTAGTATCAGAGAATGTACTTAATGTGACCTCATAAACAGTTTTCTCCATTGTCCGCATGCAGACTCTCAGGTCAAGTCACCAGCGGTATAGAAACTGAGCCACATCTGCAACCAGCAGCTCACATCCTGGGCAAACAGCAGCGTTATTGATGGGCTTCATTGTTACGTTCAGCTCCTCCCTCCTCTGACCTCACAACGAAGGCTGAATCCATCCACTGTGTCCATGCTACCTCTAACCGTGTGCAGTTTTTAAAGACTTTGTAGACTCCCATGCATTTGTTGAAAGCATAAAGAATGTCACCTGGAGCCCTGTGCCTTCGGGAATGGTCCTTTGTCTAGCCTGGACCTCGTGGTGATGAACTACTTCGTATCTACAGCACAGCAAACCAGCGCGTCTGTTTCTCAGGCTTCTTCAGGACCGCCTAAAGCACACCTTCGTGTTCATCTTCAGTGTTGTTCCGAGTAGAGCATGCAAATATTGTCCTTTTTTTGTTCTAGTTCTCTCGAGAGTGTGTGAAGGTTGTGCCTTTCATAAATTGAGGTGCTTCCATATGCAGCTGATCATGCCTCATTCATTGTAATATTATAATATCTGTCCACCTTGAAGCTTCACTTGACCATAGGCTGATTAGACCACTATAGTCCAGTTTAGGATGGAGCCGCATTATTGAAGTATTAAACCCTCTGTGCTAGGTTTCAGAGCCAGTATTTCTCCATTATTTCTTGTTGTGCTTTATACAATTCACGACCTTACCAACTAATCATGTATATCTGTAACCTCAAGCCTGGCCTTTACAGCTGTGAACACTTTCTTAAAGCAGTCTGTGGAAATGGGATAGAAGTCCTCCTACTTTCGCTCTTTCCTTCTGTAACTACACCATGGTGAAATCACTGCTTTGGGAGAAAAGGGGCTGGGCTGCATTGCTGCACTTTGTATCCTGTGATTTGGTATGCAGATGGAGGGTTAATAATAAGTGACTGGAAATATCTGTGTTCAACAGAGGATGTCGGTGGCACAGTTATTTATGTCACAGGATAATGACATTCACTTGCCGAATGAATATGATAAATTACCGTATTGGCCCGAATATGGTGTGCCCAGTTGTCCCAAAACCTTACATTAGTCTCAAGATGCTGATATGTGAAATTATGAAAGATGGTACAAAGACAGTAACTGCTGAAGACAAGGACAGAGGCCTAAGTCATCAGACTGTCTTACTTTTATTTTATTACAGTCCTCTATGGCTTTGAACAGGGGTCTGTGTGTTATTAGAACATTTAGGTACTTTCGTAATCAGAAAGTATTCCATTATAATTTGCATTGTGTTCTACAACACTGTTTAGCATGCAAAGATCAGTATTTGCATGCCATTTATTTCTGTGCAATCTGTGAAACACTACCCTCCTTTCAGTGAAATGGTATTGATTTGGTGAAAAGAATATCTGAGTCTCAACAATTCCAGCAATAATGTTATAATCATTTAATCATAATGACAGCCATGCTTACAAGACGTGAACAATTACAGGTAAACTGATTATGGTCTAACTAATTTAAGAATAGTTCAGTAGTTCAGTGAGATTCTGTTTTATTTTTTTCTTTTAAAGAAACTGTCATTACAATAGTTTCTTCCGTGATTTTTAATATGAAAGGTATACACAGCATTAGCTCTTAGGTTTATAGCTTCAACATGCAGTAGACCTCTACTAATGGCCTTCTTACCGTAGCATTCAGATTCCAGACTTACTTGACCGATTTGCTGTATACTGTTGAATAAATCTCCAAGACTGAAAGAAAAACACATTTGTGTCATTTTTGTGCCCCAAAACCTAGACACCCTAAATGTGTGTATTGTTTTTTTTACCCCCATGCTACAAAATCAAGACCCACTTCAGCCAGGGAAATCGTTTTCTTTGAGAGCGTTTCTGTAACTTTGGATTTTTCTTTATGTTATTTGAAAAGGGTGGTAGTAGCCTAGTGGGTAACACACTCGCCTATGAACCAGAAGACCCGGGTTCGATTCCCACTTACTACCATTGTGTCCCTGAGCAAGACACTTAACCCTAAATTGCTCCAGGGAGACTGTCCCTGTAACTACTGATTGTAAGTCGCTCTGGATAAGGGCGTCTGATAAATGCTGTAAATGTAAATGTTCAATAGTTCTTTATATGAGGAACATGCTCGTAGTTCAATGTACTGGTGCCCTCTGTGTCCTCAAGTAGATAAAGGTTCTAATTAGAACTTCAATGAAATATACTCCAAAACCGCTTGAGCGTGACTTCTACAAGGCTTCTGATGTCATGGGCAACCTTCAGGCCATTTAGAGAATTTGAACTTGAGGACGTTCCTAAAGCTTGAGCTCCATCCACGCTCATCTGGGCAGGCCCTGTGGTGCACGCCACCTGTGAAATGGACTGTACAGTAGTACGGCCTGCATTCTTCTGCTCCAAGGCCACATCCGCGTCGAGCCAGCAGCTCCGGCTGATGCCAGCTTAGGCTCTCTGATCCCATAGACTCAGTGGGCTGAGAGGGAGAGACCCTAGGGTGTTTAATGGGTCAAGAATGAGCGTTCGAGCCACTGTTTGGGCTTTGATTGAATCCAGCTCTCTTCTAGTGCTCCCTGGCTGAGGGGCTGGTTCAGACCAGTGTGCTATTACCAAACATGGTCACACAGTGTAAGAGAGCCTCAATGAAATCTCCCCTACACACACGTGGTCTTTTTTTTTTCTTTTTGCTGTGAATCTGTGAGGTCTGCATGGTGTTCCTAGTTTATATCAGTATGTCTTCTGTTTATTTTACTCTGTTCAATCCTTCAGATCTGCAGTCCAGTGCTGGGCATTAAAAAGTTGTAATTTATTAAACTCTGGTATGTCATGTCAACTGCTTTGCGAAGAATGACTAAGAAATAGGCACTGGACATTGTTCTTTAATACAAAGAGAGAAATAGTAGCTTTTGCTTTTCATAAGTGTGTGTGTGTGTGTGTTTCAGGTTACACACATGGCAACATTTTTAGTAGTACTGTACACACACACGCAGACAGCATAACAAGCTAAATCATAATGCTCTAAAGCCAGCCTCCTGAATTCTTCTCAGCTTTCGAGGTTGAGAAAGCCTTCTACCATAAATAGCCAAACGAACCGGACCAGGCTGTGGGGAAAAGAGGAGTGTGAAGAAGGGTGGGGGTCTGGGGAAATGGCCCTCTGTGATGCTGTCACAGGAGTCCTCCTTCACAGGAGACCTTCGCTGACTCTTTACTCTTTAGTCCCAGTCCTGTGATCTCAGACCTTCTCACTTAAACCACAATGTTATTGTTATAACAAATATATGTTAGCTAATGCTGTATTGTACACAGTGGAGTTTTTGGTAATTTGGTTAATTAAACTACAGTTTCCAAAAGCTTCAATATTACATCAAATGGGAAGAAGGATCATCTGAATACACTCACAATTTTTTTTAGAAACCGACTCTACGATGACGTACATTTTCAGACATATATTTCTTATATGTGGATCAATATGTTAAAAGGATGAATCCTAACTCTCAGTTGCAAATTTTGCGTTTATAAAAGGATGCACCACAAGATTTAGAGTTTTAGACTGTGAACTAGCAAGGTGGGTGTAGTCTGTCTATATATATATATATGTGTGTGTGTGTGTGTGTGTGTGTGTGTGTATTTATATATATATGGATGAAAGGCAGTAAATGTTGTACATGCTGCTAATCGTGCATTTCTCTATGGGTCGTTCCAGACATTGTTCAGAACAACAGCGAACCTTGATTGTGGAATGTAGTCCAGTCATCCTGGGCTGGAATACCTGTTTACAGGTGCCAGATGTTGGCTGACTTCATGCAATACAGATGTACAGCCGTTCTCAGAAAGTGGTTATACAACTAAATATTACTTCAGTCATTCAAAGGAAAGCAAATTATAAGGATTTTGAGCTTCATTCACTAAACACACTGCTTATTTAGCTTGTATCATATTAAAATTAAGTTAATAGAACCCCTGTCCAGCTGTACACCCCTGGAATCATTTCAACCTCTCCCTCCATCAGTGACGTCCAAGCCCTACATTTTCTGAACAATATCGCACAAAGATATTTCCCATCCTCCCTTTTATATTCATAAACAAATTCAACTCACATGGTTTTACATTTAAAAACTCACAACTGCGCAAGGCCTTACAACTGAGTTTTCAGCCAACTTCAACTATTCTCCGCGCTTCCACCATGCCCAAATAAAGTGTCCGAATTCCTCGGGCGTTCTGTGTCTGCGCTCATTTTGTTTACAGCAAGGCCGCTTTGTCGCTGCGCTGCGCAAAACTCAGTGCCGCAGTCATGCAGTTTAGCGGGCTGTTCTGGGCTTTTCTCTAGTGACGCAGCAAGGCAAGCTTGGCAAGATGATGTCCACAATCCATTTCTGCTGACTGTTATTTGAAGCAATGGGAGAAATTGATGTGATCATGTCAATGCAATTTATTGCAACTTCATGGAAAAATATGATATTATTGAATTTTCTGGATAAGATCAGTACTGAAGTTAAGAACTGCATTCCACCTACTGAAATGGCAGCCATCTACAGGCCTTTTTGAAAATAAAATATAGTAGTATAAAATAACTATATTACAATGGGACTGGAGCAGGGCTAGAGAAAACAGATAAGATGAAAACAGTCACACTTAGTGGACCTCTGGAGTCCCCTTTACATAATATTTCCATTCATATTTCACTCACTAATTACACGCTCAGTCACCAGAAACACTGGTATTCACACATTTGTGGGTTGGCAGGGTTCAGCGGCCACACTGGGCAAAAGTTGGTTCCGATACCAGATATTGAAATCAGACATTACACATTGATAGCAACTAATTGCAACTAAATTGGTCTTTAGCAACTAATTGGTCTAATTGGTCGATTTGTTCCCCTGTGAATTTCAGAGCTTATGTAGAAACTTCTAATATTGGCAAATGCCCAGTCCTTCCTGCTCACCAACATGTGTGTCCCTGATCAGGACAATCATTGACTCCAGGGCCCGACACAGCCCCCTGGCCCCGCATTCTCTTCCTTTGTCGTCTGTGTGTGTGTGTGTGTGTGTGTGTGTGTGTTTATGTCTGAATGTAGAATAAAAGAGGAAAACCAGATCCCTTTTCCCAGAAGTTTGTGACTGATGTCAAACAGGTCACCTGACCTTGATTTATCCATTCAAACCATCTCACTCTGTACGTTTAAGGCTGGAAACCACTCAGTCTGAATCAGACAGAAATGCATGGCAAATTTCATTCATGTCTGACATCTATCATCTGATTTAATGTATGAGAATGATACGATATTAATAATTTTTTCTGATTTTTTGAAACAACTTTGTTACAGTTACATTTTGTGCTGAAGCAAATGGTACATTTGTTTATTAAAAGTATTAATAGTATTATGAACAATGTTGACATTATATTTTTATAGTAAATATTGTAATAACATCGTATTAATAATGTTAAACACATTATTTTTATAATGCAGTCAGATGATTTTTAAAACGTGAAAGGCATCCTCAAATGGGCTTCAAAGGTGGAAAAAGTGACAGCGACGGAGCCTAATGCCACTCCGCTGACATCACCGCGAGGAAGGGGCGCGGCCGTGATTGGACGGCGGTCCCGGCCAACCGCTGCGCCGCGCCGACACGGGCTTAAAACGGACCGAGAGAAGCGGCGGCGCGCAGCATCAGCACCAGGCACGACGCTCGACGGGTCACGCATCACCATGACAACCCACTTCAGGAGCGGCCCGGCGTTCGGACTTTCTGCTGAGGTCAAAAGCAAGGTAAGGTGACCACGCACTGACCCGCACTGACGCCTGATGGGTGTTTATCTCAGACTGGCATCAAGCGACACCTAAATATATACAGGGAAGTGCTCGCCTAGAAAGTGTGGACACTGTGTGACAGCCTCTGATCGTTCGAAATGTATTCTGTTCCATCATCCCTTTTTTTGTACTAGCTTGGCAGTGATCCTTCTTTAAACCATGCACATAGTATCAGTATGTATGTATGTATGTATGAAGTACTAGCCGTGTGCAATTTACATGGGTACATATGCTGGGTATTAAGTTTTCAAATAATTTGGGAAATGTGCTGTACTACTGTAGTGAGCTGATAATAATAAGCTGATAGAAGTGAGGTCTGTATGTTAATAGTGCACCATTTATTTCACTAAATGTAAATCACAGTGCAGTACTTGCACTGTTTTATAAATGTCCCGTGTGGCGTTGAAAAAAACGCGTAACAACCCATGTGGAAGCAGTCAGGTGTCAAGATTCAGGATTTATTCGTCACGTGCATAGTTATACAGTGCAACAACATGCAGTGTCATCAGTCACACTGAGCCTCCTTCTGCATCCATGTTCTCTGCTGTTCCTCCTTCATTTTGCTTATTTATGATGATGCTGGTGTTCTCTCGGCACAGTGTAATGCACGGACGCTGGATATCTGGGAGCTTTCATGAGACTGCTGATCTTGTCGAGTGCATTGTGTGTGGAGGTGGTGACCTGGGCCAATAGCTTCCACACACCCAGAGATTCCCCATATAAGGAATAGTCGGTCTGTCAAGGAACCTTGAGAAGGGCCCTACTGTAAACTGTTAAGAATTTGGACGGGCGTAACCGAGCAGTGAGCAGTGGCTTTCATTCACCGACATTTTTACAAGCATTAAGCCTCGTTCCGGTTGGCTACAGTGTGGAGGATATGCAATCAGGTTTTAAATATGTTCAGCATATCCAAATGATCCACCTCATTCATGGACTCACAGGACTAAGGAATCATAGACTAATATGTAGATGAACCTGGTTTATCACTACAATTACAATTCATTTTTGTTACTTTAATGTGACATGAGACTCTTGACTGTTGTAGAATCCCTAATAATTGTAACAACTGATGTTTAAACATAAGTCAACATTTTTGTACAAGAGAACAGTAACATTTCGCATTGTTGTCTCGTCAGTATGTAAGAGTTACACTTGTGCTAAATAACAAATAACTACTTGATGATAAAAAATATTTAGTAAATATTCTAGTAAATAGTTACGTACACTCAAGTCTAGAGTTGCTACCAAAATCCTTAACTTAAACGCAGTGACAACAAAAAAAAGAAAATTATTTAAAACTTTTCTAGCTTTAACAGTTCATGAAACAGTTGTTGTTGAAGTGCAGAAAGGTGAAAAATTCCACTAGTGCAAATTCATGTTCATGTCTGGTGACCCCACAAAAAAAAAAAAAGCAACAAGACGCTATATTTCTGCAAGCAAATGCAGTTACTGTTTTAGGACGTATACAAACAGGCTACGTTTGAAATTCCTTCAGACTTTTTTTTGCAGATTGCGCTAGTGGTCATTTTTTCCTTTGCAGCTTGAACGACGCCTTTTTTTAATTACGTTTTATTGTATGAATACTTGTTTTAGAAAACGCGCCTCTTACGTGGCGATTTGAGTCTGCTTTAGCACGTAGTATCTGTAACCCCCCCCCTTTGGCCACAGCTTTATTTCTGCAAGCTCCGCAGACGGGTGACCGGTGGTCCTGGATTCCTCCTTTAGCTCCTGTTCACAAGCAGGAGACCTCAAGCGTTTCAACGGGACTAGTCTCGTTGTTGGTTGTCCCTCCTTCTCTTTCTGCCGTCATCTGTTCGGGGTGTTTTGTGGGTGTTTTACGGGTGTCTCTGGTTCCGGCTGATTTTGTTTTTTTTTTGTGGCTGTTCTTGGGGAAGTCTTGACGGTGGATTAACTGCAGCGTTTCAAACCGTGGCTAATTGTCAAACCGGTCAATCCCTGCTACCCTAGACCCCTAGACTCAAGACTAAATTATAATTTGTAACTGCGATCGATTAATCTTCCAATTGTTTCATTGGCCAATTTCAAATAGAAAAATTATGTTAAAGTTCATTGTCCTGCAAAGCTGTGAAGATCACATGGTGATATTTTCAATGGACATTTTCTTTATTTTATATGTACAATTTACTGCGAACGAGAACAGAGTTCTTTTCATCTATTATTAGTTGAAAAACAGTCAGGTAGTGAAGGCTTAGGGATCATCGTGATTCTGCAGAGCAACATTCCGAACACATTCCTGCTGTTCCACTGGGGGATCTCGTGAAAATAAAGATATATTTGCAGTGAATCGAAAATGAAATTCTTTGGCAGGACACAGTTCATGTCTTTCTTGGCGTGGGGAGAGACTTTGCGACTGTGACCGGGCGGCTGTAAAAGGACAGATTTCTGAGGTTTTCTGGGGGAGCAGGGTCCGGGATTTTCTCCCTAGTTTGGTGTGCCGGACTGGGAGCCGAGCATGGCCTGTGATTCCTTCTGAAGTACCTGTTTTTGTTGGCTCCCCACCACCATCACCTCTGGATGCTGGACGCTGAGTGGAGTGGGGGGTGCAAGGGGGTGCAAGGGAATGCGAGACACGGTCTGATCCCACATCAGAAAAAAGTTTCAGGTGCCGAGCCAGGGAGAGAACAATGATAACAGCACAATATGTGATGCCCCCGAGAATCTTTGACTTTCAAATAAATAACTAAACAAATAAATGGCTGAATTTAATAAGGAAACAAGAAACTATGATGATATTTGGAGTACATCGTTCTACTTGTTTGCTGAATCAGTGGAAAAATTTCTGTTTGATGTGTTTCAACTTTGACCCCCAGCTTGCCCAGAAATATGACCCCCAGAAGGAGGAGGAGCTTAGGCTCTGGATCAAGGAGGTGACCGGCCGCACGCTACCCGACAACTTCATGGAAGGCCTGAAGGACGGGGTCGTCCTCTGCGAGTGAGAACTGTTCGTCGAGAAAACACACCACAGCCTCATATGCGCCCATTATATTTATTGACATGGAACAAAACTTCACCTCCTTATATTCCTCTGTAAGCTAGCAGTCACATTCGAATCTAAATTCTGAACTCTGCTTTGTGTTCAGACTCATCAACAACTTGCAGCCTGGCGCCGTGAAAAAGATCAACAACCCCACCCAGAACTGGCACAAGGTGAGCCAGCCAAGTCCAGGTTATGTTTCAGCCTGGTGTTATTGTGTGGCTGTGTGAGACCTGGAGTGGAGGATAGTGTTTGCTCATGCCATGATGTCACCATGTCCAATGACTTCCGCCATGCACAAGGGGTGTTACGATCGAGAAAGCAAGAGGACGGAACCTTGTGTGACGTATTGACAGGACATTTGTATGCTTATTTCTGTGTCATATTACTCCGGTATATATACTTGATGTGACATTATTTGACACCACCCAACGTGTGGGCAGTGCTGGCCTAGCGGGTAAGGAAGTGGACCCTTAATCACATGTGACAACTAATCACTTCCACTTTCTTCTAATATAGAAACCAGGGCCCACTTGTTTAAACTCTGAATTGCTTTCTGACCAAATGCACAAGTGGCATGCTGTTAAAGTATGGCACGTTTGCGTTCCATTTAAATATAGAATTTTATATTTCCAATAGCCGAGTGTGTTACCCACTAGGCTACTACCACCCAAGAAATATGCATAGAGCTAGAGATGTTTTATTAATGTTTTTTTACTTCGTTTACCGCTTTGTGTGCTAATATTTTTTAAGCCATGGATGAAATTGGAATTATGACTTAATTGCCCTTAATATGTGTTATATTATAACATATATTATGCTGAATATGGCATCATTCCGGAATGTTTCAGGTTTGATTTCTTTATTTGACTGATTGCTTTATTTGCAGCTGGAAAACATTGGCCACTTTGTCCGTGCCATTACGGAATACGGGCTAAAGCCACACGACATCTTTGAGGCCAACGATCTTTTTGAGAATGTCAACCACACTCAAGTCCAGAGCACACTCATCACCCTCGCTGGCATGGTGAGATGTGTGAAGTGTGTTAAATTGACCTTAATATGTTTTAAATACATAGTTTCTATTTATGTGTTGGATAATATGAAACATTAAATATCGTAGCGGAGGTTTACTTCTCATATGTGCCAGACCAGTGCAAATTATTGTTCGTTTTGACCCTTAAATGTCGGATAAGGGGGCGGATAGGACACATTTCGTTGTGTGCACATGTGCTGTGCTGTAGTATTAATACTTACTTTACTTAGCAGACGCTTTTATCCAAAACGACTTACAAGAGGAAGACACCAGCAATTCTCATTCGGTTTCTATAGATTTTGAGTTTTCAAAACTAAGAGCCCTGATAAGGCCTAACTTGTCAGAAAAAGAACATGCTAGGGGATTGTTAAGTGCTAGACGAAAAAATATATATTTTTTTTGTGCAGTGTGTGTGTGCATGTGCGTGTGTTAGTGTTAGACTCGTCTGAAATACTTTTTGAACAAGTGGGTTTTCGACTGGTTCTTAAAGGTAGTAATAGTCTACCACCTTAGCCAGGGACAACAAAGGAGAATAATGATAGTTACTTCGCTTTCTTTTAATGGGGCCGTCTGATCTTTCCGTATTCTGTCCAGGCCAAGTCTAAAGGCTTCCACTGCAAATTTGACATTGGGGTGAAATACGCTGCAAAACAGCAGCGCAGATTTGCTCCCGAGAAACTGAAGGAGGGACGCAATGTCATTGGCCTGCAGGTGAGGAAACAAAAAGAACTATTCAGTGTTCATGTTTGACACATATAATAATATGCGTGCATTTTCAATGATTTGTGAACAGATGGGCACCAACAAATTTGCTAGCCAGAAGGGCATGACCTCGTACGGTACACGGCGCCACCTCTATGACCCCAAGACTGGCATGGAGAACCCTCTTGACCAATCTACCATCAGTCTACAGATGGGAACTAATAAAGGAGCTAACCAGGTACACGGTCTAGGTGGTTCTTCCATTCTGAAACTAGGAATACTTTGAAAACTGAGAATTAAAGGCCATATTTGAAGAACGCGCAGTAGTTTCATCTCCAAGAAGGTAGGTCGCAACCTACCTATCAATATGTATATCTATTACTAATGGCAACTGATTTGGCCTCCTGTTTATTGTGCTTTATTGAACAGATTTGGAAGACCAATAGAAACTCTAAGCCTTTTATACCAAGTTACTCAGCTATTTGCATATCGCTAGTCTGTTCTGAAAAAAAAAAAAATCTAATTTTACAAGAATGGCACATCTGTTCCCCACATGCATCTTTTTTTTAACGTCCCACCTTAGTAGCTTTTACTATTGTGTATACTGAAAGATATAACACAAAAACATACATAATGCATAACCGATAGCAGACATATGAAGTTAAAAATAATCCAAACGATATTACATTCATTCTATTATATTCGCTATATTTCTGTACTGATCACATCATAATTACTATGTACATAGTTGTACTTTCACAATTAATGGAGAACTTATCTGCGAAGTTATGGGGCAGCGATGGACTAGCAGGATGCGGTCTTGAATACCGAACTGCCAAGGTGCCACTGAGGTCCCCTTGAGCATGCACCGTCCCCACAAACTGATTCCCGGGAGCCTTTCAAGGCTGCTCACTGCTTACAAGATGATCAGTTAAATGCAAAGAACAAATTTCATTGTGTGCAACATGTGCTGTACTTCCTGTGCATCACAATTTTCATGTTGTGTTGGCTGATTTTGCGACTAATTGAGGCTTAGATGAAAAGACACTGAATATAATTAACTGTTGTAGCTTATGGATGGACCGGTTTAATGCAAATTCATTTCATCCTTTTCACTCAGTCTGGCATGACAGCCCCAGGCACCAAGAGGCAGATCTTTGACAAGAAGCTGGACATGGAGCTGTGTGACACTTCTGTCGTGTCACTGCAAATGGGCACCAACAAAGTGGCCTCACAGAAAGGCATGACAGTTTACGGGCTTCCCCGCCAGGTCTACGACAGCAAGTACTGCTCCAACCCAGACGACTACCTGAACAATGGCCAGGAGATCGATGGCTACCAGTATCCTGACTAGAACCCCCCCCCCCCAGACCAACTGAACTGACTAACAGCACTTATTCCCTCAAAATTAATACATATTTTACCCATTGGGAGTTATTTTTTTTCCTCTTCCATTATAATTACATTCAAATGTCCCAGTGGCATTGTGGGTTTTTAGAAATTCTAAAATATATTTGCCTTTTATATTTATAGGGTATTTATCTTTTTAACTTAAAATATTCCCATACCCTGAAGGTTGTGTATGAATGTTGGGGGATTTTTTATCGTTTGATGTAATTGATGTTTACACTGAATTCTTCTCACCTCATTGGACACCTAAGGAGACGTCTGCGTATGTCGGAATACAAGGCAGGAAGCTTTTTACCACTGGGATCCTCATCTAATGACTGCGCCTATATAAAGAGGGCCATGGAATCTGACCTCTCAGCTCTCGGATGGATTACACATTAAACGAATCCACTTATTTTTCTCTCCATTCCCAATAAGGCACTTCACCTCCTGATCTGAAAAGTAAATAAAAAGACACAATCCAAAACTGTAATTTAACGCAGCTCATGGATTCACACCAGCACTGGCCTCAGATCGCATGGTTTCCAGCACAGTTGTCCAGATTTCCAGTCTACACTTTGCAACACTCAGACATGTGGCACAGATGAAGCATATTTAATGTGTGTTTCTGTACATTCCACATTTTTGGCACAAGCCTCGTAAAAGAGAGATGGAGTCTCTCAAATATCTGCCGCAAGAATGAAAGCCAAACAAAAGAAAAGTTGAGAATCAAAAGGCACAGATGCAATAGTGTAATTTTGTCATGTAATTTGCACTGATTTAATAAAAAGTGCCATCCATTTATGTATTTTTTTTTCTTTAGAGCTTCTGAACAGATCCATAGGATTAAGTTAAGCTCTGACTGATCTGCATTTTGAGAAAAGAAAAATGAAAAATTGAAAAACACCGAATGCTAACATGCTAGTCAGTCTCATTCCTTGGTCAACGAGCTACTATTTATCAAGGAACTGTGGATCAAAATGTTTTGGTTGATCTGGGAAGGTCATGTTGCATTGCTAACATGAAATTTGTCTCTTCATTAATTGTGAATGTCAGAACTGTACTGAAGCATCCTTGAGGTTGTGCGCATTTGTAGAATAAATCAAATAAAACGCAATAACCATGACTGTGAAGTGTAAAAATGCTGACATTCACCGCTGTTTTTCACTGCGACCACACAGCCATCTAGTGTTCAGATGATGGAAAACATCTGTCCAAGAGTTTACTCGCTAGGTAGGGGGGTGCCAGAGGTTATCCCAGGGTCAACGGCGAAGGGCAGAGACTCGCCCTGGGAGTCAGGTACAAAAAAAGCATTCCTTTAGAAAATGTCTAATAATTATTACCATACCATATTTATTTATAAAGCACTTTAACACCTCAAAGGAGCTGAGCAAAGTGCTGTACATTAAAATTTGAAATTACAGGATCAGGACAGACATGGACATAAAGTTCATTAAAAAAAACAAAACAATCAAATTAAACAATAGAGAACATGCAGCAATTTGAATTAAACAAGGGGTCGAATAAAACAGAAAACCTTTAAGACAACATAGCAAAGGATTTAAGAAAGGACTGCATAAGAAACCACATAAAACACTGCATAGGAACACCGTATAAGAACCACGTCAGGCTGGGTTAAAAGCCAGGGTGAAAAGAGAGTTTTTAAACGAGACGTAAATACAGCGATTGACGCCGCCTGCCCTACGCTGATTGGTAGGTCATTACCATAGACAAGGGGCGGCCACTGCAAATGCGTCACCTCTGAGCTTGTGACTTAGGAACAGATAGTAGAATGGGGTGGAGTGTAAGAACGGAGTAGGTCTGACAAATAGGCTGGAGCTGAGCCATTCAGTGATTTAAAAGGAAATACAATCACACGACTACGACAGCTTAGTTATGTAATAAATAAATAAAAAAATTTAAAGTGATGCTAAAAATGACACAATGCCCACCCTTACCCAACGAATGGTTTAATGAAATACAAATCTATTGAAATTTAAGCTGGAGCTGCTTACATGATTTGCTTGGGCAAATTAAAAATTCTGCACAAAAGAAAATGTGATTCACATGTAAGAAATATTATAATAACAACATCATAATGACACATGCGATTAACAACAACTTACACAAATCAATGTAATAAGAGAGAAGGCTACGATTCCATCGTGAAAGCCCGAACATAAAAACTGATAATTTTGGTCACGGCAACAAAATTCAGGTGGTTCACAGGAATGTCTTGAGACATTTGGTCTGTCAGAAAAGGCTACTGATTGGCGGCTTCACAAGCATCTATCCAATCGCTGTACACGTCCACAGGTTCGGAAAGATCTGGAGCAGGCGAGTGAAGGGGCAGAACTCGGTTTTATCCAGACTGACGCCTGTGACCTCTGCTACATCTCAAATTTTTAGCTACAGTACACGGCTGACGATGCAAGTCGTAAAGGATACAGGTTATAGGCGTCTGGAACTCCTCCAGGCACACGGTGCACGAAATTATTCCCGTATTCCGACTCCGTTCCCTGCAAGGCAGACACGGGTCAGGAAAGGTGGCAGGCAGTGTACGTACATTTACATTTTACATTTACGGCATTTATCAGACGCCCTTATCCAGAGCGACTTACAATCAGTAGTTACAGGGACAGTCCCCCACCCTGGAGACGCTCAGGGTTAAGTGTCTTGCTCAGGGACACAATGGTAGTAAGCAGGATTTGAACCTGAGTCTTCTGGTTCACAGGCGAGTGTTTTACCCACTAGGCTACTCACATCTTGACGTCACACGACTTCTCGTGGTTGCAGAAGGGGCAGGTGAACTGGGTGTCCAGGTTCCCAGTCATTTTCTTCTTAGGAGGGGGCTTGCGCTTCGATTTCCGGCGCCCCATCTCTGCCGGAATTAAGAAAGTGACCAACAATGTTCATGGCACATTGTTGTTTAGTTTCATTTCTGTCCAGAGCCACGCGTCTCGGTCACCCCGGGCAACGCGTTTACGATTTCGGGCGGGAACTCGTCCGCATGTCACTTCGTGTCACTCCCGCTTTCTTCCGTCATTAAATGTCATTTCGTCCATCCCTCGCGACAATAACAGTACAATTTTTTCTTTTTACAAAAACCAAAAACAAAAATCGTTTGCATGCTGCGTTGTTAACATATGGCGTAGAAATCTCGGTGATGTTTGGCGTGGTCGGGTTTATTATGAACTAACCAAAATTCTGAACACATTTTCATAAAAAGTCGCCCGACTCGCTGTCTCCGCGACGCTGACCGATTTAACGACGCGTCAAATAAACAACGCGACAAGACGACGCGCGTAAAACGTCGCCATCGGTGTTCTAACTAAAAAAAAAAAAAGATACGTGATTTATTATTTTTTTTCTGAAATTAAAACGCAGTCTTTTACCTCGGCTCTGTTACGGTGCGTGTTGGGTTTCCCCGGAACTTCTGCTTTTCGCCTCTTTTTTTGTGTGCGAGCTTCAAAATAAAAGTCGCGACGTCCGTCAACTTTTAACCGGAGACGCCACGCGAATATCGCAGTGACCCATTTATAAATTAGTTTTAGAAAGGTTTTCAAATTAGAAAAATTTGAATTGCAGCGATTCATAGTAAATCAGAGAACCAAGCAGCAATTACATATACATCTAAGGCATTTGGCTGACGCTCAACGTGCTTCCATGTTACCATCGATGAAGAGATCAATTCAGGTTCACTAGGACTCCCCAACTAGGAAAACAATATTTTTATTCACTCTGTTGTAGTTTCTATACACAAATCAGACAATAAGAAAGTGCTCAGTGACTGAGCTGTTCTGACCTCGAGGGGAAGTTCATTCCACTTTCAGAGATGGGGGGACCAGGCGAGCAGTACTGGAGGCTCGGAGTATACGAGGTGCAGTGTGAGGTGTAATAAGGGCTGTGAGGTAGGATGGTGCTACTCCATGTTTGGCTTTGTAGGCCAGCATCAGTATTTTGAACCTGATGCGTGCAGCTACTGGGAGCCAGTGGAGCGAACGTAGCAGAGGGGCGGTGTGGGAGAACTTGGGAAGGTTGAAGATCAGTTGTGCTCCTGCATTTTGTATTCGTTGTAGAGCAATGTGTACCAAACAATCCATCTGACAAAAAGGAATACTGACATGGCTTATATATACAGCATTTATCAGACGTCCTTGAGTCTGATAAATAGGGCAGTGGTGACCTAGAGGTTAAGGAAGTTGCCGGTTGGAATCCCGAGCAGAAAAGGTGCCACTGAGGCGCCACTGAGCAAAGCACCTTCCCCACACACTGCTCCGTGGGCACCTGTCATGGCTGCCCAATGACTCCACCATGGCCTCAATCATCCATAAGTCCATAAGTAGTAGTAGCCTAGTGGGTAACACACTCGCCAGAAGACCCAGGTTCGAATCCCACTTACTACCATTTTGTCCCTGAGCAAGACACTTAACCCTAAGTTGCTCCTGCAGGGACGGTCGCTGTAACTACTGATTGTAAGTCACTCTGAATAAGGGCGTCTAATAAATGTTGTAAATGTAAATGGAAGAAGTTCAAAATGACCAGGACTCTTCCTAGAGCTGGCCGGCCACCTAAACTGAGCGATTCGGGGAGAAGGGCCTTATTCAGGGAGGTGACCAAGAACCTGATGGTCACTCTATTAGCACTCCAGAGTTGCTCTGAGAACATTCTAGAAGGACCACCATCTCCGTTCTGAGATTGAACTCCTTGGTGTGAATGCCCAGCATCTCATTCAGAGGAAACCAGGCACCGCTCATCACCAGGCCAATACCATTCCTACAGTGACGCATGGTGGTGGCAGAATCATGCAGTGGGGAAGTTTTTCAGCTGCAGGAACAGGGAAACTTGTCAGGATTTAGGCAGAGATGTCTGCAGCGATGTACAGAGACATCCTGGATGAAAACCTGCTCCAGAGAGCTCTTGAACTCCGAATGGGAGTTCAGCAGGACAACAACCGTAAACACACAGCCATGATATCAAAGAATTGGCTTAAGAACAACTCTGTGAATGTCCTTGAGTGGCCCAGCCAGAGCCTAGACTTGAATCCAATTGAACATCCCTAGAGAAATTTTTCATCCAACCTGATGGAGCTTGAGAGCTGCTGCAAAGAGGAATGGGCCAAACTGTTGGTATCATATTCAAAAAGACTTGAGGATGTAATTGCTGCAAAAGGAATACTTATGTCCATTTTGTATTAAAACATTTACCAAAACCTCAAGTAAATTTTCTCATGTTGTCAATGTGGGATGCTGTGTGAAGAATTCTGAGGAATATAAGTAAAGCTGTAACATAACAAAATTGATACTTTCCAGATGTCAAAAAGAGATTTAATTAAGGTATGCTAAACAATATTTGCCTTAAGACAACACATGAGCTACAAAAAATGTTTTTTTTTTATATTTTTTTAATAATATAATTTATGTGGCAGCTTCCATTCATATATTACACTTGACCCACAGATCTCCAATTATGTGTATTTTTTTTCAGGCAACATTTGTTAACTGTCAAATACAGTAAAAATACAAAAGCCATTTCTTAAAAGACACATTTTGTGTTAAGAGAGGGTCTTCAGATGCTCCAGCAGGTCATCACAGTAAACGGGGCTACGGTGTTTGTTCCTCGCTGCCTCCACTTCCAGCAGTAGCAGAGATGGGTAAACTACACTTCCAGTTTTTAAAACCTCTGTAGCATTGTGTGTGTGTGTGTGTGTGTGTGTGTGTGTGTGTGTGTGTGTGTGTGTGTGTGTGTGAGAGAGAGAGAGAGAGAGAGAGAGAGAGAGAGAGAGAGAGAGAGAGAGAGAGAGAGAGAGAAAAACAATACTTATATCAATGGCACGATCTGTTCAGACCACAATCATAATGCTGAAGCGGTCCATTACATTTCATTTTCAGAAATCAGAATCAGAAAACTTTATTAAATCACAATTTAAATTGCTTTATATTATGAGTTATGTTTTTATTATACCGAATGGTCTTGAAAACTGACTTAATCTCTCAGGTAATGAAGATATTTAAAACATAAACAGTCAGAGCAGCCACTTACTGCTTATTTTCATACAGGATTCTCCATTTGTGACTAGTTGCTTTCTATAACCAAACCATGGGTTTATCTCAAACCACTAAACCATGTTCGGCCCTTCCCAGTCTAACTTACCCAGCACTGCTTCCTGCACCTTGCTATCAGGATCATCCAGGTACAGCAAGAGCTGCTGGAACAGAAATTCCAGGTGTGGCAGGAAGTTCTGGGAATCATAGTTATTTCCCAGGCCAGAAAACCAGGCGCTCAGTCCTCTAAGCGCAACCGCTCTCACTTCATCACTACTGTCATCGACACGCTTGAGAAGCTCTATTGAGGGGGTAAAAAATTAAATTACACATGAGGCTACATATATACACAAGCTTTGTTAGCACTTAGTCAGGTATATTTTCTGTGTGTGGACCTGGGTAAATTTTGTTGAGCGTATCTGGCTGAAGATTCTGAGCTGTTTGTCTGAGGAGCACTGTAAGTGACTGACAGGCAAGTAAGCGGGACATTTTGGAGTCCTCTTCAAGGGCAGGGAGAAGCTGAGGAGACAGCTGGTTCTCAAGAGAAAGCACCTGTGTCACACAAACACAAAAAAGTCCTCAGTACACACCACTCATACACAAATGCTTACAGGAGGCCCTGAGACACAAGTACTGTCTGATCATTGATTTGCCATTATCTGTACTAAACCAAATGTCTAAAGGGGACTTTTTATCCATACGCTTACATCTGGACTTTGTCCTCAAATTCTAACTAAATTGAATGAACTTGAATTCTGTGTCTGTGGTCCAACCAGTTTCTTCTGCTTTGCCTGCTGTCTTTTCCATGTGTGACCAGCAAAAGGGGGAATTGAACACTGAACACTGTTTTATTTCCACTTTGGCCTCTGCATTTAGCCTTTCGCTTAGGAGTCCAATCCCTGACCTGCTAGGCCACCACTGCCTATTCAGTAGTGAAATTAAAACTGGCAATAATTTTATTTGATCTGAGAAAAAAAGGTTGATATCTAAAGCTGTGCTACAAGTAGTGGTAGGTAGGTGGTAGGTGGTAGTAGCCTAGCGGGTAACACACTCGCATATGAACCAGAAGACCCAGGTTCAAATCCCACTTAATACCATTGTGTCCCTGAGCAAGACACTTGTGTGTTTGTGTGTGTGTACCTGCTTTGCACTCAGTGCTCCTCCAGTTAACAGCGCCAACAAACAGCTCAGAGCTGCGGTCCTGACAGCTGCAGCAGTACGGCCGGCACACCAGACCAGGTTAGGTAGAATGCAATCATGCACAAACACCTCTGCATAACCTCCGAATTGCCTGTGAATCAGACAGACAGAGAATGTGCAAACAGACATTTAAGTCAAGTCAAGTCAAGTCAGCTTTATTGTCAATTCTGCCACATGTACAGGACATGCAGAGAATTGAAATTACGTTACTCTCTGACCCATACAAGTAACATTAAATACAAAAACAGTAACAGTAACATTGAATACAAAGTATAAATACAATTAAAAAAAAAAAAAAAACACAATATACAATTTTAAAAACACCATATACAAATAAGGGCACATGGTGGAAAGTGCAAAACCAGAAGAGTGCAAAACCAATAGTGCAACAGAGGTAAGTTTAAAGTGACAAAGTGACAAGTGAGGTAGTTGGCAGACCAGAGCTGCACAGAGTGACTGGTGCATGGTCAGTTTGTGTGATTTAGAGTTCAGAAAGTTTGTGGAGCTGAAGAGGGGAGTGAGGGGAGTGGGGGCAGAGCCGGGAGGGAGTTGAGTTTCCTGACAGCCTGATGGGTGAAGCTGTCCTTCAGTCTGCTGGTCCTGGCCTGGAGACTCCGCAGTCTCCTCCCTGATGGCAGCAGGCTGAAGAAGGTTTGCATTGGGTGGGTGGGATCAGCTGCTATGCCGAGGGCTTTCTTGGTGAGGTGTGTACTGTAGATGTCTTGGAGGGAGGGGAGAGGGACATCGATGATTCTCTCAGCTGCTCTGACTATGCGTTGGAGAGTTTTTGGCAGGACGCATTGCAGGCTCCAAACCACACAGTGATGCAGCTAGACAGGATGCTCTCGATGGTTCCTCAGTAGAATGTGTACATGATGGGGGCTGGTGCTCTTGCTCTTCTAAGTTTGCGGAGGAAGTAGAGACGCTGCTGTGCTTTCTTGGCCAGTGCAGTGGTGTTTTTTGTCCAGGAGAGATCCTCAGTAATGTGCACACCCAGGAACTTGGTGCTGCTCACTCTCTCCACAGATGCACCGTTGATGGTCAGAGGAGCATGCTGAGTGTTTCCTCTCCTGAAGTCAACAACAATCTCTTTCGTCTTCTCCACATTCAGAGAGAGATTTGTTGTCTCCGCACCATGTGGCCAGGCGGCTCACCTCGCTTCTGTAGTTAGACTCATCCCTGTTATTAATGAGTCCCACCACAGTCGTGTCATCCGCAAACTTGATGAAGAGGTTGGAGCAGTGTGACGGAGTGCAGTCGTGGGTCAGCAGAGTGAAGAGAAGGGGGCTCAGCACACTTACCTGAGGAGCCCCCGTGTTAAGGACGATGGTGCTGGATACATGATTAGTGAAATATACTTTACATTTACAGCATTTATCAGACGCCTTATCCAGAGCGACTTACAATCAGTAGTTACAGGGACAGTCTCCCTGGAGCAATTTAGGGATAAGTGTCTTGCTCAGGGACACAATGGTAGTAAGTGGGATTCGAACCCGGGTCTTCTGGTTCATAGGCGAGTGTGTTACCCACTAGGCTACCACCACTTTCAATACACCTTCTATTATTGTTTAGAAACAGTTCAGTAGTTACTAGACAACCCTGCTCCAACTAATCTAATCTAAAAGAGCCTCTCCCTCCTGTACTTCAAGATGTTGTGATTACACAGATTCAGCCATGAATTCTACTGAGCCCAAATTTAGTCTGCAATAAATCAATAAATCATTATTTACTGCCAATAAATCATTGCTGCTGCTACTACACATTTACACTACAAATTTAATCCAAATGATTCATTTCACATACATGTTAGTATACAAATCAGGAAGTGCCATAAACCAGACTGCACTGTATTCTTGTGTGACACAGTCTCTCACATTCATCATCAAAAATTCATGCTTAAGACGAAGGAGTTTAATTCGACTGAATAAGTTGCCATAGATTCTTAATGAATAATACTTCCAAAAATAAAACAAAGCCTACAAGACACACTTTATCCCACAATAACTACAAAATAGAAAGAAAATGTACTAAAATTATGCCACAATGATTCCCCATAAAGATCCCTGATGCCTGAGCTGCAGCACCACAGGAAAACAGCAGAGGGTGCTGTTCAACAACACATCAACAGCGTCTCCTCTTCTTTCATACTGAACGTGACAAATGCCCTGAGGCTTATTAAATCAGACTTGGCCCAACACACCACATCCATTTAAGAAGAGATACCAAACCTGGCTATTTAACGTACCACACGGTATCACCCTGCATTGCTGTATTTGTGTTGGTGGTTATTGCACCGTGTGGAGAGGTGTGTCATCCCCTCTGAATGAAAACGGATTCATTTATCCATGCACGCCAGACCATGCAGTTCTCTGCCAGACACTCAGGATTCCCTACAATGAGTGTGTGTGTGTGTGTGTGTGTGTATTTTACCGCTGTGAATCCAGTGTGTGTTCAGCATCCATCAGCAGTTCGGACAGTGTGCTGAGGAGCTGAAGTTTCATTTTGGGGTCTCGATCGGGTTGGAGAGAATTCTGGAACACAGGCACCAGCAAGGGCAGGAATTCTCCAACCACAGGACCTACACACCACACACAAACGTACACATCACAGCCATTACGCTATTGTCTGACTTAGACAATGAAACGATTGACAAAATCAGCCATATCAAGTACATCTAAACACTCACTGATCTCCTACGTGTCCAATTCCGTTCTACCTCAAAATGCACGACTCATGTCAAAAAATCTGTTGAAGAAACTTGAATTTGGAAGTCACATGACCTTCTAAAACACACAATGCCAACAGTAGGGCCTGTTAAAAGCCCACTGAGACATATTGCTTGTGATTTTGAACTAAATAAGAGATAAATGTTGTTGTTGTTGTTGATGATGATGATGATGATTATGTGGCATCTGGAGTGACCTGAAGAGACGTGTTTTTTTTCCCCACACAGCATCACTGAATGCAAACACAGTCATTTTGCCATTGTGTTTAATCGACATTTGAAAAACGATTGCTCCGCAATGGAGAAACAACTTATGCCAGATGCCCCACGAGCTGTGCCACAGGGGGTAGAGAGAGCGGGAGAACAGGAAGAGGGTGTTTTAAGAAAGCCTTTATTGAAGACGAAAGGTTGAAAGTGGCTTGGGTGCAGTCGGGGTGAAGAGCGGGGCGTGCGGCTCTGCCTACTCCTTTTGAAGTTTGGCCCTGGGGCATTCGGGGTCTCAGCCCAGGACCGGTCAGTTTAGCAGGGAGGGGAAGGGCCTCCATTAAAAAACAACGGGGGGATGGAAGGAGGGATGGATAAAAGGGTTGAAGGGGTGCTGAGAGAGGGATTATGAAGGAATGAAGCGTTAAATGATGACTCTTAGGCAGGACGTTGGACGTTCAAATACCAGAGTGTGTTTTACTGCTTTACAAATTGTGCATACAGTATGTGTTTGTGGCTTCTTGTGTGCACATATACACTACCAGTCAAAGGCTTGGAGACACTTATTCTATGGAAGTTATGGTGAGGGTCCAGAGGGACTGTTGGACACCATCCAAATTCACCAACTTAAGTTGGTAAAGAGAAGCCAAGAGTGTGAAATGCTGCAATCACAGCAAACGCTCCCTGATTTTGGAGAGCCTCATATATGAAACATTTTGCTTTTATTCTACAAATGTAAAAAAAAATAAAGACCAAGGTTCAAAACTTCACCTAGAGATTGAGCAAGTATAGGTGTTTTCTGACCTGAGCGCAGCAGGATAACCTGCAGCTGTGTGTTCTGGATGCTGTAGCTCGTCCAGCTGGGTAGTGTGTGTGTGAGCCACTGCAGCAGGTCCGGCATGTGCAGGCGATAGAGGTCAGACACCTCACACACTCCCTGTACCGCACACAGAGCCCGCACACACTCGTCCGCCTAAGAGAGAACCAGAGAGAGCTAGCATGAAAAAAAGAGAAAGGGAGCGAGAGAGACAGAAAGGAGGAAAAAATATTGCTTCCTTGAAAATTACCCTTGGGCTACATGGTTTAAGGTTTAACTGAAAGTCCCATATCACACACACACACACACACACCCTCGCTGACTGGACGCAATGAATGCGTTTCTGGGAAATCTGTGACTCGGTCCCCAAAGTGTAGCCCTCATCCGGGAAAAAGGCAAAATCCAGTATTTACTCATTTCTCTTTCTGCTTCTGTATCTGTCTTTTCATTACACTCCCTCTCTCTGACCCTCATACACACACACACACACACACACACACAAAAACACACACTCCAGGACTGTTATTTGTCCATGGATCAGGACTCGGACAACTCTGTTTAGACTACTGGTCATTACTGCATTTTCTATCTCAGTATGTCTACTGGTAGACCTTCATATAGGCTATAATAATCACAATTCATAACAAAATATGTATTTATATATGTATGTTGATTATAGCTGACTGGTCAAGAAAATCTTAAATTCAGTCTCAAGAATTATTAGAAAATAACCTAAAAAGTATCTACATTTATAGTCAGTACATGATCAGCTTTCCTTTTTTTTTTTTTGTTGTGACGCGTCTGTCCCACCTTGTCTCTGATTGGTTGTCCGTTGGCCAGGCTCTCAACTGAGATCAGGACTTTCAGTAGCTGGAGGCTGACGGTGCCGCAGTCGTGGTGACAAACACCCACCAGCACGTCCACGCAGCTCAGCAGCTGCTGCAGATACTCCGCCTGCGGGTGGAAGGGGGTAAAAGAGAGGCTCAGCAGCCTGTTTATGGCACGACGGCCCCCGCCTGCCGCTCATGTTTAGATTGGGTCTCTGGTCTGTTATTAGATGGAGGATAGAGGTGGGGGTGTGGGGGCTCCAGGTGTTTTCACTGACCTGCTGTATGCGAGCCAACACTATGTGGAGCAGACCATGAACAAGACAACCCATATCATGTCACATCACACACACATACATACATACATATGGTGAAAATGCTCTGTTGGTCACGGGCAGGAGTCCATCAGCAAATCAGGATCATCACATTTCAGGAAGCTTAAGATTCCATGTTGAGGACATGGGAACTGAGCGCGCACACGCACACACACACACACACACACACACACACACACACAATTGAACAAAAGCCTACAAACACACAGGTGGAAGGTTTGGGATGCAGAGCTGTAAACATTAATCCATCCACTGCCAAGATGCTTAACAATAAAAAATTTATACATGTAGATTTTTGCAGTTTTAATTGAATGGTTCCACTGGTTTACTGGGTTTAACCGAGTTAATTGGTTTAATTTAGCATGAGAGAAAAAAAACATACTAATTATTTTAATTATTTTTGGATTGCATTGATTTTCAGTTGCCGGACTGAAGGTTTAGTTCAGATGGGCAAAGTTCAGGTATGCATATTATATACATATACACACACGTTGTCATCCAGTCTCACTGAAACACAAGTTTGCTTCCTCCTCTCTCCCGAACACACCGAAACATGCATTCCCTCACATGCACACATCTGCACCGCCTTTCCATGCACATTTGGGGGAAAAAAAACATTTGATGTTTTGAAGATTAGAGAGTGTATGTATGTGTGTGTGTATGAGTGGTTGCATTTGGACAGAAAGCAGTTAAGGAATTAAATTAGAAATAATGTTAAGAGTGCAAAGAAGAGTTTAAACCTCAGACTTTTAACCCCCCATTACCAAATAAACTACGACATTTACATTTACATTTATGGCATTTGGCAGACCCCCTTATGCAGAGCTACTTACAACATGAGAGATGTGTGTGTGTGTGTGTGTGTGTGTGTGTACTGATGTTATTGGGACAGCTGGTCTCTCTTGGTTACTGGTTCAGCTGCAGCACAAAACAAGGCATGCACATACGTGTGTGTTGAGAAGCATTCCACAAAGACACACGGCAACAAGATGATGAAGACAACTGCTTCATTGTTGACTGTGTTGCTATGGATGGTGGGTGTTACCGTGGTGATGGGAGGAAAAGTTGTGACAATATATATATATATATATTTTGGCGCAAGTGCTCATATGAAGGACATTATTTACTGCCTACACTTAAAAGAGTTCTCTCTCTCTCACACACACCTATTAAATCCTAGGGGGAGAGAGCACATGTCAGTATCTTTAACTTAATGGGCACACAGTTTCTGTGTAAGTGTGTGTGATTACGGAGTTGGCTGTCACACTCCAGTTACGATCATGTTGAAAACAGAACATCCTTTTAAGTTTGGGTGCATCTGATGTGGTGGCTCTGTACATTTTAGGGAATCTGTGGTTTTCTGTGTGTGTGTGTAAGAGAGAGAGAGAGAGAGAGAGAGAGAAAGAGAGAGAGACTCCAGGTGCCCCTGGTCTCATGCAGAAGTTAATGTTTTTCTTTGCGAGTGTGCTGGGATCGCATTTACAGTACTGAGCAGAAGCCAGATGGCTGTGGTCTCGCACTTGGTTGCAGGTGCATGCGCTGAGCATTTAATGTTGCCTAAATGCCTGCAGTCGGGGTTTCTGATAAATTTAGCGCTGGCCTGGGGAGGTGAAGGCTTCAGAGAAAGCCAGGACGGCAGCTCAAACCGCCATCTCCTGCACTTGCAGTGGTGTCTTGAACTTGTTGCAGAGTTTCTTGGGAAGACTCCTCAAACCTCCCATAACCAACATTCCATTACTAGCCACAAATTTAAGGTGGAGGGGCTGGGTGACCCCACATGAAAAGCAGCTTGGGTTGTATGCAGCAAAAAAAAAAGAACCGTTAACATGCCAGAACATCTTGAAAAGAGATAAAAGATCTTTTTTTTTTTTTTTATTTTAAGAACAAATGACTTGACTGCCGCCTGTAATAGACATCTTTATACTCTCTGGTCGGAAAAACCAGAGAGTTCAGTCAGTGTTTGTGCTCTGAGCGCTGATTATCTATATCTGCATGTTTGGTTTTATAGTGGATGCAGTACTAATTAAAGGCCAGGCAGACACACTTCATAATGCATAATCATACACGCCCCATGCCTGTATAGCTCTTTGAAAACAGAGTCTAGTGACAAATATGTTTCAACTGTACTTTTCAAATTATGTCTACTCTGAACTTTATTTTGCTACATATATTAAATAAATATTGAATGAAATATTGACAAAAGGCTAATAGACTTAATGAGGTTAAAACAAGCTTTGAACAATGTCTGGATTTGGTTGAACTGCTGGTGTTTCCCTCTCTGACCAGGGAGCATCAGAGGTCCATGCACAGACTTCCCACATCTCTCAGCAGCCTCCAACAACGAACAGCATTTTGGGTAAACGGAGGGGTGAGGGAGTTCTTTATAAAGCTCAGCAGCGCTGACAGGCTCCATGACTGCTCTTAAAAACAAGCCAGGGGTCGTCATGGACATGCAGAGGTCAGGGCGTGTAGGGGCTTTATTACCGTCCCGAAGAGGAAATTCCTCTTGTCCCCTCAGGGGATTATGGGTAAGAATTGAGTCTAAGGCATGGTAGCCATATTCACATATCAAAGCAGGCCAAGAATCTGGGTCATGAGTAAAGGAAGTGGGACTGGTAGTGTTTTTACACACACACACACACACACACACACACAAAGAATAACACATTCTTTTTAGCCCAAAAGGGGTTTTGCATTACTGACTGCATGTTAATGAGGAACTTTGGGACATCAAACACTCAGGCTATTATTATATTGCACATATACTACACAGTGGACAGGTGGTAAATCAGGGTGAAGGGTGGTGGCTTTCATCACATGAACTGAAGCTCTAAAGGCTTTCTCTGGTCACTGTGAGATAGCGTTGAGTACTTAAACTTAAATTAGCATACATCAGCAGCAGACAGGCAAACACAAAAACGAATAAAACTTGTCCAATGGACGAGGGGGAAATATATACTTTATACAGGGCAGACGTAACCCCCCCTCCAAAAATGGGTGGTCTCGAATCTCTCTCCCCTTTTATACACGTAAAAAAAAAAAAACAACCTCTCGGGTCACAGGTCATGAGCGAGAGAGAGAAAGTGTGCATGAAACCTGCGGTGCCTCACCTGCTGCCGCTCCTGACACACGTGTGGCAGGGCGAGCGTGTCTGCGATCGGCTGCAGGTGTGGCTGAAGCCGGTCACGAGAGCAGCCCCCCAGCACCGCTCCCAAAACCATCAGCGGGGCCCATGGTGATGAAGCAGAGTGAGTGGAAGGGTTCTCCACATGCTCCAGCAGCAGCTTGAGGAAGGCCTCCGGACTGACAAACACCCCTAGGAGCTTCGCCGACTCCAGACACTGATGGGTATGCAGACAGAAACAGACAAAGAGACAGGACCTTAAAATACTTTATTCCCACGTCGAGCAATTCACTAGATTTATCCGACCCCGGCAGCATAGAACATGGGGTCAGTAGTCACGAATACAGCTGAATCCAAACGCAGGTGTGTCCTGCTGTTTATGCCACACTCCCGAGCACAGGAATTCGGCATCAGCACAATTATCACCATCATAAGCACAATTTCCTAAACAGACGAAAGGACCAGTCCACAGATGTTCAAAGGGCTGGCTGGTCTGATGTTTATATTCAGATGAAACGTTTATTACAATGAGCGACTGAACTTGGACAAATGACATTTTGCCTCATAAGAGAGTAATCATGTTTAATAAAGGTCATTTTCCTTGACTGCTTGGAAGTTACAAAATGTAGTTAGTTACCGACATTAGCCTTACTGTTTCATCAGTATGCTCTTAATTTGTGATATACACTACCAGTCAACAGTTTGGACGCAACTACTCTGTGATGGTTATGGAGACTAAGATAGAGAAGTTTTGAAGAATCCTAAGAAAGAAACATATTTAGTATTTATTGTATCATGAGAAAGTGAAGTATGTTTGATCTGTTTTTTCCAGAGTCGTCTCTTTTTACCTTCATGAGATGCTTATTAACAGAGGGAATGATAATAAAGTGTTCAGCATAAACCTTTACAGTTGCTGTTGTCTAAATTAAGGTGGTGTTATTTCATAGTCGTGTCTATAATGTAAAAAAATGCAAGGCCCTTAAAACGAGTAAGTGCGTACATAACAAAAACCACAAAATGGCATTTTTGGTATTTGTGCAAGTTCTGTGCATTTCCTTGTTCCTTATGACAGGGTTTCATACAAAATGTGCTTCCCATCTATTTGTATAAATTTGCCAGTAGGCAGATTCGCTAAACAAAGGACACAGACATTCACACACATCCCCTCATCCCACTCACCGGAGCATGTACTTCCCTCACGGAGTCAGTGCATCCGTGGTAGAGTGTGCTGAGCAGCGGTTGGAGGTGCTGGGTGCCGTGGTCCTCAGCGTGCAGCAGCAGGACCGTCAGCAGCTGGGCCATTTTCAGTCGGGTGCCTGCCTGCCAGTCCCCCATATCCCTGCTCACCGCAGGCATCAGCCGAGAGAGGTTCCGGACCACCAGCTCCCTGCAGCCCAGCCCTGGTCTCTCCACTGCAGCGATCATGCACACAAAGGCCATATAACATTAATTTGTTTAAAATGAGTGATTTAGTCATTATCTCTCACACTGCACAGCTTCGTCCCACTTATCTGGGACCTGTGAAACTGCAAGCTGCTCCCAGATCAGCGCGAAAAGGACAATGTGAAGCTATTTGAAGGACGTGCAGTGGGCCTGCCAGAACAGGTGAAGGAGAATGGGACTCGCCCCTCAACCTGTAATGAGACAGGATGTCAGGGGTCCGGGGCATGGGAAACAGGCAGGAGAGAACAGGCCCTCAGCCAGTGAAGACGGAGCAGGAGTCCACGCTGATTTATGCATGTGCACGCAGAAACACATGTATGAAAAGATAGCTTTTCACTTTGAAATCTAATCAATCATCCCTATAATGTTCAGTGTTATGGTTTAGGATTATAGTGGGACACGTTTGTGGGCAGTTCTGTAATGTGGGATGATAGTTTTGGTGTTGGTACATCGATGGTGGGCATGCCGCATTCTCAGAAATGTCTACAGTATTTTGAAATTGCTTTGAAAGTCAAACCTAGGTTCTGTGGCCCTGTGAGTGGCTCATAATGCCACGTTTGGCATTATTAGAAACTGGTAATTAAGCCTAACTACCATCCCCAGACACTGGACCCGCAAAAAGGGCCGGTCACCCACCCACAACAAACAGGTGTGGTGCTGACTCGTGATGTTCCCGGAGCTTCACACACAGTGAAAGTCATGAAATGTTCATCAGAGATTGGGGTCTTCAGAACAGAATGGTTTGAGATCAAAAGCAAATTTTGGGAGATTGCCCATTAAACTGTATGATGTAGCGCTATTAGCCTTCATCCAATGCAAGTCCACAGTGTCTTTCCTGAACCCATAGGCCACCTCCCACCATCGTGCAAGAGATCAACACTTGCTTTTCTTATTTGTGAGGCTCCTGATCAAAGGGTGCTTCTCGGTGGGGGAGACGGGTGTGTGACTCACCTTCAGGTGGATAGAGTGGGGGGGCAGTCAGCAGGAAGTCCAGCTTGTCCTTGAGGTCGTCCTCATTCTCTTTCTCCCACTGGGCCCCCACCTGCTTCCACAGATCTGCAGCCAGGCTCCTGCCATTAGACCAACAAAAAACTCTCAGCTTCCTAACTTCCTCGTGTATACCAGCAGGTGTCCTTATTTGGCCCCAAGAACTAAGAACAAAACCTCACATTGTTCCACAAGGATACTCTTATTGTAAAAAGCGAAAGTGGAGTGATTTTCATTGTGAAACAGGGTGCTTTGCTCAGTGGCACCTTGGCGGTTTGCAACCTTTCGATTACGGGTCCGTTTCCTTACTTGCTAGGCCACCACTGGTCTTATCAGCTTGTATAGGTCTTCAGTCGCATTTTTGATTAATTTTTTTTTTTTTTTTTTTTTGGGTGGAGAGTGTCTTAGAGTCTTACCTGATCTCTGGGATCTCATCGCTGAAGCTGCTGAGCAGGAGAGGGATGAGTTTATGGAAGTAAGAGTACCTGTCCTTCAGGTGAAGAAGCCAATCTCCAACTACCACAGTCACCGCCTTTCTCACCTGGCCAGGTACAGAACAAAATATTTTAGCACGTCTTGCTCATGTCTTAATATGCTTAGTTAATTTTTCTTACCTGTGGGGAGTCATCAAAAAGTCTCTGTGCCAGGTGAGACAGCACATCATCCATGGTCCTCCCGTTCCCGTGCTGAACGACCACACCCGTGGCCTGGATGACCGCTACCCTCACACGTGAGTGCTGGTGAGTGATGGTCTGCATAAGTGGCTTCACGAGGCTCTCGGCCTGCATGTGAAAGTGTTCTAACACACACACACACACACACACAAGCACACCTTCAGCCTATTCTTGCACAACATAATGCATTTGTGTTCAAAATGGGGGGTAGTAGTAGCCTAGTGGGTAACACACTTGCCCATGAACCAGAAGACTACAGAGTCACAGGTTCAAATCCCACTTATTACCATTGTGTCCCCCTGAGCAAGACACTTAACCCTAAATTGCTCCAGGGGGGGACTGTCCCTGTAACTACTTATTGTAAGTCGCTCTGGATAAGAGCGTCTGATCAATGCCATAAATGTAAATAAGACAAATATTGCATATTATTAAAACCTACCTAATTTCCACCCATTCAAAAAGTAGGTGTGGCTTCAAAAGGACCAATCCTGGGCACCCCTCTTTAAAACATTATGGCATTTATCAGACACCCTTATCCAGAGCAACTTACAATCAGTAGTTACAAGAACAGTCCCCCTAGAGACACTCAGGGTTAAGTGTCTTGCTCAGGGACACAATGGTATTAAGCGGGGTTTGAACCTGCAACTTTGTGGTCCTCTGGTTTGTTGACGAGCGCGTTGCACACTAGGCTACTACTCCCTTTTTTGCACGGATACCACCGAGGGGTCATTAGAACTGAATGGCAAATTACAAGTCTCACTGGTGGCACTCCTTTTAAAAATGTTGCAGATCGCAAGTCAAGAAACACATTTGTCATGATGACTGATGACTCCCCACAAAGCTCCTCAAAATAAGAGCCCTGAAAAGGTGACACTTGCGGTTCCCCTGAACATTTTGGATCACCCTTGAGTGCTCTCCTTCTAGGAAGCAAACTAGTTAAAAGTCAAGCAGTAGGCCAAATACTATGTTAGTGTACAGAGGTGAGGAACAGTGGCATTAAGCTCACGGTGGATGGTCATACCTGGAACACTCTGCGCGAATTCGATCGCACATTTACAGCTTTCCCTCTTCACGTCAGGAAAAGGGTCGACCACGGTCCGCTGTAAAATCCTCACGACCTCGTCCAGGTAGGGAGCCATGCGCTTTCCACAAAGCCCCACGGTGAGCGACAGCAGCTCCGTCAGGGCCAGGCGCAGCTCCTCCGCGGGCTCCACCGCCTCCTGCGAACCGAGTCTCTGGGCCAGGCAGGGCATGAGGTCTGCCAACGAGTCCTCCGGCCGTGGGACGCGTCGAACGAAGTCTCCGATCAGCTGAACGGCTGCTTCCCGGCACGAGTCCATGGGGTCAGCCAGGCAGGGCAGCAGCGCCCGGAGCAGGGAGGAGAAGACCCGTTGCAGCGCGGCCCCGGACAGGCTCTTGTCCACCGTCTCCCTCCGGACGGCCTCGAGTGCCCGCTTCCTGCTGGCCCTGCTGCCCTCGTTCAGGCAGTTCACGTGGCGGGCCACTGCTTTCAGAACCTCGGCCACCGCGCCGTCGTCTCCCGTCGCCATTGCTGCTCTTTCCGGTTGTTACGGCAACGGAAAACAAGCCACCAAGAGCGTCCGAGCTGTTTCAGACCAGCCGAGTTTCACTTATCCGACACTTTACAATTTGCACACAATCTATGGCGAAACACGCCGTCATTTCCCGTCAGAGTAGCTTCTGTGTTTCTGTGGCACCATGGCAACCACCGCTTTACGACAACGGACGTTCAAACCGATTCGAACTTTATTTAAACGCACAAACCACCGTCCAACAATCTAGTCGGGAGTTCTGCCGTTTATTTTGTATTATTGTTGTTTTTTAAATAGCCCGCGTGTAGCACCTCGGGCTTAAACGTCTTTAATTTAACGGTTGTAGCGTTGTTGCGGCAAGCGCCTTTCTTCTTCCTGAGTTGCTATGGCGACCGAATGCGCCACGACAAACAAATCAGTTTATGGTCGAGGCACTACAGCGTCCAGTCAAACTTTATTTAAACAATGACGGCACAGTGTTTTGAAACGCCACATTTTGCGCTTCATTCTTCACAAAAAATATTTTTAAGTAAAAATATTTTTTTTCGACTCCACTTCATTCATTAAATGTGAGGTGTACATTTCTTGCTCATGTTGTGTATGTATGTTTAATCTTTGTATTCCTTTAAGCACAGACACATTTCTCTTAACCTTTTAGCTCGAGAAAGGAAATATAACCCCCCCCATCCTGTGTCATAAATTGACCTCACCTGTCGCTTTTTTCATAGCTCCTGGATGTTTCAGATTTTTTGCTGCATTGCCATTTGCATCACTGTCACCAACGTCTTCGTTAAAACCTACCCGTTTACTTCACTCGGACATAAACACATAGCTCACACTACACGTGTGTTTGCACTCAACGCATTCTACTCACGCAAAAGTCAAATAACGCCAACGCGTGAACGTGCGCGCGCGACAGCGTGCACGAGCCTTGCTGACGTCACTGGGTACCGCACCGCGCCGCCTCCCTCCGCACCTCCGGCGCATCACGGTAAGCAGCACCGGTCCCGTCCGCCTCCGTCGGCCCGTCACAGTGCGTGTATAGATTTTTTTGTATATTTATTTATGTAGAACGGGGGTGGGGGGTCTGATTTCGGTGACGCATCGCGCGTAGGACGATGGGTAAACAGGTGCGGCGGCAGCATCGTCACCTCCAGCTCGGACGCCGCAGTAATTTAATGGCAGGTTGGTGTTTAGGATTCGGACGGGATGAATGCCCGGGTCATTAAACATCCTTCTATTCTTAAAATGGCCGCGTCACTGCTTTATTCTGTGCGTGCAAGTTTATTGTTGCTTTTGTTATTATTATTGTTATTATTTTTATTACATGTAACTTTGCTGCAAGGTTACAGCGGAGCTTTTCTGTTATTTGTGATGCTGATGCTTGTTCGCCGGCGACGTCATCTCATTTGCATGCAGATGCACTGAATTGTCGCAGACAGCCCATAAATAATGGACAAATGTAGATGATGCATCCCCCCCCCCCCCACCCCAGAGAGAAGATAAGATGGCCACCCCCTCCTCCTCCTCCAATCTGGAAGAAGAGGAGAGTCTGAAGGGCTGCGAGGTCTTCGTGCAGAAGCACAACATCCAGCAGATCCTGAAAGAGTGCATTGTCAATCTGTGCATCGCCAAGCCTGAGCGTCCTATGAAATTCCTTCGGGAACACTTTGAAAAACTGGAGAAGGTTGGTGAATTAAGGGGAGGGGGTGTAAATGTGGACTTCGTGGGGCGTTCGTAGTGTGTGGTGTCGGTGAGCATGACTGTCGTGTACAAAGACACATTTTTTTGTAATCAGCTTCAGTCATTTGGGTCTTACGAGATGGCGGTGACTGACAGTCTGTCACTCAACAGTCTGACAGTCAGCCCCCCTGAAGGTCTAATGTTGAAAATAGATCAAAATATAACAATTGCACATTCTTCCTATGCTTTTTTACAGTTCGATTTTTAAATGCATGCTTTATAACATTTATAACTTAAGAAATGTGTTTAATATCATTGACTTGTTCCTTGGTTGTGTGTTTTTTATGCACTGGTCACTCTCCATACTGGCAAAATGGTTTATTTCGGTATATTGTCATATTGTTCAAATTGAAAATGACATGGAAACAGGAAAAAAAAAGCATTAAAATCTAACACTTTTTCTAGAACTTTCCCTTTGTTATTCAAGACTTTATGTACATGTTCAGTACTTTTCAGTAGGGCATCTAATTGTAAAAAAAATTGTAAGAAATTTGTATGAATTTCAAATGATTTTTCGAAATTATTGTTTATGTTTATGTGTGATGCTACACTTTATTTCATCGAATGAGGGAGCTGAAGGGATTTCTAAAGGCAGCCAGCACAACTGTGTTCTGCTGTGGTTTGAGCTTTTGGGCTCAGATGTGTTTAAAGGACAAAGGTATGGAAGCCAGACGTTGGGGAGAACGAGCTTCTGTGTTCCTTCTGAGGACGTCCTGACCCTAAGGGACAGATGCCGCCTTCCCTGCGGCCCGAGTCTGTTATCGTGTGCGGCTTTTAGATTCGGCCACGCTCCCGATCGCACTCAGGCGTTAAAGAGCCAAATGAAAGAGTGTGGCTCATCATGCGCTCCCTTGCGAACAACAGGCCCCTCTCATCCCACCGTCACGGCGGCGTCACCAGCCTGGTGCCTGTCCTGCAGCCACGGCAGGTCAGGAGGTGCCGACGCGTGATGGCGCCTTCCATTTATTCATCACAACATCACAGCCACTTCAAAGAAGGCAGAAGGCCTTATACTTTTACCATGGTTACCAATATGATGAAATTATTTCACCCTTGAAGTGGAAATGGAGGGGATTGTACCTAATTCACACGCCACCATGCGCCTGCATCCCTCCTCTGTCTTATTAGTGTTCAGTAGCTTTAGCTCCGCCGTATGGTTTAATGTAGGTTTTCTCTTACCTTACTTTACTCTTACTTTACACCATACTGAACCCTATGGCCTGTTACGGCTATAAAGTTAGGGTTAGCTGAGGTCACTCGCCACCCTGGGTGTTTATATCATGTGCAAGACCTGATTTTATGTTACGGCTGGAAAATAGGGCACCTTGTGCCGATTGATGGATTAAATAAACATAGACAAACTATCCACCTGATTTGTGGAATTTATTGGATGTCACTGGATGAAAACGATTGGGCGTTGCCGGGCCAATACCAGCACTCACTGTGAGAGGTCAAATCCTCCCACGGGTTGCGGAGCTCATCACGGCATTCACGCGAACGTCTCTATTGAAACCACTTTGTTCAGTGGAACGTTCCGGACGATTCTCGAACCTGGCGCGTTCGCAGCTGCAAGCGGCTTTGGCGTCAGCTGTTTTTTGTTGCCCGTGGGTTTGTTTGCCCCCCGTGCTCGTGGATTTGCGGCCATGGATTATGGGTGCGGACGTGGGATTATAACACGGCCATTCCATTCAGATACCAGATTATAATCTCTCCAGCCGGATGCTTCTTTTGAGTGCGGGAGGGATGGTAATGACGTTTTATCATTTGATTGCTTGCTTTTTTAGGGCTTCAGATGATTTGTGCATCTTTTTTAATGACAATTGTTTTAATCAATACTGTAAAACCTTGTCATGAATCCTGTACGGACACAGGTATTTCCTGTCTTTGAGTATTATATAAAGATATATATATATCTTTGAGTATTTTTAACATTTCTGTTATGTGGTTGCATGACTTACTAAATTTAAAAAATGATCGGAATATCATGAAGATCCACATCTCAGTTTCCCTGTCTGCGTCTCACTTTTCCTCTTTTGTCATCGCTGTGTGACGTTTGTGTTATTAATTTTTTTTTTCCAACTTCTGTTCATATCATGGAGCAGTAACCAAGGAAACAGGACAGGATGACCTCCAATTCGGTGCTGAATGTAGTCTTTCTTTTCTCCCTCTCCGTTTTGCATCTTTTTCTGTCCGCCTCCCTGAGTTTTTGTCTTTTTTTTTGTCTTTTTCCGAATCCGAAGATTGTGGGAAAAAAGAAATTAAAGTTTTATTCAATGTTTTATTACTTTCTGTCTCACACACACACTCCTCCTCCTCAGCCTGTGCCACCAAATGATCAGCCTGTGTGTGTGTGTACCTTTCCTAGGCCTGTAGGATTGACTGACAGGTTAGTTCACAGTTCAGCAGAGGCTTTGCCTTTAAGCTGTGAGTGTGTTGATGTGTGTGTGTCCGTGTGTGTGTCTGGGTGGGTGTAATTCTCTGTAAGGTTTTACAAAGTATGTAAGCTTCTGGAGCAATATGGGGCCTTTTAAACCTCAAAAGGAAATTGAGTGAAATATTTGACTCCAACACACACACACACACACACACACAGATGTTTCAGTGTCAGGTTCATCACTGGGACATTTCAAAATATGGTTACCTGGTCATCAAAGACCTGTGACTGACACTTTGTCATTTGTGTGTGTGTGTGTGTGTGTGTGTACACTTTAGATGAAGGTTAACCCCTGCAACCCCACACGGAGAGCTTTTAGCTAAGTATCAGGATCGACTGCCTCTGTCTCTGCATGTGTCTGTAGGTTCTTCTGTGTGAGTGACATGACAGCAGAAGAGTGTGTTCTTGTGTGTGAACTGGCTGACCCTACCAACACACACAGAGCTCAGCGGTGGTCCTCTCCTACAGCTGTCATCCCACTGCGAGTGATGTGCCTGGGGGTGTAGGGTGCGATCATCAGGGACACGGCCACTGGGACTGTGACATATCTGCAGTGCATCCTGGGATGCTGGAAATAGATCCATGTAAATGCTGTAGCTTCCGCAGGTCAAACCGATGGGGTCAACCTGCCTGTGTTTAATTGCAGTTTTTGATGTGCATCTGCCGGCCACTTTATTAGAGACCAGGGGTACACAGGGGAACGGCGTCCTCCAACGTCTTCCGGCATAATTTAAATACATGAATAAATTGTGGGAGCGTGCAGTAGTCTATGTGACCACCAGTGACAACATTTTGTTTAAAGATAAATCTGCGCATGGCCTTGAAGGGATAGTTGTTGACTATTTTGGGCACATTTATTTGTACAGTCATGTGACGCTGATTCTCAGTCCAGTTACTGAGTGGGGCTTTCCCAGGGTTGGGACAATATTTTCGTAGTCACCTGGGCTCTGCTGGGACAAGAGTTGGAACAGCCTTGCTGTTCCCTGTCCACTTTGTTCTAGAAAATAGCCTTCTAGCCTACTTGTGTCCCTGAGCAAGACAATTAACCCTGAGTGTCTCCAGGGGGGGACTGTCCCTGTAACTACTGATTGTTAGTCGCTCTGGATAAGGATGTCTGATAAATGCCAGAAATGTACAAATGTACTAGTGCCGTTGCATGAACATCACTGTTTAAAGTGTGAAAGAACATCTCTCCATCTCTCTATTTCTCATTTTATCCCTCCATGTGTGAATCTGTCAGAAGCCCTACCTTACTTCCTACATCACCATGACAACAGGGCATCCTCATGTCTCACTGTGAGAGCTGGGGACCAAAACCATACAATTACTCAGAACATCTATATTTTGGAAGGCCAATAAATCTGTATAACAAATTGCCTCTTTCTTTTTTCTTTAAAAGCCTCTACACAATATTGTTTTGCTGTTTTTGTTTTACTTGAAGCAAAACTGGTAGCGTTGAGTGGAAGTCTGTTGGGACTAGTATAGTATGTGTTTGTTCAGCCCAGAGACCTGTAGGAATTTATTTGGGTTTAAATATTTTCAAATGCTGCTGAGAACAGCTGTTTCTTTACTTGGCCCTTTGTATTTAAGAGTGTCCGATTGTGTGTGTGTGTATGTGTGTGTGTGTGTATCTATGAATGTGTGCTCATCAGGGTCTAAACCTGGACTGTAGTTCCAACAGCCCACAGTTTAGGTGCTGCCGGTGTCTCTGGGACATACACATGCACAGACACACACACACACACACACACACACACACATTCTCTGTTTAGTTACATGCATCGGCTCCAATATATGAAGCATCCCTCATCCTATTCCAAAAATTGCATTTTTGGTGCAATTGTAAATTGCTTTATCAAAAGTAATAGTCAAAAAAAAATAGTGCAGTTACTCAAGATTAAATTTCATACCTGAAGCTGCTTTTAAATCCACCGTCCTCTTTCTTTAATATAAACACACCTGCCGTGAGACGTCTGGCCGGTTAACATCGGGGGTTTATTTAACCTTCTCTCTTTCAGGAGGAGTGCAAGCAAGTTCTTCTCCGTCAGAAGTCCAGCTCTCAGTCGGACTCTCACGATGACGAGGTTTCCCCACCGCCCCCAAACCCTGTGGTCAAAGCCCGTCGACGCCGGGGAGGGGTGAGCGCCGAAGTCTACACCGAGGAGGATGCCGTCAGCTACGTCAGGAAGGTTAGACACACATTTTTGAATATTGTGATAAAGGTAATTCGTTCCACACCAACAACCACCATGTTTTTTTGCACTCTTTTTGATTGATTGTACGCAGAATTCTATTAATTTGAGATATTAGTCAAACCAATTTCCTCACTGTCCTTCTGTCTGGTGAACCTAATTGGATGAATATTATTGATGACGGAACTTATTGATGAGGCCCCCTGCCCATCTCACCCATCCCTTTTTCCATTTGTTTGGCTGTCAGTAATTTCACTGCATGTGTGTGTTGCTGTTCGCCCATCTGTTTGCAGCCTGAGTGGGTGGGACCAAGGAGTTTGTGTCCAAAAAAGTTGATTAGGGCTTAAAACACATAGACACACATAAACACACACAGACACAGTTCCAAATCAGTGGTGTCCTAGTGGTTAAGGAAGCGGCCCCGTAATCAGAAGGTTGCCGGTTCGAATCCCGATCTGCCAAGGTACCACTGAGGTGCCACTGAGCACCGTCCCCACACCGTCCCCGGGCGTCTGTCATGGCTGCCCACTGCTCACCAAGGGTGATGGGTTAATTGCAGAGGACAAATTTCACTGTGTGCACTGTGTGCTGTGCTGCTGTGTATCACGTGTGACAATCACTTCACTTTAAATCAGATGTACACATTTTCCTGTCCTACAGGTGATTCCGAAGGACTACAAGACGATGACCGCCCTGGCCAGGGCCATCTCAAAGAATGTGCTGTTTGCCCACCTGGACGACAACGAGCGCAGGTGAGGGTCTCACACTCACCTTTACGCACACTGCACCACAAGCTTCTCGATTTGTGTTCAGAATGGACACAGTGTTTACACTCATCTCCATGGCAGCCGAAACATGAGGCGCCATGTTACTGGCAGCGCTGTTGGTCAAGATTGGGTGGGGGCAGAGTTTTGTTAAGCGTCCACAAAGCTGCGATTAGGTACGGTCTGACCAACCTCCGTGACACACACGCCAGAGGAGCGTAGTTTTCTCCAGCTGACGAACAGCAGTCAAGTGTGACAGCAGGTCGGCGTGAGAAAAAAAAACACACACACACCCTACAACACTCATCCTACTTCACCGCTCCCCAATTAAACATCCTCAACAAGCATCCTCACACACTCTAACTTCCTACTTACAACTTCCAGCAGCTTCCTACAGTCCACATCTTTTAACGATTCTCCTCCTAGACCACAGCATTTCTCAGTCACTACCTGGCGAGGGATAAAAATCGATTCAAACTAGAGACGCATGTAAAAACCTGTTAATTAACCGATCTTCTCAGAGTAACACATCCAGACACATTTTTTCTCCACTGATGTTTTTTCCTGCCCTGAAATGACTTCTTAATGAGGTCACATGCATGTGTTGTCATTCATCACATGGACAAACACCCGTTAGATAACGTACAAAATCTAAGATAATTGCATTGCAATTAAAGTAGTTAATTGTAATAATTGGACAAGAGGGCCTAATCGAGCTAGAGCCGTAGCATGAATCAACTGTGCATGGAAACCTACTGAGTGTCAAATACATAGTTTTTATTATTTTGGGAAAATCGCAGAGGGGCTGATTGTTTAGCATCGATGTGTTAGAACCAGGCATCTGGACTGAGAATCAGCGTCACATCACTGAACAAATAAATGTGCCCACTTATGCTCTGTCGGTGCTGGATTGGGTCAAGGCCACGTTGTGATTGACATGTTTTGCCTAAATCCTAAATTCGCAAGGTGCTGTATTTATAACAATAGGCCGACAATAGGTTGTGTATGGCCGGGGCTCCTGTGATTGGTCAGTATTGACTTGCACTCCCCCCACCCACACACACACACACACGTGCGCATTTTGTTTGCATGATTGGCCAATGACTGAGAGGTGCTGAGCTGTGTGCAGGGATTGGCCAGTGCCGCGGGCCGCGCTGTGAGGGCTGCTGGCAGGGGTCCGTGAGCTGGCAGAGTGCTCCGTGTGAAGGGAACATCACGACTCATTACTCACTCAGCAGTTATGCAAGCGCAACTGCGCTGATTTCTTCTTCCATTACAGCCTTTTTATCTTTTCAGCGTTTTAATAACCGCAGGCAGGCCCTCGGTGTTCCGAATGGCCCCATGGGGCGTTCTGCCCACTCACACGGCGCCTCTGCCCATCAACATGCCTGCACAGACACACATGCGCCTCCATTAAAATGCACATGCACGCTGGTACCGACGCAGAGAAATGCAGATGTTTACAATGCAGATGCATTGTGAGCCACCACCCCTCCCTCACACCCCACTGGGAAGTGTTTTTGCTCCCACCCTCGCATTGTTAAGACAACCGTGTGGAAAGCTCCACAAGTTCTGATTATTCGGTGACAGCAGCAGTGCGTGGCCGCTTTCATTTATTCTGGCACTTTCCTGGTCCCAATGATGACAAGAAAAAGATAATTGGCCATGTCTTTTCTCACTTTTCTGCTTTGATCATTGTTCATTGTTTGTGGCCCTTGTTGTGTTGTGTTTGTCTCTAGGACACAAGACAGGGGTTAGGGGGCTCTGTCTTTTGAAGAGGTTTGGGAATTCCCACAAAGGGACTTAAAAAACGGTTTTCTATGAATGTTAAACCTGAGTACCTGCTTGTGAGGTGTGTGTGTGTGTGTGTGTGTGTGTGTGTGTATGTGTGTTCATGCACCCTGCTGACTGCTGTTGAAGGAGATCATCTCTTGCAGCTGTGTGTGTTCCACTACATGTTGAACATTTAGTGATACAGGTTTCAGAGCTTGTCAAGTGATGGAGAACAATCCACTTCTGTATGTGTAGTGTGTGTAGTTCAGGTGAGGTCAATTCAGTACACATCACAATTAGAACACATCACAATAAAAGTAAAAATCTTTGGAAGCTTTCCATTTTCTACAGTTTAAAAGGAAATTCTTTAACTTGACGGAAGGTACTAATGAGCAGCCAAAATAATAGCAGTAATGAATGAGGGTTTGTAAGGTTTCTTTGAGGCCATGGTGCCCATGGCTCACCACGTGGCACCACATCATGACGTGTGACTGTCCTAATTGCCCATAGTTGTATGAGTTTTGTGGTGGTAATTAAATCTCTTATTTAATTTTGCCCTCTCACTCCCAGTGTCATTAGTTAGCTTTTCAATAATTAAAATAACTTCACTTTAAGATGTTGCGTGCCTGTGCCTTTTTCACTAAACCAGGCATGACAGTTTCGGTTGCTGTTCATGTTAGTTGCTGTTTTGTTCTTTCTTAAGGATTAATTGTAATGAATAGATCACAAAATCAGCAGAAGCATTTAAATGCAACTTTTGCATACATACATTATTGTTTTTGCTTGACAGGACTAATTCAACTTTGACAGGACTAATTTAACTCTCCATATCTCATAAAGTGGCCAGTGAATGTATTCTAGAATTTTAATCCATTATGAAAATAACTATTAAATATTATTATTTGTGTTGGAAACATACATATTATACATAGTTTTACAGTGATGCATGGTTCAGCCAATCAGATTTCGGGATTAATTGTTTTGTAACATTAACATTGAAATTGTAACAGTTGCTTTGTGACAATCGTTTTCATTGTTTTAATGTTTATCAAACTCTGCATATTTAAAAAAAGAAAGTGAAATAATCTAGGACTTTTGGTCATGCCTTTTTGCTGTATGTTGAGAGTGTATGTGTGTGTAAGGGGAATGATGGGGTCAGACGTGGCACCAGCCTCACCCAACGCTGGCTGGATGCCCACGTGGCACCTGTTCTGAGGACAGCAGCCCATTGTCTTCTTTGTTTTCTTAGTTCTTTTTTTCCCGCATTTCCCCCTCTGTTAAATAATGTTCAGATCCTGTTCCAAGGCCAGGGGTGTCTGGTGTACAGTATATGTGTGTGTGTGTGTGTTGCTCATTTTCGCCCACACTAAATAATATAGTCAGTGGCCACTTTATTAGGTACATTTGATCATCACCACAAACAGCAGTTCACAAGTTGGCAGTTTAGTCCATAATGTGCAAAGACATGCTGAAGAGGATGAAGATATTTTACACTGTCCTTACAGACAAGCACCTCTGGTCTGTGTGTGGGCTGCTGACACTAGGTAAGTATTCTCAGTACATGAGCAGTGTGTGTTTGTGTGTGTGTGTGTGCGGGTGTAAGGAGTTCCATGCATCAAAGGCCTCCACCACTCGCTGTGGGCAGGGTGACCTCAGTGCCCTGGTGTGGGCACAGGTGGGGTTGGCACCATGCCAGAAAACTAGGTGCATGCACCTGTGTGTGTGTGCGGGCACGTTATCTCTGGTCTTGGGCCATTTGTTTCATTAATCTGCCTGTTATGAGATTGGGTCATTTTGTTTAATTGTGCAATTAAAGCTGGTGGGTTTTGATAAGAGGGCAGGTAATGGGTCGTTTTGGGGAACGGGGGCAAATGTACATGCGTGTGAGCATCTACGTGTGTATGTGTGTGCTCAGCTGTGCAGTGATTTCTAAGTTTCATTGAAACCGAGTACATTGATAAAGTGCCTGCGTGTTATCTTGGTGTGTGCTTTAGCATTAGCGAGGCCGCTATCGCGCTTCCTGCTGATGTTTCTGCTGTGATAGGCAGCAGTCCAAGCCTAGATTTGACAGGATAAGAATCCGATACACACACCTCTAGAGCTGTGGTTTCAGATGTAAAAGTTCAAATGTGAAAAGTTGCTCTGATCTCGTACTTCAAGGCGCGTAAGTCAAATTTCATCCTGTTGCAAATGTGCCGAAAGGCACCGTGCCCGTCGGCTGGGTATTTATAATACATCCTTTTTCATTTGTTAATTCTCTGGCTACTGGCCAGTTTGTGTTGGCTGCGTCAACTCTACCAAGCAGTGACCCCTGACCCATACCAAACAAAACAGGGGCACAGAAACTGATTAATGAGGTAATGCAGATGAAATAGGTTGCTCTACCTAATGAAATGACCAGTGAAGGTATACTGTAATCCTAATTGGTATAATTGCTTCGGCAATATTTGCATATTATTTTTCATGCCGGTGATGGACTGTTGAGAAACCGTTTCTCCGGGGAGAGAGAGAGAGGTGCAGATGTATGGCCACAAAATGGGAAAGATAGACTTTCAGACGGGAACGGGACGGAGTGGGGGGAGATCGGCAGCCTCGTAGGGCTGCAGATGGGTGGAGGACGCTGGGTAATTTGTCAGCACCCTTTAATACTGTGGCGTGTCTGTCCCTGCAGAGCTGAGAGAGGGCCAACCCGTCCGCTTCTTCCTTTCATCCCGTCTTTCATCTCTCCGTTCCCACTGCCACAGGCCAGCACCGGCCTCCGGTCCCACGCACACTCTCGCTGCGAAAACACACACTCCATTAGAAAAACACACACGGACGCCTGAATGATTTTTGAAACATGAATGAGGGCTGTGTTTAACATTGGTCAAAGTGTTAGGCTGTGATTCTCTGTGGGTTTGAAGGCCCAAACAGACCATTTTTAGAGCTGCTTACTGGTGATGTGCAGTTATTCTTAACATTAGAAGAACCCAAAAACCATAAAAAATGCAAAATTGCATTTCCCCCTTTTTTTGTTGTTGTAATGTTTCATTTAGTTCAGTGGCCTTATTCATAGACCCCCCAGAAATTACAGTACCTCATGACATTGTGATTACACTGACTCAGCAGTATATATGTGTGTGTGTATTTTTTGCAGGATACTGTGATGCCACAGCAGTCATGGCCTAGCCAGGTGCTGCACATCACACACACACTCAAACACACACACACACACACACACACACACACACACACAAGGGTTCTGATCACTCCCCAGCTCCCCAACTCGTTTAGATCCCTTTATATGTTCCTCTTCTCCCTCGCTCCCTTGTCCTGTATTGCCGACCTTGTGCTGCTGTTTTGTTTTTGTGTTTCAGGACATCGCGCCGGTGCTTTTGTTTTTCTGCTTATTAAAATTCTCTTTGTTGTCGAGTGATTGCACGTCCATTTCACCATGTGGCATGACAGATACGTCCACGATAAAATGAAAAAGAAAAATATTCAGTTTCAAAACACATAAGATTTATGCATTTAATTTTTTTTTATTATAAAAAACCTGTTAAGCTTTCAAATTCAACATATTCATATATTTAAAGTAAAGCAGCATAATTACAGAATCATAAAAAAGAAGCATTAACTTATAACACAGTATTTTTTTTATATTGTCAATGTTTCATAATGTATTAATAATATAATACTGTAGCATTTGATTGTTTAGAGAATTTTTTATTCTTCCACACAAGCCTACAGTCTTTCTAAAGTAGGGTCAGTGTGTGTGTGCAGGTTTTTGGGATTAGCTCTTGGTATAGACAGTAATTAAACCAGCGGTATTTAACCCTGGTCCTGCACACACACAAACCCCCGCGTTCTGAATGAAGGCATTTAAAACCGGGGGGGCAAATTACCTCTTCATCCCAGCAGATCCCTTAATTAGTAAAGTGATTAGGCTGCCATAAACTGGGTCCGCGGCGGCCCTTCGGTGGACTGTGTTGAAAGTAAAACTGTAACGTGAGACCGTTCCGCTGTGTTTCCATTTAGGGGTACGTTGACAGGGTTTGTTCTGGCCCCAAATGAGACTGGGTTGCTGGGACTGTACAGACCTCACATTGTTAGCGAGGTGAATTATGACCGCGCTGCAATGCTAAGCTGATTAGCCTAGAGCATGTTGTGTCATGGAAAGACTACTGATGTTAATTAAGCTGTAGTGTAGGGAGAGCTTTTGTTCCAATACCCACAAGTGCTCTAGTTCCAAAGAAAATGTGCCCTCTTTGATGGTGGCCGATCTCATTGTGCACAAAGCCGCTTTGGCAGCGTCCTATTTAGTGCAACATTAGAGTAATTCCAGTCAAGTTTCTGAATTGAGTTGGATGGAGTTGCTATCGGATTCTTTCGAGTCGGCGTGCGGTTTGAAAGCGCGCCTCGGCTTTGAACCCTTGGTGGAAGGAGAGGGCCTGGACGAGGCCGGTTGGATGAGGCCAAGTGTCCCCTTTGGCTTTGACTGAGCTGTGCATGGCCTTTGTTTTGCCTGATGGTCCGCATCGACTCGCCGAAGGGCATGTGCATCCGTGCATGTGCTCATGGGCATAGGTCTGAGTACGTGCGCACATACATGAGATGAGGGTCCGCCATGTATGTGTGTTTTTGTGCCGTTCACACCACTGCTCTAATCCCCCAATTAAGTGCAGCGGTAATGAGTTGATAAAAGCTGCCACTGCTGAGACCTTTGACCTCTCCTCTCCACCTTCTCACCTCTGGCCTGTGACCTTCTGACCCCTGCTGACAGCTATCTTCCACCTTGTGAGATCTGTTCAGGGCTGAACGGTGGAACGTTTATGGGCATGGGTCTCATTTGGCTGGTTTGTGTGTATAATGAAGGTTAATGATGGGATGTTGGGGGAGGGGCTATGTTACATGTATGTACATTAATTACCACTATATGCATTTCTTTCCCATTCACAAGTTACAGCATCTACTGTCTGAGTGAGTCTTGACCACTCGGCTGCTACGACATCTAAATACAAAATATTCCTAGAAACTGGAATTGGTTCTCATTCTACTTTAAGCAGCTCTAGTTTCCTCCTTGCATATCTACATGCATGTACAGTGGAAATACACTATTGGTCAAAAGTTTGTGGAGGTTGTGGACACTGTGACAGAGGCTATTCTGAAGACTGCAAACAGTATTTTTGTGGATGCGATTCTTCAGAGTTATTCATTTATCGTCAGATGTGAGGCCATATGAAACATTTGAATTTAGTTGTTTACTACACAACCTCATGTGTGTGAAATGAATGCAAAATGGACCGCAAAACAAATAAAGTTCTTAATAAAATGAATAATCTTCTGTAGATGACATTTTTGTGATATCCTGGTTCAGGAGATGATTCATTCTTACGCTGTGCCTTTGGTGTTTGCTACAAAAGGAAGAGGAAGGTGCAGATCACAGTCTCACCATCACTGTTCCTGTTGTGTCTATATATTTATGTGTGTGTGTCTTTGTGTGTATGTAAAAGAGGGAGAGAGTCAGGGTGAGAGAATGCAGTCGTTGTGTTGTTTCACCTCTAGGGGGTGCAGTTCTCTCAAAAGCATTGAGAGGGATTAATGGGGATTAAAACTCACTCGGCCAATTACAGTTGAGCAGGAAACGACCCAGTATTCATCAGTGGACATCTGGAGACCATTTCTGGGCAGAAGCACTGTTTAAAAATCAAGCCATGCTTAGAGGCAGTGTGTCTCTGGAGAGGTTCCACAACATTTAGATTTTAAAAAAAAATCTAAAATCACCCAGTTTTTGAGGATGTGTGCCTCAAGGACGATCAGGAAAGGGCTGTAGACCTTCAGTAGTAAAAAGGGGAAAGATGGGTGACTGGGAGGTCCGGTGGCTGTGGCTGGGCCAAATGCGATGTTAACATACCGATTTTCATGCTATTTATGGTTTGGAAGTAGAGTTGGTAAAAAATACTATGACAGATTGCTATTATCAGCAAACCGAGGAGGAAATGAGGAGACAGGACCGTGTGCGCCACGTTGCCAGATTTGAATTAAATATATCCGGAAAAGAATGTGGTAGGTGAGGGTATTAAAGAACTTAATTCTCATTCAAGTATGTTAAGCATTCATGGCAGTTTTGGCAGCTGTGTGTGATTGGTGCATTTTTGATCGATTGTAGACCAAAACAGCCATGTAGCTTGCAATACTGCTCACAGTTTGCTTTGCATGTATGGCATAGACAGGAGGGTGTTTAAATTGTCCAGAATGAGAAAGAGCTGTCAGTTGTCATTACTGGCCCCTCCCATTTTGAATGTTTTTCTTAAAAACATGAAAGTTTGTCTTCTGAGTGACAGAAATAATGACAGAAATAAAGCGAAAAGGGCTGGCTGGGTTGAGCAGTTCATTCCTCTGCAGCAAAATACGGATAGCTAGCCTTTTGCATCTGTATCTGTTTACTTGTCCTGAATGTCCTGAAGACATTCTTGACGTGGCATTAGTGAACGTGCCTCATGAACTACGTCTGTTGTAGAGCTCTGAAAACACGGCTCACTGGGATCTGCCAGGTGTGTGCCTGGGTGGGTGTTTCTGTCCAGAGTACAAAGGTACCACAGAATCAAAACCATTCAACCATCCGTCCACTTTGTAAGCGCACTTATCCATGTCAGGGTTACTGGAGCCTGTCCCAGCAATCTTCCAGCAACCCGCGGAACAACATTTCCAACGTGCCCCCCAGATCTGTACAAATACTCTGTAATTCACACATTCAAACGCATAAACACTCTGTGGGTGTCTGTGTGTCTTTGGGGTGCAAACTGACATGAGACTGACAGAGAAATGTGAGAACCTTACAAAGGCGGCTTAATTAAATCTTTCTCTCACACACACACACACACACACACACACACACACATGCAAACTGACATTCCCTCTATGTCCTCCTCTCTGTTGTGTAAATAGTTTAACCTGTGCTGTAATGTGGAAAGATTGAGAGAGAGGAAAGGAAATGATGAGCCTGTAGGGGGACAGCCGTGTGTGTGTGTGTGTGTGTGTGTGTGTGTGTGTGAGAGAGAGAGAGAGAGAGAGAGAGAGAGAGAAAGAGAGAGAGAGTGTGTTTTAAACAAGAACCTCAGACTGTTCAGTGCATCATTTTTTTTTTGTCTCAATGTTTTGACTAAAGCCGGCGTCATCTCCAAGGCCATCTCTCACTCACACACAGACATTCTGCACTCACTAAAGTCTGTTTTTTCAATTCTGCTGTGCTTGCTGTCTCAAGTGTGCGACAAGCCGATGTTGGGCTGCATTAACACATCCGGAGACAGTGATAAGACCACACACACACACACACACACACAATACTGCACAGCATGGCACAGAGGGAATGCTGGCACACACAATCGTGCCAAGATGCACACCAGGATATCCTCACCACACACACGCATACACACAGACACATGGTTACAGTCATTCGTTCTTTTCTTCCTCTCTGCTGTCAAGCAGTTGTTCAGCTCAGCATCATTCCCTTTCTGTTTCTCCTGCCGCTCATGCAGCTCTGCTGTCCGGTCGGCTGCCCTTCCTCTGTCTGTGTGTGAACAGTGCATGTGTGTGTTTGTGTGAGCAGGGTTTTCGGTGAGAAAGGTGTGTAGCGTGTATTGTAGAAGGTGCAGGACCTATGTGAATGCAAACTGTAGTCCGAAGTACGTGTGGTAGTAGCCTGGTGGGTAAAACACTCGCCTACGAACCAGTTATAGGTTTAAACCCCACTTAACCCTGTACTGTCCCTGTACTACTGCTTTATAAACGTATTGGGATGCCAAACTGGGTTACTGCACACCAATCCTATTTTTAATTCAGGTAGTATCAGAATCCTGGCAGTGAATTAGCAGGCTACTAGGCACCAGGTGTACCCTGACCTTTAACCCCGCTGTGAACAACCCTCACACACACTCACCCTGTCCACATCTCCGCCCGTTTCCTCTGTGTGCAGAATTCACCAACTATCTCCAGAATCAGTAGCTACAGACCTGCACACTTCATGTGGCGGGCAGATTAGCTCAAGAACAATGATTAGGGGCTTCAAGGATTTTTTTTTTTTTATGGCCGAGCAGCTGCATCCAAGTCTTACATCACCAAGCATAACGCCGCCAGACCTGTCTGACAGCCGGCCTGGGATTGGTGGATGCCAGGACAGCGGTGTTGGGGGGGGGATTGGTGTGCGGCTGTTTTTCAGAGGTTGGGCTATTTCATGCTCCTGAAATTTTGTGGGCACACTTTGGGCATTGCCCCCTCCTGTTCCAACATGACTGCATACCAGTCAACACAGCAAGGTCAATGAAGACCTTGATGAGCAAGTTTGGTGTGGAAAAATTTCACTGACCTGCATGGAATCTATAGAACACCTTTTGGGATGAATTAGAGACTTCTCATTTACATTTACATTTACAGCATTTATCAGACGCCCTTATCCAGAGCGACTTACAATCAGTAGTTACAGGGACAGTCTCCCTGGAGCAACTTAGGGTTAAGTGTCTTGCTCAGGGACACAATGGTAGTAAGCGTCCAACATCAGTGTCTGATATCACAAATGGTCTTCTGAAAGAATGGTCAGATATTCCCATAAACACACTCCTAAACCCTTCCCAGAGTTAAAAGTTAAAGCTGCTATATCTGCTAAGGGGGGTTTCATGTGTTCATAATTTATCTGTTGCTTGCATGTATTTGTATGTATGTGTATTGTGTTTGTGCTTTATTGAATGAAATGTTTGTTATGCAGCATGGAGGATGCGTGGTGCGTGCTGCTGAGTGTGAAGTATGCTGCGTGTACAGTAGCCCATCAGCAGGCTCATCAGAGTTACCATCCGCCCATCTGACCGTGCCATTAACCGGAGCTGGAAAAGCTGTAAAAAGCATTTTAACAAGAGGGTTTTATACTGTGTGTGTGTCTGTGTGTGTGTGCGCGCATGTGATTAAGCGGGAGCAGTGACTGTATTAGTCTGGTATTCTCTATTGTAAAGGCCCTGGCTGGCTCCCGATTGGGCAGGATGTGCCGACAGCGGAATTCTCTCCTTGAGTAGAGTCCTACGGAGCACCAGTTCATTAGCCAATCGCAAAAAGGTATTCCCGTCCAGGAGGTATTCCCGTTGTCATGCCAACCACCCCTCAGCAAGGGAATAACAGTGGTGTGTGTGATAAGAGCGGCAAAAACGTGTGTGTGTGTGTGTGTGTGTGTGTGCAATAGTTTTATCAGGTGTGTGCAGGTTTGACTTTGTCCTCTGGGTAATTTAGAGCTGTGACAAGGCAGAAAAGGTCACCTGTGCGTGTGTGTTGGTTTTGTGTTAATATAATGGTCATTGTGTTCATCTATACACATAGTTAAGGAGTGTGTGGTCTCTTGTGTATATGGGAGGATTCTGTGGATAAACCAGTGTCGGTCTAAAACAGGTGTGAACAACCACATGTTGGACCTCCACCCAACAGACCCCACCCTGCCATATCCACCCTTACATCCTCTATAAAGAGTTGCAGGTGTGCAGGCAGCCTACATTAATGTTCTATAAACATTTAAAAAACATTTAAAAATTTTTTTAACAATTAACAATTTCCGAGCATGTTCTTTTTCTAACAAGTTAGGCCTTATCAGGGCTCTTAGTTTTGTTAACTCAAAATCTATAGAAATCGAACGAGAATTGCTGGTGTCTTCCTCCTGTAGGTCGCTTTGGATAAAAGTGTCTGCAAAAAAAAAATTAAGTAAAGTAAAGATGCTAAAATGTTAGCATGCTAATGTCAAAGTCTAGAAAGCCCAGGAGCCCTTTTTACGGCTGCCTGGCCGTCCAGCACCACCACCGCCTCATTCTTCTTTCCTGACCACTGTAGTGCAATGCCAGTGCTGAGTGCTGAGCCACTGTCTCTATCCACGGAATGCCACCCAGCCTTGCTCACCCTGCACACAAGGTGATCCTAGGCTGTCTAGGCTGATGTCATATGCACTTGTGCCCTGATGGTCGATAAAGCTGCCAGCCGCCATCAGAGCAGTTCTATCGCTCTCTATTTCTGAGAAGACTAATTTCTTCCAAGAGCATTTCATGTCTTAAACTTGTTCATGCTCACGCTTACTTTTCACTCTTCTATAACATCACACATTTCAAATATCGTAAATCTTTCACGTGCTGAAACTTGAGTGGTATTCATCATCTGAGTAATTCTGAATTGGGCCATTTGGACCCTATTTAGTTGAGGAACTGATTCAACTTAAATCTGTCCTTTGTCCGTAAAGGCTATTATACTACAAATGATTTTTAATGATCAGAACCCATTTTTTATTATAGTTGTATCAGAAACATCCCTAATCCTAAAGCTACTAGGCACCAGGTCTACCCTGACCTTTAACCCCATTGTGGCTCAGAAATCCCAAGTAAACAACCCTCACACACACACTCACCCTGTCTACATCTCTGCCTGTTTGCTCACCGTGGGGTGGGCGGGGCTACGTTGGCATGGCGACCCTACATCAGCAAGGGATGCAGTGTGCACCATAAACCCCCCCCAATCACCCTGTACACCAACTACTGCGCTAAACATTGCACAAACACTTAAAGAGTTTCCACATGCTGCCAAAGTGTGTCTGTGTGCTTTGTGTGTATGGATGCACACATAATTGCAGTACGTGCAGGTATTTATATGTGTTTATGGCTTTGTATGTGTGAACAGAGGTGTGTGTGTGTTGCGTGTCAGTTCAGAGTTTATACTGCAGCTTGTAAAAGTGTTTTCCACTGAAGTGTTGTAATGCCTGATGACTCATACACACACACACATCTGTTGCGAGTGTGTGTTTGGAGTTTTATGCTGGACATTTGTAGTTTTGGGTGTATTGTCTTTTGTTTTCAGCTCTCTGTGAAGCTTTGATCCTGAACAGATTATTGTCGGGAAGGAAGAATGATAATCTGTTATATTGTCATTTACTAATCTGTTAGTAATGAACTAACTATTGGTTCATTACTAATAGTGAACACTATTCGATCCGCTGTTCGGCAAATGCACACTTGATCTCAAACACATTGTGAAGGTAACCAGAGGAGAAAAAGTGCTTTGAGTCTTTTAGGCAAAAAAAATATGAAAAACCACTGCACATGACAGCTACAATACAATAACATCAGAATCACACATCAGTTAATCGCAATAGAATAAAAATTTGCTTTCAAATTTCATGCAAAGATGCAGTCAAATGTACAATAGAATATTGTTATTGTAATTGCATTCAAAACTGCTATATGCTATATTCATTGGATGGAGAGTGAAATATATGATGTTCTGAATGTTGATGATAATGGTCCAGTATCTCAAATTATTATTATTAAATTACAATTTTAGTATTTTATTGGATTATATTGAGTCAAAATAATATTATATTGAGTCAAAAAAATGTCATCTTACATTCATGGTCTAGAATAAGTGCTGTACCTGTAGATGGCGCCAAATTGGATATTTTTTAATGAGTGTTTTAATGATGTACCTTCTAATGACCATTGCATTTAGTATTACCTTCAAAGAATCAAAGATTGAAGAGATGTCCAAGTTCTGAATAGTATCTTCATATATGCAGTTAATATATGGGTGGGACTGAATGGCTGGATGCAATATTGGTATCACATGGACTGTAACCAAACACACACACTTGCACACTATACACTGCTTAATAGTGCTGTCAGGCTTAGACACGTCGAGCACTCACTGAACAAATCAGATCTCTTGGTGTGTGTGTGTGTGTGTGTGTGTGTGTGTCTGTGTTTGGTTATAGGCCTGATGGTATGCAGGAGGTTAAATAGAAAGACGGAGGGCACTTGGGTTAAGATGGAGAGAAATAGACAGATGGGGGCAAAAGATTCCAGACTTCTGTTGACGTGGGAAACAAAGTGACATCATTGATCATATGAACATTTCACTTCCCCCTCTTTCCTTCCACTGAAGGGGTGTGTGCAAAAAGTGGAAATTATGTCCAGGAAGGATGTGTCTGGGTGTGTGTGTGGCTTGGTGTGTGATGTGATGTTGATGACAGGACAAATTTAGAAAAATGTGTGTGACCTTGTGATATTTTGGTGGTGGTGAAGGCGGTATGCATGCATTCATGTGTTTGAAAGAAACAGGGGGAGTTCATTTGAGGTTCTCTCTCAGTTCAGCATCTTTTATGGGGTTGTGTGTTCATGTTCATACGTGTGTGTGTGTCTGAGTCTAAAATAACAGGATCAGTTTGGTGATAAAAACATACACACACACACACAGTAGCCCCAGAACACCCCCGCACTGTTTGAGAAAAGGAAGGAAGGAGATACATTTTTATTAACATCTGTTCTCTGTCTGTTTCTCTGTTTCTCAGTGATATTTTTGATGCCATGTTTCCTGTCACACACATAGCAGGAGAGACAGTCATCCAGCAAGGTGAGTGTGTGTGCGTGTGTATGTCTATGCGGCGTGAAAATGTCTCTGCAACTCAAGGACACAGGTGGCACACACACACACACACACACACACACACACAGTCACACATTAGAGCTCTCATTACCTCATTAATTACACCATTAACACTCCAAATACGTGCCAGCATATGCAGCTGGATAAATGGCCTCCGATAATGTGTGTGTGTGTGTGTGTGTCCTTGGTAAATATTTGCCTGCACTCTCAGTGCACGCTGGGCTGGAAAACAAAGAGGCGAGAGCGGAGGTGGCAACAGACAGGAAGAAAGGAAGAGAGGGAGGGAGGTGAGCGACGGACTGATAGAAGCAGAGCTGGAGAATGAGAGATGGACGAGATGAAAGAAGGAGAAACAGAGTAATGATGTTTCCTCTCAGTGCCGCTGGGTCGCATCGCTGGAAACACCCCTGCGTCCGTGTGTGTGTGTGTGTGTGTGTGTGTGTGTGTGTGTGTGTGTGTGTGTGTGTGTGATTTACGAGCCATCTTCTCACAGTATTAATTAGGCGTGTGAACTTCAGTGAACTTTCAGTGCCCTGGATCACCAAGCCTTTCAACATCTTTAAACACACCGCATGCCTAACACACACACACACACACACACACACACACACACACACACTCACACACACACACACACAGCAGACAGTGGTAATGTCTTCCCTGTTTACAGATGCTTTAATTAAAGTGATTAAAGACGAGTTTAGACCACGATGCACAGCAGAACCGCACACACACGCCGTCACTGGCCTGTGGATGTGTGTATACATGTTCTCAACTTGTGTGTGTATGTTCGTCTGTACATTTTTGTGTTAATGAGAGTGCCTTGTTCCACTGATGGCGGTGCCTTTTAACAAGTCGGCGGAGCATTTGAAAGGTGTGTGTGTGTGTGTGTGTTTTGTGAGCCGCTCTAACTGGGCCACCGTGAGGCTGTGCCACTTTTTTTCAGAATGAGAGAAAATTCCATTGAGAAAAGCTGGAGGGGGAGGGGTTAACTGCAGACAAGAGGCATGCCTTTGGTTTAACCCCCTCTTTCTTTCTTTCTTTCTTTCTTTTTTCTCTCTCACTCTTCATCTTTTGAGCTTGAGCTTTGCTGCTTGATAGTGGCTTTGTAAAAAAACAAAATTGTTCTGTCAGAGGTGATCTTTAAACCTCTCTCTTCTCTCTCGTTTCTTTCTCTCCAGGCGACGAGGGCGATAATTTCTACGTGATTGACCAGGGGGAGGTGGACGTGAGTCTTCTGTCTTTATGGCCTCTACCACACAGAGAAATGTTGTGTCCTGTCGTGTGATCAAACGAGCACCTCTGATTGGATCACACTGTTTTTGAGGTCAGATTGGGCCACCGATCAGTTTCCTCAGATGTAAAAGTGGGAAAAGAGGCAGTTTTTCGTTTAAAAATCCTCAAAAAAAAAAAATCCTGCATACGGACCTGGCAACGCTCCTGGGCCACCAGCAGACACGGCGCAGAGGATTAGTGTTCCTGCGGCTGGCCACCTGAGGCAGATGAAGAAGCCACACTCCATTTGATCTGTCAGCTGGATCAGAGTGTCCGGGAAGGGGGGACGGGGGGGTGCACAGGGGTCCTTCCCCTGCCTGCCCGTGCAGATACGTGCTTGGGACAGGGCCGTCGTACAACAATGCAGACTGTGTTGACGCGGCCTTGCTTTTTTAAAGAAGGAGGCAGTCGGATGATAATCGGGACACGCCGGTGGCGTTTACAGGGCGAGAATTGAGAGAGAGGCTTTGTTTCTAAAAGGAAAAAAAAAAAGAGTTAAGTGGAAGCGATAAGAAAAGGGACAGAAAGTTAAACAGGAAGCGGCCTTATCGTTCTATAGTAGAAGATTTGAGAGAAGGAGACATGGAGATGGTGAGATGGAAGACCAGTTACAGCAGTGACTGACGCCTGGCCTTCAGGATGGGGCTGATTCTGAGTCTGATGGTGGCATGAGAGATGGAGAGAGAGAGGGATGGATGTTTACATTACTTCTACTCTGGATGCTTTTCTCTTCTTTGTTTTTTTGTTTTAAAGAGGTGATAAGGAGACAAGTGGGCCATTCATGCGCTCTCCTCCCACTCGCTTTCTCTCTTTCTGGGAGTGCTGGGAGAATGCGCCACTTCGTCAGTTGATGTCTCTAATTATCAGATAATAAATCTGCTGGTGGCAGTCTCAGCATTGCCTGTACACACACACGCATGTGTGGACACACACACCCCAGCCAAGTGTTCTCTGGAAAAACCCAGGCCGATGGACGACGAAACACACAAACCCAAAATAGTTTCAAAGAATTCCTAATGGTGAAAAAATAACATTAACAATCACTTTACTTTATTTGGCAGACGCTTTTATCCAAAGCGACTTACAATGGGAAGACACCAGCAATTCTCGTTCGATTTCTATAGAATATCGAGTATACAAACTAAGAGCCCTGATAAGGCTTAGACTTGTCATTGAAGAGCATGCTCGGAGAGTGTTGGGTGCTAGACTAAGAAAAATTATAATGTATTTATACATTTTGTATTTGTTTGTTCAATGTGTATGCATGTGTATGTGTTAAATTTGTCTGTAATATTTTTGGAATAAGAGGGTTTTCACCTTCTTCTTAAAAGTGGTGATAGTCTCGGCTAGTCGTGTGGAGGAGGGCAGGTTGTTCCACCAGCCAGGGACAACAACGGAGAACAGAGATGATTGGAATCGGAGACCCCGTGAAGAAGGAATTTTTAGTCTCCTTTCGTTTGCCGATCTGAGAGAGCGTGCAGGAGTGTATCTAGGTAGTAGTGTGTTGATGTAGGAGGGCGCAGTTCCATTTACAGCCCTGTAGGCAAGCATCAAGGATTTGAACTCAATGCGAGCAGCTACCGGGAGCCAGTGGAGGGAGGTAAGAAGAGGTGTAACATGGGTGTATTTTGGCTGATTGAAAATGAGACGGGCTGCCATATTTTGGATCATCTGGAGTGGTTTTATGGTGACTGCAGAGGCTCCAGCCAGGAGAGAGTTACAGTAGTCGAGTTGGAGATCACTTAATATTTTATTTTTCTGTGAAGAGGATTATGGGTCTAGCAGTTTTAAACAAATTAATTCTGCTTACAGGAATGAAAGGAATGTACAGCGCTGATAAAAAAATTTGACCACATGCTTTGATAAAAATCAACCTAGTCAACATAAAGCCCAGATCAGATTAAATAATGTTAATTTCTTTTTGAGGTTGCTGACAAAAATTGGGTTAATTTGGTCACTCTTCTTTCTGCAGGTGTATGTGAATGGGGAGTGGGTGACCAGCATTGGGGAGGGCGGCAGTTTTGGTGAGCTGGCGTTGATCTACGGGACCCCTCGTGCCGCTACGGTCAAAGCCAAGACTGACCTCAAGCTATGGGGCATCGACCGTGACAGTTACCGCCGTATCCTCATGGTACGTGTCTTCATGCTAACACTGCACTGGGCCCCTGCCAAAGACAGTCGGGATGCGTTCACCTTCCCTTTCATATACCCATGAGCTGAAAATTTCACAGTGTCACAATCATGACTTTTTTTCAGCCAACTCTCATTAATTCTGCAAATTTGTCCAGGACCTGCAACTTTTCTACAAATTTAAACAATAAGCAGCACCAATCAAATCCCCCAGAAACCTCAGAAGCTCCTGGAAGGACCTGTTTCTAGAGCTCTGTGATGTGTTGGACTTCACTGATGCTGAAACTAAGGATCACGTTGACCAGCCAACCTGCACACCTGTTCAGATGGACCATAAAAATAATTTTACAAAACCTTCTAGTATAAAGAAACAAGGAAGGAATAACTGTTGATCATTCACTAGCATAATTCAGCTATTAACCAGTAGACCAATCAGCTTCAACCATAAACCATGTGTGTGTGAGAGTATGTGTGTGTGTGTGTATTTGTCTGACCGCTATTTGCTTTTTCCTATAGTTTCTATGGGAGTGGAAGGAGAGACAATCGCACACACACATACATAGATACATACACACACAGCGTCCAGCTTCTTATCTATAGGAATGTTTCACTGTTTAAAGAAGAAACGCAATATTGTACAAGAGAGACAAATGTCGGGGTGTGTGTTTCATACCTAAGCCGCAGTGGCCTACTTCCCATCAATGCATCAGTTAATGGGACACCCCAAAAACACACACACACTCACGCGCTTTACACTGAGCGCATTCCGAAAACAAACACTTCATTAGCTTCAGTGTGTGTGCTTTTACTTCCACGGGAGAACCGTTCAGCTAGTGCCCCATTTAACATCATTAACACACGTTACACACACTCAAACTTTTATTTTCATTCATATGCATGCAAACTCATTTATACACACACACATGAATGTGTTTGCTGGGCTGTATGAATGAGTTTTGGGGGTTCATGAATTTCCCCCCACGGAAATCGGAACACACAGCATGCACACGTGTGAGCTTACTAACCTGATATAGACTCACATTAGGGCTGAACAATATATCGAAATTGACCCAAAATCAATATTTGAATAAATGCAGTTTTACAAATCGTAAAGACTGCAATTATTTTGTAACCCCTAACTCTGCTCCATCGGTTAATGTCAGGGTTGCGCCGTTTAATGTCAGGGTTCACAAACATGCTGGCTTGGCTGGAGACAGTCAGTGAGCGAGAGGCTGGAGTGTTGATGACCCCCCCAAGCACCCCACCCACCACCCCGGGGCGGTGCAGGCGGATGAGAGGCAGCTGCAGCGACGCAGCAGTGGGGACAACGGGACCAGGCGAATGCAGCCGAATGGGCAGAGCGTGAATCAGGCCATTCGAGCGGAAGTGCAGGAGAGTAAACTTAGTTCAAGCAGTCAAAGAAAGTTCTGTCCTCTTCACGGTTCTTCATGTCAGCCCTGCAGGTGCAAGGGCACCCATGGGTGGGGTAGTCCAATCACATTGCGCTGATGTCCCTGTGTGATAAACAATCATGCCCACCAATCAGATGAGTCCCAATTTAAAGCCAAACCCACTTAAACATGAGCTAGTTACAGCACAGTATAGCGTAATCCATATAATGTTCAACTATGCTATACACATAGTATAGTGAATACTGAACAGACTTAGCAAAAAATCACATTCAGTCGCGATATGTGTCACCTGAGTAACTTTCGATTCAATTCTTTTTATTAAAACCGTACCACTCACCACTCACATGTTCAAACACACACACATAACTCGGATGTTCTCGATGGCCAGGCTGCTGGGCTCCGGCTCTGTCCTGACTGCATGCCTTCTCCAGGGGGGAGCTGCTTCCTTGGTTACTATTCTCCTGCGAGAGAAAGAGCGGCCACCCCACCCCCGGTCCCTCATTCGCTCGATTTCTCTCTCTCTCTCTCTCTCTCTCTCTCTCTGTACACACACATACACACACACGGGCCAAGGGTGAGAGTGACGGGCCTGCGGTTAATGCCTCCGTCTGTGATTAGTGGCTTTATAAATGCTGCTGTTCTTGCTGCTGTGGGCTTGTAAACTGCAGCGCTGATGCAGAGGGGGTGTGTGGCTGGGAGTGTGTGGTTCTGTGGTCTGTTTCCTCTTCCATTTGTGTTTTCAGTAAACGTAACCCGTAGCATTTATTAAGTTGTAATCATATTTTATTGTATTGTATGGAACTGTATGGAACATACAGCACACACAAAATAAATTAACAAAAAAAAAACAATATATTATTAAAAGTGGCAAAAATTATGCTTCAATAAACCAGGTTAGGTAATATAGGCTGGAAGCAACTTACCATTCACTTGTAGTGACCTTAGAACCTTGTTGTTTTTTCCTGACAAAAGAAAAACCAGCTCTTCTACTACCATTATAGGCCCATGAAAATTGGGCCCTTAGGTGACCGCTGCTGGATTCATACTGCAGACTTCAAAACCGCATGAATGTCAGCGTGAATGTCTTTATATGACCGAAAAATAAATGAATAAAAATCCCATGCATGTAGACGGCCAAACACACTCACACTCCCAGTTCTGGAGCAAGTCCAGGCTCCTTTAATCAGGCAGTTCACAGGCGCTGTTTGGGGTTAGAGGAGCTCCTCTCTCCTCTAGGTGTGGAAAAAGAGAAATTGCGTTAAATTAGAGGCAGGAACTGTGCAGTTAAAGACCACCTTTCACGGCTGCCATTTCATAACTATCATTTCCATAGACAATCTGAGGAGGCAGGCTTCAAAGCATTTGCTCACTTTCTTTCCTTTGTGTGGCGCGCGTCTTTTAACTTGCCCGTTTTCTTGCGCCTTGTCCCACATCCCTCTTCTCAGGTTCCTCCTCTTTATCTCCTCCCGTGTCCCTCATCCTGCTTTCTTCTCTTTCTCCTCTCATCCCCTCACTTGCCCGGCATGGAGAAGTGCAGATGAAAGGACGGAGTGTGTGTTTGTGTGTGTGTCTGGGCTTGCCAAAGAGCACCTGCTCTTCACAGCCCTGTAGAAGGAAAGTCCCCCTCGCTGTGGGTGGGGTGGGCCACACACACACACAAAATATAGATATATGTATTTAACAAAACCTTCTATGTTTCACACATTTACATGCACGGTGGCCACACACGCTCATACAGTGGCTCCTCCCATTTCTAATTCTTGCTACATAATTCGATATTCAGAACTATGGAAATACTCTAATAATCAATAAATGGTTTATTGTCATTTGTTTATTGAGTAATATAACGGTTTTACCAGTACTTCATTTATGGTCTAGGGTTGCCTAGCAACAAATAAGCACCTACAACATAAAAGCACCTGTTTCCCATAGCATTTGCGGTTACAGTTGTGTTTTACAGCAGCTTTGTACCTGGCTCAGCTAATCAGATTTTAGAGTTTTGCAATGTTGGTGATGATAATGATGATGATCAAGATGATGGTCATGACATCTCTGTGTGTCTGTAGGGGAGCACACTGAGGAAGAGGAAGATGTATGAAGAGTTCCTGAGTAAGGTGTCCATCCTTGGTGAGTGTGTCTATGTTCATGCATTCATATGTGTGTGTGCGTGTGCGTGTGTGTGTGTGTGTGTGTGTGTGTGTGATTAATGAGACAGCTCTTTTTGACAGTGTGAGTTGTTAGGGTTCTCGCTTTTTTGTTCCTGATCACCTTTCATTCTGGCCAGGTTGAGAGGGCTAGACACTCTCTCTCTTTCTCTCTCTCACTAACATACACACACACACCTTTGTTCAAGGGGAGCTTTTCTGTTTGTCTTTGATTTTAGCGATAGCCACGAAATTGGTTACAAGCCCTTGATGTCGTTTGGTCAGGAGGACCAAGGTAGGGGCGACACACACACGCACACACACACCCACATTAAAGCCCATCATACCTTTTGTAAGGTGTGTGTGTGTGTGTGGTGTGGCGGAGCGTGAAATGCAGGATCATGTTTCACCTCCGGAGGGGCTAGGAATGCCCCTCAGTCTGGGGCATGCAGACACTGCGGCCCCACTGGGGGGTGCAGAAGGTCCCCTCAACGTGGTGGCGACCCCACATGACCCCACACCTCTACACCTCCAACCTGCTTCTGCTACTGTGGGCTCACCTGAGTTACTTCAAACATTTCATACTGATAAAAGAAAAAGAAAAATCACATGTTGCGGGTAGGAAGAATAAGACAAGGGTGTATCAAAAAGTAGTTTTCACAAGACTGTGGTGAAAAAAAGAAAATGGCACTGATTATAGTAGAAAATTTTCTAATTTTCTTTTTGAAATTATTACAAGATGTGCTTTTTTTAGACTTTCTGCTTTCAAAAAATGAAGAGATGCAGTGTATCAAGCATGGCCGAATCAACAGTATTGTGCTGTTGTGTTTCATGGACAATGTGATTTTTATGTGTTATGCCATAACATTGTTATGCCTGATATCTTTTTATGAGCAAAAAAAAACATAAAAAGGACATGTAAATTCCCTCTGTCGCTCTCTTCCTCAGAGTCCTTGGAAAAGTGGGAACGTTTGACGGTTGCTGATGCTCTCGAGCCAGTGCAATTTGAGGATGGGGAGAAGATTGTGGTGCAGGGCGAGCCAGGGGATGATTTCTTCATCATCACAGAGGTGTGTGTTTATGTGTGTGAGTGAATTTATAAAAGACGAAGAAGGGGAGATGTTCTCATCCCATAATAGAGGTGCACTGGTTGACTTTGTTGACTCATCTAAAGTATATTTTGACAAACTCCCATCAGTGGCCATGTCGTCAGGCTTTCTCATTTTCCTGTTTTTGTATGTTTCGGCCTCAGCCCGGCATCAGCATTTTGGAGGAGTGGGTAGGGCTGATGTGTTGAGTTTGTGTTGGTGTGAACTAGACGTTTGTGGATATAATAAGGGTGTTAAGGGTGGAGATTGTTGGAGTGGTGAATGTTTATTGTTGAGTTGGTATTGGTTCTATTGGGTCCTGGAGCAAAGATGTGGATATTTCCACATGAATGGTGTGAGTTCAGCATGGTTTCAGGTGGTAGTAACCGCTTATGAACCAGAAGACCCCGGTTCAAACCCCACCTACTACTATTGTGTCCCTGAGCAAGACACTTAACCCTGAGTAGCTCCAGGGGGACTGTACTGATTGTAAGGATAAGGGCATCTGATAAATGGCATAAATTAAAATGTTTAACCAGACAGGGGGTGGATTTGCATGATTAATGGTTGATATACATGTTGTTTCCTGCTGTAAGGATGTTGATTTGCTGTTGATGTAATGCATGTGTTGACATAATGATGTTGAGCTGAACTTCAGCTCACGGCCTTCAAGGTGTGGGTACTGTCGAATTTCTAGCCTTCGTTTATCTCATGAAGTTTGGCCTAATATTGGTGGTGTTGATTTAATATTTTGCGTTGGTACATGAAGGTGGCGTTGAGTTGGTTGTGGTGTAATGTTGTTGATGTAATAATGCTGAATTAGTGTAATGGTGTGTAGTGGCCATGTTGATTTAATGGTTGATTTGGTGGTGTTGGAATGATATTGAGTTGGTATGTTGGTATGTTTATCTCATGATGTTGATTCAGTGGTTGGCCTAGGGCAAGTGGTTCAAGTCCAGAAGGTGCCACTGAGTAAAGCACCGTCCCCACACGCTGCTCCTTGGGCGCCTTTCACGGCTGCCCACTGCTAACCAAGGGTGATGGTTAAAAGCAGAGAGAACATTTCACTGTGTGCACTGTGTTCTGTGCTGTGGTGTGTAACCTGACAACTAATCACTTCACATGTTCACTGGTTGTGCTGGTGTAATGAATTTACTGGCAGTTCAGTGGTAGTGTTGATGTAATCATTCGATCACACTTCATAATTTTATCCTTACATTCTTCATCTTTACTTGAGCTCACTCGCTCATTTGGTGCATCTCCTTCTCCCTCTGCCCTCTCTGTCTGTCTTTCTGTTTCCCATGACAGCTCTCCACTAGAGGAATGTATTCTGAGAGTTTCACATGGGGTCAGCAGCCCCGTCCTCCAGGGAGCGACAGAGGGAGGGAGGGAGGGCCTGGTCTGGGTTCCAAAAAGAGAGGAAAAAGGCCACAGTGCAGTTGGGTAGTTGAGGGTTCTGTCTATCTCACTCAGACAAGATCTCATACACACAGACACACACACACACTGTGATTATTATTATTATTTCTTTTCTTCCTCACTTCCTCTTATCATGTGGTTTTGTGAGTCAGCCAGAAATCAGCCCTCCATCACTAATTACGCTCTGTGGACAGGCATTAAAATCACATATGAAGACATCAGAGGCCTAATGACCGCTGACATGTTTACATTTTTTTTTTCTCACACTGCACAAACAAGTGTTTCAGCATTCATCCCTCCATTCTGAGCGGGGAGAGAGTGAAAAGAGGCTTTTATTCATCCTTTCAGGATAAGCAGGCAGAAAATGAAACAGAAATAAATGGGCGATGAGGCACAGATCAGAGGAGTGTTTTCCAGGGCAGTTATGACACTGAAACCCCCATGGATTTGGCACAGCGTGGCAACGGCACTGTCACGCACAGCATGGCAAGCACCATCTCATCGTCACTGGTGCCAGGGAGCATTGTTCTGCTCTGAAAAAAATACTCCTCATACGGCCAGTCCTGACATGTTTTCCAATATTTTACATGCATTATCATCTTCCCCACCGAATAACATGAAACCCACCTGCCTAAAACCCATCAGACATGGACCCTACAAGATGTTGTGAGGGAGGACCTTCATGGATCAACTTTTCAATGGGAGCGAGATCTTTAACCACCTTAAAATGTATATAACGTTCCTCAAACCATACTATTACCATTGGCCGTAAGTGGTCTGCATCAGTCTGTAGTTAGGTTCGCATGGATGCAGACTTTGACCAGAACATCACACTGCCGCCAGCTACTTCCCATAGTGCATCTGGTGCCAGTGGACACCCATCCACTGTAAGCCCGGGTTGTGACGTAGATCATTATCCTCTGGTCCCAAATCAAATCTGGTGGTTACGGAGGTTCAAGCATTTTGTCCATTACTTGGTGTGCTAAACTTAAAACCCTTAATTATTTTACTGATTCAGTTTCTGGGGTTCAGTTTGCAGATCTTTAGTTCATTATACAGTTGTTATATATTTATTACTATATGTCCCCACAATTTATAGGTCCTCACAAACTGCTAAACACAACCTTGTTGGGTAGTATTTAGCGGGGATGTATTCCCCTTTGTCTTTCTCGGTTTATGTGTGTCGGACACAAGGGTCTGCTGAAAACCAGCTACCATGAGGATCACCTTTCTCTCCCTCTGTCTCTCTCTCCCTCTTCCCTTTGTGCCTCTGATGTTTGTTCAGCGCTCTTCCTGCTTCCGAGCTGCAGCGTTTTCACCTCAAAACTGACCCCGTTCTGCTTTTGTTTGCATTGTGTGTGTGCATAATATGCACTCTTTAATGCACACCGCAGCTCAGTGATGGATTTGTGTGTTAGTGTTGTCTAAGTTCGGAAGTTTGTTTGCACGAGTGCCGAGGCAGAGATGTGTGAGCTTCTATTGGCTGACCGGTAGAAGATGTGAGAGCACAGCTGAGTATGTATTTGTCTCTCTATGTATGTGTGTGTTCTTTGACCTATGAGCGTGGGTATGTGACAGTGAGGAGCTGAGACGATGTGTGTTTGTGTGTGTGTGTGTGTGTGTGTGACAGGAGACGGGATCAGATGTCTGTGTTTCCCACAGAAGCGCAGGCTGTTTGGCTGCAGTGCAGTAATATGTGACTAATTTCATTCTGGCAACCGGGGACAGCCCAGTGATGTCATCCTTCCCCAGACAGGGTCGTGAGCCCCACCTGAGAGCTGCTGCTGTATTGTTGTGTGTGCATATAACTCTGTACATGTGTGTCTTTAGAACCCTGTTTGGTCCCAGCTGCAAAGTTGGTTAGCCTGTCCAGATGACAAATCCAAATGCTGTATTCGGAAACCGGCGTGAGGAACCCGAGAAGAACCCAGGCTGTTGTAACAGCAAGATCACAAGACTGTGGAACTTATTCAGGCAACAGGTTTTCAACGATGAAGCAGTGAAGGGCTCCACTGACATAGAAATACATTGATTAGAGCTCAGTGTGGTAGAGCAGCATGTTGACTGAGTTAGCTCTATGTGTTTGTACAAATAGGCATGTACATTGATGTTAGTACACAAAGACACACACTGACTTATTCCATCAGACACATTCAAACAGATACAAATGTGCACAACCTACACTCGCTCTTCTAATGCAGAGTCCAGATTTCTTGTCTGATCAAAAAGCATGTGTTTTACTCTGCTGACCTCTCCCACTCACTGGATACAACCTACTCATGGCAGAAAACAGGCCATATTATGTGATTTTTTTTATTTATCGGTCTCCCAGGCACACTTACAAACACACACGCAAATCCATGCAAAGAACATAACAGGCTGCTGTGCACGTTACTGATAAATCATTGAGATTTTTTTCCCCCAATTCGTCACAGAGAAGTTTGGGCCTGTGGCCCGGCTGAACACACTCACATACAGACAGCAGAGTTGTAACTGGTCACAGGGTTCATTAAGATCCAGCAGATCTCAGCTGTTGATTTCTGATCGTCTGTCTGTCTTTCTCTCTCTCTCTCTCTCTCTCTCTCTCTCTTTCTCTCTCTCTCTGCTCAGTTTGCTGTTTTGTATGTATTTGATAAATATATTGCATTACGTATTTTAAAGATTGCTAATTTTACTTTATTTTTAGGTTACATATTGTATGTGTGTGTGTGTGTGTGTGTGCATACATGCATATGTGTCTTATTTATGATGTGACTAAATCCTGTGCACCTGCACTTTTCCGAAGCAAGAAAAAACTGCTCTGTTAATCCTCCTGTTCTGCAGTTGCTTGGGAAACACTGCCATCCATCGCCCTCCTTCCATCTCTTTCCATCACTCACTCTTCCTTTCCATCTCCCTGTCCCGACCCCCCCCCCACACACACTCTCTCTCTTCCTGTTTTCCATCCTTCTTCTACTCTCTCATCACACTTTTTTCTGTCCCGTGTTGCACCTGCTTTTTCCCTCCAGATTCCCATTCCATCAGACTTTCCATCTCTCCTGTTTCTCGCACTCTGTCAGGAATGATGTACATGCCATGTTTTTGTCCAGATTTACAATGGTTGCTTTTCAGCCTTATAGTTTTTCAGTACGTATAGTTTATGGTGTGTTCATAATGGTAATGCCAGTGAAGGATTGTCAGATTGTCAGTTTAATGGTAATTGCCAGTGAAGGATTGTTTTAGTCAGTAGGTATTTCATCTTCCAAGCAGTAACTGTCAGTTTGTTGAGGAAGGGAAGTGAAAAGCACCAAATAATAATTATTAAAAAGGGAAATTGACAATTTCGTTTGATTTGAGAAATGTTGATATATAGAGATCTGAGCTGGGGGTTGGCCTCTCCCAACCCTGCCAGGAGAGTGAGCTGTATTATATGTCGTAGAGTTACGTTTTTGGTTTTTCTATTGAGCTATTGTTCACGTGCAGTACAGGTCGAATATCTAATGATAGAATATAACGTTCCGTAAGATTTCTGTATATGTCTCTCTCTTTTGGCCTCAGGGTACAGCCTCTGTCCTGCAGCGGCGCTCTGACAATGAGGAGTACGTGGAAGTCGGTCGCCTTGGACCGTCAGACTACTTTGGTGAGAAAAAAGTTCAGTCTCTGCTTCCATCCACTTAAAGACTGAGACGTTGAAACGCGTCGCGTCTCGTCCGCAGGTGAGATCGCTCTGCTGCTGAACAGGCCTCGCGCCGCGACGGTGGTGGCCCGCGGGCCGCTGAAGTGCGTGAAGCTGGACCGGCCGCGGTTCGAGCGCGTCCTGGGCCCGTGCTCCGAGATCCTAAAGAGGAACATCCAGAGATACAACAGCTTCATCTCACTCACCGTGTGACCGGGACTAGTGCGGGTGGGGCAGCGGGGCCAGACAATGTGTGTGTACGGTGGGGCGTGTGTTTTGGGTGGTGTGCAAGGCGCTTGCTTTTTTTTTCCCCTTCCTTTATAGTTTAGTGTGCTTTTTCCTCTCTTGTGCACTTTGCCTTTTGACCTGTGCCGTTGTGTGGCTTTATTTACCCAGAGAGTGGTGGCTCTGCAAGGAACAGCATGACAGGGGGTGAACTGGGTGTGTAAGTTGTGGTGTTGGACTCGGCAGAGATCTCACTGCCGTCTGATCAGGTCTGTGAGACAGAATCAGGGCTGGTCTGTGGGTCCGGCTGTGCAAATTGTCCATAAAACATTAAAGTGTCATTTTTCGATATATTGTAACCCCAGTTAATGAATCTGGCTCTGACACATTGACATATTTTTGCTGACATAATATTTTACAGAAAAAAATCAGAAACTATGTCTTTTTCCCGTTGATTTCTATCCAGGATTCTTTAAGTCTCTTTCCCTGTAATCTCTCTGGTGAAATTAAAAACTTCAATTCCATCACTTGCTGTATAATTATCATAATTGTCATGTCCACAAGATCTTTTCCAAACACAAATGGGACATCCACTGGATATTTGTGATGTTCCCTCCACAATGTCTGTCAGACAGTACCATCGTTTGGCTAGTGTTCCCGACAACTTCTCAAAGAACGTCCCTGGGATTAACAGGGAAAGTCGAGGGGAAGCTATCTTTTTGTTGGGTTGCTGTGTTCACCTTTGTTCAAAATTGCCATGGCATAATTTGAAATTACTTAAATTCCTACTTCAGCGACCTTAAAATACGAAGTTGACGGGGCGAAAAAAACACATAGCGGCTGCCAAAGCAACTGTCAAACATAAGCACACCAAGCTAGCTAGCTACTGTTACCGCTACGAGCGCTAGCGTTAGCATTCATGAATTAGCTGCTAAAAACAATACGGTGCATATAAGGTTAATGGATTTATTCAATTACTGTCTCAATTTGTCAAATACCATGAAAAATCTCATACACCCAACTTTGCCATGATGTTGGAGTTTCGAGAGTTGACTATGCCACCTGTTTTTATGCATTTTCTTAACTTCATAATATATGAATGTTTCATTTTAGGAATGAAATGTAATCAGAGCTGGACTTATGAAACGTAAGAAAAGTACAGAGTTTGAGTTATTTTTTCCTTGAACTGGACGGAAGTTAATGAAGTAGATCAGAGTAGAGTTTTGTTTTTGTGTTTTTACCAGATGAAGGATGTGGGGTGTAATTGCACACCGTGCAATGTCTGTTAAATGCCTCATCTTGAACCTGCAAGCTGTTCTTTTCCAAAGGCTCATTAGTGTTACGACTTCACACACACACACGGACACATCACAGGGCAAAATATACGCGTGTGCACACTCCACACACACAAAGCAGGGCTTTTGGAAGCTCTGTCTGGACTCTTTTAAGTGAAGGTTTTTGTTGAGGAGAAGAAAAGCCCTTGTGCTCTGATGTTCTGCTTAAAGAGAATAAAGTACTTTATATATTACACCTTATCCTTTAAATGAACCAGAAATGTTTTGAGTTTGAAGTGTTCTGTTTAGGTTTCTGTGTTAGGTTTGTTCGGTTTTTGAATCAAAATCTACTCTTTTTCATTTGAAATTTTCATCTGACGTCCACTCAGTACCAGCATTTCCAACATAAATGTCTTTATTTTATTTTAAGAAAACGTTTCTCATTTCTTTTTGGAGGAATGTTTGGGGAGTCAGAATTTGTGTGGAATGTTCATTGTTGGTGACTGTTTTCAAAAAATGTTTTCAAAAAGATTTTTGAAGAAATTACATACCCACAAGCTTATATCTTTACACACACACACATACACAATCTTTACACACACAAAGTTATGTAGTTAGCATCTTTTTCTCTAAGCAAATAAAGAAGCTTTAGAACAACTCAGTGTTGACATTTATTCTTCTGTCTGTCTATTTAATAGTTTTTCTTGTATGAAGCCAATTTTATTCACATTTGTTGCTTTATTTAAATTTACCAAGGACAATCACACTTGGCTAGGTTATGGTAGTCAGAAATAATGCTGCTAACTTGCAAAAATTGAGTAAATATTAAGCGTTCTGTAGCAGACTGAGAGGACTGAGCTTGTTGTCTGGCAAATCATCAGGCTCTGGAGGTCCAGGCATCTATAACTGCACCAGTCAAAAGGATCTATCAGATGGAGCGTCACTTTTTCAGGTTGTAGATGTGATTGACACTCGAGAAAAGGGGTGCGGTTTTAGCACCTTCAGTGGACACCCCCCTAGCATTTCAGGGCAAAGAACATGCTAGTTTTTAATGTTTTTTAGTTTGGCTGAATCCTTAATAGCACATTTTCTTATGGTCTGATGAAATCAGAACACAATATTATTTTACCATGTTAAATTTTTTTTTGTTATTTTTTTATAAACACTTCAGGGCTTTATTAGAGTGTGTTTGTATGTTTCTCTCTCATCCATATTCCCTCTTTGCTGTCTCTTCTCCCAAAGAGGTGTCACCCTGGACTGCCATGTCACCCCTGACCCGAGGATGACCTCTCTGGAAGACGACTGCACAACAAAAAACCCTCGACATAACACACACTTAACTTGAGTGGCACTGCATATAGCAGCCAATTCACACGATCACACTGCCATAGAACTGAACAGAACACATCATACATGTAAATCTTACTAACAATTTTAAAATAAATATGAAACATTTTGAAAAAAGTAACTCCAATAAAAAATTATTATTATCCTCCTAGAAATCTTTACCGAATTTTACAACATGGCTAAACATAAACTAATCAGCTAATTAGGATCTCACTATGCAACTGCAGTGAACACACACTCAGCATGACCACAATACAACAATTCTAGAAGTGTGTTTACCATATGTGCATTCTGCCTCAGCACACCACGGCAGGATGGCAAACGTTGGACAGAATCTCTGTTTATGGTGAAGGGCATTAAACCGCTCTGTAACCATTATCTCAGGTTATGTGCAAGCGCTGTGATGCCGTCAGCCCCCACATCCCGATCAGCATGTGAAAGGGCCGCACAATGAAAGAGAAGTAATGGAATGAGAGATGGAGGGAGGGACGGTCATAAAAAAAAAAAAAAACAAATGCCGCACTATCGACTCGCTCTCATTCGCCCTCGACCCTATCTCTCCTCCTCTCCATCTCCCGCTCCACCGCTATCCACCTCCCACTCCCCTCTCTCCCTTTCTAACCCTCTCCTCCGATGTTTATCTCACTCTCACAGTCGCTCACTTTGCTCTCGCTGTTTCTTTATCGCTCTCCTCTCTCCGCCGCTCTGCTGGTTTTTGCAGTCTGCCAGCAGTAGGAGTCTCTGCTCTTTGTTGAGTCTTTTGTGGTGTTTTGCACTCAGCTGTGTTACAACGGGTTTCCCACGCTTTGCTGTCTATGTGTTGTGTGTGTGTGTGTGTGTGTGTGTGTGAGAACACACACATGCGGCTCCACCGAGGGGGGAAGAGAGGAGTGTATCCTCATCTCTGATTAAAGGCCCCAGCGCTTTTTTATACATTTATGAGCTGAGTAACTTTAAGAGATGTCGACAGATCAAAACTTTCTCAGAAAAAAGAGGCCAGTAGACACCTTATTGGCTCCTCTGATTCCTCAGGGGGGTTGCAGTGGTATAGTTAGACTTCCATCAATCGCTCTTTCTATCAGAGCATCTCAGGTTTCCATTCCCAGCCCCTGTAAACAATAATGAATCATTATGAATGTATTTATTACACAAAACACACTTTATATTATACGTAGCACAACTGGTGTTTTCTCCAGTCAGAAGCGCAGATAATCTATCTGCATGTCTGGCTTATCAGTCACATATTGACACGCATGTCCAGAAGGCGAAAGTAGGGAACATCAGAGCTGTCAATATCAATGGGCTCAATCTATTTTATACTTTTTTTAAAAATAAAAACATCCTCTTTTAAAATAAAAACATAGTTTCTCATATCCAAGATAACTAGCAAACTGGCAGTTTTTTTTTTGTGTGTTTGTTTCTGTGAATTCAGAAGATATGTTTGATTTGACGGTATGCGTGACAGTATTGAACATGCCACACGGTCTATGTCTTATTTAGTGCTGGGAAAATATGGCCCATTGTGTGCAGAAAATAATTCAAAAGTTCAGAATTTTGTTTTCGTTAAATCTAAGTTGTTTTCGTTAAATCTAAGTTGCATCTGTGTGTGAGACTGGTTGCATGGTTTCTTCAGATCATGGTCTTCAACCAAATATTAATCTGGAAAAACATTTCTGGAGCCTCTGTTGCAACACTGTTCTGGTGAAGCGAACATTTCCACCCACCAAGAGAATGTCATAATGTGGAAGATCTGCTTTAACACACCCACTCTGAAAGCATTTTATGTGAAATCCCAGCACAACCATGTGGGGCTGACGTTCCTGCAAATCCCTGCATCTCACAAGGACAACAGTTTTGTTTCCATTAACTCTCAAATTGTACAAATTGAAATTGCAAACAGAAATTACGCCAAATGGACAGACATCAACTCACAAAAATGTTTATAGTCTCATATAAGGTGATATATTTTTTATGAACGTTTTGAAAAAAAAGTTGTGATTTCCTTCCACTTCCTTTCTCCTCATTTTACTATCACCACATATGAATTGAGTGTGTGTGTGTGTTTCTGGGAGGCTGTGTTGATTCCTTTTTTTAACTCTGGATTTCCAGACTTTTCCCACAGGATCCAAGACCCACACCACCTCTTTTCTCCTCTTTCTTTCGTTTCTTCCATCCTCTTCTTGACCTGCCCATCAGCTTCCTCACTTATGTGTATGTGAGATTCAGTGTGTGGGTGTGTGTGTGTGTGTGTGTGAAGGGCGGGGGTTAGAGGTAGTTAGGCTCACGGCGTCACTGAACAGCTAATTAAAAACCCAATTAATTGCCCCATCTTCTGAACACAAGGATTTTGTGGGTTTCAGCTGCATCGGGATTGGTGCAGCACTGCACCCCTCCCCTCAGTGACAAATTAGCCCCAGTCGTTAGCTCTAACGAGCGAGGCTCCAGGCCATATGTTCGTTTAAACCGTCGGGTGTGGGTTTTAAATAGTTGAGGTTAGGGTGGAGCGACCATAGCCGCCGCTAAGCCCTCTGACCCTGCCTGCTTTTTCCTCGTGCCTAATCCTGACCCCTTCGAGGTCAAAGTTGATCTCCCATGTGATGGTCACAGGTGAGTGGGAAACAAAAAGGATGGGAATGATGAGGGCTTTATAGTCAAGAATGTTGGTGAGATGCTCCAAATGCTTGAAATATGTTTTCATTTATCTCAAAATTTTTAATATTGTGGAAAACATCATTTGTTAGCACAATTTAGTGAACTAAATGTGCTCTAGTAATTGCATCTAAAGTGCTCTTAGTTTCATGGTGGTCTATTGGCTTTTGAAACTCTGGTATCTTAGATTATTAGAATATACAGTGTATCCTAATTTCTGACTTCATCTGAAATTCGATTGGTTGTGCCATATTTTCAATAAGCTATGATAGACTTATATATTAATTTACCAAGCTGTTACCAATTTAACAGCATTACTTTTGGAAGCATAGTTCAACCATTGCAACTGTGTATTACGTATTTGAGAACTAATTATTCTAACAATATTACTTAGTAGTTTTATTGTCACCTTAGGTCCTTGTATCTGTCAAACACAGACAATATTGCTCCCAGTGTTAGATAAGACCAAGCATATGGAGCGTGTTCACTCATGCCATATCAAGTATGTCCTGGAGAGAAGGAACTACTGACCCCTCCAGTCCTTTTTGTGTGAGTTTCATTTTTTTTTCTGTCAGGCAGAAGATGATTTTATAAAAGTTTAAAATGGGAGGAGCCCATAGTGATGACTGACAGCTCTCGCACAACATGCTTCCTCATCCCCCCCCCCCCCCCCCCCCCCCCCCCCCTTCTGTCAATATGTGGGGACCATGACCATTACCAAGACAAACATACAGGTTATCAGTGCAGTTCATGAATTCTGATGGGTGAACTAGTTAAGACGCCACACCATCCATGTCAAATATAGCACCGGGAAAAGTCTTCTTTTTTCCCGTCCCTTCTATTTTTGTCCCTGGCAGTCATTTCGCTGAAGGTGCAAATACAAAGGCTACATCCTAGTCTGCAATGCAGCTCCAGGGGTAGGGGGGGGGGTCAAAGGTCAACTCCCTCTTCAGCATAAGTGGACACCTTGGCGTTGAGTGATACTGCCCCGTTTCAGCTCCTACTTAAGCACCCAGCCATTCTCCACAAACATCTGTAGATGCTTTAGAAGCACTTCAGATGACACCACAAAGGGCTCATCGGCGCAGGCGACATTTCGTCAGAGGAGAAGTCACCACTCTGAATTTTTCTGTCCTCGCACATAAGGGTGTTTGCTTTTCTATCCCAGGCTGCCGTTTGTTAGTTCTCCACATTTCCTGCCACAGGAGCGAGTAAATAATCCACACGTGAATCAGCCTTCTTCTGTTTACACGTCATCGAGCCCAGAGGGCAGATATAAAGGAGGATTCTCCAATCAGGCTGAAAGTAGGACAGCATCCCCGTCCAAGCTACACCCGAACCTACAGGTCCATCGAGGCGGCTCCAGCCAATTTACGACCCCCCCCCCTGCCATACGCGTGTGCAGCTAACAATGCAGCATAACATCAAACCTGCACTGTGTTGTGACCGTTTCTGAAAAACGTCCGACTGCTTTCTTCTGATCTCGTTCCCAGACACACACATACCTGGCAGGAGGAACCTCTGAATAAGAAAGAGCAGCCAATCACAATACCACCCATCCTTCTGGGGTAAAAATGTTCCACAGTCACACTCTGGGATGGAGACTGATTGGGATTGGGGATTGCCTGGGTGGATCCTGACTGGTTCAGAGGACCAGGAGGCGGAGCTGTGCAGGAGCTCCCATGTTCCTCAGCAGATCTTGGTGTGTGGATTATAAACCCCCCACGGCCCATGACAGACACGGACTCACAGGTGTGTGATGTCACCGATGCCCCACCCTCCGGGCACTTCAGGGGCTTTACAGAGGAATTCTGGGGATGAGACCGGAGTCTGTCGGCTTTCCTTAAAAGCTCAGGATATGTCAAATCCCTGCGTGTGTGTGTGTGTGTGTGTGTGTGTGTCATCGGGATTGTGAAGCTCTGAGTGTCTGCCCCAGTATCTGTGTAAATTGAGAGGTGATTCTTTAAGCCCTTAATGGATCTAACTTCCTTTTGTTAATCAGTTTGTTTTTATTCCCTCCTACCTTTCACGCTTCTGCGATAACCCTGAGTCAAATTACACACACCCTGTCCTGATGCATGTTTCTTAAACATGTTCACACATGGACTTCTCGCCTGAACCCCTGAAACCAACTCATTTCTCCACATCTCACGCGCATCTGTACAGTGGACGGCAGTGTTTTGGCCCCCCATGTTAATAATGGCTGTTACTGTGAATAGTTCACGCAGGAGATGAAGAATGGTGAAATGTCTTTTCCACCGGCGTAGATTAAACGGTGTTATCTTTCAGCCTTGTCTTTCTCAGAATGTTTCCTCATGATGAAGGGAATGAGTTAAAGCTCGACAAGCCGACTGACATCGGGAGAGCTCAGTTGTATCGGGTGCTTAAGCTATTGCATGGTGTCCCTTTCAATTCTTACCCCTATAGACAAAACTACACATTCTAGTTTTGTCTATATTGCACACATTCTGAAAAAAACCCTTTTGTGACCAGTTTGTGTTCTGCTCACTTAGCTATTGACAGTAATAGACATTTTAAGCCATTGTGCCCAGACTTTTGCATCCCACGTCCCATTTTAATCATGTGCATGCGTTTCAATATTTTTTCAGTAATTCACCTGCTCAATGAATCACAGCGCAATTTTAAATTGACGTTTTTCTTCATCACATGCTTTGTAATTCTATACACAGGAAACATCTAGACGACAGGCCATAACCTATTTTAATATTCTGAGCAATATATTTTTTTTAACTATAGGGTGGTCCCAAACTATCTAGATTGTGGCATATCTGATATAAAATAATTTGACTGATTAGAGCAGTGTGGGTGCTGAGATGTTTTGCACAGGACGCCCGTTGCCCTCGGTTCAGTCTGGAGAACTGAACTGCATTTCTCACAGCTGCAGATCCAGATGTTGCCTCGGTGTAAACCGCTGTAGAGATTTAAAGGGGTAGGTCTTAAACCCGGCCTGTAAACACACGTGCCGTCTCCCACAATGCCTTGCGCTGCCAGCCTGGAGCGGAGAGCCTCTCTAATCCCCCCCGAGTCCCGCAGAGAGAGGAGGCAGAGAGTGAAGGCGGGGAGGAGAGGAGGAGGAGGAGGAGGAGGAGAAGAAGAAAGGAGCGAAAGCTCCCACCTGACGTGGCAGCAGAAGTCATTATGGGCTTATAGGATCTAATGCATATCTGAAGACAAGCCTGTTGGCCATAAACACTCACACACACACATACACACACACACACAGGTAGACCCCTGCTTCTCTTAGGCACGTCTTTGATTGTGGGTCCCCATGCTGTTAGGCACAGTGCTCACGCTTTTCAGGGCTAACAGGATTCTGAATGATGCTTGGATTTTCTTTTCAGTTTCACTCCTCTTTTGCTTCTCAGTCTATTGTGTGTACATATACTCACACACACACACACATACACACATGCACACACTTCTCTCTGTCGCTGCAGAGATTTACGTCTCCGTCACGCTGAAGCGTTGGACCTACCAGCACGTGGGCATCTTCCTCTGCTCCACTTCCCAGCGTGCATTGCTGTGTGCAATTGTAATGGAACATGACAGAGAGGAGGAGAGTGAAGTAAATTACACACAAGCACAGTTGGAAGTAACACTGTGCGCGAGTTGCAACAAGCACTCAACTGATTTCCCCCCAAACTCAGCTTATATTGTGCACTACAGTCCTGTGTGTGTGTTTCCACCAGTTTTTTCCCCCGTTTCTCCCCATTCTGACTGGTCGGTTTCCTGGTTTATTGATCTCGCAATACCAAGTTGCAAGTAACATTCTACGAATCTAGACCATAATTTAATTTCAACTGTGGGGAAAAAAAAGAACAGGACACAGTGGCTCCTTACGTTCTCAATATTAGATAAGAAAATCCCTGTACCATGTTTTAAAATTTGGAGCTCATGCCGGGGCAGTAGAAACAAGCATCAACGTCAGTTGCAGGTTCCACAGCCAGTCCCCTTCAACAAAAGATTTAAATCATTCAGTTCCTGAGCGTAACTTAGGGTGCAAACAGACCAATGGAGATGAATGGGAATGTATAGCTGTCCAAGGAAATAACATTTGTTGGATCCTGGGTAAATTTAATATTAATTAACATGATTTTTTTTACCATCTTTAACATATAACACATTAATAGTTACATGCATGCATATTATTTCCCTTTAGTTAGTGGTACTATTAAAGAGATGCAAAAGAAGTGACTAAAGAGACAATACTTAATGGCTGGCGGTTGGGTTTTTCTCACAACTTAAAAACAACTGAGCAATGAAAACGTGGTACATCATCTTAATATATTCTTCTTACAAAATGCAAGAAAAACAAATAGTATTTTGAAAAAAAAAAAAAAAAAACGACGTTCTGCTGCCAGCCAGCAGGGGCACTAGACCACCGGTGGCTTCACTGAAGGGGTGCAATGCAAGGCCTCAACCAACCTGGTGAGTTATGAGTGGATCTTACATGGTCCGGATCATTTCTTCTATTTCTGCATGCCAAGCACACACACACACACACACACACAGGTAAGGCCAGGTGAGGTACGTGGGACGGTGTCCTCAGCCCATCTGCTCGGATTCGCTGAGTCAGCTTTGAGAAATGTTTTATTGAGGCTGCTGTTGTCACTCTGCTCAAGCCACAGCCTGCACTCGCCGTTTGCCACACTTTTTTTTTTTCACTACCTCTTTCCTCAGCCCGAACTGAGAAAACTGTCGTTTTATGTGCTCGTAATGTCTCACTGGGGGATTTGAATAGGCAAACCTGTTCCAGGATCAGAATCAAAAGAGGCGCTTTTATCCTCGCCACCCATTCGCAGCCCGACACAGTGGCAGCTTTGTTCCATTTGCTTTTTTTAGGCCAGAGTATGTCCCTACCTCGCCAACCTCCTACCTCTCAGCGTCCCTGTTTTCATTTCCAAAATGATTTCTTCCCCCCCTCTTTTTTTTCCCCTCCGCTTGTTCGGTCTTTCCTTGATGGGTGATTTAATGGCTGTGACAGCGTTACCACACACAAGCCCCGTCCCCGAGCAGCAGCTAAGACTGAGCGGGCAAAAAAAAACAGTCAAACCCAAAAGCAGAGTCTCCGGCCACTGTATTAGAGACACCCTCCCTCTACAAGCCCCCTTTCTGATCAGTGGTCAGTGTCCGACCTCTGGGCATTTTTGGATGGAGAACACGCTCCCAACACTGATGCATTTAGAATAAAATCACACCAGCGCTGCCGAAAATAGTTCACTTAGCGCCATCCCACCATCGTGTGAATGTGGAGACTGGTCACTCCGGCCAGGAACTGACCTCCCATGAGTGTCTGATAACTGGACACCTTCAATTAAGCGCATTTTCTCAACCTTTCAGTACAAAACAAGTCAAGGCAGCGCTGGCCCAGGGGTCAGCGGACCCCTCTAATTTGTTAGTGTGAACCCGACAGATCCTGTCGCACCACAGTGTCTCCTGACGGGGACCTGAACCGGGAATTAGCGAGTGGAAGTCACCCGGGATAAGCGTGCAGATAAATGCCGTGAAAGGTTTAAGTACAAAGACCGGAGTGAAATTGCTCTCAAGGCGTCCTCACGGGCCCCGGAGTAGAGTGGAGTCTGGAAGAATCACGGTCTGGGAGGTGTGTGTGTGTGTGTGTGTGTGTGTGTGTGCTGGGGGGGGGGATCTTACATGCTGCTCCCTGTTGGACAGCAGCGAGACTCCCGCAGCACGGGGGGCGGCGCATAGGAGGCGCGGAGCGGGTATATCCAGCGCCCCAGACGCGCTCCGCGCCGCACTCAGCGCGGTCCCGGGACCTGGAGGGTCCATCAGTACCCAAAAAAACGGACGATAATCGGATTGTACAGGTTCTGGAAGAAGAGGGAAGATCTGAAGTTGCGCTTGGATACAAAGGATCACATTTGGAGAACTTTTGAAATAATCTGGGGACTCCTTTGGACACCCTCGTTTCCTCTCTCTCTCTCTATCTCTCTCACTCTCTTTCTGGATTGCGCGTCGGGTTCCGAGCTGGAACCATGTCGCACTGCGATCGGAGCCCCGGACGCGAACCGACCCGAGGCTGAAGACCCGCTCCGCTCCGCCCCGGCCGGGATCAGAGAGTCCTTCCCTCCGAGGGATGGTGCAGGAGTCCTGGCGCTCGGGAGCAACTCGGCGGCTCCTCCATCAGACGCGTGTCTTAACCTGGGGGGCAAGAGAACTTAGGAGGAGATGAGGAGCGCACAGGTCTACTTCCTGCTGTGTACTTCGTACCTGCTGCTGTTCCTCACTGCTGAGGTAACGAGCGTGTGTGTGTGTGTGTGTGTGTGTGTGTGCGTGTGAATCTAAAATTAGTGATGGCGTGATCAGTGGGTTCGTGTCTAAAGTGTCCAGCCGGCAACGCGAGTGCGTGTCCGCATGCGTAAAGCGTGCGTGACAGGTCGAGTGTTGCGCGCAGCGTGGAGGTGGGTTTTTTGGGGCGGTTTCGACCCAATCTTAAGTGTTTTTTGCGACAGGCGCACACCACGCTGAGTCGCGTCCGGCGTCACGTCGCCAGGAGTATGACCCGGCACCTGCCTGGGTCCGTCTGCGCCATTATTCGTGGCCCAGATTGCGCGGCCTTCGTCTTCACCCCCCTCCCGCTGTCCCATGACGGCGCCACAAGCGCACGTCGCGGAGCAGGTTTTGGGTCGAAACCCCCTCAAAAGCATTTTCTTTTAAATGTCCTGGCACTTTGTGCGCAGAGTGTGGATATATATATATATATATATATGTATATATTTCTGGTGCAAATGTAAGCTTGTAACTGTGCGTCCCGCCCGCCTGTGAAGGAGCTGGGGATCCCGCAGGAGCTGATCGAGCGCCTGTCCCACAGCGAGATCAACAGCATCAGCGACCTCCAGCGGCTGCTGGACATTGACGCCGTAGGTAAATCCAGCTCTCTGAACTTTTTTACCCAAGCCTCATCCAAAGGAACCCGGCATGCAATAAAAACCAATTTCCCGTTTTCCTTAAAACGTGGTGTATGAGAGATGCTACAATGGACGTAGGAAGCTTGGTTTGAAACCACCATGTGCCATGACTGAGGAAATTGATAGACTCCCTAGGAATTTGGGGGAAAGCAAGTCATTACTTCGGTGTATCAATAGATATTTCAGTCCTTCCGTGGCGGCTGTACAGTTTATGCAATGGGCCCCCTCGATAAGATCGTTCCTTGAGTTTCCTTCAGCTTGCAGCATTTCCCTTATTCAGCAACGTTAGCTCTGCCTTAATCATTTTTTTTTTTTCAAATGAAATATATAAGGAGCGGTTGTCTGCAGGTTAATGGGTGTAGTGTAAGTGGGCATTCGGCCGTTCTCGGGGGTCACCTTTCAACCCCGGGGCCCTTGGTGCTCCACTGCTTTGCTTTCTCGAATGCAGGGCCCTGGCTGTCCAATTTGGGTTTTTTACGTTCTGCAGTTTTTGAGCTGTGTCTTTTGGTTACTAGACTGAACGACTGGTGTGGGATGTTTCCAGGGCAACTGACTCACTGAAACTCTTTTAAAGGAAAAGGAAGTGATCCTGTGGTCAGCCCCGGATGGTCAGCCCGAAGAGGTCAGGATGCCGTGGAAGTGAAAGGATTTGAATGCTCTGAAAGAAAGTGTTGTTTTTGTGTTGTGGGGTGTAATTTGCATGGTGTTTATATATATATATATATATATATATATATATATATATATATATATATATATATATATATGTGTGTGTGTGTGTATGGGATGCGAGCAGGGCTGGTGGAAGGAGCGGAGGGCTGGGTCGGCTGCAGCAGACGGGCGCAGCCCCGCAGCTGAGATAAGAGGCGATAAGTGCAGCTGCGCACACAGGGCTGGTCTGGAACCAGTTGCTAGTCGGGCTGCGGTGGGCTGGGTGTTTGGCTGGGTTCCTCCAGCAGGATTCACAGCCATGGGTTTCCTTCATGAACTCACCCGGAAAGGAGAATGAGAGACATTAGGACGAAGGGCCTTTCTTGTGAGCTGCTGGAAACTTCAGAAACCCTCAAAATGCTAAGCATGTGTGACAATAAAAGCCAGAAAGTACATTTTAAAGAATATAATTCAGCTCATATTATACGATCTGCTGTTCTTTTGACTTGTGAAGCACTTTTTGACACACATCTGAGGTGCATTACATCAGGTCCTCGGTCCGGTGTGTGTATAAAAGTGTGTATAAAATTGACACGAAATGTTCCTGTCAGTTCAGACCTCGAGAATTAGGCTTAGTTATGATAGGGCTGGTTACCTGTCTACCATGCTTCACTTTTCATGTGTAAACTGGTACAGTGCATGTGAGTGTAATGCATTTGTGCAGTAACATATATATTGTGCAGAAATATATATTCAGCACTGAGTCAAAATTCCAACTGTCATCAAAAACTTTTACTAACATAAAAATAATTAAACATACATATATATATATATATATATATATATATATATATATATATATATATATATATATATATATATATATATATATATATATATATATATATATATATATATATATATATATATATATATATATATATATATATATTTGGATGGGGGGTTCCACAAAAAAGGGTTCAACAGTGAATTTTTTTTCCAGAGCTGTGTATGCAGTATTGGACCTAGAACAGAAAAGACCTTACAAAGACCTCTACCAGTATTATATTGTTTTTTTATCTAGACCTAGAATGTAAGTTGACAATTTGCACAAACATGTCTACCAAATTAATAATAATTAATCCATTTCAGATTTAGCGCTCGTTTGTGTGCGGTGTGTCTCGGTACACTCTGTACAGAGAAATGTTAAATTGGTTGAACAGGAAATAAAATGTTTAGCCAGAAGCAATAAATTCAATGGCATGTTTAGCCATGTCTAATTAAAATCATCCTTTTCTTACGTTGACTGGAGAGCTTGACTCACGTCGCAGTTCAGTTGTCCAACCCCACAATGCATTTCTATGAGCAGTAAAGGCCCCGTGTGGCAAAAGTGACCATAAGTGTTGGCTGATTGTAGGACTGAGGGAGTGTTGATGGCTCGAGTGGTGAGAGTAAGGGACACTGGAACGTCTTATGGCAGGACAGTGTTAGGCAGTGTTGGTGGTTCCGTGGGTTCGCGGAGGCCTGGTTCTAGGTTTTTGCGCCACGCCGCTTGGTTCTGATTCACACCTACGGCAAGATCACAGCGACTGGACTGGCACACAGCCGGGCCCTTATTGCCGCGCTGAGAGCAGATAGCACCTGTTCCCCTGTCCTCCCCACGGAGAGGGAGTGAGGGAGGATGGGATGGCGCAATGCTAATGGGGGTAATTGAGGGGGCGGCAGTGCGACGCTGGTCCATCGCTGTAGAGCCTCTTTCAGCGCGGGCCGCTGGCCTGTCGCCATTCCCAATCACCTGTATCTCGGGCCGAGCCGCTTTCCCTCCGTGCTCCCTCCCCATCTCTCCGTTTTTTCTCTTCTGTGGTGAAAGGAGCGAGGGAGTATAAAAGAGGCCTTTATGTCTGAGCTCCATTCAGCCACCAGCATCACGCTCTGCTCAGCCCCAGGGCGGCGGGAAGGAGGTCAGGGGTATGGGGGGGGGGTGGCAGTTGATGGAATAAGGGAGACAGACAGACTTAAAACACACTTGTATGACTTCTGTGTGTGTGTGTGTGTGTGTTTGTTTGTGATCCACATCTCTTCTGCTGCTCACACATGCTGCATATAGCGATCCTGTCTGTGGGGGTTGAGTACATGCACATGTGTGTCACGGTGTGTGGTGTGCCTGTAATCATGGCCATTGTGGGGTCGTGTCTGTGTGTGTGGTCGTGTGTGTGTGTGTGTGTGTGTGTGCCCTCCTGCCACAGCAGCAGAGTTCCTTCTGTCTGTGCTTGATGATGTCATCACCCCGTGTCTCGCGCTCATTAAGCAGCCGAGTTCCCCCATTAGCCCTGCTGACTAACCTGCGCCATTGTTTGCTGTGGCAGCCAAAGGAAATGATCCAGTCCCTCAGTTAGCAACACCCAAACCGCTGCAGCGCTGCGGCCCCACTGCTAGGCTTGGGGTGGGTGGTTAAGGGGGGTACGGGGGTTCGGTGGCGAGGTGAATTTCAATAGACTCATTGTGCCAGCGTGCAGGGCTAAATTAGCGCCTGTGAAAAGTGATATATACCCTCCCCATTTCATGTGTGACATGGAAATAACGTGGCTGCCTTGTGTTTGAGGTACAGGAAATGAGGTCATCGAGGAGCCCAAGCAGAGGCATCACAAGAACTATTCCCACGGTTACCACGGTTACTCGGACCTGAAGAGCTCACAGGTCCACCGCAGACGCAAGAGGAGTGTGGGTAAGACACACACACACACACACACACACACACACAGGCTCAGCTTTGTGTTGTCTCTGCCAGTAACTGATCCTAAGCTCCTCTTCTCACTCACTTGTCGGCTGATCCAGCATGGATCAGACTAAAATATCTGTGTTGAACCGGGCGAGCGTCACCGCCTGTGCTTCCTAAATGATGTCACTGATCCAGGATCACACTCTAAACTGTATAATACTGATTTAAGGCAATAAAGCTGATCCCAGGTTACTAGTTTCAATACTAATGCAATCCTCACAACCTCCTGGTTCCAGTGCCAGTGTTGGTCAGTGGGATGAGAGACACGTCAGTCCAGAATTTGAAAGGATAACGCAATAAAGAAAAACAAAAACGGAAGCTCATTCTGGAAAATGTTTATGGCTCCGCCCCCTGTGTCGGTCACATGGGACAATGAGCATTCAGCAAGATCAAGTCTGTTTACAATGACTCACTTTTAATGCTCTATTTCTCTTTCCCTGACCGGCAATTTCGAACCTTTTTGTTTTTCCAGCCGCTCAGGTAAAATCCTGAACCACAAGTGGTTTTTCGGTGAACGTCTGGGTATTTTCCCTTATTGAACCAAAACACTCATCGGTGGAGACAGACAGATTACCACAATTGAGCGGTTAAAAAACAATCCCTTGAGGGAACTTTGAATGAGCAAATACAAGAACAAAGAACAAAGAAAATATTACTATTTAATAGCAAATTCAATATGGATGGCACAGGATCACAATAGTATTGGTATGGTTCTGTTATGGAATCTCAGCGTATTTGATTATTATATACTTGGTGAGTATTATTAAAATTAAGCTAAAAGTCCCATTCAGTCAATAAAAATATTTATCATTTGGCGGTGGGCACAATGACACCGGGCAGGATCGATTCCATCCACAGCCCCTGGCCGCGACCGCTTCCGGCAGAGTGCTGTGATTGACGCCATGCCTGAATCTGGCACCGGGCGAAAAATATATCCCTGAGCGAGGAAATTCCAGACATTCAGATTTCCATGTCGCCGCTTGTTCGGGCTCAGAGCTGGGCTGACTGCTGAGGTCTGGCTGTGACTGGGTTATAGGGTGCAGGAGATTAGCACGGTGGTGTGTACAAGTTTAGCGCACAGTAGATCAGCATGTAGCATGTTTGTCCATTCTTTCCATTGTGCATGGTCTGTGCAGCAGGGTGCAGTTGTGGCCAGTATGTCGTCTTGCAACACCATACACACTCAGCCCTGTGTGACATACTCAGTGCATTCCCAGGGATAGCATGTTGTATTCTCCCCTTCATTTCTATGTCCGATGCGAAACACGCCCCACGTCAGATCTAATAATAGCTCCCTTTTTAAGTTCAATTTGACTCGTCCAGAGGCCGTAACCTGTGCAGAGAGCATGTTCAGAGCTTCTTTTCAAGTGACTGGCCCCAGGAGGAAACACACACACATCTTCGTCTTTCTTTTTCGTCTTTTAAAGCCAGGCCACTTTTGTTGGTGCAAGATACAGGAAAGGATTTGGACAAAGAGGCCATTTGTTCGGGCACTTAGTGCAACACTGTGTTCTCAAGAGTTCAAGAGTGAAGGACAAAACACGTTGATAGATTTCCTTCATTCTGTCCGTTGGGCCTCATTAACACCTTGCTTTACCGTTTGATCTGTATCTGCATATGCAAACATGGGCAACCTTGTAAACATACATAGGCATGAATCTGTAGATACTATGAAATAATTATAGTAAAATTATCAATTACATGACATGTTTCTGACAGGCAACTTTTTCCAAAAATCCTTCATTTTAGTAGAGCTTCATGGCAATTCTGAATGAAATACAAAGTAAATATGCAATGAAAATTATGATATTAGGAATCTCAATGTATTCCACAGAATATACAGTGCATTTGCTGCATATTTACTGAACATAATCGTATGTAAATGTGATCCCGGTCTTCAGCAGCATGTCTTACAATATTTTTTTCCTGCTGTGCCCTTGTCGGGGTCTCCGTTCCAGAGGAGGCAGTTCCAGCCGTGTGTAAGACGCGGACGGTGATCTACGAGATCCCGCGCAGCCAGGTGGACCCGACGGCCGCCAACTTCCTGATCTGGCCTCCGTGTGTGGAGGTGAAGCGCTGCACGGGATGCTGCAACACCAGCAACATGCGCTGCCACGCCTCCCGCAAGCACCACCGCATCGTCAAGGTTCGTGGAGAAAACACCCTGTCGGTAGGAAACAGATGTACAGATGAGTAATAATCCTGGACTGGGCTCTTAAACAAACACGCAGAGACACACAGTAGCCTTCTGAGATACACCGATATTGCTGTTTGCTTAACACTTTACCGGCATGATGAGTACTTTTTCTGCGTAAAATGGGAATAAAGGTTGTGAAGAGTATCTAAAATCATATTTTTAAAGGTGATAAAAGGTTATGATTGATGGTTTCTGGATGCCTACATGCATTTCACTGTGTCCATATTCAGCCAATTAGGCACAACCTTGCAATCTAGCCCAATCATGCAATGCAATTTAGTCCAATCACTGCAACCTCTCTACAAAATTTGCTTTACGATTACCAACCGCAATGTTCATTTTACTGAAATGAACACAACTGGTGAAACACCTCAACATGCACTGCAACATTCTGCATTCTTTCCCCCAGTAGTGTCCATGTATTCATGTGTGTCTGTGCTGCAGCCCTCACAGGGTTTATAAGTCACTGCTTTATCTATTTATTTACAGTCCTTCTTTTTCCCTTTCCCCTCCATCCATCTTTTTTTTTTCCCCTCCCTTTAATCGTCCCTTTAAAAAACACAGGCCCAGACAAGCCCACGCTGTTCACACCACATGCAGTAAAAACCCTTTAAATAGCGCCAATCTGGCTGCTCTGCCTCTGTATCTGTGTGCACTTTGCTCTGTACGGAGCTGAGTGTATGGGGGGGGGGGGGGGGGGGGGGGGGGGGGGTGTCGGGTGTTGGGTGTGGTCACTGCACAGGCTGGAATTTGCCGGTTGATGGATGGACGGAGCAGATAAAGCCGCCGCAGATGAGGGAGGGAAGTCGGGAGGTTCGGGTGAAGTGTTTTCCTTTTGATGGGTCTTTACGGGACTTTGGGCATGTTGGTACTTTACACCCCCCCACCCCACACACACACCCCTCCTCTACTCATTCTCATGGGTCATTAGGTGCAGTGGATTTGACAGCCTGTTTGAAGTTGTTTGTTTTACAGTCCTAAGTGTGTATCTGTGGGTGTAGAGTTCACTACAGAGATAATACTGACCCTCTTACCATGGCTCTTTATTCTTCATCTGTGTGGCATATTCTTTGTGTGTGTGTGTGTGTGTGCGCGCGTGCTGTCGGTGGGAGTGGGGCCCGTGTGAAATGTGTGTGAGGGTGACGTACATACAGTGTGAATGATGTATGAGTGGCATCCTGCAGGTTGGAGAGAAAGAGCAGGAGAGGCCGAGGGGCAGAGCGGTGCTGATGAATGGGCAGGTCAGCGGGTGGTGGATGTGGGCTCTGCTCCGTCATTTCTCTTTATTTTTGTCTCATCAGTCTTTTCTTCACTGTTTGTGTTGAACTGGCCACTCCCACTGTTGCACGTTAATGCAATATATATTATCCTCTGTGTAAGCATTATTAATATGCTGGTGTATAATTGATTAGTCATGGATGAAGTTTAATACTGTTAATACCCTTTAATACTGTTTTTTAAGTGGGAAAATTTAGAGCAGTACATTTTTCTTTTTTTTTATTAAATTCAGAATCAGTGAATCAACAGTGTCAAGATAGTGTTATATTCCCATTCCTACTATCAATTTGTGAACAAGTTCTTGAGACCTCATAACCCATAGATTTTCTGTTGGTTAATAAAATTTAGAGGATTTTTTTATTATTATTCAGGGGCTTTTGACACATGTACAAAAAATGTTTTTATTCTTGACAGCTGATGAGCATGTGTGCATGTGCACAGCCAATTTAATTAAAATTATTCTCTTTCGTTAAGTAAAGTAACAGCACTCTAAATACATAACCGTGTGTGTGTGTGTGTGTGTGTGTGTGTGTGTGTGTGTAACTGCTCATTACTCTCTGTGTTGACAGACTCTATAGTCTATCACATAAAACCCTATTTACCTGCTGTAATCACAGCTAGTTTTCTCTTCAGCTATACACACACTTCCCCTCTCACACTTTGAAGCACACCCCTCAGGGTGAATAATTTCACTCCTCGGTTGTCTGAGATGATGGCTGGTCCCCACGAGGATGAAACCGGTGTGTGTTGTATTAAACTGTTCCCTCAGTCAGGGCACCGCGTTGCCTCATCGTCTCGTTCACTGGTTTTCGGCTCCCGCCGCCACCCCCAAAATCCTCTGTTACTACGGCAACCAGCCAGGCGGAGAATGTCAGGTCCTGGTTTGTTCTTCTCGGAGGTTCGGGGCCCACCCCCCCACCCCTGTTCGTCCGCGCTGGACCTGGATCAGACCTGCATCTGGGTGGCTAATTTGGCCGCTGACGAACGAGCGGGAAATCCACCTTGTCTGTTTATTTTGTTTGATTGTGATTGGCCGTTCCTGACAGAAATTGACTGTGCTGTGAATCCTGCACTTGTCTGGCTTGGAAAAGCCCCCCCCCCCTCAGGGGAATTCCCAATCCCAGTTATCCCGACTGGGACAATGGGCTCCACAGTGCAGGGACTGGTGTGGGGGGTGGTTCCGATTCCCAGAACCCCACAGGTTAGCAGTCGAGCTCTGGGCCGGATCGGGTGTCGCTCCCGTATCCTTTCCCAGGATGCATTTCTGTGTTGTCTAGAGGTTGCATGGGCCCCTCTGGCTGAGTGTGTGTCTGTGTGAGCATGTGAAAGTGTGTTTCTGCGTGTGTTTACACAGTAGGACGCTGAAGCTGAATGCGAATTAGAAAAGGAAAATAAGCAGTGATTGGTCGGAAGAAGCCACATGGGGCTTCAGACGGAACGCAGCTCTGCTCTGACCCCATCATGACCTTTAACCTCCAAAGCCTCCCACTCTACACGTGACTACAAACACAGCGGAACCGGGTAATTTCCCGGGGACTAAAGCTGAATGAGAGCGAGGGAGTTGTGATTGTATAGAGTGTGACACACTATACCTGCCAGCAGAAATGTGGAGCTCTGTGCATTCAAGAGTGTTTGTTTTTGTGTAGTTGTGTGCTAAAATTGCCACTCGCACACACTCACTAGAAGCACTTGTTTTTGTGTCGGGGTTCATATATGAACATGGTTAAAGATGCTTGCTGCAGATTAGAGAGCATTGTTTTGAAGAACCAATAGACGTATCAGGGGTGAAAGATTGTGTATCGTGTGACCCCCCCCAGATTGCCATCAGTAGCATACACTGTTACGACCCACTCGTGAGTCAGAAAGTTGTGTAGCGTGAACTGTAGAGCAATCCAGCAAATCTGGCCTAACTACACATTGCTTAACTTTAATGTGAGTATATCTCTCTGGAGACACTCTCTTGTCCATGCAGGTTAAACTGGTCCCATTTTGACTTTGATAAGTAACACATGAACTTATCTTCTCTCTCTCTCTCTCTCTCTCGTTCTCTCACGCTCTCTCTGTTAGAGGAGGAGTGAATGAGGAATGTGCCCTGAATGCACACGCAAACACAGAGACAAACACACCGAGACAAAACACACAAGTCATCAGACTGAGACATGTCACTCATTCACACATGCGTGGGCACATCCAGACAGTCAGAGTCCACACACACACACACACACCACTGAGCTGTTTACACATATACCACCTGCTATCTGCCTATCTCTCAGTCTAGCACACGCTTTCCCTCTTTTCCCTCGCTTTCTTGTAAAAGCCATGACGTGGAGAGACACGGTGTGTGTGTGCGTATGCATGATTGGTACAGTGGAATAATGGTTCCTCGACTTGGTGCTAGCTTCTTGGGTGTGAGTCTGTGTCCGCGTGTCTCTGAGTAGGATGTAGAACAGCGTATGTGGGACTGTAGGAGGAGGCGGGACGTCGCTGCTGGGAGGGGCTCTTTTTACTGGGAGGCTGTGAGAGGGATGAGACGGTTTACTTTACTTTACTTTACTTTACCTTACTTTATTTAGCAAACGCTTTTATCCAATGCAACTTACAAGAGGAAGACACCAGCAATTCTCGTTCGATTTCTATCAAATAGAAAAAGTGGTTTGCTCACCAAACCACTTTTACATACAAAGCTGACTGTAGCTCAACGTGTGTGTGTGTGTGTGTGTGTGTGTGTGTGTGTGTGTGTGTGTGTGTGTGTGTGTCTGTGTGTGTGTGTGTGTCTACACAGAGGCATAACACAGCTGTCACACATAAAACCAGCAGCAGTCAAGAGAACAGGGCGACTGAGTTCAGAGCTTTTTATGAGCAAACTCGTGCAACACACACTTAGACAAATATATTCATTTTTTATACTATATTCAATACACACATACACAATATTGCTTACATATGTCTTTGTGAGAACCTAGGTTAATCATTATGTATCATTAAAGTAAGGATTTCTGTTTTAATTTTTATGGACAAGCACTTTTCCATGTGGGGACCAGAACACATACAGCATAATCATACACACAGCACACGTATCTAATGTCAGATATTATGAACACACAGTTCACGCACACGTTCTACAAACACACACATGCACACGCATTCCACAGTGAGGTTTAAGACAGGCCTGGTGATTACACACACAGTCTGTGCCCTCTGCGATTAACATCCCTCTCTCTCTCTCTCTCTCTCTCTCTCTCTCCCTCCCTCTCTCTCAGGTGGCGAAGGTTGAGTATGTGCGGCGGAAGCCTCGGTTGAAGGAGGTGCTGGTGCGGTTGGAAGACCACCTGGAGTGTGAGTGCACCTCTCATCATGTGACGGAGCATTCGGACACAGACTCAGGTGGGCGCAGGGTCCTTCGCACCACAGTTGTGCTGTGGTGGTTTCTGTTGTCCTGTGGACCAAGTGATCGACGAGTGTGCCGCCACACCCATCGACCTGCTGGTGTTGCACAACCCTAAACCCATTGTGTGTCCATTTTGTTGAGGTGTGCATGTGTATTTCCGAGTTAGTTAGTGTGTGTGTGTGTGTGTGTGTGTGTGTAAAGGGAGGGAGCTTGCTGGCTCGTCACTGCACTCTGTGTTCAGGTCACTGATAACGCTGCTAAAGTATTTATAGTGTGTAATTATAAACTGCTCTGCCCCCTCCCCTCTCTGGGGGCTGTTTTTGCCTCTTTCTACTCTCTGTTCATTAACCCCCTCAACTACCACCCCCCCGCCCCAACTAACCCACGCTTGTGTTGCAGGCCGCCGTGGGGGGAGGGGCAGGAAGGGCAGGCTCAGAAAGCTCAGGCTTCAGCAGACGTAGAAAAAAAAAAAAGAAACTTAAAGTAAACGCAGCCGGAGCACTCACCTGGACAGGTAGGACTTTGGTCACATGTTGACTCCGCCTGCCGCCATGAGCCAATCGGGGTGCAGGAGAATGCCACTGGCCGATTGTGGGGGACACGCACTGCCACCAGCCGACTGCCTTAATCTGAAGCCTTGCCTGATGCGTGCGTGTGTGTGTGTTTTTTTTAAATGTTCTCCACTATCTCGCATTGACGATGTCACTGTCCTGTCACTGTCCAAAAATCCGTCACTGTTTCACGGCCTCGCATGCTTTAGCCGCTTAATCACAGACGGTCACTGACCCGGGGGCTGGACATGCTGTGAAGACGATTCTTGGAAGGAGTTCCACATCAGAGCTGCTCTGAACTCTACATGGCACTGTCACTATGGCAACAGCAACAATCATAATCTGTATCTACTATAAACAAGTGTGGCTGAGCTGAATGAGGCTTTGTCAAATTCTCACACACACACGCAGTGTTTATTGCAGCTGAATGTACAGCAGAGTTCAAAGGTCAAGTCTGAGACCTTTCATACAAAGGACTTTAAATTTGACTAGCGTGCTAGAAATAGTACAGAATCTTACAAATTACAACTTACATTGTATACAAATTTTAATTATATATATATATATATATATATATATATATATAAGATTATATATATTATCTTATTTGGCCTATCTTGACAGTCAAATAATCTGATGGGTTATTTTTTTTATCAAGTAGTTTCCACATAACATTTCCACCATGATAGTGCTGTTTACCACATGATCAATAACAGAATAACTAATCGGCAACTATTTTAATTATCTGTTCAATAGTAGTTGCAGCCTGAAGTCACATACATAATATTTGATTTGATCAGTGACCTTTTTACATAATATATTTCAAATCTAATTAGAACTTACATATTTCCCTTTAACGGTTTATCATTCTGGATCTTTGGTTCTTGCAGCTCTCATGCAGACTCCCTCAAAGAACGTTTCTACACTTTAAATTAATATGATCATAACCTCCGGCTTGTCTCTTTTTTTTCAGTGGACGTCAGGTGAGACAAGGTGGCAGCTGACACTTCGCAGAGGGGAGGAGCCAGAGACAGGAACTCACCTAGCTTGGACAGCTCACTGACCCTTGAACCTTGACCCCACACCACAGCCTTTTGCAAAAAAAAAAAACAAACAACAATAATAAAATGACAGAATATTGTAAAATGTGACTGAAGAGACCGAAACGCCAAAGCCACGCCCCTGAGCAGAACCGTATTCCACTTTCACTTTAATGATGAGAGTGAGGAGGAAGAAGAGGATTGATTCGTGTTTGGGAAGGGGGCAGAGGAACGGGACGGGCACGCGCCTTTATTTCTGTGATTTCCAAACAGGAAAAGACTTAAAAAGGACAGATGAGAGAAGCCCGCACTCCGGACAGATGGGAGGGGAGAGGATGATGGGAACGCCATGGACTCTTCAATTGAAAGAGGCACAGATTGCGGCTACAGGCCATCCCTCCTTGTCTCTTGACTCCTGCGGGACAGACGCTCCACCGCCGGCTCCGGAGGCCGTTTTAGCTGCTGGTGAAACGAGGGGCTTTTCTTTTGCTGTTGTTGTTGATTATTACTCCACTGCGTATATATAAGCGTCTCAGAGCAAGGGACTCCACTGCTGTGTGATGAGCCGACAGGCGAACAGTAAACAGAAGAAGCTTTATTTTTGTTAAAATATATTATTATGCTCTCTTATATTCAAACAGGATGTGTGTTGTTTCTTCCCTGTCCCTGTGATGAAGTGTGAGTGTGACTGAGTGTAAAAATTACGGAATGAGTTGGTTAAGACAATTACACACACACACACACACACACACACTCTTCAGCTATCTCTGACGGTGCTGCCAGTGGCTCTGCATACGTCAACACATAGCCGCTCAGTACAGCCTGTCAATCATCTTACTTTCATAACATTTAAACCTGTCAATCAGCCAATCATCTCCATCATAACATTTAGCACTATCTCCTCATCAGAACACAACGCCCCGCTGACAACCTAGTTTCACCTCAATAACATTTCTATCAGCTGATTCGCCCATCAAAATGTTACAGTAAAGCGATCAGCTGACCTTCCCGTCCTCACATTACAATGCGCAGTACAATGTCCACTCGTCATGTAATTACCGGATGACAGTGATGCTGCATCCCTGTTGTCACAGTCCAGCACTCCACTGGCAGCCTGGGGCCATTAGGGTGACAGGCTATAGGTGCTGGATAGACAAAGGCTGTAATTGGTGCTATGTTATATTATATTATTTATACATGCATTTGCTTCCTGTTTCCACTGCTCTCATGCACACACACTGAAGACCAGGGACCACAGCTTTATGAAATATAATACATCACTAAGCTTTGTTCTTGATGTTTTTGTTTTTTTTTTTACTTTTTATTTTCTTTATTTGCCTCCATTGGAAAAACAACATTGATTATAATTTATATATTTATGGTTCCAATAATGAATATATTTCAGCTCATTAAACTTTGAAACAGAAATTGTGGCTGTGTTCTTGCTGGGATCCCCAAAATTATCTGAATATTCCCTGAAAATGTTGTTGACCAGCATGGGAAGGCTACCACCCAATGGCCACCCATTTTATTCCTTCTAACGTTGGTGCCTTTTCAAGGCAAAGTGTCGTACCGCTCGTGCGAACAGAAAAGTCAAGCACATTGTTGTCATTTTTTGGCATCATTTGCCGATCGTTAAAGATTCTTTATCATCATAATATGACACCTAGCATGGTGATAAAACGGTCTGGCACAGATTTTACTGCGCTCGTCTTGGACAATGTTGCATGCAATAAACCTGTGCGAGTTGCATGGTTCAGGCAATAAAGTTTGGTTTAGTTTTTGGTTTGGGCAGCAAAAAGTATGGAAATTGTCTACTTTCTGACAATCAGACATGACACAAAGCTGGCCGAAGACAACAGAAGAGAAAAACGAGTGAAAAAGACACTAAGGAGAGAGAAGAAAGGAGGTGGAGGCCAATGGAAGCTGCAGGAGAGCTTTCAGCAGCCAGGGGACGGAGAGAGGGAGAGAGACATTTCGGTCATGTCCTCTTTATTGTGATTAACAAAAGTGGGGGTCAAGGCTTGGGGTGTGTTTTGTGTGTGTCTTTTGTGTGCCTGTGTGTGGCATTGTGTGTAGTGAGTATGCTTGTGTGTGTGAAAGAGAAAAGAGTGTGTGTGTTTTTGACATAGTGTGTATGCATGTATATTAGCCCGTTGAATGTGTGTGTAAGTACGTATGTCGACACGTAAGTGCTCATAAGTGTGTGTGTGTTGCTGGATGTGTATGTGTGAATGTGGATGTGGATGTGAGCTTGCGAATGTGGGTAAATGGCTGCTGGAATTCCCTTTGGAAGCTCCTGAGGAACACAAGCTGTCATCTGACAGGTTGACAATGTGTAGGTCAGGGGTCCGGGGTCGGGGGTCAGACTGACGGGGAAGTTGTTGAATGCTCTGTAAATCATTGGCTCTTTCCTTTTCTGCTCGGCTCTCTTTGACCTGCAGTCATAAAACGCCCCAGCTCTGCAGCCGTTTGTAGATGTGAGACGAGTGTGTGTAGTTTAGGTGCCCCCAAAACCCAACCCCACCCCGCCCCACCCCCCTGTGATGCATTAGTGGCAGGTTTGATTGGCAGGTGAGGTTTGCCCTTGAGTCTTGCCCCTGCATGTTGGCCTTGACGACTTCCTTCCCCAAATTACTCCCGCTCTTTAATCTGGGTTCCTTGAGACCCCAAAACCCCCCAGAGGGGCCGTGGTGCAACCTGGCCTTCAGGCAAAGTGTGTTTGAAGATACCCAGTGAATGCCAGTCTTTGTGTCTGGACATAGCTGTCCTGAACACAGCCTCCTTCTCTCTGTCCCTCTCAGCTAATTATGTATTTAAGGTATTTGACTCCTGTGAAAACAGATTTGGGCCTGCAGAGTGAAGAGCAGTGCGGGAGAGTGGTGTATGTGTGTCTTTGTGTGTATAAATTGTGCTTTAAAAGTTCTTCACAGAGTATCTCGCCATTATGCACCATTATGTAAATTAATATGGCATTTTGTGCCATTGACTATGCGCTTCAGTCGTGAGAAAGATTCTTAGCCAAGCACTGACCATCTTTTCGAAATGGAAGGAATTCTTAAGAACCGACAGCATGATCATGACATTTTTCTTTAGGGCACCAGGTTTAAGTATTGCACTTCGATCCATACTCATTTAGATGAGTGGATAAGGTTTAATACTTGATTGGATGTTGCTAAATCTACATTAAGGCTGTTTAAAATCACTATATAAGAATTTAAATTCATAATCAGTATGTATGTATGTGTTTTTTTTTATTATTATTTCATTTCATCAGGTACTAGCAGGCAATGGGTATTTCAATAAGTACAATATTTTATCATGTCTTTTGTGGGAAACTGAGCTCAGCTGCAGGTGAACTGAACAATCTTTCATTTTTACTGTCCCAAACACAGATGTGGAACCAATCCCTCTCTGATGCTGATGGATTCTACAGGTGCTTGATGCAGCTTCACTGATTTATAAAAGCCCCCACTGCTAAACATTAGTACAGTGCTATGGAAGACCATTCTACATCTGTTCCACTTCCAAACCTGTATCTTCATGTGAGACAGAGGTGGCAGGAGCATGCTGAGGTGTCGCAAAAACTCAACTCATCAGCTTATTATCACTGAGCTCTGTGTGCGAAGTGTGAACTGGGCTTTTCACGGTAACGGCATCCCCGCTCCACGTCTGGATTCTGGACTGCGGGCATGTGGGCACGATCAAAAGATTGTTACATTGCAATGGACCAAAGTTTATCATCTTGCACTCACTGATAACGGGGACGTCCCACCGGCTTTGCGTCTTGCTAAGGGATGTGCTGGCAGTAAGAGGGATTTGAACCTGTGACCTCCCACTGTGAGGCTAATACCGGCATTATCATGTGAACGTATTGCCTTCACCCCTGTCACGGCAATGCACAGTGGTCATCTTTGGGTCTCTTCTGTCTTTGCTCTTGTGTTCTTCATTATGTGCAGAAACACCGCCTCAGCCAACCAGGCCCTTTCAGAAGGGCTTTAATAATACCGCAGTGACTGCAGACATTTTTCTAAATTCCTGAGCAGAAACACCTGCTTCGGTTTGTCTTGTGTGCATGTGTGTGTGTGTGTGTGTGTGTGTGGTACTGAAGCAGGGTGGAGTTCTGTCTGTTGTCCAGAGAACCGTCTGTCCTCAACGGGCTGAAGTTGCTCCTGTCTCCTCTCCAGAATTCCATCTGCTGTTCCACCGCCTGTGCTCAGGGTTCCGTCTGTCTGCATTCCGCTGGTTCTGGCCTTCAGACGGCGGACCGTGTTCTGTCTGTCTCTCAGAAAGCGAGACTCTTTGTCGGTCACAGAGGCCAAATTTTATGGCCCCTGTTTTTTTTTTTTTTCTTCAGGTGCTGCGCTGTGCTTACCTGCAAGCAAACACACACACACACACACACACACACACTCACATATGTATCTTTCTATGCTGGTCCAGCCTCTAGTCTCCCTTAGTCCCAGTTGCAGCTAGCAGGGCTAGGTCTCAGCTTAGCCTGTGTGCTAATGTCTGCGTCGAAAAAACACAACTGAGCTGCAAGGCTGATAGCTGATCATGAATAGAAGCATGAATAGAAATGACAAATGTAAGTAAATCGGCTCAGAGATAGAGAACCAAATCAGCCAAAAACAATTATAAAAACATGTTCGAAAATTTCAAAAATGGACATGGGCAATTCAAGGTGTGGGATGTCGAAATGCACTTGAGAGCGCGTGGAATACTGTGTCCAGTGCGGTCTTTTTTCACGTTGGCGTTACCTTCGCAGATATTGCTGCCTTTCCCAGCTAAATTAAAGCCTTGTCTCTGGCATCAGAAATCCTTGACCCCATACTGTGTTAAGCACTCAGACAAACTGCTAATTAAATCCATGTAGCATATAAATAATGGCTGTCAGGAATAAGCCATACAGCCATACACGAGTGAGATTTGGAACAAAGAGGTAACGTCTAATTCTGTTTTTTTTTTTTTCCCCGCCACGTATACAACACAAGGACCTTGTGACCCTTTGGTAAAATTTTCCCAGATTACTGCAAGGCAAAAGCCATGCAACAAAGCAGAACATTTTCAGAATTGGGTTTAACTATTAGCAGTACAGTAATAATGTAAAAATGCATCGGGTCAGTCCTGTTGCTTAAGGCTTTTGTAATACAGAAGTAATGCAGGCATTTATTGTTAATAAATGACTTCAGAGAAATTATGGGTATATGAAGGAAAAGGAGGAATAAGGAAGTTCAGTTTAATTCGTTACACATTTTTTTCCAAGAATATCTCATATAACCCAAACTTGTAAAGCATCTTAGACAGTTACGCACCATTAGAGCACTATAAGCACCCGAGCGAGAGTGGGAAAGGGAATGTTATTCTTTAATTACTGGACGAAATTAAGGCATCAGTTTATGCAGTGTGACCTGACTTGTCAGGAAAGAGTAAATCTCTGAGAGGGAACTGGGACCACAGATCAAAGTTGGCTTGGGAGTAACATTATTATCTCTTTCTGATGGTTCTTGGTTGGTCCAGACACCCAGAGTCCGAACACCTGCAACGCGGAGGCAGTCAATTTTCAGGGCTTAATTTCGCATGCCACATGATGAAACATGCATGCTCTCTGCAATACAGGTCCCACAGGTCTAGAAGTATAGGTTATGCAAGACAAAATGCATATAGCCATCCAGTACATATGTACACACATGCATACAAGGCAATGCTCTTCAAAAAGTGGGGTCAAGGGTTGTACAAAAAACACAAATCACACAGTAGGCGCCTAGTTTGACAGTAGAAACCAATGTTACAGTAAATCCATGTAATTTGACGGTAAAAACCAGTGTTACCATAAATTTCTTAGTATTTGTCTCTCTGTGACAACCAGTGTTACCGTAAATCTTACATTAGGCGCCTAGTCTGCTCTGTCAGACCTTTGGCCTTCAGCAGAACTGTGTGTTGGGGAACGGCAGTGTTCATCGCAGACATGTAACCATAGCAATAGCCATAACCCTGGCATCTCACAGGGCTCCAGATAGCATCAGGGGGCTGGACTGGGTATCGTCATGGAGATCAGCCAAGCGGCTCTGGTCTGCTGCTAATTCTAGCAGGCTTTGTTCCTCGCCGTGCTGCTTCGTGGTGTTTACGTTGCTGCTTTATTTCCTCACTCTTTCAAGTGGACTGACACACTCTGACAAAATGCTCACCCAGACACGTACAGGCCTGATGGCCATGAATATTTAGCAAAAATGTAAGTAGCAGTTTAGGAGGAGCCATGCAGAGCACGAACTGAGCTTTGTGGCTATTGGTGACCTGCTGTGCAGTGTGGAAGCCTGGCATCTCGGTGACAACTGATAGGATTAAGCACAGCATCTCTCTGAGCCAATAATTCAAATTCAAATTCAAATGTTATTTGTCACATACACAGTCATACACGGTATGACGTGCAGTGAAATGCTTTCTGCAACTGCTACAGACCACAGTATTGCAAATGTTGCAAGTAAACTATGAACCAATATGCAAATATTGCAAACATAACCAAGTATTACACTTTTACGTCTTTAACATAAAATATGTGTAACTGGTAGGGTGAAGGTGTGCAAATGAGTTACAGTTTTTACAATGTTTAAAGAAAGAGAGAAAGAGCCATAAAAGAAAGAGCAGTAAGGACCTAAAAAGCGCAGAGTCATTTTGTGCAAAGTGGTTTTGTGCAAAGTGGTTTTGTGCAAAGTGGTTTTGTGCAAAATCAAATAATTAACCGACAGTGGGACAGTCAGGTAGGGAACAAAGTTAACCGGGAACATTAGACACCGGCAGTGTTTAGATGCTATTTTGAAGCAGCCTAACATTTAAGAGGCACAAATTGCACTCAGGAATCAAATCTATTGCTAGATCAAACATACGTTCATAATTCATCACAAGTGTCAGTGGAGACTGTGGCATAACCTTGTTGAGCATCTCAGACGTCATAACTTCATGAGGAAGAGGAATCCTGAAAATCAAAAAATTTTTGGTATGTGTGTGGCATGTGGTGAACAGGTCTGGGGTCTTGGGCTCTTTCTGCAGAACACGAGAGACAAAAAGGAATGCGTTTGCGGCGCAGAAATCCTAAATGCTTTTCTCTCCTCCCTCTCGCCTCAGTCCAGGCTGTTAGTCAGCATCGCCGCAAATGAAAACAGACTCCGTAAATCACCGAGCAAGAGCGTCTGCGCAGGAAAACCTGCAAGGTTCAGCGCAGAGACAGCCAGCGGGCTGCGAATGCATCTGCAACAGCAGCCAAAGGGTGTGGGTCCAGAGTATATGGCCTGGAGCGGGGTAAGACATATCAGCACTCTAGAGTCCACACACACACACACACACACACACACACACACACATGCACACACACTCGGCAGCATTAGATTATAAACTACAGCAAGCAGCACGATGAAGGGACTGGCTCAGCATTCCTGGAAACACCTGCAGTACAGCTGTCACACACACACACACACACACACACACACACACACACAGTATCAGTACCTGAGTTGTCTTGCTTGCTCTGAGACACTCACACACACACTCTAAGAACTGCTGCTCACACGTATCACCTTGTCACACTCATGCATACAAATAAAGGCTTTTGGATGAATAGTTTCAAATTAATGTAACTGTGTGTGTGTGTGTGTGTGTGTGTGTGTGTGTGTGTGTGTGTGGAGCAGGAGTAAACCGGACACCGAACACACACATAAAAGCCACAATGATAGTGTTCCTGCTGGAGAGAATAGAAATGTAATTACTTTTGAGGACAGAGCACAGAAGATGAAGGTTAATAGGGGCCAGAGTTTAAAATCTAAGATGCACAATGTGCTGAGCTTTGGGGGCGGAGTTTGTTTTTGTTTACCTGTACCAGGCACCGGATAACATCAAAAAGATGGAGCTTTGGACTCACGCACAGGCCACCATCGCTCGTCTTCAAAGGCGCTCTGCTGCGTGACATCAGTGTTTTGCGCATCAGCCGCAGCATCAAACGGCCTGCAGGCGGTGGCGAATTCGGCTGTATTGCAGCTCTGTGGGCGAACCTGAGGGTGGCCCGGTGGGTGATTTCAGGAAGCAACCTACACCGACAACAAAACCGCGACACCTGCACTGAGTTACTGTGGCCCGGGGGTCGGAATATTCCGATTCCTCGGCCGCGGCCGCGTGCTTGAGGGTGACAGGTGGCATATGGCACATGTCTATTCCGTGCATTGTTCTGTAATGTGTCCCCCTGCCCGCCTGCCGTCCTCTCTCTCTCTCTCTCTCTCTCTCTCTATTAATGGTGCTGTAATGATTATCTCTTGGCTGGGCCGGGGCTTGGCAGCAGCGGGAGTTGCAGTAAAGGCTGTTTTTCTTTCCCCTCTCCCCCCCCCCTCCTCACATTCTGTCTCCCTCTCTCACTCTCTCATGGACTAGAGAAAGGAGTTTAAGTGCTGAATGAGACAGGAGGAAGTCTTTTCATGCAGAAAACTGTTTTTTCTTTTTCACATGGGAGGAGGTTTTCACAGGATTTAATGTTTTAGGGGTGTGGGATCGGTGGGATCCTCAGAATAAACGTGCAGAAAGTTCATGTCGCTCATCCTATCCGTGCAGTCATGCTGACCATGTTACTGCGTGGAATATGCATGAAAATGTATTCCTTTGGTTGCATGTCATTTCACCAATAAATCACTGATGGTTTTCAGCCACAGTTTAATACAAATTTCTGAAACATAACGTTAATACAGTGTACGCGAGGGTCAGAGGGTTCTCGTCTGTGTTTCTGCAAAGCGGGGGGGCAGCATTTGGGCAGAGCGAGAGTCTGGCTTGATGCCCAGAGGCATGAATACATCACATTCCTGCTGTCCCACTTCACGAACTGCCGGGCCCTCGTCACCGAGATATCAAACAGAAAAAGCCCCTCGAAGCCGCGGGGTGCCCTGTCTCGACAGGTTCGACTCTGCGGCTGGAACTGGAGCATTTACCAACTCCTGTTCCAGTCATGGAAAAAGAAGAAGAAAAAAGTTCAAAGTGTAATGCGTGGAGTGAAAGTTAATATGGCTCCGGGTTTTTCCCCTTTTCACAAGTTCAGAATGGGCGGGAAGAGGTTTTATGAGAAGAAAAGTTCAATAAGGTGCATTGTGTGGTGTGAGCTACCATTCAGACGCTTTAGGGGTTTATTTAAAAAAAAAGAAAAAAAAGAAAAGAAAATCAAGGCGCAGCAGATTAATCACAAGCGCACACAGGCACTATGCTGCACTGGAAAAATCTTCTCTCTGGAGCTATTTCAACAGGCCTGTCCGCGTCACACGCATTAATACAAACACAAATACAAATTTATATCAAATTACACAGCGGCCTCGCCGCCTGCTCAATATGAAAGGGGCTTTGTGAGGGGTACTTATGTTCAAGCATAAACACACATTTGCATACACAAGGTTTTGGGAGGTCAGGCTCACAAATTTATGCGGCATATCATGTCACTCTTGTGTACTACGGTGCTGGGCTACAGTAAATGTTAACAGAGATGTCTCTCCTGTCTGGTCCTGGCCGATGTTCCTCGTCCTTCTGGGTGTGTGTGTGTATAAGTGTATGGTATTACAGTGTGAGTATGGTGTGTGTGTGTGTGTGTGTGTTTGCTGGCTGTCGTGTAGCGTAAATCAAATCACATCCAATCTCTTTCTCGCTTTCTCTCTGCCGCCCCCTCAGACCCCCATCAGCAGTTCCAGAAATAACCAACCAACCAATAACCAACCTACTTCATCATACATCTACCACACACTACACCTCTGATACCATCATAGACACTCCTAATATGTGCAATAAATGGATTATACAACCAATTCCATTATACAATAATATATAATGCAATTTTACATAGAGACTACACCACAAATTACACCACCTCACCTCCCCATTCATGGTATAAATCTTATGCAAACTATACCATTCAAAATAAACCACTTACAGATTGTCATGTTTAGTTGTTCGTGTTTATTCATAGGTATCTGTGTGTAAATGTGATGGGTATGTTTAAAGCTCCCTGTCCTGAGAGTGTAAACCATTAAAACAGACAGCTGCCATCACCCCGATTCTGTAACTTTACTGGAGAGGAGTCAGGCGACGCGGCAAGGCGTGGGGGGTCTTTTAAAGAGTAACACAAACCGTGTACAGTGATGCACATAGTGAAAATAAAATATGTTTGTGGAGCCAGGCAGACGTAGACCCGTCACCCCCAGGTCAAAATCCCTGGGTGACTGTGAATGCCACGATGGACAGAGACACTGTTAAACTTCGGATAAGGTGTCTTTCACACATTCCTATTAAGTATTATAGCAGAGAATATTAATGCCACGCATATCCAGTCACAAAGGTAAATAATTCAGTAAATATACAGACACACTAACACACATGTTAGCGACATGGCACCCTCACACACACTCACCTCCAGATCACCTCGGTCCCCGGGGTCCCACAATTCTGTCTGGCTGGCAGAATTCCAATCCCTCGTTAAACACAACACTGTGGCGTTAAATCACTCCTGAACAGTCTTACACACACAGACACACACACACACACACACACCTGTTGTCATGTGTTACCCTGTAGAAAATGCCTGCCATGTTTATTAATAGACCAGAGCAAAACCCATGCATTGGCCTTGGTCTCAATGCCCTCGTTTTGCAGTTTTGTCAGGATCAGTTCATGTGTTAACTGTGTTGCTGAATTCTCTGTGTTGGGATAATTTTGGGTGTTAATTGGGTTTTGCCGTTTCAGTTGCATAATTTTTTTTCCAGTCTACACCTGTTCATATGGGATGACTTCCTCAATCGTCCCGGCCTTCTCTCCCTTGCCAGATCCACTCAGCAGAAGACAGTATATCATGTCACATCAGAGCGCTTTAGGTTACATTCAGACACCTTTGGCAACACCTGTAAGCGTGCCGCTTTGTTTTCCGTGCAGCAGCTCCGGGCCCTGCATTCATTTATCCCAACAGACGCGCCTGGCGCTGTGTTCAGTAACATTCGTGTTTCAGGCGCAGCGCTCTGCAGGAGAAGGTTCTGTGTTTGTTCGTCTCTCGTGTGTTTGACCAGCTGGAGCACATGCAATGTGTTTTAATGTTACTAAGAGAGATTTAGCCCACACTTGCTACCATTTTCTATCAAGTAAAGGCAAGCTTGCTAACTAGCTGGAAAGTCTACATGGTATTCCTGTCAGAATCAGTGTGGCACCAACTCGATTTTGGAAGCTGAGTGATTGGGGTCCAGACAATCACTCTTTTTAGCCCTTTGTCACGCACTCCCACCACACACCTCACGCGGAAAAAAAATTGTATACTGATATGCCGGCCCGCCCTACTAGCGTAGGGTGGTAGTTGCCTAGTGGATAACACACTCGCCTATGAACCAGAAGACCCAGGTTCAAATCCCACTTACTACCATTGTGTCCCTGAGCAAGACACTTAACCCTAAGTTGCTCCAGGGGGACTGTCGCTCTGGATAAGGGCGTCTGATAAATGCTGTAAATGTAAATACATAGAAAGATATGTACCTGAGATAGATATGTATGTTCATATATATGGAACAACTATATAACATTTACATTTACGCCCTTATCCAGAGCGACTTACAATCAGTAGTTACAGGGACAGTCCCCCTGCACAATTTAGGGTTAAGTGTCTTGCTCAGGGACACAATGGTAGTAAGTGGGATTTCAACCTGGGTCTTCTGGTTCATAGGCGAGTGAGTTACACACTTGGCTACTACCACCCTATGAAACAACCATGTTCCCTGCTGGGGTCCTAGAGACAATAAAAAAGAAAAGAAAAGGTCTACTCAATAGCCAATCAGAAAATAGCGGTATTGTATCTGGGAAAAATGCAACACACCAACCAATGAAAAGGAATCCTTGAATTCTTCGAGTTTTTCTTTTCTTCGAGTCAATGAATGTTTCAATGTCACAGCAAATTCACAACTTGTTTGACACAAACAATGACACTTTGACTGCTGTTGGAGAATGTTGTCCAGATCATTTGCATCGGTTTTTCAATCCTGAGTGTCTGTAGCCTAAAGTTTTACAGCCTCTTTACTGACAATTTTGTTACCACAAGTCTTCAAAACCTGAGAGCCCTTGTTTCCACATGCCCTAGTTTAATTTGTCTAACCCATGTGATGCTACACGTGAGTTTATCTGTTTTTCATGTTCATTTTGTTCATTAAAAACCTGACAACTTTAACAATGTCGTGCGCCTGCGCTTCACACACTTTCTGACGTGGCATGACGGTTCCTGTCCTTCCAGAATGTGCACAACAGTCTGGATACATTGCTTTATTCGAGTTAGCTGGTCAGATGCTAATAAGAGACTAATCTAGATCAATCTGGATGGATATTACCTCAGTGACCTGAATATAAAACAAACCAGAACATAAGAAAATATTATATTTGGCACCATCCACCAGTAATGGGTTTTTGGTCTAGACTTTAAATGCAAGATGGCACCAATATGGTGAAATGTTTAGAAACATTTATCAATATGAAAAAAATATTATTTTCCTCCATGTTTCTACCTGCATGATGTCAATTACTACATCATAATCTAGATTATCACACTGGAAATGTTTCCAATGGTAATGTTACATTTATCCTACTTTTTCATAGTATAACGTCACCCCAATTAAAAGAAATGTTACTGAAACAATTTAATTGTTTGGGGTTTTTTTTTTTAACGTGTCAAATGCATCCCATTCTAGAATGCCTCAGCAGTTCGAGCTGCAGGGACTTGCAGCTTCAGAAGCTGCTGTCTGAACGTAGCCTCTGGCTACAGGGTTGTCGGTGATTTCCACAGGAGAAATGACTGTGTGCCGCTCACCCTGGAACGGTCACTGTAGACGGAACTGATCAGAGATCAGGGTCTAGTGTGTCAGTAAAAGGTTAAAAGTGAAAGGTTGGGGATGGGATTTCCTTCCAGACCAACAGCTCGGTTGGTGGCCGGATGAGTGCAATGGGGTGACGGAGGGTGAAGTGAGGGCAGCTCTGCCGCTTCTGGCACAAGTGGGACTCCTGCAGATTAGTACTTGCTTACATTTGCATACATACATTCAAACACACATACAGTATCTCTTTTATGCATTTTCACAGATTCAACTCAGTTCAATTCGGCTAAAAGGGGAGAGAAGAGATTTCTCAAAAGCTTGTCCTCCATCCCATTTTTCCTGTCCTCAGACCCTGTAGTGTGTGTGTCTGTACTGTAACAGTATCTCTGTGAAAGCTCAGTGTGTTTGGCTTTGGTGGACATGTCCCCTATGTAACACAATCTATGGCATTTTCCCACTGAAAACTCCCAGAACTGTACATATGCACACATACATGTACACATATATAACATGAACACACACACACATGTAACTGTAGACCTGTAGGGGCTCCACTTACTGCCAGTGTTTCTTCTTACAGTACAGAACATGACAGGCGAGACTCAGTGTGTGTGTGTGTGTGTGTGTGTGAGCTGCTGGAGGGTCAGTGACAGATCCTTCGGCCCCCCAGTGCAGCCCAGTTGGGATCCCCAGCTCAGGTTTTGTTGGGAGGCCGCATCAATCTCCCCTGTATGTCACTTTTCCATGAGACCTTTGACCCTCCCTCACCATCTTCAGCAGGGTTCTGGGTCTCCTCATTGGCTGCCCTGAAAGCAGGGTGCATCACAGTAACTTGCCAGCTCACCTGGCTCCGCCCGTTTACTCTTCCATTTTCAGCCCTACGCTGCTATGTGTGCTGCTCATTAATATTCCAGCATAAATATAAAATTGGTCGATGGGTGCAGAACATTTAAATGGGTGTTGGGTCCTCACAGCTAAGTGGCCATTTAAGTGCCTACAAAGATTTGATCTTCTAAATATCTCAATAGTTGATCTCCTAGACAACAAGAGCAAGAATTAACTATGACTTTTCTTATGATTTCTTTATAATGAAGCAGTAGATTCTAACTGGTTCTGACTGGTAAATTGACCTTTAAGGACATTATAACATTATAGTTATATATATTTTTAATGTTAACTTAAACCTTACATTCCTCTGCTTAATCTTCATCTTATATTGCCCTTTAGCTGTTGTGCTGTTTAGAATTTAAATACAGGTGTCTATTTGTGGAAAATGTTTTAATACTTTTATAAGTTACATTCTGTCCAAATTATTATGGTGTTATAAATGTAGCATTATGATTGGTGACTTGTATTTTCTTCTCTTTTTTTATAAAATGAAAAAGATGTCTGATTTCACTTGAAGGGTTATGTATTATACTTTAAAATGAGTACAATTAAAGAATTATTTTTATTATTATTATTATTATTAGAGGGTTATTTTAGAGTATGGACACATTCTGTATTTCCAGGTGGGTTTTTTCCACTTACAGAACTTCTTCCATTCACCAACTACAGGTTCACCTTGAACCAGGCAGTTGATAATGAGACCTGGATTTCAGTAGAATTTGTAAGATGGGGATCATAGTGGTAATACTTTATATGTGTTTTGCCATAAGGCCTCATTCGGCATTTTTGTCACAGTCATATAATGTGAGCTGTTTGAATCTTTATTGTGTCTCTGTGAAAAGGTTGAGGATGCCCACTATGTAAAACAAGCATGTCACTTGGTCTTTCTGTGTGAGTGAGTGTGTGTGTGTCTGTGTGGTACTGCCGGGGTCATTACTGGGGTCAGGAATGACACATGACAAGTGAGTGCAAGAATTTGCCTTGGAGAATCATTAATGACCGTCGGCTGGTGTCCACAGCACTGTCTGTCAGTAGAACAGAAGGGTCAGAGGTCAGAGGGAAGAGAGGATTTCATGGTGCATCCCTCACCCTGTCCTTCATCCATCCATCCATTTATCCATCTATCTCTTATTCACACACACAGATGCACACACACACACACACACACAAAGATAGATAGATATATAGATATTTGATTGTTTAGCTCTTAGGCAGCGCAGCTGCAGGAACCCCAACCTCCCCAAGTCACTCTCTTGTTCCTCATCTTTCATCACACTCACCCGCTTTTTTCCCTCCCTCCCTTGCTCCCTCTCTCAATGCTGCTGATTTCAGAGTGTTTAGTGCTGCAATGTGTCCTGTGTGTTGAAAAGGCCTTTTCCAGGCCCTTCTGGAATATTCCCAAGCAGTGGCTGGGAACTGATGCCATTTTCAAGGAATTCCAGGTTGCTGTGCACACAGGGCACTCAGCACTTCATGTGAGTGATGCTGAGAGACAGAGATTCCTGTATGTCTGTGTGTGTATGTGCAGACTGAGCCTTTATTGCTCAGATATTTTTATGTGCTTAATTTTTTGGGAGACACCCGTTCGCTGAGCTCACTGTGCACAAATCTTCCCTATTAATACACACAAGCTATCATATATGTGAAGGTTCGGCCTGTTGGTACCACTGTTGGTACCACAAATTTTTACCTAGTACTGTCTTGATGGAGGCACACACACAAATAAAAAAATAATGTCTCCATCTATCTTTTATTTCATGCAGTGATGCTGAATTTCCTCATGCAGCAACAACAGGGTATGAGAAATCCAGGAACACATGCAAATACAGCAAAATAAATTTCAAATATGTTTAATGCTAAATAATGAAATAAGTGATTTAAATGATTTACTTGCCCATACATCACACATTTAAACTATTTTTAATTATTCAGCACTTACTTTTCCTGTATAATATAAAGTAATGACACAATTTAGAACATTTTCCAGAGAATTGGCTATGTATGATGCTGCACTTTTCATAACCTTATCTTTAAGCAAAAGTTTGAAGTAGTATTTAAAATATTGGCTTTTTAATGAACAAATAATAAGACTGCAATTGATTAATTTGAAGTAAAAAAAAAACAGTTATTAGTTAAATGAGTTAAATTTTTTGATCTGAAAAAATAATTAAAAATTCGTTTCTTTTTTCGGTTTTTGTGCATTTGACTATTTGCATCCAGTCTGTGCTTAAGAAATGATTCCAGTAACACACACACACATACATCAGGAGAAGTCACAGCAGTATCTGATATGGTCTGAGTTTGATTTGGCGCACGATGTTCTAGGCAGGAAATGATAACACAGGCACTGCTGACTTTTTGGTCTTTCTGAAAATAGAGAAAGAGGTGAGGAGAGGAAAAGAGAGAGGGGGCAACTGAGGGTTGGCATTGTGCACTGGGCTCTTTGATCCTCTGTTGCCCCCGGCAGTGGTTGCCGGGTGTTAGCCGTGCCCTCTGTGGTTTCTGGGTTTGGCTGCTGTCCCCTGCCCATCTTTAGCACAGGTCAATATTAGCTGATGGGTATTTTGGGCAGTCGGAACGCAGGCCAGGAACTGCAGCAAATAATGAAGAAGAATCCATGGAATCAGGAGGCTGTGGCCACCGATGAATATTTATTTTCTGTGAAATAACCGGGGGGATTTAGGCATTCTGCGGGCTGCTAAATTTGGGGTGAACACGGGGTCCTGCAAAACCCAGATCCCAGAATAGTCAATGGGGGATAGGGTAGCTTTTACAGCAGGTAGAGAGGTTGGTGAGTCACTCTGAGGACCCACACACAAACAGACACACTCACACACTGTAGTCTAGACACCACTGGGGCAGTGGTGGCCTAGCGGGTAAGGAAGCGAACCCTTAATCGGAAGGTTGCCGGTTCAAATCCCGAACCGCCAAGGCACCACTGAGGTACCAATGAGCAAAGCAGTGCCCCCACACCGTCCCCACATACGTCCCCGGACACCACTGCTCACTAAGGGTGATGCTTGATGTGCTTCACAATCACCTTCACTTAGGAGTTGTGATTAGCATGATAGCCAGTTATGTAGCGCAAAAGTGGACAACCAAGCCATAACTGATCTAGTGGAAAAACCATGACACAGACATCACACATACATGCTAGGTGCTGTAAAGGTCAGAAAGGTAGAAGACAACTAAAGGATGAGTGTACCAACTTATATTAACACAAAGCTGTATCATAGAAGTGTCGAGCAGTGACCGTTCACAAGATCAGGATAATGTATGGGTGAAACTCCAGAGAAGAACGTTAATTTGTCTTCTTCACCAATCAGTGCAAGTGAAGAAGAAAAGTATTTGTTGCTCAGCAGCATTCACACAGACGACATACAATGGCGTCCATCAATGGGGCAGTTCAACTGAGCCTTTTAAAGTATACAAAGCAGATTCACAATTTGTTCCAGGGCATCTGGTGGGCATTTGGGCATGAGGTGGGACCATTAAGAGTGTTGAGTCTGTTGCCATGACAACATGGCCAGGTAATAAGATAGCCGGCTAATCTGTTAAAGCTGTTTCTCACACATTCATGCACAGATACCTTGAAAAGTCACAGTTAGGCTCATGCACCAACACACACCCCTCACAAATACACACATCTTGACAGTGTCAAGATAGGCGAGGGGCAGAGGGCCATGAAACTCAACCCTGGTGAAGGACTCAGCGATGGGTTCTGCTGTCTGGGTGGGCTGAGGTGTTTATGCACAGATACACACCTGTCATATATTCTCTCTGTCCTGTCGTACACTCTCTCTAGACGCCATGCATACACACCCACAGACAGACACTCCAAGTCACATTTGTGGCGAATGGGAACATGCGTGACTGCTGATTGGACACGCTGTGTCTCGTATTACATAAGTAACTGCAGATTGAGTTCATTTTCCCGTCTTTCTTTTCCTGCTTCGGGCAGCTCTGTGCCTGGTTTAGAAGTAACACCAACAATGCTTTGTTACCGTAACATTGTGTAGTGTATGTGTTTTTGATGTGTATGATGAGAGCTCCAGGATGTTGGCACATTTTTACTGCGCTCAGCGATCACCAATTGCTTAACGATGATCTAAAGACAATGCCAGTGCAGGGCATGGAACAACAAAAAGAGGTGAAAAGCTCCAGCTAATCCACTTATTGATACAATCTTTTTTCATTTTCTTGGGTGGTTTATGAGAACTGATCTTTGCACTCATGGTACTTTTTTTTCACAAGAGGGTCCCATTATTCCTGTGTCACTTTTTGCTCTTTACTTATCTTTTGGAGACCCAATAGACCATTTGGGGTTGAAAAGTCATGTCCATACACACACAGTGACTACAGGACAGATATCTTTCAAACGGGTTTAAGAAAAAGGATGGAAGAAAGAGTAAAGAAAGGCTTCACTCTTCACCCACACCCCACCCCCTTCCTTTCCCCCAGCATGCTTCGACACGACCACTCCTCGTAGCGTGTTCCATCACTCAATCTGAGAAAAAAAGGGACTGTAGCTCCACGGTCTGAGGGACAGAGGAGAGAAAGAAAGGAAAAAAAAGAATGAAACTAGAGAGAGGGAGTCTGGTAGGGAGGGGGCATTTCTAAAAAAGAGACATTTCTCATCCCCAACACACATCAGCACGGCAGGGCACAGAGTATCTAAACATTTCCGTCTCGCATTTACCCTCTGGAGTTTTTTCTGGTCGTATCTCACTGAGCCTGGCCTTCTGGCCGACAAGATAAATGTTGTTCTTCCCATCTACATGTCTAAAAATACTTATCTCTCTATCTATCAATCTACCTGCATCTTTTATAATCATTAAAGAAAGACATTATTCAGGACAGGTGTCGTAATGATCCATTACGGGAGCGAGCAGGGGTGATTTCCTTCAGAGACTGGACGTATGAAAAGATCTCCGGGAGGTGATAGGACGGCTTTAAAGTCTGTTTGAGGCGTGGAGAAAGACGGGGAGAAATGTTTGCTAGTTGCCATGTGATGAGAGGCTGTTCAGATGTCTCTCTGATTGATAACCCTGTGCTCTGTGAGGGTCATATGTAACAGTCTTACTGGTAGGTGCCATTTTGCTGAAATGTTGACCTGCAGGTGATACATGAAAGGAGTCATTATCATACCAAACAAGTGAGAACAGTAAAAGAAAGCAAGAAAGAAAGAACATTCTGACTGAAAGTACATACATATTAAAGATGCTTCATGACCTCGGGTTTCCTAGAAAAAAAGAAGCAGCTTAACTCCAGTGTAGCTTCAGGTCGAACTCAGGTGCTTTAGAAACAAGCTGCAGAAGGAAGCAGGACATGTGCGCACAGTTCCATCCTGGAAGTCGTCCAATACCAAAACCCCCTGTACTGCAGCCTACAATATCTTCTTCTATGAAGCTTCGACAGACCAAAACTCACCTGAGATGAGTCCAACTCAGTTTGTTAACTGGAATAGGTCTACTATTTGCTATAGGCCTACCTTCAGAGTGCATGGTATGGTCAGGTGGTAGTAGCCTAGTGGGTAACACACTCGCCTATGAACCAGAAGACCCATTTTGTCCCTGAGCAAGACACTTAACCCTAAGTTGCTCCAGGGGGGACTGTCCGTGTAACTACAGATTGTCGCTCACTATAAGGGTGTCTGATAAATGGCATAAATGTAAATGGTATATTCCTTACTCAGTTTTGGCCTGCGGTGTTGTGGCAAAATGTTCACAAAACAACTTTAAAAAACACAAAACTGGGAGAAGGTCAAGTGCATTTTTTCACTGTCACAATGCAGCCATGCCATGACACAACTTGCAAGAGGTCACACCAATGTATGCAAGAGGTCATAAGTGGTCCAACTAGAAAATAGCAGAAATATCTACATGTGAACACCCAACAAGCAATTCTGTACACTGCTCTTCAAACCATAAATCACTGTAAGTGACTTCTTGCCAAGGAAAACAAACTGGTGATACAATGCTTATTACACTGTTGAGTGACAGAAAACCCTCATGACACTCACCAAAGGCCAGTTAAGACAAAGGTCTGCACTGCATTAAGGCCTATCTTTGCTGTCAACAACTCTGAAAACAAAGTCCAGATGATCCCAATGACCAGTGGACTGAAGGTGGTCAACGTTACCTAATAATGAATAAATTGGTTTTTGAGAGTTACCCAGGTTCTGAAAGTTGGAACACATGCACAAACTAACTGAGATTTTCACAGCCAGAACCAATGAAATAAGGCTTTGTTTAAAAAAAAATTGCTCAGTACACAGCTTTCTTGGCCCTTTAAGCAAGCTATTGAAGAGCAAGTCTCCAACACAAAGACCTCCAACACAAACCTGCTCCACAGGAAAGCCTCCAGAGAGGAAAGAGGAAAGGCCACTACACATACTTCAAAGCTTCCCAATGGCAACTTCAGACGAGGCTACAAGAATCAGAGGTACAAAGAGCAAACGGAACATGAGGCCCTCCACAATGGCTGCTACTGTCGTCAATCTCCTAGACTGATGGTGGGTTTCTGAAACACACCACCAAATACTACATAGAGGGCCACTGTGGCCAAAAGCACAATGGTTACTGTGCAACAAGTGGTGACTAAGAACATTTCAAGGAAGCTTCTTCTATGCTGTCAATCACCCTTGGAGGTTTACCCTACCATTCAGTGAAGTGGTCTCCTTTAGGCCCAAAGTGGCAATTGGCAAAAAAAACACTACAGATCATCTCCAGAATTGTAGGGAACTACAGATTGTCTCCAAAATTGTGACAAACAAGTTTACCATAGAAATCGCTGAAGAAATCGCACTGGTGCAGGAGCCTAGCAGGTAACACACTCGCCTATATGAAAGCAGAAGACCACAAAGTCACAGGTTCAAATCCCACTGTCAAGGACACACAGTAGAGGACACACAGTCCACTGTCAAGGACACTACAGTCCCCTGTCAAGGACACACAAGGACACACTGGTATCCCACCCAAAGTGGCAATTGGCAAAAAAAAAAACACTACACATCATCTCCAGAATTGTAGGGAACTACAAATTGTCTCCAAAATTGTGACAAACAAGTTTACCATAGAAATCGCTGAAGAAATCGCACTGGTGTAGGAGCCTAGCAGGTAACACACTCGCCTATATGAAAGCAGAAGACCGTAAAGTCACAGGTTCAACCCACACAGTAGACTGTTCCTGACTCTACTGATAAATGCCTCTAATAAGGACGTCTGATAAATGCCATGAATGTAGATATAATGGTGGAGGGAGTGATCATATATACTTCAGTAAGCCTTCAGAAAGACATTTTAAGATCATTCTCCACAGTTCCGTGCTGACTTGCTATGCTGGACTCTTTTGCTCTGAAATGCTAAAACTGGATCTTGCTTTGGTTTGTGTGTTTGTGGAGGTGTTAATGTTCCTGACCATTCCAAAAATACCACTGTTTTAACAGAATCAGAAATAAAGTGGTTGAGACACACACACACACACATGCACTCACACACACACCCTCTGTTGGTGTAGCACTGTGGGCTGAGATGATGTCTCAGTCAGAAAGTTCCATTTGTTCCTGTGGCGCCTCTGGCACATTAGATGTGGTATGTGTGTTTGTACGTTAGTGAGAGAGAGAGAGAGAGAGAGAGAGAGAAAGAGAGAGAGAGAGAGAGAGAGAGAGAGAGAGAGAGAGAGAGTGGTCATGTTCAACTGGTCATGTTCAATTGTATAGACAGAACACTTCCACCTTACAGTTTCTGTGAGAGATTCTGTTCACCTCTGGACGTAACCACAGAGGCCTGAATTACACATTCCTGCACAAAGCCACTCTAAAAAGCTGCCCATACTAGCCTGACAATATCACTCAGTGCCAACCCAGTGCTGACCAGAAGAGAATTGCTTCCCCTGCATGAGTCTGGGTTCCTCCCAAGGTTTCTTTCTGCTGTAGAGATTTCCGATGGCCTGCACTGTACCTCGTTTGTAAAAAGAAAAAAGTGAACATTGATTGGTATTTTGTGGTAGATTTGTGTGGTGTGTTTTTGTGAATGAGTTTACTCTTGACAACACATATAGCACATTCTGGTCAAGAGAATGTTCAATGTAATGTTTATTTTGAATCACATTGTGCTTGAGATATGAGCCTGAGTATGACAGGTTTCTTCCACCAAGGGGCAGTTTCCTGCCACTTTCAAACTGGGCTCTATAAAAATCTAATGTACGAACTCAAATACAAAATAATAATTGATGGCTTTGTAGTTAACACACATAAATTCTGAATCTGAGCAGTGCACATTGTACTTTGTACCTAGGTCACTGTTGACTCTGAGTATCATAGGATTTTCCATTGTGTGTGTCTGTGAGTGTGAGTATGTGTGTATGCATGAGAGCAAGAAAGAGAGTCTGTAAACAAAAACAGGTCAATGAGTCAAATACCCACAGACAGTGGGTATCTGTCTGCCCTTTTCATTGGCACACTTCCCGTCCATGCCACCCACATTCAACAAATACCTAAACACAATCTGAAATATACCTACACTTTCACACTTAATCACTGACATATCCACATACACATATAAACACATGTGCATGAATGCACAAGCGCACGGACATACACCCACAAAGTCAGCTCAAATGCTGTTACACAAACTCAGACAAATGGACATACCTACTCACACTTCTGACTTGTAATTTTCCCTTACAGATGATGTCACTTACTCCAAAGATTCCTTTCTATCTCCTACACACACACACACACACACACCATCAGGAAGCTGGCAGTGCAATGTAATGACTAGCTCAGTGTTGACCTGTGTCTGGAAGTCAGTGTGTTTGCCCTGAGTTTGCAGCTCCCCCTGTGGACAGTCTTGGTACTACCAATTCTATTCCAGCGCAGCAGAAGACTAATGGGAGAGATATATTTGACCATATGCTGTTTTACACACATGCACAAGCACACTCAAAGGAAGAACAGTCAACCATATTAACATACTGCATATCTGCACATACAATAGAATGCTCTTTAAGTCCGGCAAAATGTATTGTGCTCCAGGTTGCCCAACAGACCCCTACAATCCTGCCCATCTGTTAAGGTTCTCTGGTTCCACCTAATTCATGGTCCCCGGATTTAAAGTGTCAGGTTTGTCAGTGTTGGACGCCCAAACTCTGCAAATCACTCCTTCTTGCCCTCTATATCACACTTTTTGCCATTCTGCCACTTCCTCTACATTTAGCGTTAATAAGCAGTGTCTTTTCCTATCAAATAACTCAAATATTTGTGGCCCATTCCTCTTTTTTGTGTGACATGATGTGTAACTTTATGACGTGACGCTGTTGAGAATGTTTTTAATATACTGCATAAATAATCACAATAAACCAAAACCAAATAGCTAAGTAATATTCTATCTGTATCAGCGTAGATGTTCACACAAACACACACACACACACACACATACCAGCTGAAAAGAGGTTCCCCTGTCTGGTGGGTTTGGGAGAGCCCACTTTGGGCCCAGGAGTCTCCATAACCTTCTAGCCAAAGGGAGTGTCTTCATCCTGCCGGTGTTTCCAAAAACAGGCAGCAGGTTGGAAAGTTTTAAATGGAAAGGAGGGGGGGGGGGTGAATTAAAGTTAAAGCTGGGGACGGGTTGGACCGGGCCAGCAGGGTGGACTGGGACTCCATTATTCTGTACTGTAAAGTTCCATAAACCTGCGTTTATGTGTTTGCCTCTTATAAATTATGTGAGGGCTGTTTTTTCTGTTCTAATATTAACGATGGGAGGGAGGAAAAGACAGAGCGGAGAAAGGTCATGGAATGAATGGACTCCTTGCTTCGGTGCCGGGTCTCTCTCCGCTGCACTCAGACGCCTCCCCCCTGTCCCACAGCGTCTCCTCAGAACTGCTGTCCTGGGAGATTAAACTGAATGCCGCTGTTTCAAAAATACTCCGCCTGTCCTCCTCTCCACTCGGTGCGTGACATGGGTTTGCCGAAATCTGACATGAGGGAGGTTTTTCATTGCAAAGATGACTCATCACCCACTATACACACACACACACACACACACACACACGGAGCAATATTAGGTAGTGCACGCATCATACTGTCCACACTGACAATGATAAAGGAGCATTGTAAAGCCCAAATTCGGACAAAATGGGAAAACTTAACTGTGTCCAAATGAAGTATTCCCACGGCTAGCTGTTGCATCACTTTCTGCCTGATTGGACACACACATGCACAGAGAGAGAGGGTGGTGTCGGACGGCGGGATTCAATGTTTTGACCTCAGCTTGACCTCTGAGTGCAGAGTGGATTTAAATCTGTCAGCAGAGGCCACAAGCCACATCTGTCTGGATGGTGAGGATGGGGCGTGTTTGCGGTATAATGGTGCGGGTCTTAGGTTAAAGAGGTTAGTTGAAGTGATGTAGGAGTGTAATTTTATCTGTTAACGAGTCGCCCTGGAGGCAGCACTGCTGAGGGATGACGGGCTGTGTGTGCTTATAATGGATATGTGTGTGTGTGTGTATATAAATACATATGTGTGTGTGTGTGTGTGTGTGTGTGTGTGTGTGTGTGTGTGTGTGTGTGTGTGTGTGTGTGTGTGTGTGTGTGTGTGTGTGTGTGAAAGTGTCTTTTATGTGTTTCACTGGTGAGAGTTTTGAGTGACCTGGAGATGACAGGTGTGTGTGGTCAGGAAGTGGTACAGGAGGGGCTTTTAAACTCCAGCTACACGCTGGCCCAACAGACAAAAGTCAGAAGTGATTGTCATTGTGAAACACTGCAGCACAGCACACGGTGACACAACGAAATGTGTCCTCTGCTTTTAACCATCACCCTTGGTGAGCAGTGGGCAGCCATGACAGGCGCCCGGGGAGCAGTGTGTGGGGACGGTGCTTTGCTCAGCGGCACCCTATTGGCACCTTGTCGGATCGGGATTCAAACCATCAACCTTCTGATTACGGGGCCGCATCCTTAACCACTAGGCCACCACTGCCCCTCAAGAGGAGATAGCAACACATCAACTGAGAAAGAGAGACAGAGAGAGAACTATAACCGATAAATCTTAAGCCAAAATAGATTACCTTACTTTACCTGGACAGAGACACATATGCTTTATTTCCATTCCGTCCATTGACAGACTGGTGTGAAAGAACTACTTACAGCCACGATGTTACCCCAAAAGTACCAGAGATGCAAGCAATGCAATTAATGAGTCACAGTAGGGGCAGCAGTGGCCTGGTGGTCAAGGAAGTAGCCCCGTAATCAGAAGCCATCCGTTGTCTCGGACCTCAGACTATCGTTCATTTGTTCATTTGTGTGCGAATCAGAGACGGTATAACAGCGCCACAAATGCGACATGTTGTTGTGTTGTGAATATAAATCCAGTGATGTGCGCATGCAGAATAGCGGCCTTTCGGATTTGCAAAACCGCATTGCATTTGTGTAAAAGCTACATTTTGTATCTGTTCAGCATGGTCCGCATATTTTCAAATCAAGTTTCATTTGTGGATGCCATTCAGTTTATTTGCAAATCATGGACGTTTGTGGAAAGCGCTCAGTGTATTTGTGGAGTTCTGGCAGGGTTCTAACTCCATAGGTTCTGTGATGGCTGCCTGATATATATGTATTTGCAGTGCTTTTCAGTTTATAGTGCTGTGCGATTTGGTAAAATGTAATAAATAGGTTTGGTTTTTAGAATTAAAAAAAATTTTTTGATTCAAGTAATGAAAAACTGGACCACGGTTTGTAAATCTCATAAACTGAACCGCTCCTGCAGTCATTGCGAGCTCCTGGTTAAAACTGGCCCTGATCTCACTACCGTCACCTAGTGTTTATTACATTACTCATCCATACAATCCAGGTTAACTAAAACAGCACATTTCCCATCAGCTTCATATGAACAGTCCTGCTGATGTCTCCCACAGGCCACAAACACACGCATATATACACAGACCGTCTGTTTACAGTGTAGGCTCTGCTCGCCGTTCTAACATACCTCAGGTAGCGTCTTTCATCCCCCCTCTCCGCCTCCATTCTGAGTGCCGCGGTGAGCAGAGCTCCGAGGGCCACATGCCCACTGATGCTTCCCAGAGGTGCCCTGTGTCCACGAGGACGTGTAAATATTTAGTCCAGCGTGTGTATGTGTGTGCATGCGTGAATGTGTGAATGCGTGTGTGCAGCTCAGGCTGAAAAGGGATGATGGTAGGCAGATGAGGTAGATCGGGTCTGGCATGGGTTGCCAAGCAAGAGGCTGTTTCTTTTGCAATGAAAAACAGAGAGGTGGGTGAATGAGTGAGTGAGTGAGTGAGTGAGTGAGTGAGTGAGTGAGCGAGCTATGATGGGGTATGTTTGTTTTTTTTACACACATGTGGCATAATCACATGATGGTTAACTGAATAATATTTCAATAAAAGCTTCTGACAAACAGCAAATGTTTCATATTACAGAGTCTGAAATGTGTGCGTGTAAATGATAAGTGGCTTTGTGCACACGTGGGGTGGGACAGTTCAGGAGAATGCTTTTTCTCTTCATCCTCCCTCTCGCTCATGCACTCCTGCAGCCTGCCCTTTTATGGCTGAGAATGGGTATCAGGGTCTCTGTCTCTTTCCGAAGTGGTCCCCTCTTTTATTTTATGGGATGTTTTGTGTGGAAGTGCGAGCATGTGTGCATATCTGGTCACCAGGTTACGGGCAAACACAGTCGGAGCAGCACAGGATGCGGACGCTGTGGTGGGGAGGTGTGGAAGGGTTGCTGTGGCGGAGACGCTGTCTCCTGTCTTTTCACCTCCTCAGCATCACTGTCATCTTGCCCACTTTGGGCTCCTGTACACACGGTTCAACAGCAGGAGCAATTGAAGTCTCTCTGCTGGGTGAAAGAAGGGAAACTCCAAGAGTTAAAGTGGAATAAGAGGAGGTCTGGCTGTCCCAGGGAACAACTGGAAATGTTACAGTTTTTTACAATCACTTTTGCACTAATAACAGAAACTTCATGTTATTTTTCAAAACTTTAGACACATAAATCACAACCAATGATCAAAATGCACATTTTTCAAAACACTTAACTCTTTTTTTCAAATGCTTGGATACAATACATATAAGCCAAAGATCATTTGTTCATTGAACTAAGATACTTAACATCAAAGTATTACTATTTCAAAATGCAAATCACACATCACATCTGAGTTTGGTGTCTATTCATTTCATTATAAAGATCCAACTATCAATTGATACAACTGCTTAAAATGATAAGTAACTGTTGCCTTACTCTTGAAGCATAGCTTTTATGAAAATGTATTAATAATAGTGTATGTTTAGATTATGACAGTTTCAGGAACTATCATTTGATACCAATTAGCACAGAATATGACCCCAGGTGGACTTTCTTTCTTTACCAGATATAGTGTCTATGGTCCCATGTACCACTTTTATGGAACACATTTTCATATTCAACATTACTGTATGCAATGGTTCGGGTCAGAAATTATATTCGCCTTAGAGATATCCAGCAGCACATCTTGGACAATGATGACTTATTCAGCAATGTGAATGCCACAAGTTTGCCCACTATTGCACGGGTGCTGAAAAGACATCAGGTGTCTTTAAAACAACTATAGCATGTGCCTTTTCAAAGAAATACAGATTGAGTGAAGCAACTGAGGTCTGAGTATGTTCAGGTATGATCAATTTGCCTGTTTTATGGGGAGAAAAAATCTCCAAACATTCTGTCATTGTAATCAGTAATTGTTTTTGTATTTTAGAGGGTGATGGAGGTTGACGCTGATGAAAACCATCACAAATTCTTGTTTTTGGATGAGGCAGGCTTCAACCTAGCTAAGACAAGGAGGAGAGGTCGGAATTTAATTGGCCAGCGGGCAACCGTTGAAGTTCCTGGTCAACGTGGAGCCAATATAACCATGTGTGCAGCTATATCAGAAGATGGAGTGGTTGGACGCAGACCTTGTGTTGGGTCATATAATGCAGCTCTCATCATAGCCTTCCTTGATTAGCTAAATCAGGTCTGTAGAGCTGATGGTGTGATCTATGTAATAGTTTGGGATAATGTTTCATCGTTCTCAAATGGTCCAAGCATGGTTTCAGGCCCATCCACAGTTTCTCGCCCTGCACATACCTCCATACTCCCATTTCCTTAACCCTATTGAGGAGTTTTTCTCCACATGGAGGTGGACGGTCTATGATGGGCACCCTCACGAACAAGTCACTCTTCTCCAGGCCATGGATGATGCTTGCAATGACACCACAGCAGATCAGTGTCTGGCCTGGATTCGCCATGCCAGAAGATTCTTTCCCAGATGTTTGGCGAATGAAAACATCCATTGTGATGTAGATGAGAACCTCTGGCCAAATCCACAAGACCGGGTTGATGGAAACATAGATCCATAGTGCAGTGAAGAACACTTCCGTTTACAATATACAGTATTGTTTTCTGTTATTTTTGGTTTTTTAAGTAATCTACAAATCTTATGTTGTGATTTGATTTGATCAGTAAATTCCACGTTGCAGGAATTCATATTTTGTACACCTATATTTAATGATTGTACTAACAAATACACAATGAAGCTATGGGTATCTTGTGTATGGGTGATCTAAAGTAATGTTCCTATGATATTTCATAATAAATGTGATTTTTAGAAACAAAGCTTCTGCAAAAGCAAGGCTTCTCTAAAGATATTAATGCAATATGCCAAGTTTTGAACACTGGACAGCCTGTGTTAAGAATAATGAATTTTGTGTCTAGAATTTTGAAAAATGACATGAAGGTTCTGTTATTAGTGCAAAATTGATTGTAAATGTCACATTGTCACATAAATAAACAGGAATGACTTTTCAATGTTGTGACATGTTGGTAGTCCTACAAGTAACGTGTTCAGAATACCTGTAGAATTTGCCAGTTACAGGTTACTTATTATTATTTACTTATTATTGACCATTATCCTTATGAGGATGGGGCAGTGGTGGCCTAGCGCTAAAAGGAAGCGGCCCCATAATCAGGAGGTTGCCGGGTCGAATCCCGATCCGCCAAGTTGCCACTGAGGTGCCACCGAGCAAAGCACCGTCCCCACACACTGCTCCCCGGGCACCTGTCATGGCTGCCCACTGCTCACTCAGAGCTGTGGTTAAAAGCAGAGGACACATTTCGTTGTGTCACCATGTGCTGTGCAGCAGTGTTTCACACTCACTTCACTTTTCACTTTCCGTTTCAACACCGGAATCATTAATTTAACATAAACAAATAATTGTAAATAAATAATCAACATATTGCCAACATATTGTCATATTGCCATGTGCGTGTGTGTGCATGTGTGCTTGTGTGTGTGGGTGTGTGCGTGTGTGTTTTTGTGCTTGTGCTTGCTTGGTTAGACCAGTGCACCGTCCTTTGGGCCTGGCAGAGGAAGTGCCTGGGTTACACAAACACACACAAACACAAACATACACATACAGACCAAGAGCAAACACAGGTGCTGCTGATGCAAAACACCGTGGCCAGAGGTTCTTGTTTGAAGTGCGTAGCGTTTCCGCGTGTCACCTCTGCATGCCCCTCGCTCTGGACGTGGTGGCAGCCCAACGGTCAGCAAACTCAGGATGTCGTGGTTCCTCGCCGAAACACACTGGACCTTGCTTTGTGAGGGGAATTCAGAGATTTGTAGATAACAGAGAGTTATTGCTGGAAATGTGTGCAAAGACCGCCAACGCTATAAAACGGTGGACCAGTTATACGGTCACACTTTGTGTTCAGGACTTTTTTGGGTTGATGGGGCCATGGATTAGCATGACCCCACCATTTTCTATACAAAATACTAATTAACATAGATCATTTCGGCATCGGTGGTTCTCCTGATCCATTGTGAGTTGCTACACCTGCTATTGCATTAGAATTTCTAGTCATCCCTCCATCCACCCATCTTTATTTCTGTGTCCCTCGTCTCCTCACCCTGTTGTTCCGTGGGTTTACAGTCTTGACCTAAACCTGCTATTGCATTAGAATTTCTAGTCATCCCTCCATCCACCCATCTTTATTTCTGTGTCCCTCGTCTCCTCACCCTGTTGTTCCGTGGGTTTACAGTCTTGACCTAAACCTGCTATTGCATTAGACTCTTTATGCTAGTTTAATGCAAACTGAATTCCAGCTCTGGAGGTTCAAACACGTATGGCTGTGATGGTGGGCAGAGCATCTATTTTTCAGCTCATAGTCTCTGTCCCTTCTGCGGACACACCCACAGTGGGTCAGAAATTTCAAACTTACTTTTAGATGGTTAGTGCATTTTTGAATAACACATTTCTTCACGGTGTGATAGAATCGGAGCACAACATTGCTTTACTGCTATTACATGAAAAAAAAAATTGAAAATTGCATGTAATGTGTTTAACTCCCGCTGCTCATTACGGACAAACAGCCTCAGACCAGGGAGGGTGTGTCGCTGCGAAGGTGAGTCAGAACCTGTCTGGCCGTCTGTGTGTGTGAAGGGCAGGTCAGCTGGGCCTGCGGCTGTTGTGGAGGTGAGATGTGTTTGCCTGGGAGCGAAAATTTCTATTCATCCCTCCGTCCACCCATCTTTATTTCTGTGTCCCTCTTCTCCTCACCCTTCCGTTCCGTGGGTTTACAGTCTTGACATTGTTGGCGTCTTTGGACGGGACAGCGTGTGAGTGTGTGTACCCTGCTCTCCAGAGTGTTTCCTGTGCATGCCACCGGCCAGACGAACCGCAGACTCCTCAGCCGATTGGCCGTTTACCCACGTTTCCAAGTGGCCGGGGCTGCCTTTATTTTCGTGGCAGCCTGTCTTATATCAGAGACGAGCAGCAGCACCAGTGACACACGCACTCACACACACACGCACACACACAAACACACACTCAGATATTACTCTTCACTCCGCCAGACCCCGAGCATTCCAGGCCCTCTGCAGGGTGGTCTGAGCCCCCGCCGTCCCACCATCCTACTCAGTGAACTCCTCCATACTTCCAACCCTCACTCCCAAAATCCGTCCATCTCCCCCTTCCAACCCTTCAGTGCAAGTTGATATCCTGTCTGCACACACCATGGAATGATGGGGAGGTTTCCTTCCCAGGTGTCTCACACACACACACACCCTCAGGACCTGGAGCTTCAACAGAAGCCAATCACCATGAACATTTTGACCTTATATAGCACCGCATGTGCCAACTGCACACCCCCCATTTCTCTCCCCACCTTCTGCTAACAATGTGACTGAACACTCTGTTTTCTGGAGCAGCGGTTTGGGCCTGATCTCTTGCTCTGTAACGTTATAGGATTTCGATATTTATACGCTCAATTTCCAAGACCCTTGGTGTAAAAGGGGGGTGTGCTTCTCCATGCAGGGATTACGTGGTCTGAAGGTCTATCTGACCTTGTCGGGATCCGTGAGACACGGTTGCCTTATGCAAGTTGCTATATTAAGGTCTTTAATGCCATCTAGTGGCGACTAAGAATTTTGGAATTTTTCAAAAATCTACGTCGTTTTATCCCCACATGTTTTCAGCACAGGCCAACAGTTTGGACACACCTTCTCATTCAGTGTGTTTTCTTTATATTCATGACAATTTACATTGGTAGATTCTCACTGAAGGCATCAAAACTATGAATGAACACATGTGGAGTTATGATCAGAGCAAAGCTATGTTGAAGAAACTAGAATAAAAAAACATGTTTTCACTTATTTCACATTTTTTTTGTTAAGTACATAACTCCACATGTGTTCATTCATAGTTTTTGAACTTTTGGCCTGTACTGTATATACCAAAATAAATAAATAATGATAAAGGAATAAAGAAGGAATTCCGAATTTGTGAGACTTGTATTAGAACAGAAAAAAATCTACATCAAGATGTTGTCACCTTCAAAAAAACAGAATGAATAAAAACAATTAATATGGAAAGTTAAAAAAACACGAAAACCAGAATAATTCAAGTGATTAAAAAAATAACAATACGGGAACCAAGAGATGTGTGATCTATCTAAATAATAACACAACCACGTATCCATTTAGGGACACAAATATCGACGTTTTGTCTACAAATTTAGTCCACTGGGTGGTGCTGTTGCGCGTTTTATATAGAGAGGTCAGCGGAGGTGAGAGTCGGCGTGCTGTAGGTGGCGCTGTACCTGGTGCCACCCCTGCCCACCACTGTGGACACGAGGAGGTCAAGAAAGTAAAAAGAAAATAAAAAATTCCCGGCAAAAAAAATAGCTGAATCTTCCGTTTTGATCATGTTTCACCACATAAACGAGGACTGGCAAATATGCCTAGCGGTTAAGGAAGCGGCCCCGTAATCAGAAGGTTGCCGGTTCGAATCCCGATCCACCACGGTGCTGCTGTGCTGCTGTGTATCGCATGTGACAATCACTTCAATCACATAATTGAAATGGGCAGTGGACCCTGCTATAGCTACAGGCAATGCAATAAACATGACCATTGCTGCACAGTTGCTTAAATTTCTCACTCATTTTGTATTTACTTGTTGGACACATGGAAATTATATTTGGACGATTCTGTACGTGATGCACATTTTGACATTTTGATAACACAAGTTACTTTATCCCCATAACATGTAGTCAGAAGTATGAACTAGTGTAACACGTTGTGTCTTTCAATATAAAGTTACTATCACCCGGGGCAGTGGTGGCCTAGCGGTTAAGGAAGCGGCCCCGTAATCACTTGTTAAAGCAAACTTTCACAATAAAGTTCTGTGAACTCTACAAGCATTCGTACAAAGCTATTGCACCAAATAATCCAATCTATAATGGGTGTATAAAAACTGTGCGACACTTCAATAAAATTATGTTTATTCAAAACCAATATATGCAGTGCTAAGAGTTAAAATGTGGTGCATTGTATGAATATTTAAATTAAGCCTGATGCACTATTCAATATAGCATTTATAAACTTTGAATGTCTGGGTTATGATAATAATTTGCTTTGAATTCCATTTGAAATTAGTAACAATTTACATCACGAGAGGTAACGTGTTTTAAATGTCTGCAAAACCTTCAGTTTTTAATCACATTAAAATTAAATTATGTTCACATTATCTGAGTTCCCAAGTAAAAGGTTGAATATTACAGATTTTCTTTATCATTTGTTTTCATTTTACAGAGAATGGCCCATTTGAGTTGAGTTTAAATCACACTGACTTTTCTTTTCTTCAATTTGCAGTGTTCTCTGATGATCAGGAGTGTCTATGTGCCTACGCACTGTGTATTTGCACTTCAGCTCAGTCCTCTACATCACACCTGCCTTAGATAAATCACTGGCCACTTTAATTTCTTGTTTTCAATCTTATGCATTTTATCTTTATATTTTTGGTGTCCACTACTTCGGTGTGTTAAAATGCAAAGACAATAAAATTAAATTAAATATGTTGTTAAATATGTTTTGAATATGTTTTTGGAGCTTAACTATTAATGTAATGCGATCCAACCAGATCGTAAACAGCAAGTTGCATTTCAGATCTTTTTTTTCTGTAAACTCTAGAATATCGGAATATGTAATAATATATAGTGACATAATCATACTGTGAGGAACTTGGCAATACCTACCCGTCTGCACATATCTGCACATAAGGCAAGTTCCATTATTCCATTATTGTGACGGATTTGTGTCAACTGAGAGCATTAACGACTTTAAAAGACTGAATGGATCCAGTGCCATGTTGTGTTCACAGTGAGCGATGCTCTGTGAGCCACTGCAGACTCTGGCGATCAAAGTTGATTATTGTCAAACTTCGATTTTTATTCAACCATATTATCTTACAGAGGCACCACGAGGAATGAGAAAAATGTTGGATGCCAGGTGTGTTTCCACTTGTTGCCGTCAGTGTAGAAATAGCATGTGATGCCTATAGATCTACTTTTCAGTTTGTGAACTGTTAACTGAAATAACAAAATGCATTATGTGGTGGGATTGGGAGGGTAGTGCTCAATACTGGTGACACAAACCATTTGGTTAAAAATAAATAAAGAAAATATTTCAGTCAGATTATGTTTTTTTTTTTTTTTTTTTGCTTTGCTCTATGCACTGATGTTCAAAAATAAATAAATCGAAATACAAATTTCCCAAACGCTGAAAGAAATAATACATTTGATAAATTAGTTTAACTTAAAACTTTGAAACGTCAGAACAATTTAGCGATATTTCTGTTGCTTTCTATAAGTAGCCATGTAGGGTCCTGTTCCAAACAGACGTCACGGTCACCAGCTGTCTGGGTTCTGCCCCAATGAAGTGTGCTGTTTGGCGACAACTGGCCTCCATATTGTGCCATACAGCTCTTGTAGGAGGGGCAGTTCTTATCTCCAGGAATTTGGCCAGCAGATCTTAAGAGCTCAGGCTCTTGGCTCAGAGGTGCAAGGGCCAGCGAATCCAGCAAAGACTTCGGCCGTCAATTAGGCTCGCTGTCACGTTCTGGGCCTAAAGCAAAGAGATCCATTATACAGCGTGATATATGTAAATATACATCAAAGCAAGTACTGATGCTGGGGAGGACGCGTCTCCATTACCGCATCTGTGCCCTAAATAGCCTGTTTCAACGATGGTCTGCGATGTCTGAACAGAAAGAGTTAACTGTACATCATGAAGGAAGTGGACTAAGGAGTGATGTTCTGTATTCCGCATGCTGAATAGCCCGAGGCGGTAAAAACAGTACCTTCGGTGATACACTGACAGCTGACAGTTCTGAGAGGTGCTGCAGTCCGTCGCAACCAAGAGACAGTTGGGGAATTCACACCTGCTTTTGTGCACAAGTGTAGTGCGGGTCTCCCCCCCCTCGTTCCCCCTCCTTTTCCCATCTTTTTACTTTGTTTGTGATCGACTTTGCTCCTGCTGGCAGCCATTGTGAATCACAAGCACAATCCCCGTCACCTCGGGACCATGTCCACCACCACAGCGAACACCAGACAGCAAAGGAAGAATTCCGAATACTTCCCGCGCGCTGTGTTGCCGCATGCGTGTGGGTTCGAGTGATACACCCGGTATCCCCCTCTTGCGACTGGTGGACACTTCACTGCTGATGTTCGCCGCGGCCACCTGTTATTTTGTTTGTGTGTGTTTGGCCCGTGACGCAGAACTCCGTGTCATTAGTTCACGCCGCGTCCCCCAGTCCCTGCACTCACAGGGTGTGCATGTACTGTAAACACTAGCAGTGGCTTTTCTCCTTAAGGAAAGCGACAAGATGATAATGAATGGGAGCCTACAGAATCCTGCATACCCTGAAAGCCATATTTTCTTTTGGATAACTACACTACACACTCACAGACACACAGTATACGTACATGGTTACTATAAAACCTTTAATCATAATTTTGAAATGCATTGTATTACATTAGCTTACATTTAGGGCCGTCAAAACGATGTTTTGTCATTTTTAAATATTTGCAATATTTTAAGCAGATTAATGCCATTAAGGCGTAACAGAGTTTACGTAACTTTGTAACCTTTTTCCCCATGTTTGTCGTCTTCTTCCTTCAGCTGCACCCCCCCAGTGAGTATATTATATCAATCCTCAGTCTAAAGAATTAATCCAATTATTCCCATTAATTATTTGCAAAATGCATGATTAATCAGTTGAAATATTTTCATCAATTGACAGCCCTAATTATATTATCCATGCTAAATACACCACCAACACAATTCAAAGCCTGAGCATTGCTTTAATAAAATGGCTGTGAAATCAATATGATATAATATACATAGATACTTACAATCCATGAATAACTGGAATTAACCATTATCTTTATTAACAATGACTGCGGAAATCATGCAGGTTGTTATTTAGATGTATGACACAGACCAGTCCACCGGTGTACTGTGGTGATGAGCACTCCGCAGGAGGGGCTTTCTGACATGCCAATGACAATGTGATTTATTTGGGAGGACACTTAGCCAAGGCCAGCATGTCTGTATAGATAAGGGTACCGAACACCTTGAGATCCAGAAAAAAAGTTTATCTGTTGCTGTCCTTCAAACCGGTCCTTTTTTTTTTTTTTTTTTTTTTTATTAGGCCTGCACGGATATCCAGCTGACTGAAAACAGCAGAAATAATTCCCAGCTTCTCTGAGCAGCTCACCCCAAGGCCGTGTGCTTATGCAATGGCACTGACCCAGAGTAAACCTGACCTTACGGCAAGAATGTTGGGAAACACAACACCTGCGCATGACAACTTTGCAGGAAATAACGTCTGAGACACTGTTACTAATGGCTTATTTAATATTATCAGACCACCAGTAAAACAGCTACTTCTGGCTTCCTAGTGTAACTGACCAGAGCCAGCCCGTGCCATTCGGCAGCATAGGCAAATGCTAAGGGTGCAATTCAATCAGGAAGCGAAAGGAGGAACAAAAAAACATTCCGCCATCATTAAAACACGTTGGTATTAATGTGTCTTAATATGCCAACATGAATTTACCTGCTTAGCAAAGCCTATTAAGTATCAGTATTAATAAAAAGAATGATAGGTAACTTTCCTATAAGGCCAACACATGTGTTAAAGAGGTGTTACACCTGCTGACCCAGCACGGCGGCTCCTTCTCACAGGAGTGGGATGGAACAGTCATACCTCGCAAGACAAAAGATCAGGGTGTTGCATTCAACAGTTTAAAACAGCATGTGCATTGTTCAGCTCCCACCATTCAAACACTTTGAAGGCAAAGAGAGGAAGTTGAAAGCATTTGCAGACTTTGACAATGGTATATGTGATAGAGTTGTTTATAGAGTAAATGCAGATGCATTATACAATGCTACACAACCAGTTAAAGTTTCTAACCTTTTTAAATTGAACAACAACATTTTTTGTGAATTTATGTTTTATATTTTAGTCAGCATTTCATAGTCTTAGCTTCTCTTATGTTAACTATCAGCTCATGATGAGTTGTGTAAGTAAAGGGAGGCAAATCTTAACAATCAAGCACACTTTTCATATATTAGATTCTTCAAAACAACCTCATTTGTGGCCTCCACAGCATCTGAAGGGTAGGTGTGTCCAGATTTTTGACTAGGAGTGTAGATACATAGATTGACAGATACACTGCAACAAACTGCTGTAAAATTATTTAACTTAGTAATGCACACTTACTTTAACACTTTGTTTTAGTGTTATTAGAAGGATTTATTAAATGTTAATATTTTATAAGGTGTATTAGACCCATTATTGTCAAACAATATAGAGGAACAACGGGCAAAAATGCTGAATGATGGACAAGTTCTCAAATGCATCTTAGCAGCCATTTCTGGAGACAATTTAAGGTCACACAGCATTAGTGATTTTGTAGAAAATTTCAGTTCCGGCTCACGTTTTTACAGGTATAGTGAGATGCATTTTTAAGCAGCACCCTACAAAACAGGCAAAAAAACCAGTTGAATCATACATGTAAAATGCCAGAAGTGCTAAATTGATTAGTATGACTTCAGATTGTGGTGTGAAGTTTAACAAACTCACTCATTTCCATGCTTGGCATGGATTAAGGCCTTGCTTTAATCCATGGCTTCTTTGCAACATCTCACTGCTAAGCGTAGAGGGAAAGATTTTCTTTAGCATCTTGTCTCAACGCCTAACGGAGTTTCTTCTAAGAAATAGATACCTCTGTTCAGAAGGGTGGGATCCCCGGTGTGCCTGTGTGTTCCAAACAACAAAAGGGATCCCACCCTTCTGGAAACAGGTGTCGATGGGTGACACAACATATCAGGGAGGCACACAAAGGAAAAGGAGACCTGACTGGATTTGGCGCCATACCTCACGAACTGGTCGAACTTGCCCTTCAACGACATCATGTTCCTTATTCTAGATTTAGTCTAAAATGTTCGTAATAGAGTCATAGCTCGGCCAGGTACATCAGACTGGCACAGGTTGGAGAAAACGAATAATAACAGGCTGTACTATTTCAGTCATTCTTTTAGTCAGCAGAGGTGGAATTCAGGGGTCCCATGATGAAAACAGGAGTACGGCAGCCTTCAAGGACGACTTTACTGTTACAACCTCATTGGTACCAGGCAGTAGATGGATTCTCCAAGGCCTCGAGGAACTCATCACCTGGGCAAGGATGAGTTTTAAATGAGTGTTAGAGGCAAGGCTGGAGAGCATGCGTGAGCCCCTGGAGGTGGGATGCAGAATATTAGCAGGATGGTTACTCTACAAATTAAACACACTGCTGGGGCCTCACTGGAGAGGTGAAGAAGAAGGCAATAAGATCCACAACTGAAGCCGCAGAAAAAGCCACAAGGTGATTATGGATAAAGAAGGCTGATTCATGGGCAATCGCTGCTGGCACACAAGCTGGGGTCTGATCAACCCCAGTAAGGTCGCCAGGGTGTCTGATGTGTCTGAGACCCGAAACACCCCATGACCCCAGGTTACATCACCGATGATGTGTCCCAGAGCATCTGCAAGATGTGTCTTTCAACAAAGAGCAGTCCTTCAGATAATGTAATATGGCACATGGTTCATCAACTCTTCTGACCATGCATGCTTGTTTAAATCAGGGTGATGGGTTAAATGCAGACGACAAATTTCACTGTGTGCACCGTGTGCTGTGCTGCTGTGTATCACAATGACAATCACTTCACTTAACTAGAATACTCAAGATTAGGGGTGAGAATCCTGTAATATGATGCACAATAGGAATTATCTCACCAAGTCTGGCAAAATTGGCTTCAGTTTTGGGGCAGTGGTGGCCTAGCGGTTAAGGAAGCGGCCCCGTAATCAGAAGGTTGCCGAATCCCGATCTGCCAAGGTGCCACTGAGCAAAGCACCGTCCCCACACACTGCTCCCCGGGCGCCTGTCATGGCTGCCCACTGTTCACTCAGGGTGATGGGATAAATGCAGAGGACAAATTTCACTCTGTGCACCGTGTGCTGTGCTGCTGTGTATCACATGTGACAATCACTTCACTTCACTTTCTAAATCAACACAGCCTGTTGGATTATGATCCCTTGGTATGAATACACTTTGTGTGACTAACCAGTAATTGTGCTGCATCACTCTTATCTCTCTCAATTGAAATGTCAGGACTGAACAGAATGATTGAGGATGTTATTCTAAATAGGACTGAGGATGTTGTTCAATTCTAAATACACCAGGACGGTGTACTTCCCCTCTAGACTGGACTACTGCAACTCTGTTTTCTGGTTGCCCTAATGTTTCCCTGAATAAACTCTAACTTTTTCAAAACTCTGCAGCCAGGGTTCTTACATGCACAAGGTGGTATGAACACATTACGGCATGCTTTGCATGGTCTTGCTCCAGTTTATCCTCGTTTAGCCAGTCCTGCATAACCCAACACGATCCCTTTGATCTCTGGGAGAAGGCCTACTTGCTGTCCCACGAGTACGCAAAGTTACTGCTGGAAATAGACCATTTGCTTACAGAGCCCCAAATCTTTGAAACAACCTTCCAAGGAATATTCGAGAATCTCTATTTTTAAATCTAGACTAAAAACCTATGGTGCGTCATGTGGCATTGATGACCCTCGTGGATTTCCTTGCTTGGCCCATGCTGCCTGGCCCTTACAAGCCATCTGCTGAACCCTCCTGATAGTCATCGACCTGAACTCTAAAATTTACCTCAACACTACATCATAATACACAACTGGACTGCAATAACCTCTATATGCCATATTTCCTGTTGCCTCTGGCTTGCTCACTAGGGACTTTGAGCACTGTTCTAGTTGTTAGGCACTTTGTGACAATGTACATTGAGGGAAGAAGACCTTGTCAAAATTTTAATGCCAATACAGTGTTGTAAGCTACTCACAGGGTGGAAACAAGGTAACCACACCACAGACTGTCACCTCAGAATATACCAAACAACACAGAAATATTTTCTACAGTCTACAGTACAGTATTATTTAATTCATCATTTTTGAATTGGGTGGTAGTAGTCTAGTGGGTAGCACACTCGCATGTGAACCCAGGTTCGAATCCCGCTAACTACCATTGTGTCCCTGAGCAGGACACTTAACCCTAAGTTGCTCCAGGGGGGGACTGTCCCTGTAACTACTGATTGTAAGTCGCTCTGGATAAGGGCGTCTGGTAAATGCTGTAAATGTAAATGTAATAATGTAGTGAGCGTGGGTTTGTTCATCTCATGTGTTAATGTTGTCCACTTATTTACAATAAATGTATCATTTAAGGGACTACTTAAAAAATTCTCACAAAACAGCATACCCGTGGACGCCACTTAATGATGATCAGGGTTATACACAGATATATATATATCTGGGCCCAAGGTGAACAAGTTATGTGTTAAAAGTGTACCTCTTGGGCATGGAAAAAAGGCTCAGGATTTTCTTCACTATCAGCCTTGCATTTATTCTTCTTTGATGGGAGTCTATCAGAATGGCACATCTTGTTCCACCCTTCCTTGCAAAAGTGTTCCATATCTGTCAGATTGCAAGGGCATTTCTTGCGCTGTAGATTTGCATCAGGTTTTGGAGAAACCTCGTGTTCTTGGCAATATGGCTTCATTTTCCTGACTGATTACAAAATGAGATCCATTTGATGCTTTGTAAGTTCTCAGTGAACTATGATTGTTTTTTTACTGAGTAAATGCGAGTAAAGTCCTACTAGGGCAGATGAAAAAAGAATTGGTGTTGTCTATGTGTTGTTTTCACACTGCAAAAATGGTTCAGATCTAACAATGTTTTCTTTTGTATTACTTCTCTCATTGCAGGATAGCAAGATTGTACCAAGCCAGGATGTTGGAATGAGGGGGAAGTGTGTCTGTTTCTGTAGTCTTTCTGTTAAATTAATATACTGGTGCGTCTTGTTTATGCACAGCTCATTGACATTTGTTAATTTCAGCATAACTTTACATATTTTTGGAAATAATTTTATAAACATTTTATTTGAAAAAAAATATATATATGATGATGGCACATCAGAGGGACTGGACAAACTGGTGACCCACCTGGGGCATTGGGGGTGCTGGCAGAAGAGAGGCACAGGGCACAGTGTGTGTGGGCAAAGTGAGTTCAGAAAGAGTTCGTACTGGGAATCACGCCATCCGAGGGACGTTCTGTCTGGGTGACTGTGCTGTAAATTCACAGTGCTGTGCTGCCAGTAAGTTACTGTAAATTTACAGTACATTACATTTTCTGTAGCGTGACAGTAATTTCAACATACAGCAATGTACTGTAATTAGTTGTGCAGAAATTGCAGTTAACTACTGCAAAAAAATGTAGTACATTTACAGTAATTTACTGTACACCTGCTGTAGAATTACAATGTTTTACTGGCGTCTGTGTAAATTTACAGTACAGTTTTTACAGTATAGATAGATTGATTTAGGACGTTTTAGGAAATGTTTCGTTTTCTTTTTCACTCCAATGGCAGAATACCTGATGTCTTTTGGATTAGTTGACACTAATCCTGCGGCCGCAGTGTGAATTCTGTTTTTGTGCGTGGATAATAAAGTCAGTCACAGCCTCTTTCCCCGCCAATGGCACTTCAAGGGAGGCCATTTAAGCCCGGAGTGTCTCGCGGAACCGTTGCGTTTCCATGCAGACCGTCTCCAGAAGCGCTTCCCCACCCCGACCCGTAATAAGAACAGCGGGACTGGCTGCGTTGCCCCTTTAACGCGTCCCGGGAGGCGTGGAGCGACGTCACGGGGCTGGCGGATCGGCCCGGTGAGCGTCCGTCCTGAATGACGACCTGTTTCATCAGAGCAGCGCGCAGCGCACCACCGTCCAAAGGGTCGAAGTTGCGCGCCCTGCAGGTACAGCGTGGGACTGGGCTGCCATGTGGTGTCGTCTTTGCCTTTTGACCGAGACTGACCTACACGCCGACGTCGCGGGGAGCCGCGGATCTGCACGCTGACAGGCCGAGATCGGCGGACGGTGTCGCCGGGGCGGCGGGGAGCAGGGACTCGGGGGACAAGTAACCTACGCGCCAGCTGAAGGTCTGGGGACTTTACGCAGCGTCGACACATGATGTACACAATCACGAGAGGACCCAGCAAACTCGTAACGCAGCGGAGAACAGGTGAGCCCGCAAAGCCTCTTATCTGGCGGGCTGCGCCCTTTTCTTACACCTGAAACTGAGGACGCTGCTTGTTTCTCCCCGAAGGTCCAACGCAGCAGATCGACAACAAGATCAACGGCTTCAAGCACAAGCCGGCGTCGTTTTCAGCGGCGGGGTGAGTGAGACGCGTGGAAGGGTTGCCCGCGGGGGTCCACGTGGTTCCGCACGACATCGGGACGCGTTCGGGGAAGTGGGACGTTCAATGTACCACCGTGGGGGGGACACGCGTGGGGCTCGTATCTCGCCCGAACAGCCGGAGGAGCGCCACGCATGGCGCCGTCAGCTCACTTATCTCCGCCGGCGGATGTTGTCGAGCTCAAAGTGACCTTGCGCGACGCAAGGTGGCGGCGCACGGAGTCTGATGCCCTTTCCCCCCGAATAACTTCAGAGTGCGGACAAGCTACGCTGATCGATTGAACGCATTCGTCTTCCATGAACATAGTTTATTTATGTTTATATATAAATATAAATAAAGAGAAATCTTTCTATTACATACCGTCGCTAACAAGGTCGCAGTTCAACTAAACGCAACGTTGGTCTGATGTGTGAGCTGACATCTCAACTCAACGCCGCGCCACTCCCTAAAGTCAATTGAAACACTTAAACGCCAATTTAAGACAGTACGCGAGACTTTGAAATGATGTCAGGGTAAAAGTGCTAGCTCGTTAGCTGACTGCTAACGTTAGCTTACCTGCTAACTCTAGCAACAGGACATTGTCGCCTGACCTACACGAACCACCGGTACCCGGAAGCCGCGGAATTGACGACTGTGGGGGAAATGTCGCGATTGACATTGCATGAAACATGTGGGAAATGTCACACGTACAGCTCGCTGCGCGGGACAGCGTTAGCTTCTGAGACTTTCGTAATCCCGTCTCCATGGAAACCGCTGTAAATGGAAGGACGGTGGCCGCGGCGGCCCAAACGGCGAAGCGTTTTGTTAACGAGAATTTGGGGCAAAAGTCAGCAGCCGGCCGAGGCGATTTACAAGTGTGAAAACCGGACTTGTTCTTTCTGCCCCCCCGCGTGACCAGTTAAATCTGATGCTGAATAGATTTGTATAACCCTATACCTCTGGGGTTTTTTTTTTTTCTCGGAATGACCCGGAATGACCAGAATAACCTGATTTGCAGACAGCAATCGACACTTAGACTACGTTACAGTTCAAAAGTTTAGGGTCATTTTGAAATCCCCTTTCAGGGATGGGAAACAAATGTTTGGACCTTTGTCCAGGCTTAGTCTGATATCTGGATTAAAGTGTCCATCACACTAATACAGTATCTAGTGGAGCAGCAAGTGTGGGTTAGACTATACATCCTTATGTCCAATCCACTTTCATAGAAAAACATTTTGAAATGACTTTTGAATGGCCATGTAAATTGTCCTTATAGTGAAAAATAAAATGTATGTTATATCAGTATTTTTTATTTATTTTTTTTAAGGTCCCAGGCACCAAAGCTTGTATTTAATGGATTAAACAGAAAGAAACTGCACTCGCCGCCTCAGCCAGCGGTCCACGCTCAGGCCGAAGGCTTCACCGCTGCACATGAAGAGAATGTCAGATTCGTGTTTGAAGGTGAGAGATCCTTGCTATTGCTGAAGGTAACGTTCCGATTAATTAATGCACACATGCAGATCAATTGTGGAGTGTGTAGCCCAATCATAAAATTGGGTAAATTACTCTTGATACGACTCGTGAAACCCAGAGCGTGATTCTTTTTTTTTTTTTTTTCGGCCACTGTCCTGAATTCGGATGGTCTACAAACTCACATTTCCCCCCGCTCTGTTTTCATATGTTACCTATGAATGAACCTTTACACAGGTGCAAAGGTGAGTACTTTGTGGTGTGGAAAATGAGGGGGAAAAGGTTAATATTCTCGTCGCGCTCAAGCCTGCTCTGTGTGTTCGCAGCCTGGCAGGAGGTCGAACAGCAGCTGGGCGGGGCGGGGGATTCTGGTACAGGACTGGGACCGGTGCAGTACTCAGAGAAGATCCCCAACCCCCAGCTGAAGGGTGAGTTCTCTCTGTGCCCTCATCCTCAGGCTGGCATCATGGCATGCTCTCAAATAATGTTTAATGCTGTGAAATATCTTCCAATACAAAATGTCAAATATATACGAATGTATTAGGTATAATGATTAGGCAGGAACTGAATAAAGTGCATTGTCATGGGAAGTCTACTACCTGCTCGCGCTCTGTTCAGTCTCTGATAACGTTGCCTCTGATCCCTCTTATTTGTTCATCTTATCTAGGTGGCTGCTGTTCTTTTTAACTCACTCAGGGCCACTTCTGTGTGCTGATTACAGGGTCACAGCAGCGCATGGTTAAGTGTGTTGATCAGGGATGCACTGATACAGCAAAGACCGGCCAGTGACGAAATCTGATGGCCTGGCGATAGGCGGGAATGATCCGACTCCATTTATTGTAACTGGCACAGCACTGGTAGATGGGTATTTCAGGTTTCACAAAACAATATTAAATAATGCACTACAACGTGCTTCAGGCTCTGCCACATCTCACACAATGCTGTCCTTCTAGCACGTCAGAGCTTTTCTTTTCCATCTGGCGAACAGGAGATATGTGGTGTTGGAGGAGGGTTCAGTAGATTTGGCTCATTCAGGGACAGTGTGATGCAGACAGACAGAACTGACACTCAACCGCTTTTCTTCTCATAAGTAGATTTGGCTCAGTAAGCCACAGGCTTGTAGCAAGCAAACAGGCAGGTGAGGTTCAGAGGGCATCTTGAAAACGTTCGGTCCATTCCTGACTCCCACACAGACATTTACAGCAATAGCATGCATGTGGGTAAAATGGAGAATGCATAGTTCATTTGTGTTTTTGTACCTTTTGGTGGAAAATTCAACATTTTAATTGTAAGATGTCTTTTGTAATCAAGACATTTTCATAGTTGTGGTTTTAAGGAAAAACTGGAAAACTCCCAGGACCAAACTTGCCTATTCCTGGTTTAAATGAAGCAGGAGTTAACTGGTTTAAAAACAGTTTAGCAAATCTGTCCTGTAGGTTCCTCGGGGCTTAGTGACCATGTTTCGTTTAGCGCCGAGAGACGAGGACGCTAAACGAAAGTTGATCAGGTTGAGATGCTCCTGGCCGAGAATTTATCCGGTTACTCTGTTAATCCAGCAGATGAGCGAGCGCTGAGAGACTCAGTGGTGACAAGGGGCGGAGCAAGGGTTAAGGTTGGGTCACTCGGGGTTCTTCTGCAGTCTGTCCTGTGCAACATGGCAGCTGCGATGGGGGAGGGTTCAGTGTTGCTTTATGACAAGACTGGGCATGATGAAGTGGAATTGATCTGATCTCCGGCGCAGACAGTAGGCCACTCATGTTGGTCCTGCACCTTTATCTCTCTGGGGATTACAGGTGGCTCAACCTGTCTGCTCTGCTGCATGTCTAACTACCCAGCCACTAAGCGGTCAGGCAATAATAAAGCATGGAAACACAAAAAAAAAAACTCCATACCTGCCTGCCTGACTTTGCGTGAAAATTGAAATTTGCAGCTAACGTTGCTCTTGCTTTTGCATCTGTCCTTGTTTCAGATTTTGTGCCGATCGACCTGGAGGAATGGTGGGCCCAGCGCTTCCTGGCAAATATTGCCAATCTCTCGTGATTGGTGCAGAGATGCGCTGGCGCCGGGAGATGGAAGGAGCCAAACAGACGCGAATATGGTGGCGGCGTATGCCCAGCGCTCTCACAGGATGCCGGAGAGTTCTGTGGGACGCCCGAGCATTTAGGCTTTAGAGAAGAGCTCCGATCTGCCAGTGGGACAATCACTTGTTGCCATGGCAAGTTCCCCATCTGAACTCTATCCCCTTTAGCATTTTTTTGAAAAAAGAAATGCTAGGATTCCAAAATTATCCGCTGCCCATTTGGCCAGTCAGCTGGAGGAAGATTGATAAATATCTATTTTTTATATTTATCAACCTTGCAATGTACTGAGATGGTGTCTGTATTACTTTGAAAAGAAGTAAATTGTATTTTCAGTCCTGTTGTGTGGGTTCTTTATTTTGTGGGTTGCTTTGAGGACAGTCTCATAATTACATACATTAGTCATGTTCAAGACAAAAATGAGAGAAGAAACAGGGGGGTAACCCTATTTACATTTCACATGTGAGAACCCTTAAAGGTCCCCTGACCTGAAAATTTGAGTTTGTGAGATGATTTAACATTAATAAGAGTTCCCCTATCCTGTCTACGGTTCTGCAGTGGGTTGAAATGGTGATGGGTGTAAAGAGGGCTTTGGTTATTGTAGGTCGCTCTCCTCCTCATCCCACCTCTCTCCTCCTCATTAGCATTTAACATGGCTCAAAGTAGCTGTAATTTTGCACCAAGCTTGAATTTTGGAAAATATACTTCTCTCTTAGAGGGACCACTAAGACTGATATGAAAGCAAAAAAAAAATTGTCAGGGGACGTTTAGGATTGAATAGAATTTTTTATTGTCCCTGTATGCAAGTACAATGAGATTAAAAGCAACTCCTTCAGTGCAGACAATAATGTAGAAAAAAATCCGAAATACAATAAGAGTCATGAATTACATGCCATAAACATACAGGAAGAATAAATAACTGGGTACGGTTCTATATTGTGTGTGTGGGTTGCACAGTAATGCACATTGTTTTCAAAGTATTCACAGTAATTATGACTGTGTAGTGGATGTTGCACAGTGAGAATTATGTTATTGTACAGTATACAGCTATTGTACAGTATTCATTGCTAATGAAATACTAATATTGCACGGCTGGAGGATAAAAGGCAGGACGTTCAGTCAGTGCATGTGTGAGTTTAGAGTGATAATGACATTTGGGAAAAAAACTGGAGTCTGTCGATATTGTGCTGCACTCCCTGAGGGCAACGGGTCAAACAGATCATGTTGACAATGATCTTGTTTGATTTTTGGTGTTCGGAGCCAGGTTGTTTTTTGAACACCCGACTGCCAACTTCAGAACCTCCTTTCTGTAATCTGCCTTTTCTCCCTTTGAAAGTGAAAGTGAAGTGATTGTCATAGTGATACACAGCACAGCAAACAGTGACACAACGAAATGTGTCCTCTACTTTTAACCATCACCCTGAGTGAGCAGTGGGCAGCCATGACAGGTGCCCGGGGAGCAGTGCTTTGCTCAGTGCAACCATTGCGGGATTCAAACCGGCAACCTTCTGGTTACAGGGCAGCTTCCTTAACTACTAGGCCACCACTGAGATGAGTAACGATGAGATTGATGTTGTGGTTTGGACTGCAATCGTGGGTGTAGAAACTTAGCACACAGCACTGTGGGGAACTGGTGCTCCATGGGCGAATGGAGGAGAGGCGGGGCCAAGAGCTGGTGTCTTTCGTTTCATTTCACCATTTTGACCATCATTAATAGGCCTATTTATAATAATATTCATAATAGAAATATTATTTATTATTCAGTTTATTATACAGTCACCCATGGCAGTCAAGTGAAGACATTTTGAATAATAACTATGTTCCGTTTAAACCTGCTGCAGATTTGAATGACAACCTGACGACCGAGTTTCCAGGTTGCTACCACCAGTTTTAGAACCAAGGAACTAGAGTAGTAACTACGGCTTGAATCAATGTAATGATGAGATACAATGGAAATTGACCATTTTGTTTAAAAAACAGGCTTCAAAAAGTAGACAAGTGGACTGAGAAATCAAGGTTATTGTCTTAAATCTTGCATGTAACACTTCACTGTCAAAAGTGAGAGCAGACTGACTTCACGAGTCGCAGTGCCACTTTTTATGGTTCAAAGTTGAAAGCTAACTTAATAAAAGGGATTTGCTTATCATGCCAAGGACCTTTAAACTTTTGAAAATCAAAATGAAGGCAACCCAGGTAGTATTTGATCAGTTTTGCACATAGGAAAAACAGCAAAAAATGCAAAAGATGGGTATGTCTTTTGTCTTCGTTCTTTCATCAAATCCACAACCTAATGCATGATAACATTTTTAATTAGTAGAATATTATGTTCCCATTTCACGTTAAAACTGTGAAAACAGCTGAAATGTTGAAAACTGACATTTTTTTTGTCTACAGTTCTAGTGATATTTAATGTTTTGATGTTGTTGTTTTTTTGTCCCAGTCATGTATAAAACAGTATATCCCCACTGAAACTGATCTACCGATTTTGTTTCCTAATGAAATGTCCTTGTGATCAGCTTGAGGATGAATGGCACCAGTGTCCCAGTGCCATTTCCTTGTCCAGGCACAAAAAGCCACGTGTATCTGTAATATGATTACCAACAAATGACATAAAAGGGGGAAAACGGCCATTATTGACATTCCTCTAAGGTGAGATTTGCTTGTTTTCATGCCACAGACATCTACAGATAATCATGATAACCTTCGCTTTCTCTGATGAATATCTAAAAAAGAGGAATGTACAACAGACCCTGTCAACACTGTAGAAACCTGTGAATAATTTTCTCCACCTTCACAGACCAGATGACTGCAGACTATGATTGCGATGACCGTTACTATGTTGCTTAAAAAGATGCTCTGTGCTCTGTATTTCTTTATTTATTCTCATATTATTAGATTAAACGTTTCCTTTATTATTAATAATATGATAATAATATAATAAGTTATATTCAGGCACAAGCATGTCTACCTTATCGACATCATCACTACGCGCCGGGCGGGGTCCTGGTGGACGCTGCCGTCGCCTGAATGTCTGCCACGCCGGGTAGGTCACGCTGAGCAGTGCTAGTGACGCTGGTGAACATGTCTCGGTCTTTATCTTTATTCAGATTCGCTGTCGGAGCTTCTCGGCGGACCGCGGCCGGGCCTCGGCTCCCCGGACGTGGGCTCCGGACGCTTCCTGCCGCCGTCACCACAGGCGAGTTTTAACACGCCTGCATGACTGATGAAACCGTCTTGACTGCTAGTTTTTAAAAGGTGCACGTATCAAGTTTAAATTTGTCATGTTATGTGTAAAATATATGAATAACGCTCCCGTTTGTACCGTGTTACACCTATATGTACACTACCGCTCTGAGGTTTAGGCTACTTTAGAAATGTTATTTTTTTGCACAGGAAAATTGTGTGGCGCGTCAAAAACAATATGAAATGGGTGAAAACGGCAATCCAGTTCATGCTGTCAGCGAGTGACACTGTCCCAGTGGAGCGCTGGGATTATTAATCCAAGTCTGGCACTTGTATAACAATCAGTCCGTCCAGAATTCAATAATTCATACATGGCCCGTATCGTGCCTCATATCACAATACGGGTGACTAACTGTATTCCGTTTGGCCTGTGCAATTTTTAGAAAATGAAATTAATACCTTGAATTGCTTTAGTTTATTTTTCCGTCATTCCTAGAGTTGAAGCTTCGAAGTCTGGGATTATTCTCAGGACATTTTGATAAATTACTTTATCCCATAAATAGTTGTCAGAACTATGAACAAGTGTGACATTTTTGTAGTACTTGTCGTGCCTTACTACTGGGTAGTTCAATTTAAAGTTATAACAGACTGACATCGCGATTGCGATTAGATTAATCGTGCAGCACTAATATAAACTGAATTTTGAATGTCTGGTTTATGATAATAATTTGCCTTGAATTTCATATGAATATTAGTAAAATATTATAGAAAAGTTTCCAGAGAATTGCCTTCTGGCTTTTAACCAGAATTTGTAACATTCTCAGGTGACTCGCGTGCCAGACTTCATCTTGACCCCATTCATGCCCAGACTGGAGCCAGTGTGACCCAGCGTTGGTACAGCACCCAACAGGCTGAAAATGTGGAGGAGGAGCCATTACACACGATCATCAGCGACACGGAGAATGTGCAGGGTTGGTCAGACTAGTCATGAAGTATCTGGTCCATTATTGGTTGGTCAGATGTTTCGTAAAGTCACTTGTTTTCTGTCTCTCCAGGATCACTTTCTACGCATGAGTTTCAGGCAGAGACAAAGAAGCTGCTGGACATCGTGGCAAGATCCCTGTACTCAGAGAAGGAGGTGTGTTTGATATTTTGCACAAAACTGAAGTGACAGTGTTTCTGTATCGCAATTTTGGTTAAATTGTTTATGATTGCATTTTGTTATTTTTTATTAATCCATTTTGCCTGCAACTCCTCAGGTGTTCATCCGTGAGCTTATCTCCAATGGCAGTGATGCGCTGGAGAAGCTGCGGCACAAACTGATATCAGGGGGTGGAGAGACAGCGCCTATGGAGATCCATCTGAAAACCGATGCCAGCAAGCACACCTTTACCATCCAGGTATTTGCGCACACACTGATAAATATTTTAATATTCTTTAAAGCACACCCATTGTCACGTAAGGCTGTAGTCATTCCAATAACTTTTTTTTAGCTATTTTTGCATTGTCTCATTGTCATTTTACACAAATTTAAACTTCTTTATTAGGACACAGGGATTGGGATGACCAAAGAAGAGCTGGTGGCAAATCTGGGAACCATCGCTCGCTCAGGGTCTAAGGTGCCTGTCTGGATTCATATCTTAATTATTTGGGTTTCTAAACCTTCTGCTTTCCTCTGTACTTCAGCCAAACTTTTCTCTTGGATACATCTTTCAGGCGTTCCTAGATGCACTTCAGAGCAAAGCTGATGCTAGCAGCTCCATCATTGGTCAGTTTGGTGTGGGCTTTTACTCTGCTTTCATGGTGGCCGACAAGGTGGAGGTGTTCTCCCAGTCTGCAGAATCTGGTACGCCAGGGTACAAGTGGACCTCGGACGGGTGAGTTATACAGGGCGGGGTGGGTCTGTAATGGCGTGCATTAATCATTCTTTAAAAGCCTGAAATTTACTCCCCCCGACTATTTACACACAAAAAGGGAAGATAAGTAAATTAGTAAAAAAAAAAAAGGGGGGAAGATGAGTAAATTAGTAAAAAAAAAAAGGGGGGGAAGATGAGTAAATTAGTAAAAAAAAAGGGGGGGAGGATGAGTAAATTAGTAAAAAAAAAAAAAAGGGGGGGAAGATGAGTAAATTAGTAAAAAAAAAAGGGGGGGAAGATGAGTAAATTAGTAAAAAAAAAAAAAGGGGGGGAAGATGAGTAAATTAGTAAAAAAAAAAAGGGGGGGAAGATGAGTAAATTAGTAAAAAAAAAAAGGGGGGGGGAAGATGAGTTAAATTAGTAAAAAAAAAAAGGGGGGGGAAGATGAGTAAATTAGTAAAAAAAAAAAGGGGGGGGGAAGATGAGTAAATTAGTAAAAAAAAAAAAGGGGGGGGGAAGATGAGTAAATTAATAATATTAAAAAAAAAGGGGGGGGGGAAGATGAGTAAATTAATAAAAAAAAAAAAGGGGGGGGGAAGATGAGTAAATTAATAAAAAAAAAAAAGGGGGGGGAAGATGAGTAAATTAATAATATTTAAAAAAAGGGGGGGGGAAGATGAGTAAATTAATAATATTAAAAAAAAGGGGGGGGGAAGATGAGTAAATTAATAAAAAAAAAAAAGGGAAGGAAGATGAGTAAATTAGTAAAAAAAAAAAAAAAAAAAAGGGAAGACGATTAAATTAGTAAAAAAAAAAAGGGAAGATAAGTAAATTGAGTGACTTGATTGCATAGTGTCAAATGTCACAACATTAATTTCAGCCCAGCCAGATGATTCAAATTATGAATGATTTGCTGTGTAGGAATTTATGATTGCTGGTTAATTATATGCACCCCTGAATTGTGGGGCAGTGGAATCCTAGCGGCTAAGGAAGTGGCCCCGTAATCAGAATGTTGCCGGTTCGAATCCCAATCCACTGAGGTGCCACTGAGCAAAGCACCGTCCGCACACACTGCTCCCCGGGCGCCTGTCATGGCTGCCCACTGCTCACCAAGGGTGATGGTTAAAAGCAGAGGACACATTTCGTTGTGTCACCATGTGCTGTGCTTCACAATGACCATCACTTCACTTTCACTTGTGAAACTGAGTGTGTTTCTTTGTCTGTGCAAACACAGTTCAGGTGTGTTTGAGGTCGCAGAGGCCAGCGGTGTCCGCCAGGGCACCAAGATTGTTCTGCACTTTAAGGAGGAGTGCAGTGAATTTTCCTCCGAAGACAGGGTCAAAGGTTAGTGTTGCACCCTCACCCAGCAGTCACGTTATTCACGACTGAATAAAACGGTCATGTTTTATTAATATTTTTCCCATCTCCAGAGGTTATAAACAAATACAGCAATTTTGTGACTTTCCCGGTCTTCCTTAATGGGCGACGTGTAAACACCCTGCAGGTAACTCCTCCCGCTCCTGATTTTCCTCCCATTTTATGCATCGAACGGATCTGCAAGTGGGGTGTGTGTGTGTCCTTTCAGGCTCTGTGGACGCTGGACCCCAAGGAAGTCAGCGACTGGCAGCACGAGGAGTTTTACCGCTACGTGGCGCAGGCGTACGACAAGCCGCGGTACACGCTGCACTACCGCGCCGATGCGCCGCTCAACATCCGCAGCATCTTCTATGTGCCAGAGATGGTAGGAGGGGCGGAGCTTCTGTAGAGTATATTACTCCACCTGTTATGCTATACAACAGTTTGTTTGTGTGTGTGTGTGTGTGTGTGTGTGTGTGTGTAGAAGCCGTCTATGTTTGATGTGAGTCGGGAGATGGGTTCTAGTGTTGCTCTGTACAGCAGGAAGGTTCTGATTCAGACCAAAGCAACAGACATATTGCCCAAGTGGCTCCGCTTTCTCAGAGGTAAGAATCACTAAACGACAGCCTCACCCACCCTCACACGCTGCCGTTTTCTGGTGTTTTCCAGTATTAACATGTATTGTGTGTGTGGTTTAGGTGTGGTGGACAGTGAAGATATTCCTCTGAACCTCAGCAGAGAGCTGCTTCAGGAGAGCACCCTCATTCGGTAAGAACAGGAACCACAAATGTTTGTCTGACATTTACATTTACAGCATTTATCAGACGCCCTTATCCAGAGCGACTTACAATCAGTATTTACAGGGACAGTTCCCCCTGGAGACACTTAGGGTTAAGTGTCCAGCTCAGGGACACAATGGTAGTAAGTGGGATTTGAACCTGGGTCTTCGGGTTCATAGGAGAGTGTGTAACCCGCTAGGCTACTACCACCCTACCCTCTGTTGTCTTTTGTGATATTTATCATGTAAATCCTTTAACACTCCACAGGAAGTTGCGCGATGTTCTTCAGCAGCGCGTGATTCGCTTCCTGTTGGACCAGAGTAAGAAGGATGCGGAGAAGTACACTCGCTTTTTCGAAGACTACGGTCTGTTCATGCGTGAGGGCATCGTCACCACTGCCGAACAGGATGTGAAGGTGACAGACTGGATGTCTTGGACAGTTGCTTGAAACTAGGCTTATGACTATACTACAATTTCAAATTCGATACCAGTATTAAGGATGGTAAACGATACTCAATAATATTTTTGATACTACACTGGGAGAACAAACATATTAACTTTTTTTTTTTTTTTTAATAAAGAAATAATATTTTTAGATAATTTTAAGAAAGTTAGAACACCACTACATAGAGTAATATAATGTAAAGTAAGACAAATGAAAGAAATGAGCCCAACATGCCTCTGAACTGAGAAATGTATGGGTGTTGTGCAATTCCATAATTTTAAAGCGCGGAGAGAAGCGAAGACACAGGCATTGTTATAGTTAACTTACTTCAACAGTATTACTTGGCAATTTAAATATTCATATTACGTTTGAACGGCAACTTTACTTTGCCTATAATTTGGAGTGGTGGTCTTTAAAAATGCTTTGCATTTGACGGTGCTCTTGCTTTTTACAGTTTATAGCAAGCTTGGTGCTTCAGAATTATGTACAAAGTGATTCTCATGTATTGGGCCCCCAGGTAGCCCGGTGAGGGGCTGAAGACTGCAATCCCTGTGGAAGATTTCCATGAATTTAATTATCGATACCAGTCTTAACTTTCAGTATGCCTTTTTTTATTTATTTTTTGTCACCTACGTTGCCCACCCATGAGTTAAACAGCGTTGAACCTGTCAGGTCTCATGTGCTTTCTCCTCTGTCCTCAGGAGGATATTGCTAAGCTTCTGCGATTTGAGTCGTCGGCGCTGCCTCCTGGCCAGCAGACCAGCCTGATGGAGTACGCGTCTCGTATGAAGGCTGGAACACGCAACATCTACTACCTGTGTGCCCCCAACCGCCACCTGGCGGAGCATTCGCCTTACTTTGAGGCCATGAAACAGAAGGACATGGAGGTGAGGTCATGTTGAGAAGCTTGTAAGGGTAGAATTGTGGACATTACTCTGGTCACATGGTAAGTGGGTAGTGGGTTAGACACTCGCCTATAAACCAGAAGTAAAAGGGCAGTGGTGTCCTAGCAGTTAAGGAAGCGTAATCAGAAGGTTGCCGGTTCGAATGCCAAGGTGCCACTGAGTAAAGCACGTCCTGACACACAGCTCCACGGGCACCTGTCATGGCTGCCCACTGCTCACTAAGGGTGATGGTTAAGAACAGAGGACTCTCTTTTTTTTTTTGCCTCACCGTGTGCTGTGCTACAGTGTTTCATAATGCCAATCATTAGACTTTTACTTCAGAAGACCACAAAGTCACAGGTTCGAACCCCACTTACTATCATTGTAGTCTCACTTAACCCTGAGAAATGCAGCTGGTAAATGCCGAAAATATAAATATGCGGCAGCATGATCTGTTTTGACTCTTATTGGTCCCTCGTTCTCTCTCAGGTCCTCTTCTGCTATGAACAGTTTGATGAACTCACCCTGCTGCACCTACGGGAGTTTGATAAGAAGAAGCTCATCTCTGCGGAAACAGACATTGTGGTGGACCACTACAAAGAGGAGAAGTATCAGGACGGCAGACCAGGTGAGAAGGCCTTAGAAAACCAGAACATTTTCTGATTTACAGGATGTGTGGCGTCTCTCTGGATTCAGATGCTTGTGTTTGTGGGTATAGCATCTGACAGACTGACTGACGAGCAGGCAGATGATCTCATGGCATGGATGAGGAACTGTCTGACGTCCAAAGTTACAAACATAAAGGTAGCCCCAACACGCATCATAAAACCATACAACCCTGAAAGTGGGAAGTTGACTCCATCTTCTTTATGTATAACGAGGATATTTTTAATATATGATATTCCTTTTATAATATATTTTAGTCATTTGAAAGTGCTCTTATGGAATCTCCTGAATGTGTACTGTAAATGCATATGTGTGTGTTATTATTATTTATTTAACGTGTGCCTCTCAGGTGACTCCACGTCTGGACACACACCCCGCCATGATCACGGTGCTGGAGATGGGTGCAGCTCGACACTTCCTGCGCACCCAGCAGCTGGCACGCAGCATGGAGGAGCGCGCTCAGATCCTGCAGCCTACGTTGGAGATCAACACCGGGTGTGTGTCTATGACATCCGCAGCCATCACAAATGTTTGTCTTTGTGGATAAAGAGGTGTATTTTCCCGTTTGTGGATGTCTCTGAACTGATTTGTTGTGTCCTCTGCAGCCATGACCTCATTAAGAAGTTGCATGCGCTCAAAGACTCCAACGCTGACCTTGCTCAGTTGCTGTTGGAGCAGGTATGGTGGCCTGTTGGAGCTCCGGTTGTATTTATTTATGTTCTGTGCCTGTGTTGGTGTTGTTGGAGATGCTAAAACTCATATTGTTTCCTGACCTGCAGATCTATGATAACGCCATGATCACCGCTGGCCTGAATGATGACCCTCGACCTATGATCTCGCGGCTCAATGACCTGCTGACTAAAGCACTGGAGAAGCATTGACCTACTAGACCCTGTGTGAAAATGCTCATTCCCCAAACTGTGCCCGTCCTCTTTTAAGTGTCCCTTCCGAGCTCCACCTGTGCTGTTGCACCGAGTGCAAACACGTTTTCATGTAACAGGAAGCGGTTCTGACCTGCAGGATGGGTGGCCACATTACTGTGTCACCCTTGTGAAGTTGACAGCATTGTTTGTGTGCTAGAAGTGGACATTGTCATTGAGAAATCAGATGTGACTAAAGTATTGTTTTTTTTTGTGTGTTCAGCTCTGTAATCAGTTTCCATTCAGTCACTTAACGTCTTATCGTCTGCATTTAGCTCATGTTCATGTACTCATGACCGTAACATATATGTCTGTCACTACTCCTCCTTCCTTCAGCTGCTCCTGTTAGGGGTTGCTACTGTGTGTCAGCCGGTCTGGTGTCAGGTCCGCACCACCTGCCTGACGCAACTATCCCGTGGGCTTAGGACTGGCACCAAAACATACTCATCCCTAGTGGCAGGGTTATATCTGTCACTACTGATTTTGCAAATGGTCTAACAGAAAAGAGCTTCTACCTGGTTTTATAGGCATATATGCCATCAAAGTGTAGTGAAACGAAATGTAACCATCACCCTTAGTGAGCAGTGGCCAGCCGTGAAAGGCGCCCGGAGACCAGTGTGTGGGGATGGTGCTCTGCTCATACTGTATGCCAATCGGTTCAGAATTTGCCATTCCATGAGCATGTTTTTGCCTCCTGGTTTCATGTTGATAAAGTGATTATCTGAAACATTTTTTTTATATTGCTATATTAGAACAATGTGCTTGCTAATGAGTCTCAAGGCATATTAATGACGTAGAAATATTTGTTACACTAGCAGAACTACATTTTGAAGAAGTGTATTTATTTATTACACTGTACATGCCGCACCAGGTTTTCTGGCTTATGATGTCCTGCCACTGTCAGATGAATATTATTTAAATTTAGGCAACGTGAGGCAACTTTACAGTTTTCCACTTCAAGGTGATATGCGGTCTTCAAACCACCAGGGGGAGCAATTGTGCGATTTTCTCTTGGAACATCTGTCACAATAAACCGAAAATGTTGGTTGATAAAACGTTGAAAAGATGGGTGAACAGCTAGAAGGAATATAAGTTAGTTGCTTTTTAAAGAATTAGAACAGCATTAATATTTTCTCTTAGTGGATTATTCGCAATGCTGGCTCATATTTATTCACATTTACCAGAAAAGTTCACCAAAAGTTTTCTATGGATGACTATGAGTGCAAAAATTAAATAGATAAATACATCAATAATAACATGTCATTAGTTATCTCAAATGAAAATAAACACATTCACATGTGTGTCATAGCGAAGTATTTCATTGAACTTATTTTATTTCAGTCCGACCAGGCGTGACTAACTGATCCATGTTTGGTCTGTAGCTGATCATTGTAGGATAAGCCGACTACATCAGAGCAGGGGCTGATGAGCATGAATAGGAAGTGGAGGAATTTATTGAGGTATTTATAGGTATTGTCATTCTTGACACCTTTAATTATTTAATTGTTGCTGTATTTATCTAGCCCGTCGTTGATTTCACTGCACTGATGAGGTCGCTTATCCTGTGTAACTTTGCAATACTATATAGGACATCCATCCTGGTCACAGAACCAATACATGCTGTGCAATCAGATCATTTTTTCACAAAATAATTTGCATTAGATACGAAAGAACCATTAAAAGCACAATGACACACAATAATGAAACAATTTAAATGAGTAAAAATTTGTGTTACTTTGGTAGGCAGAGATGAAAAGCAAAATTTCAGCCAATCACTGTGTAAGGCTGGAATTTGTAATATTTGATGCAATATTCAGTTGGATTTTCATGACTCACATAAATACTAAAAAACCAACACACCGACAAAGGTGGTCTGAGCAAACTGAAAATAGAAACAGACAAAATTTGGTTCCAGTTGCACACGGTTTATTTACCAATAAGTAATATCCGTATGAAATTGGCATGTTGCCGCACTGTACAGTTATTTTATTCTTTTCCCGTATATATGTACAACAATCTCAAGCTGCGTGATTTACATTACGCCCACAGCTCGCACTTTCAAGTTTAATGCAAAGGAAACAGGAACACCAACAGAAAATGGACAGAGGAACCCCGTCTTTCTCAACCAGCAGTCAGAGATGCTGCTGCATGCGTCGCACCGACCAATGAGAGCCGCCCTGCACCCCATGCCACCCACCCCACGGGCGAACTCCATCAGCCCAATATACATGTCAATCTCGCTTGCTTTCTTTCTTTCTCACACACACACACACACACACACACACACACACAAAAGCATCTCTGAAAAACATACAAAAAAAATTTGGATAATAAAATCATACTTTTTTTCTATATGAAATTTTGCATTCTTAAAAAGTTCACCGCAGAGGAAAAAAAAAAAAAACACAAGAAGACCAGGGTCCCGTCCCCGCTGGTCTTAATTCTGTTCTTCAAACGGCAATAAACAAACCCCTCCACACGAAGGAGGAAAAATAGGAAGTCCCTTGACATCTAGGGAACCATTCTGTCTCTGTCTTTAGGCCCCTCCCACGCGCAGGCTACGCTACAAACTCTCCACAAACTTCTCCAAGGTGTCCCCGGAGGTGTCGGACACCATGCCGAGGTCGCCGGGCATGGGGCCGCAGGCGGCGTTCAGCTGCGAGAGCATGGCACTCTGTTCTGGCGGGCACAGGTGACCCTGATCCATGACATTCGGGATGGGGGGTCCCAGGCCCGGGTGGGAAAGGGGCGAGCTGGAATGCATCTGTGCGGCGTGCTGCGGCGAGGGATGCGGCTGTAACCGTGGCGACGGGCTGGAATGCAGCCCCTGCTGCGACGGGGGTAAGGGTGACCGCACGGGCGCTGGGGACCTCACCTGGCCACCCATGGCCTGACCGGGCAGCAGGTGGGGTTGGGGGCTCATGGCAGCGTTGGGCATGTGGGCGGGTGATCCCATTGGTGGTTTTAGCATCTGAGCGGGCGACTGCTGGAGGACGCGCTGCTGCAGGAGACTCTGCTGGGCATCTACGGACATGCCCGCCTGTCCCATGGGTCCCATGCCTACACCTCCCTGGCCCATGGGACCCATCCCGACACCTCCCTGGCCCATGGCGCCCATACCTGCCATCTGCTGCATTCGGATCTGGGAGTAGGTGGGGTTCTGGGGAATGACGCCCGCCGCCTGCGCCTGCATCTGACGTAGCAGCAGCTGGTTGCGGTAAACGTTCTGCTGGTTCCCATTGGCGGCGTTGGGTCCCTGGGCCATCATGCCACCCATTGCCACTTGCTGCTGCTGCTGTTGTTGTTGTTGTTGTTGAGGGGGTAACGGCTGCCTGGGCATTGAACCGGGCTGCATGCCGGTCGGGTTTCCCATCATGCCCTGCTGCTGGTTGCCTTGGTAACGAGCCGCACGCTGTTTGATGAAAGCTGCCATGAGGTGGGGGTTGGCCTTCAGGATGTTGAGGACCTGCTGCTGCTGCTGTTGGGAGCTCGGAGACTTCAGCGTGCGCAGAAGCTCATGCACGGCGCCGGGGGCGATGCTGCCCCCCCTCTGCGGCACACCCTGCTGTGGCGCCACCTGGCTGGACATCGGCCCTGCTTGCGGCGGGCGCATCATGGGATTCTGGTGGAGAGCCGCCTGGGCCATCGCCGGGTTTACCTGGTGTTGCTGGGGGAGCCCCTGTTGAGGAGGCGGAGCTTGGGGGTTCTGCATCTGTCCTGGCCACGGGCGCTGTGGCTGCATCCCAGGCTGCATGCCTGGCATGACTGAAGGCCCGTGGGTGGGCATCATTGGTCCCGGCGCACGAGGGGGCAAGCCGTTCATATTCATGTATTCGTGCTGCTGCTGCTGCTGCTTGGCCTTGGCGGCCATCTCGATCTCCTGCGCAACCTTCTGAGCTGCTCGAGGTGCTTGCAGTTGCTGTGGAGGCGTGGGCATTTGCTGATGGGGAGGGGTGGGCATACGGAGGGGAGACTGCTGCTGGGGGTGCAAAGGTGAGGACTGTGGCCCTGGTTTGCCCGGTGTCGGGGGCTGGCTGCTCCGCCCGTTGCTGGCATACAGCTGTGACATACCGCCAGTCATTTGGCTTTGGGGCGTCTGAGGCGTGAGGGGCTGCTGCTGCGTGGGGGTGCCAGGGGCGGTGCCCGGTGCGGCTGCGTTGGCGTTGGGTGGAGAAGACGACTGGGTGGTGCACAGGGTGTTGGCCACGCGGCGTCGGATGAGGTGGGCCTGCTGCATGCGGTGCTGCAGCTGCTGCTGGAGGAGTTTCTGTTTGATGTTCAGGCAGAAGGGCACAGGGCACTTGGCCTCCTGGCAGTGCTTGGCGTGGTAGCAGCACAGCGCGATCAACTGCTTGCACACGGGACAGCCGCCGTTGGTCTTGCGCTTGCAGCTGCGCGTGTGCTGGACCACCCGCTTCATCTTCTGACAGGATGGCAGCGAGCAGTTGGCGTTGCGGCACTGGCAGGCGTGTACCAGGGACTGGATGCAGCGCTGGATGCTGAGGCGTCGGCTCTCCTGAGGGCTCTTGGATGCCTCGGCGTTGTTGCTGCTGCTGTCATCGTCCAGACCCAGACCCCACTTCACCATTTTGTGCTCATGACTTTTAGTGGTGTAACATGCCTGACACAAGTCGTAGTCCTGGAGAAAAAAAGAGAGGAGCGTTTGGTCAGCACATCTCCATATAGTGTGTGTGTGTGTGTGTGTGTGTGTGTGTGTGTGTGTGTGTATGAACTGTCTGGTTTTCAAAGTTGGGGTTGCCTGAGGGGGCCTCAGCAAAATGCATCTAAAAAAATACCACAAAAACAGCATTTTCCTGCATATTTTCAAACCTACTCTATAATTCTCACAAAATTGATAACCCTATAATAGAAATTTCACATGCATGACAACACTGCTCTCACCTTCCATATTTTAAGCACAACAAGAACAAGAGAGACAAGTCCCATTTAGGGTGACCAGATGCCATCTTTTTGAGGCCCAGAAACTGCGCCAAGCTAGTGTTTGAGAATTGCCCAGGTAAAATTATCTCGCGGGTTTGACACCTGTGCTCTAGAGAATCCAAACGAAAAGCGAACGTGGACCAGCAGGGATCGAAGTAGCTGTCTGCCTGTCAGTTTTCTTCTTCTCTCACTTATTAAGTGAAGTGATTGTCACATGTGATACACAGCAGCACAGCACATGGTGCACACAGTGAAATTTGCCCTCTGCATTTAACCCATCACCCTGAGTGAGCAGTGGGCAGCCATGACAGGCGCCCGGGGAGCAGTGTGTGGGGACGGTGCTTTGCTCAGTGGCACCTCGGCGGATCGGATTCGAACCGCCAACCTTCTGATTACGGGGCCGCTTCCTTAACCGCTAGGCCACCACTGCCCCTTATTAGTGTCTTACTGGACCTATGTACTCCATGGATGAGGATTACCAATGGAATACTGAAGCAAAATGTACTGCAAATTTTGGGAGAAAAAAAACAAAACAATTTGATTGCAAAAATCGTGAACTCCTGGGGGGACTAATAAATAAATAAATGAATAAATAAATTAAAAGATGGCCCTGAGCCTCAGTATGGAAATGTTCCAAAGCCACCGTGTCTACTGACCTCACAGACTGTACAGTGCCAGCGCGTCTCCACGTGGTGCTTGCACTCGTTGCAGGTGTACACAAAGCGGTCCTGTCCCTGGTTGTGAAGCTCCACCAGCATGCACATGCTGCTCCACATGCAGCGCCTCAGCGAGCTGAACTCCCAGTGCTTGTCTCGAGCCAGAGTCAGGAACGCGTCGCGCCCATCCATCAGGTCACATGACAGCATCGGGTCTGGGTCCATGATAGGCGGCAGTGTGTGGATCACAGGGCCAGCGTGCAGGTGGATGACGAAAAAAACCTTCAGGAAAGATTTCATATCTTGTTAATTTAACTACATACATACAACAATTTCATAGAAAATTACTCATTATATATTTCTCAAGCCGAGGAAGGCCCTGACCTCCTTGTGTTTCTCCATGGTTGCATAAAGCTTCTGAGACAGGTCATTCGCCACATTTGGCACTCCACACTTCTTCTTATTGGCCCGGCTCACGCTGCTCTTGTTTTTATTGGTTTTCTTGTTATTCTTCTTTTTGGCATTTTTGCTGTCAACCTGTGCCCCCTGGGAGAAGAGAGAGACGAGCCAATGAAAACTATGATCTCTGTGGGAGAGACAGACCGCTGTCCTTAGAGGGTGTCTTGCTCCTTGCCTCTGGGCTATCAATGGATGCTGTGGTCTCTTCCCTCTTCCTCTCCTCCTCCTCCTCCAGCTCCTTGATGCTTTCTTCCAGAACATTGGGCCAGAAGTCACCCTCAAAGTATGGCAGCTCCTCTGCACTGGTCAACCGGTCTTCTGTGGCCTGCTTAAAGATGTCCTACAAACACAAGCACACACAGTCGGTCTCGACTGTCCAGACTTCACAACAAGATCATATGAGTTCATGTGCTAAGAAGAGGTAAATATATGGTTTTTAAAACACAAAGCACCTTGTAGTCATGAACAATGCGCTCAGCCACGGCCTTGTCCAGCATCTTCCTGTACCACTCCTGGAGTCGCTTGGGTTTTGGGATTTTCTGATCTGGGGGGTGGCAGTGGAATATGTAGTCATCCCCTTCACTGGGGGGACACGCCCAGATGTGACCAGTCAAGTACCTGAAAGTTAAAAAAGTTAATCAAGTTAATAAAGGATCATTTGACCGCTGTGTAAGAGTATTGTTACACTTTGAATCAGTTCATTGAAATATCTATATACTTAGAATTGTGTATTTTCTTTAATGGAGAGAATACATTTGATTTTGCAGACGTAATCGTATGGTCAATCTTGCTGTACAGATTCATTTCTTAATGTTATTAACCCTCTAAAAAGCATTACTTTCATGCCACAATAAGACAGATCATACTTGATGTAGTGGGGGTGAGTAAATCATCAATTCATTAGCCGACTGGGCAAGTGAAAACTCACAAGCTTACCCACTCCCCTGTTTTGGTTGCCTAGAAACAGTTCTGTTAATATCACATTGAGATTCGGCAGACACTATATTTAGCCATCTTACTAGCTCTGTAGTAATGGAACCGGGGGAGAAATTTTACAATTAAGTGTGAAATTATTGTGTAATAGGCTGATAATGTAAACGGACGTATGGATACGCTTCCCCAGCTCTGACAGAAAAACTCACCCGAGCTTCTTTACATACTCCAGGTAGCCAATAAGAATCTCATGGTACACTGCAGTTCTCAGCAAACGAGGTCTGAAGAAGTGAATACTGTCGAGGTATGAGATGTAGACCCGTCTGCCAAAAAAAAAACACACAGGCCAGTTTAAACAACTCATTTTCAACACTATTACATACAGTTACATCATGAAATCATTATTCTGATTGGCTAGTAAGTTAAGGTAAATGCTATTATAGATATTTTATTTTTAAAATATTAAATATTCTCATTTTATGAGAACAAGGAGATGTTTGCAGCCCAAACCACAGAAAAGAACCAACCATAAGTGATTATTTTATTTTTGAAGTGAAAATGTGACAGTACAGAGGCTTACGTATTAATGCTGTATAATGTGAAAATACCTGGTGTTGGGAGAGGGGCAGTCTGACCCGTACTCCTGCACATGCATGCCGAAGAAACACACGTCCACCCCGTCAATCTCCTCAAATGCAAACAGAGCTTTGGTTCTGTAGGGGAAACTCCCCTTCATCTTTCCTGAGTCCACAAACCTGTGTTTTAACACACACACCTTAATTAACCTGATCCAGTACATGTGAGTATACTGTATACAGAGTGTTTGTGTGCCTTCATGTTAATGTGCGCACACATAAATCCATACCTGGATTTCATTCCAGGTTTGACCTCCACCATCTTGTCAGAGCTGGCCACCACTCGCACAAACACCTCCCCTGCTTCCGGGTGGTTCTGCCTCTTCAAGAACTTATTCACCCTGTCCTCTATGTAGCTGCCCAACTTTGTACTCTGCAGCCCTACACACAAACACAAGCGAGACCATTTCAAATGGGCTTGTTTTAGATTAAAAGTCCACCCCTTCTCCATATTTGTTTCTCTCTTACTTTTGGCTGAAAACTTGTTCTCCTTCCTGGTCTTATTAGACTTTTTTAAACAGTTATCACAGACAAACCTACAGATAAAGACAAGAATGCTCATTAGCTGTTGTTCTTTCACACACAAAACATCTCTTAATTTCTGCCTTCTCATGTTCAAGTGATGGACTTGTCTCCTACATTGAGTGTGAAGAGACCAAAGAGGCTACATGTCTGACAACAAGGTTGCTGGAAGCGTAAAGGGTGTTTTGTCAACATCCTTTACCCTAATTGACACTCCTTCACATGAATCCCCCTATTAAGGCCAACGTGATGCTGTCCATTAAGAAGAGGTAGGTGGGGTCTTACCCTGAGGGCCAAATGACATCATAGTGAACAGCACAGATCTGATGCATCTTCCTTCCGCATTCCTTACAGTCGACAAAGCTACAGCAAGACGGAGACAAAAATGCAACATTACTAATGTGTGGACATGAAAAGTGAACAATACAGACGTGGTAATCACTGTAACCATGGCAACAGTGCAGCTCACTCACGGCTCGGCATCCAGAAGGTCGTTTTTCTTCTTCTCAAACTGCTCTTTAGAGATGGTCCTACACAAAGAGACATTAAAACTGTGAAAAATCACACACATGCAATGTCCATCTGCTAAAATATTCCAGGAAACAGAGTAATATGTTCATCTGTAACCTGGTAATTGGTATTATGGGTGGAAATTCCAGAAAATCCCATAATACAATGAAACAGATGTTCACATTAATGATGATTTCACAATACTCTTGATTCTGCGATAATGTACATAGCAGGTCAGTCCTCTAAAATCAAACATGATCTGAAACAATCCTTCAAAGCACAATTTCACATTTTTAACAGAAGTATTTGATCATAAATTTGATCACAGCATACGATTTTCTCACACAGAGGTTGAAGTGTTTAATTTGAACTTTGACTACCGGATATCAGTCTATCAATAATGAATCGCTAAAGAAAATATTATGATTTATTGCAGTACTGTTGTTTTGTCCCTGCCCTGATTGCTATACATTGTAAGAAAAGTGCATTTATGTGTTCAATGCACATGTAATGTGCTGATACTCACGTCTGCGGCTGAGCTGGGTCGTCGCCCAGGGTGACTGTTCCCCCCTGGATTTCGTTGAAGCACTTCTCACAAAAATGATACCTGTCAGCAACAAGGCCGTAGTTTGGGTTAGAAGCCAGCTCATTACCGTAAAGTTTACATTTATCAGCCCTTATGTAGAGCAACTTATTATCAGTAGTGACAGGGACAGTCCCGTTGGAGACATTTAGGGTTAAGTGTTTTGCTCAGGGACACAATGGTAGGAAGTTGGGTTTGAACATGGGCCTTCTGGCTCATAGGCGAGCGTGTTACCCACTATGCTACTACCACTAGGGTTGCCCCCACCCTCCAACATACAACACAGAGGACCTGCTATTGTTCCAGTTTGACCAGAGCAGCAGGTTTACCAGTTCAGAGAGATTATGAGAGAAAACAGTTTTTTTTTTTTAAAAAACAACCCAAAGTAAACCCATAGTAAAATGATTTACATCAAGAGTTCCTACCTGTTCTGGTAGCTGTAATAGGTCCCATCTCTTGAGATTGTGCAGAGTTGTTTGCCATAGCAGCATAACGTCTGCGGTGAGAACTCGTACTATAAAAATAAATAAATAAATAAATAAATAAAAAATCTCATAAGATCTCAGTGGAGAGACTACATGCATATAAGACAGAGTGTGTGGATTTATGAGCTTCTTCTCACCTTTCGTCCACAACAGTATCCCAGACTCTGCATGACCGGGTCAATCTCCTGCTCAAACACTTCAGCCAGTTTGGAGCAGTACTTGTAGACACGGGACGTCTTGCGGTTGTACAGCCAGGCATTGTGGAACATCAGCCAGATGTCGTCCACATACTGCCATGGCTCCTGGTATTGTCCTGTGTCCAGCTTGCGTTTGATGGTAGACAGGTCAATGGGGTTCTTGACTATGTCAAAGTAGTCCTGCAAAAAGAGGTGAGGACACCTTTAATAAAGCTGATAACTGCTGTTTTCAGAAATGCAGAGGTTAATGTGGATGTTTTAAATGAAACCTTTTCTAGTTTTGCTACAAACCTTAACTTACTGTACCTAACTGGTATTAATGTGTAAGGGTAGCTCTGAGAACGAGAATTTCATTGCTAGCAATATTTATTCAAGGCCTCTTGTTTTTATTTACAAAATTCGCTAGCAAGGCCACGAAGGTGCTAAAAAAATGACAAAAAAAAAAAAAAAAAGTCACAGTTGATCAGAATTATAAATCAGGCACAAGTTGTAAATTGAAGCAAAGTGTGAAACACACTCCTACCTACTAGCAAAATGACAGTGACACAGCCAAACCTATCATATAATACACATCAAAACTAATCAACCAGGTTTCCATGTTAAAACAGCTTGAGCTCTGAATCAGCACCACAGACAGCTCCATCCTAGTAACTGTGCTGAATAAACATTACATTTATATTTGGCAGACACCCTTATCCAGCACGACTTATAACGTGCTTACAGGTTACCATCAGTGAAGTAATCAGTTCTAGTCCACTAGGACCCAAACTATGAATACGATCATTTCATTCCCTCTGTTGTAGTTTTTCTTACATAAGTCAGACTGTAAGAACATACACCTGGAACTGAAATCGAGAGGGGAAAACATGCGCCTTTTTTAAATTATCTGATTAAATAGAATGAAATGAAAAGGCAAAGCTTGCAATTTATGGGCGCAGACTGTATGGTCTGATACTCGGATGACACCTGAATGCTCACACTACACAAGCAACATAAACACACCAGACTCCTGTTCCAGGAAGGGTAAACAGGAGCAATCAGGAGCCGTATCAGGAGGGATGCTCAACAAAGTGGAATGCGCTGCTTTGTTCATCTTTGCAATTTTGTGCGCAAAAAAGTGTTTGGCTACACTTTAGTGGTTAAATCACAATTTTTTTTCATAGATGTACACTGCTCAAAATAATAACGGAAACACAAAAGCAAGACATCCTAGATCTGAATGAATGAAATATTCTTACTAAATACTTTGTTCTGTACATAGTTGAAGGTGCTGACAACAAAATCACAAAATAATTATTGATTTAAATCAAATTGATCAACCTACGGAGGTCTGAATTTGGAGTCATAATCAAAATTAAAGTGGAAAAACACACTACAGGCTGATCCAACTTTGATGCAATGTCCTTAAAGCAAGTCAAAATGAGGCCAGTCCATAGAATCAATGCCTTGGTCTTGCAGGAACTGTTGACACACTCCAGCCACATGAGGTCATTGTCTAGCATTGTCTTGTCTTGGACAGGTTGACTGACTTGGAGTTACTTTATTTTTTTAGCTGTGTATATAAACACACATATATCTTCTCCCAGCTTTTTCATCTGTGGTTCCAGTCATGTATCATGTTGACAGCTTAATGAGCCACGTCTCCATGTGCTGCTGCTTGTACTTCAATTGGTGCTTGTACATCACGTACACTATGCAACACATGGTCGAGGAGCAATTCGGCTGGGCTCAAAAAATTGTCGCACGATAATAATCTGTTCAAGATGGGCCAAAATTCGTACTGGGCATGCAGGGCTCTAGGGTGCGACCTAATTTCTCAATGGTGTGACCAGCTGTTCGGGCCCGCCTCTGATTGGTCCTGGTCCATATATTCCTGTACATCTGAAAGTGTGCGTGCTGCTGCTGCAGTCGGGTGAGTAGCCTGGACTCATCAGATAGACAGAGTGTAGTGGCCTAGCGGTTAAGGAAGCGGCCCCGTATTCAGAAGGTTGCCAGTTTGAATCCCGATCTGCCAAGGTGCCACTGAGGTGCCACTAGGGCTGCACGATTTGGGGAAAAAGACATATTGCAATTATTGAGATCAATAATACGATATGCGATTGCGATATGATGAAGGACACTTGCTTGTATATCAATGAAAAGTTGCATACAAATTACTAGTAGTGAAATGTTTAATTTCAAAGTGAAACATACAAACTACTTATAACAACTTGAAATGCTCAGTGGTTTCAAAATACAATATTCTACAAAATTAAATAATCACAAAAAACTCTTTAAAATCCTGTATTATAGTTCTTACGTTTAACCAAAACGTTGTTTGGAGGTTGACTTGAACACAGGGATGCATAGCTTTGCTAGCTTAGCTAAGGTTAAGATTTGTAAACTGAGGTGAATTTCTTTAGGAAACCTTCAAATTTTGAGAAAAGTTAACTAAACAGCTAAGAACAGTCTAAACAGTTAATGCCTACGTTTAGCCAAAACATTGTTTGGAGGCTGACTTGAACACAGGAATGCATAGCTTCGCTAGCTTAACCTAGCTTAGCTAAGGTTAAGACTTATAAAACGGGATTTTATAATGGCCAAATATATTCAAAACAATTGTCCAGCCTTACCTATGAAATGTAATCCCCGGGATCTGGTTTGGAGCATACAGCAGTTTGTACAGCGCCAAGCAGCACAAGAGTGAGGCATTTTTATGCACTTCTCTCCATAGACATGTATATGCTTCACTCCACAGCAGAGCCTATCGCAATATGGCGGCGACGTTGACATACGTGTACCCAGATGTCTATGCGAGTCACGAATCTGAGGTCTCCATTGAACCAAAGTTATGTGACCAAATAAGTCACATTCGACTGAAGTGAAACTTCAGTCAGCTCGCAAACTTTGAGAAAATGAGTGATATGTTGCCGATTCAATCCATGTACTAATAATTTAAGCTTTTTGCGTTCATGTAATCGTTCAACACTAGGTGCCACTGAGCAAAGCACTGTTCCCACACACTGGTCCCCGGGTACCTGTCATGGCTGCTCACTGCTCACTCAGAGTGATGGGTTAAATGCAGAGGACAAATTTCACTGTGTGCACCGTGTGCTGTGCTGCTGTGTATCACTTCACTTCACATCTCTAATGCATTAGACATGCAGCAATGTGTCCCCACTCCCCGCTGATTTTCAGCAACAGGCATCAGCAAACAGATCATCAGGCCGAGATGAAAATCAAGTTCTAGCCCTTAAAACACTTGCACTCTTAGATTTCCTTTTTATTTTATTCATTTTGTTTAAATTTCAGCTCAGCAATTTTCAGCACTTTAAGCACCAACACATTTTCAGTAAGTTACCTTTCTAGTAGAGTTGTGCTTCAAATAAAGAAGTTTGTTACCAGATTGTTACTAAATCATTTACAAGTCAATATTGCCTATTTTAAACGTGTGAACCTGTAAAACTGCTTTGTTATATGCGATGGCGTTGAAAAATGTGCGCACCTAACATTTGTGTTTGAGTACCTAAGAAATACCTGAGTACCTAAAAAAGTTAGGCGCACCAGTGCAACTAGTGCAAAAAGTTAGTTTAGAGACCTGGTATGCCCAGCTGAAAGGACCATGCCACCACACAGGAAGTCCAACAAGGGAAGTTTCAGGTAATAAAATGTTAGGTGATTAAATCAAATCAAACTGCTGCAAACAATGATTAAAATCATTACAGTGATACCAGGGCTGGACCCACTAAATACTTATTTGGGGGTGTACTTATATTAAGTGTTATTACTAAAGACAAACTAGTGTTTCCAGAGGCTGTCTGAAGTCTGGAACTCACTGGAATGCCGAGCAGCATGGGGTCCACGGGTTGGCGGAAGGGCAGTGACTCTGGATCCTGTCGGTAAAGAGCCTCCAGAGTAGGCATCAGAGTCTGGCGCAGCTCCTCAGGCTTAAATACTACAGAGAGGGGAGTTGGCAAGGGTAACAAATCAGACACATGCCTCCAAGTAAACTATAGACAAAGGGGCTGCATGGTGTAGTACAAAGAGAAAAAAAAAAACTTTTACCTTTACGTCGTGATTGTGCCGAAGCCTGTGTTGTTGCATCACTGGCCCCACCTTCCTCCTCCTTTTTAGTTTCAACCTTCACATCCACTTTCTTCTCATCCATCTCCATGGGCTCCTGTTTTACCTCCACACTGCCCGGGTCTGCTCCGGCCGAAATGGGTCTGGAATCATCATCCTACCAACAAGCAGCCAAGACATTAATGTCCCATTCACGCACACACACACACACACACACTTTACTTTACTTTACTTTACTTTATTTGGCAGACGCTTTTATCCAAAGCGACTTACAATGGGAAACACACACACACACACACACACACACACACACACACAGGTAGACTTGTGGACACAAATCACACACCTCAGTTTTGAAGTCCCGCTGCTTCTTCCCAGAATCAAAGTCCTGTTCATTCTCATTGCCCTCTGGTGGCAAAGCATTCTGGTAGTGTGCCTCTGCCATTGAGGAGGGGGTGGGAATGCGATTATCAATGCTTGATGCCTTCTGAGACAGCTAAGAAAGATGGGAACAGAAACAAAGAGACGACACTCACCCTACTGAAAGAGCCGAGGCTGAATGTGCACAAATATGACTACAAGTGTGTCTTACCGGAGTGCCAGGATGCTGTGTGTGGGCGGAGCCAGGAGGTTGCGTGTGGAGTGGGGAGGTGGGATGTGAGGGTGGGGTGGGTGAAGGCTGGTGAGGAACAGTGTTGGGTGGGTGGTTGGGTGTGGATGTAGGAGGGGTGGGGCAGAGCCCTGCTTCTGTGGGAGGGGCACATGTGGATGAATGGGGAGGCAGAGATGCCATGGAGCCGAGGGGAAGGGAGGGGCTCTGAGTGACAGAAAGAAAGAGAAAGTGTCATCAGAGCATGAAAACCTAATTCACTTATTCAGTAAATAAATTTGTGTCTGTTTCAATCAAGGCGATGCCAGAGTAATGACTTACCTGTGTGATGGGTGGCTGTGCCGTGGGCATAGTCACGTTCATGCCCCCACTGGGGGCTGGGAACTGCGTCTGGTTAAGGAACTGGCTCTGATTGGGAGTCTGCCCTACCATGGTATTGGGATGACCTCCCATAATGCCCTGTGTCTGAGGCATTCTGGAGGGAGACATTCCCATCTGTAGGAGAATGTAGGAATGTTTGTATCGTTTTGTTTATTGACTACGACTTTATTGGTTTTAGTTTTTAAGTTAACCATCATAGTGGTGCATGTTTCTCACCTGAGGGACTGTGTTCATATTAGGGTTGAGGGGTGAAGCAGCTCGTGTCCCAACATGAGAAGGACTCATCTGCAATCCCTGCATTGGCACTGGGTTAAACTGGCTCATCCCTGCAGACACATACACACATAGTAAACACACAGTATAAATGCACAGAAATATGCTGGTTCTCTAGTCTTTATAGTGTGGCTTTTCAATGCAGGCTGCATTATACCACATTTGCATTTCTGTTTAGGTTACCCTTCATTATCAGAAAGAAAATTTCTGTTTAAAAACTGTTTAGCACTATCAAACTTGAAATGCAGATTAAGTGAATTTCAGGTGTAAAAGACACCTGAAAACCACAAAGACAACAGCATTCTGTACCTTGAGAAACGGGCATACGATTCATCACCACTTGGTTTGGCACATTGGACACTGGGACGGTCCCATCTGAAAAAAGTCACAGATAAAACCCTCTATAAAACACTCAGCAGTCTTGTTTACCTGGATCTCAAAGGCTCTCTGATCAGGGGTGCGAAAATACATGTCAGATAAAATATTAGTGAGTTATTATACAAATTGAATTAAGTCATGAACAGAATGGGTGTTGTGAATATTTGTGCATGTGTATGCTCACTGGCTGCCCGAGTGTTGGGAGGGGTCATGCTAGGTGGCTGGAGTCCTGGTCCTGGTATCTGTGGCTGCCTTTGGAGGCGGGACTTTCTCTTCTCCTCCAATTCCTTCTGGATCTTGTAAATCTTCTCAGCTAGGAAGTGGTAATACTCATCCTGCGTAAACACACAGGAAGTGATCTCATGAAAGGTCATAAACGTTTTATTTACATTGCACTAGACAAGCCTAGTGTTTCCAGAAGATTCATCTTAACATCCAGCAATGTGGAGGTTGTACAAATTCATTTAATATTCACAGAAGCATCACTGTCACCGTGGCAAAAGTAAGAGAAAACATTAATAAGTTACCCTGCTGTTGGCAGACTCATACATGTCCCCCTCCACCTTGCGAGCATAGGCTACAAGGTTCTCCATCCGCCGATCCTTCAGAGCAGCAGGGTCAGGAGTGGGGAAGATGGCCTGCACCCTGAAGATGGAGGCAGAATTATAAAGTAAAGTGAAGTGATTGTCACATGTGATACACAGCAGCACAGCCCACGATGCACACAGTGAAATTTGTCCTCTGCATTTAACCCATCACCCTGAGTGAGCAGTGGGCAGCCATGACAGGCGCCCGGGGAGCAGTGTGTGGGGACGGTGCTTTGCTCAGTGGCACCTCAGTGGCACCTTGGCGGATCGGGATTCGAACCGGCAACCTTCTGATTACAGGGCCGCTTCCTTAACCGCTAGGCCACAACTGCCCCAATCCCGGTGAACATACCATAGCCACAAACCAAACAAACAGTCACAATATGTGTCTAGCATAAACATACCAAGGTGACAGTGAAGTCAATAGTTTACAATCTAAAAGAACACTGATGTAGTTCTATACTGACGTTCACAGATGAACGTCCTGGATAAAATAGCAGAAATGTAACATTACAAAGCAATGTTAGAATTTTAGTGGCACCACTCACAATTTGTGTACAAGGTGGTTACGCAGATCCTGGGTAACATGTTCATGCCAGGCTTTCCTAACAGCAGCACCAGGGAGTGGCGACGCAGCAGTCACACCACCCAATCCCCCTAAACCTGACCCATCGGCCATCACCTGACTGGGAAAACATCAAAGGTACACTTTAAATCTGAAAAAATTCATAGCAAATGAAACATTTTACACACGTTTGCTGAGTCATTGATGTTAACATTTTTGATATTTTCAAAACAATAAAGAATATGAATAAACAAAAGTAACATTACAAAAGAGTCCCCTTTCCCAATCTCACCCACCAACAAGAACTGAAAAGGAGAGAAACAATACAAACAAGTACACCAAACAAAACAAAAAAAAAAGAGAGGGGGAGGAGAAAGAAAAACATCAAATCATAAAAACTATATAAAAAAAATTAAAAAGGGGTATGTGTGCCACTGAAGTGGGGAAAGCCATTTTGGCTTTGACCTCATCATAGGTGCCACTCTTACCTGTTGTTAGGCAGGGTGGGGTCTGTGTGTAACAGAGAGTCTGAAGGAGTAAGGCCCAGCCCACTGCCACCCACTGAATTATCTGTACAAAACATAGGCACTTAATTATTAAAGACAGTAAAGCTGCAATATCAAAAATTTACTCTACACTCATAGCTACACCAGAACTATCATTGTTAGTTTTGCATGGTAGAATAAAGGTCCAGGTAACACACGTCCCACCTCATTAACTAATGCTCTTTACTCAAAATTGTATCTTATAACTCTGTTATATTTAAACAATGAAAGAGGCGGGGCTTGTGTGTATGTGTGAGACAAGGTGATTGACATCTAAACCAATTACATTACTTTAAATTAGTTTAAAAGATTTTTCTTTGCTCCTAATCAGCATTCAGAACAAATTGTTTTGATAATGTTTGATAATGTTTTGATAAACATTATCACAGGGTGCTTTCAGTTGTCTCTTCTTTTTGATATTGTAAATTTTGTTACTAACCCTACGGGAATACCATAAAGTTCTCCATCGCTGTTGTGGGATTTTTTTTTTTTTTAATCTTTCAAAACCGTATTTCCACCAAATTACCACTGTCCCCATTTCGGAATAGATATCTGGAATTAAATGGAATGAAAAGCAAAGCACTTACACACAGAACCCTTACCAAGTGTGTTAACACAGTGGTGCTGCTGGTGCTGACCCTGCTGGGCAGGGCCCTGTGACTGCATGTGTGTCTGCGATGGTGTCTGACTGGAGTACGGCAAGCCAAGAGCCTCATAAGCCCGCCGCATTGAGCCATCGTCAACAGGGGGGGTGGTCAGGCTGGCACCGTTGGACTGCCCTGGGCACTGCATACCAGTACCGGGAGAATTTACCATGGCTGGAGGTGGAAGAGGGAAGAGGTGAGGAGGAGATTAGAAGCAGATTTTTGGACTACAGGTAAAAGAGAACATTGAGGGAGGGGGAGGAGGGGGTGAGTGAGCGAGACTCACGCTGCTGGTTGCGTTTGTCGCTAGCGTTCTTCAGAGGCAAACAGACAGGGCAGTCGTGTCGAGTGCAGTTCTTCCAGTGAGAAATTATCTGTCTGGACGACGCACAGTGAGACACTAGAGAGGAACCAAGAGAAACATTAACACCGCAACAGCAAATACCATTTCAATTACACAGAAGCAAAAAATTAAACCATGTGTCTAATAGCTGGTGCTCACCCTGGCAGGACTTGCCAGCCTGGCAGTGGGTCATGTGGTTGAGGACGTTCTTCATGGTACGACAGTGGGGCAGGGTGCACTGGCGCACCTCTCCATTGGCCTGCTCGCGACGCTGACATTTGTGAGCATGTAGCAGCAGTACCAGCTGCTGCTGAATTAGCTTCCGCTTCTCTGGATCTGCAGCCGGCCCCTGTCCTGAGACCACGCCCACTGATGGTATCTGCTGCTATATGGCGAGGAGAACAGGAGAACAACGTTTCACACAATGATTATGAATTACAACAAACATTTTGCAGTCGCTAGGATGGGAACTCACCAGGTTGGGTACACCAGTAGCAGCCTTGAGCCCCTGGGCCATGTTACCAGACAGGGCAGGTTTGTTCTGCAGTGGGGGCCCCACCCCTGACATACCCATCTGCTGGACACCACCTTGCATGTACATCTGTCCAAACGGACCATTATTTGCCCCCATGGGTACCTGAGAGGACAGTCACAGGTCACATGATTTCAGCTTTAAGTGTAATTAAGTACTTCAAAAGACACACAACTTCAAGAGTAACAGCTTGGGTAATGACATAAGAGGAAACACCTCGGAAAAGAGGAATTAGTAAATCTACCTCACCCACACGACACAAGGCCATACACAGACCTTTGCATTAGGCACATAAGGATACTCTAAACGTATCATACGCATTTTAGTGGAAGTGTACAAAAGTTCCACATGTTGGTCCAGTATATCTCTCAAACAAATTCTCAAACTCTCTCTTGCATGTGCACTTGTCTTGTGAGCCGCTTGGACAGTGACAGGGAGGTAACCAGAACGGATACTTTTCAATATGAAACCTCTGGAAAAACAAGTTGCCACTTGTTTGTTTTGTCATTTTAGAACTGCAATTCTTCCAGAACTGACTAAGGATCACTAGAGGCTTTCATGCTAGATTGACACTGTGTGGTCAGACAATGTAGGTTCTCAACATATGAATTAGACTTTGCAGTCAGTATTGCATACAGTATGTACAGTACAGTAAGTAATATTGGCAGCTAAACGGTAAACTAAGTACTGATCGAATATTTTGGGTGGTAGTGAACAGTCCGGAAACTTGAATCTAGCAACATAACACAGATTTGATTCTGGAACAGATTCAGATTCGAGATGCATCCTAAAGGTCCCCTGACATGATTTTGCTTTTATACAGGTCTTAGTGGTTTGTGCTCATTTTTACATCCAATCACAACTGCATTGCTCAACTGCAATGCTTTGTATGTTTGGGAGCCATGACAGTCAGTAAAAGATAACGTTTAAGGGGCGGGGTGTGAAATAAGCATGAGAAATGGGAGGTAACCTTTCCCCCTATAACACCATAAGGGGACAAATCCCTGAGCTTCCGTTCTCTGAACAACGAAGCAGAATGGCCAAAGCACTCTTTATACGTATACATTTCTAGCCACCGCAGGACCATAGACAGCCTAGGGGAACTTTTTCTTACCAAAAAACAAAGTGAAATTTTCATGATAGGGGACCTTTAACAGTTATTTTTCATGGCCCTAAGAACAATAGTTTGTCACCACTGCATTTATGCAGAATTTGGTGCATTTTATGGGCATGGTACAGTCAGTAATAAACGTGCGTATGACTCACCCTGTTCATCGTGCTAGATGGTCCAGAGTTGATGGCATTGTGTCCCCCCATCTGTGGCACCCCCTGTGTGAGGGTCTCTGCCAACACACTGCCCCCTGGACTCATGGCTCCGCCCTGAACATTCGGGCCTGGATACTGCATACCTGGCACTGTCGTCTGTCCCCTTACTGGTCCCAGGGCCCCATTCAACACTGGTCCAGCCTGGCCCTGTCCCATCATGCCATGTGACTGCCCGCTGTTCATCATGGCAGGGCCAAAGCCGGTGTTCATGCCCATGCCAGGGCTGGCACTGCCTGTGGGTTTGGAAAGCTGGTGTGCTGGGGAGTTCTTCCCCAGTGAGGGAATTTGTGCCCCCATACCAGGCTGTGAGCTCTGGGAGCTAAGGGTGGCACCACTGCCAGCCTGAAGCAACTGGGACAGCTGTTTGTGCTTGGCCGCGGTGTCTGACATGCTCCCACCCCTTCCTGCAACTCCGCCACTCCCATCTCCATTTGCATGGATACCCATCAGGCCAAGGCTACCCAGCTCCTCCGGCAGGGTGTCCTCCAGGTCCAGCAGAGATACCAGATCTGCATGAGGGAAGGTAAGAATAATTAGTATAGACTTGAAAAAGAAAAACTATAACAATCATTTTGTAATATATTAACGGCAACTGATTGCATCATTCAGCATTGGTTAATTGAGTTGTTCTTAATAATGGCAAAAATATAGATAAAGATTAGCAAGGTAAATTAAATGCCTTATTCATGCAATTTTTCAGTAACATCATGTATATTCGTGTACAGTTCAAAAAGCCAAACTGTCACACATAGATGAAAGGAGAAAAGGTGGAGGTAATTTAGGGCCTGATTTGCATATAAAACAGAACATGTGTTCATTCATTAATCTTCATGAAAGTTTAAAAAGGAGAGTAAGCATTCCTGGCAGTTCTCATGCACCCAACTTCATAACTTGCACCACAATGGTGAACTGAAATTTGATGTGAGCACAGACATCACTATAAGGAAACAACACACAAACACAGTCATAAGGAAACCCTTCTGTCAATTTTATATATACACATACACACATTACCATATACAGACAGCCACAGTTATAAGGAAAACCTCCTGCAGAGCAGGTTAGACCGCTCAGCTCTGCCCCGCCCCGCCCACCATTTAAACCTCCAAACACCAGGAAGCTGCAGGACCTGGGTGACCCTGTTTACTCTAGTTTTCAGGCCTTCATGCTCTGGGTGTGCCAGTGTGTGTGTGTATGCTGCTCAGTCCGAGTAAGTGGTAAGTGTGCGCAGACTAAAATCAGGAAACAGAGAGAGGGAACAAAACAAAACAAAACAAAAAAAAAAAAAAACCAGAAAAGTTTGGTATGTTTACCCTCTGCGCTGATCACACACGCTGTTTCACGTCATCGAGCACACCTCTCACACAGACAAGACACTCCCTCTCCACAGAATCGAGAGAGATACACTACAGGTCAGAAGATAGAGCCCACATTTACAATAAATAAAAAATAAAAAACTTTCTTGACAATCAGAGAAAGCAGCCGATTGTTTAATTTGTGTGGCCAGTGGTGTGAACATCCCTGTTATCATGACACGATTACATATTGTCGTTGGAGCCTTGTGATATTAGTGGTCTATAGGTTACTATAGGGTACTACAAGTAACAGGCTCGGTGCATCGTATAGGAAACCCGTCGTGGACTAGCCCTGCCCCCTGACAGCGGACCTAACATACACACTGAGCAATGAACAACTTATTGCTACAGGGAAGCGGTGTTACCGTGGAGACGGCTACTCCCATCCCATTCGTGACAGGGGCTGCATCTTCAGGGATGAAGCAGCAATCAGTCAAAGTGACAGCCGGCAATTGGGCTGCCCACAATCAAGCACGAGCGAGACCAAGGTGGGTGCACGAAAAATGACTGATTGTTTTGTTGCTACAGTGAAGTTCTTGGCCAGGAGCATCGCCTCGTCATCAGGCTGGTTTAAGTGTTTAGAATAACTGTATAAAATTAGTAATAATAAAATGTAACTCCAGGCGGTAAAAACTGTCTGTCCTGTTTGCTACAGGAACTTGTTTCATTTAATGGTTCTATTTACATTTGATTCAAAGGGTAACAAGGCATTTTGCTTTGTTTAATTGGAATAAAAGCATAGGTTCCCAAACTTATCAACCTTTCAATTTCAACTAATTAAAACTCCTGTCCTCTATATATTGCCATAAACAGCGTAATCGGTAAAAAAAAACACACGTTTGAGCGTAAAATTAAACATCTAAATGTATTTCTTCAGTGTATTTATTGATATCATATTGCATGCGGTTTTTTATCATCCTAATGCCTCTGTGCCATACATGTTTTAAGAAACTGGAACCAACTTAGAACTCGGATGCCGTACCGAAACACTGACCTGCTTCCACCTTCCAATCAAAAGAGTCCTGTTAGAAACCTGACTGGGATGATCAACATGTGCCTACTTACAGCCAGTATGGTTGGGTCTGGCAGATAAACACCAGCCTCTCGGTCCCAGGCCGGCTGTACTTTCACTATCGCTTTGTCTGCCGCTGTGTTTGTGTTTTGGCAAGAGCACGTGAACCTGGAGAGCATTCCTCCCTCCGTTGATCTGGTCCAGCCAGGTGGAATAATGTGACGACCTCATCGCTTTCTCAAGCTGACCTCTCCCGAAATGGGTGTGTACTGCTAATTCCATACACCTCACAAGAAAATCCATGATAACATCCACATACTACCTCTCAGCGGGCAGCATTATTCAGACAAGCTGTGGACTGATTCCCGAATGAAATGAATCAATTATTCTTTACACTCAACTCTTTTGAGGAGTAAGGAAAATTCTGACCGCCTGTGCTGCCCACCACAAGACGCCACCATGAGCATTATTCAAATCTGGAGTGGGACAATCGAGAAACCCAAATATCCATCAAACCAAGGGAAGAAAAAAAATAATAAACATCTCCTGGTATTTGCTCATGACTGCCGGCTTCCAAAATTATGCAGCACATTTTTGCATTGGTTTCTGATTAGCAGCATCACCCAGCACCTACCTTGCACCTACCTACCATATTCTTACCTTTATTTCACTTTTCTTTAGCAAAATCAGTTTATGACCTCTTATTATTGCATAATTGCCAGACCAATTTCTGATGACCTCAATTTAATTGTAAAAATCTTTTCCATTCATAGAATTTTTTTTATTAGCATGTCATGGCTGTTCACCATGCAGTGACGGGTGCTTGTGTATTGACGTCTCTTCTTTAAGATGCTTCGTACAGTTAGTGGAGAATCATGGGTAATTTAGCTGCACAGCCAAACACCACAGCATCGCTGTGAGCACATTTTCGTTTTTACCCAGATGCAAAATCAGAGAATAATAGCGCAGAGGAAGAAATCTGGTGAGTGCATGGAGGAAAACATGATTATGTCAAAACTAAAATCAACAAAAGCACCTGAAGATGCATCACCACACCCAACACGACACACTTCCATCCCTGGTAAGCTTATTTTTTAGCGTACAATGGACGAAGGATGTGAACCCTCAAACCCCCGGTATCACCCTTCCGCAGCACCAAATTGTGGTTCTTACGTCCACCGGTAGAATTAGGATTAGCGCTATAAAGCCTCACACCTCCAAAACAGTCTTTGTGGAATTTACATGGATTTGACATCTCAAGGTGGTAATCATTGTATGTGGATGTCATAGCAGGAGGTCACTGTCGATTCCCATCCCAAAGCCCACTCGTCAAACAATAAGACAAGGAGGAAAAACACAAATCAAGTACAATTATTTACAAGACAACAATCAACCCAAATTTCATGATTGTGACAGCCCTTAGTAACAGGGTTATACAACAGGATGTAATAATAATTTGTCAAATGGAGCAACCAGGTTACGCTAAGAATCTTCTCTAGATGTCTGAGCTTTCCCATGGTTGTTGTCAAGAATCTGAACATACCTTTCAATAGCCAATAAGTGCCATCATGCATTTGTCCCGAGTGTTAACAAGATCCAGTTGGATCTTTAAATCGTCTTTGAATCGAGAAAACGGTCCAGTCAGAATCAGTAGAAACCACTGGCTCGCTCGGCATCCCGTATCAAATATGGGATCAGTGGCCATTCTACTACAGTTCGTCCAAGTCGGGGCTACAATTACGGGTGTTAGAAAGTATCGATACAGCAATATATCGTGCTATTTTATGTGGTGATATTGTATCAATACACGGACATTAAATATCGATATCTTCGCATACAAATTTAGTCCCAAATTCAGTTCTGAGTTACATTGTTTTGGCTGAATAATTAACGCGACATGAGCCACACAGATCGTACATCTTTTATTGCAATAGAATATTGCAATATATGACAATATATCATGATATAATCGTATCGTGACGAATGTATTGTGATACGTATCGAGGATCATGAGATCCTTGCCAATACACACCCATAGTCACAATATTGCACACATTTGTGAATGGTGCAGCCTGAGGAGTGAGATTCACTGACTGGCCTGAATCAAACAATCAAACTACTACTAATAATAAAGAATGAGCAGACATCAGTCCTACAGTCTAAATCCTCTGGTCAGGAACGTAGGGTCTACCCTGGGTGTCTCGCCCTGCCAGGGGGGGTGTAATGGGTGCACGCCGGACTCCTCCATCAAGCAGGATGGGGAGTTCGGGGAGGCCGACCTTACCTGGCCCGTCAGCCGCAGGTAGCGCAGGTGAGTTCAGCTTCGGCCGCTTGGCGTTGGGGGGTCCGCCGTCCAGCACGTTATCGGCCATCGTGATAGGCAACGTGCAGCGTTTTATACCCGCGGTAGCAAGAAAAAAAATGAAAGACAGAAGCGGGGAAATATGAGCCTCTAACACGGGCGGCCAATTAAAGCTCGGAAGATGGACAACAGCGCCATTCACCCCATGATTCTCCGTCACACAACCCCCCCATCATTTCCCGACAAAAATGTCCCAAAAACGAGTCTTTCGGTCAAAAAATAATAATAAATAAAAAACATAAATAAAAATACACGAACTGACCGGGCTCCCTTTCCCCAAATGACTTCAGTTCCGTGTGTTTAAATATCCAATTCTACCCGAGTGCCGATGATGAGCTTCGAACCGCATTTTTTCACTTCTCTCCCATTAACATTTCGACCGAAAAAATGATTTCAGTCGATAGGAAATCATTTTCTCCGACCGGACTCCCGATAGGGACATCGGCTCGGAAGCTGCGCTTTCTGAGGGGGGAAATCCAGAGGAAAAGCCGCTACACCACCGACTCTGTCGGCGAAAAAAATAACTGGAGCTTCTGCCGATCCTCAAAAAACAAATGAGACACAGTCCGAAAGACCAGTCGGCGTCTAAAAAAATATATATTTGCTGTCTGGAAATTCTGGTTACGAGCCGCAACAAGATGGCGGCCGCTGGTTCCTTCGATACAAAAAGTTTTTTTTTCCTTTTTTTTCGGCGAGACTGTGTAGGGGGAGTGGCTACGTCGGCACGCACGTACGCAAAGAACGCGTACGTCATGTGCAGTTCCCTGATAGTCCTGTGGGGGCGCACGCAGATCACTTACATGCGTCCTACCTGCCGGCTGGTTTTGGTTGGGTGTCACGACTATGGTAATGAAACAAAATACTCACAATATGTTAAGACGAAGTCAGTAATTCAACTCTTTTTGTACTGTACATTTGATTGCATACAGATCTAAGCAACCTATCTCAGCTGCTATGCCTCCTTTCTTCCTCATAACAGGAAAATAGGTGAAAGGTGCTGAAAATAAATGCACAGTGTAACATCCAGGTGACTGAAAAGCAGGATTGGTGATGTGTTATGTGTTGTTTTCTCTGATTTTATTTATATGTATCTATTTATTTAACTTTGATCATCTAAAAACAGGGTACATCAAATTGTCTTAATTTTAGACGTCATTTCACAGCAGTATAATTCCCAGATGTATCAAGCAGAGTGCTTGCATTAATCGTGTTAAGGTTAGTAGAATGGAAACTGTTCAGACATTGCAATTAATAGCAATACAATGACCTGAAAGGCTGACATTAGTCGGTAAGGCTGCCACTGGGGGTCGCTGCATTTGTGGCGTTTGTGCAGTAGGCCTAACAGTACACTAGACCTGGAAGGGCATAAGAGAAGGGTTAGGAGAGGTCAGAAACTTTCACTGTCAGTCAGGACAACAGACACACTGGTGACTTTGACTTTTTTTAATTGAGTTCCAAAAAGTTGACAACAGCTCTTAATTGAAACAGCGGCGGGTGTGCTGGTAGCCAGCAGTCTCCCGCCCTGTCGGTCTGGTGGCAAAGGCAAGTCTTCCAGACTGTCTCTGTGCTTGGCTTCTATTTGGAGTTGGTTAGGCTGAGAATTCTCTTTGGGGTTCAGAGAGCTTCTGCGCACACAGACACAAAGGCAGGCAGGCAGGCAGGTAAGGGTTTAAACACTGCAGGACAAAAAAAGCTTCCGTTTTCGTCCTTTATGCCTCAGAAGAGCTATCTGGCACGTGCACATGAATAAATAATAATAAAATGTACTTTTTTGACAACACTCAGTACAAAAGCCAATAACAACGTGAATGCTTTGTGCAACTGTGTACATATTAATGTTAATGATAAATAAACAATTCACCAACAATGTGCTCATCACAAGCAAAGGGGAAAAAACTGTACACTTTCTCTTTGGCATATGAGAACAGTCTTTAGCAGATAGAATCAACGTATCTCGGCTGCTATTCCTCCATTCTTCCTCTTAACAGGCAAATGAGTGGAATAAGAAAAGGTGCTGAAAATAAATGCACAGTGTAACATCCAGGTGACTGAAAAGCAGGATTGGTGATAAAAATCTGTGGTACATGGTGGTATCTTCAAACCTATAAATCTGGGATGCACAAAACCTTTGGCCACCACATAAAAATCCAATGACAAAACTCTTAAGAAGGATAAAAGTTATTATTAGTAGGTGGAAATGTACATTTATGGCTATCCATGGCACAATTTACTAATTCATTTGTTAAATAATGCATTCATAATTCAGCAAAAATGCAAAGAAAAAATAAAACCACCGGCTCGTTCTTCTCCCTGAATTCAGAATTCCAAAATTCTCATTTTGGTGCATGATTACAATTTTTTGTATAAGGCTAAATTCAGACTACACAATGTCCATTTTTACAACAGTTTTAAAAAATGGACAAGAGACTAAACCAATGCACAATCATCAGTTCCAAAACATATGCACGATGAAAACCACTATGAGTCAAGAAACGGATTGGCATATGTGGGCAATTTGGTTTGTCTCTAATACAGAGGGAGTTGACAGTCCTCACCCTTTTACATCATCACATGTCCTGCACTCTCATTGGCGGTACCTCGTTAGTCACTTAACTAGATATTTAGCATGCTAGATAGCAGTTCGCACTCTGTGTCTTTGACCACGTTCACCCATAAGGATTGGCGATCAGCAATCAACTGCTGATTTGCTCCAGATCTGGGATTTTTGGTTGGTGACCTCGGAACCGGATATAAAAATCATTTAGTCTGAACTAGACTTAACAAGACACATCTGTAATGGTGCACTGCTGAAAAAGTGGGGAACAGCCGTGTTTTTTTATTACAGTTCTGCACCTCAACCACAGTAGGGGACTGCAGTTTGGTAAAATGTGGCCAGGATATGTGTTCGTAGACCCTTTTGATTGGGGGTGACCAAGAATTGTGCTGGAGGTCTTCCCACAAGGAGGTTTAACTTGTCTCCACACATTTTGAAAAACCTCCTTGATGTAAGACCACCGATGTGGTCCCCCGGGGTTTTTAGGTTGTGTGTTGTAGAATATGCCCTTGGTTACAGTTTATCCTTATTGCCCTTTGCTTGGAGCACAGCCCCCAAACATTCAGGTACAAGAGAAGAGTTCTCTACTGCTCAGCTCGCACTGCTGAAGTGAACTGATATGTTGAGACTTTTGTATTGTGAACGAAAACAATCCCTAGAAAGGCACAGGGCTTAAATGTATCATACAAAAACGATAATCCATCAATGAAAACAAGCATTTATGAGTATTTGTCAGAACTGGTATAGGTAGAAGTATAAATGGGGTCAAACTTGATAATTTAAAGGACAAGTCATTCTCAACATCTACATGCTTTTAAGTTTATGGCAGCCACATAGCTGCAGTTCTGAGATCTTACATTGGGATTTTTAATAATAATCAATAGAAGAAGTACCCTTAATCCGATTTTGATTGACACTGGAAATGCAACAATGGCCACTTGATGATTTAAATGTGACAGAGCAGCTCAAAAGATGCCTAAAGTCTACAAAACTTCAGCCATCTGTGCCACTGTACTGCAAACAAGTCTGAGAGGTTTTTTTTTAGTAATAAAGAAAGGCTATTTGACTTATCTGGGCACAGAAGGCACTGGATAATGGCTGCCGTAGGATCTCAACTGAGCAGCAACCCAAATCCAAAACAAGAAGCTTGTCCAGGTCTGAGGAACCAGCACAAAGTACGCAAAACCATCTTAGAGCATGAGCCGAGCAACGCCAAACCATGTTCGTTCCTTTGTTTGCAGTGTCTTTTCATGATCTAGAAAATCCAAGGATAGTGTGTGCACAGGATTGCAAAGAAAACCACCCCATGCTCATCAGCTTGTCTGAAGTTGTATTAATTTTGGCTTGTTGTAGACACGTTTGCTCTCATAAGCCAAAATGTGCAAAGAAAGGGAGAAAGAAAACTATGAGCCTGAGCACAAGACCCGTCTACAGACACAAAACTAGGTTGCCTTTACCCATTACTTTTCTTGTGGGTGCACAATGGTGATATATGGTGATATAACGCTTATTCCTGGAGTAAACAGCCCCAGCATGGGTTGAGTTTTTGCTCATGTCTTCAATTATATTGTAGGATAAAAGTCGCCAAACTTCCTCGATTATTCCCTTTAAGTGTTTTCAAGTAGATGTCTTCTTGATAGAAGGCCAAAACAGGTTTTCCAAGTTCTATCCCGGCCACCCAAAAAAAATGTGATTTTTTTTCGCCCCTCACATTGCTCAAATCTGTCATCTCCTGATTTATAAAGTCAGGTGTGTGTGCCAACGTCCTTTGTCCTGACCGATGGCTGTTTGTGCTCAGGAGAGTGAATCTGCTACACTCATCCATACAAGTCTTACTTTCTTGTCCCAAGACGCTCTAGCCTGATCCTTCAGCACCTTGCAGTGCCTTTGAGCAGATATGTTATCAAAAAAAAAAAAAAAAACAGGAATGAAAAAGAAGGCTGTAAATGTCACCTTATTGCGCTAATGCTAAACTACCAGACAGTCATGTGCAGTTGATATTTTAATACTGCGCAATACTCATAGCTTTTCAATAAAATACTACACAAATTGTTAAGGCACTTAAAACGTAAAAGCAAACTAAGGTGTAATATTAAATGGAGAGATGTCATGATATGTTTGGGGTTCTGGTTGAGTCTCAGATGGGTTAAGTGCTTAAAAATGCAGTCTTTGCCAACCCAGAATGCCCCGAGTGATACAATGACCCCCCCCCCCCCGTGACAAGCAAAATTTAAAAGGAGCTGTGGCCCGACGCTACCGAATCGAAACTCAAACACTCCTAACACTATACACTGCCCGAGCACTGACTCTACTCTTCAACTAATCACACTTATTAATGTTAATCTGCAGGCATGTGCATGCACACACACACATTTATACACACACCCACAGGCACACACAGGCACTCCAGTTTGGCAGGCAGACCTGGTGCCGCCAGGGTTAAAGGGTTTTTTTTTTTTTTGTACTGACAGAAGGCTGATGATTGGATTGCGCAGCTTCAGGGTTTCATCAGTTCCCCTACGCAGTGCCCCGCCCCTATTTCACATTGAGGGTGGGCCGGTCCGGAGACTGACATGGGAACTGGGCAGAGAGTACCGTGGGCGGCGTTTGTGGAGGGCGCCGTGTGTTTGTCGTCGCGCGCGGACAGTGTGCCCTCGGCGTCCTGTGCGGTGTGTGCGGTGTGTGTGGCGTGTGCGTCGTGTGAGCCGCGTTTCAGGTGGCCGTGTGTGCTGAGCGGCGTGGAGCACAGTGCGGTGGAGGAGGCCGATCGGTGTGCGCTTGCTTGCCGCCGGTGCCCTTCTCTCTGCGAAACTCCTCCCCTACTGAAATCAGGCCCCGCCCCCAGGCCCGAACAGGCGGACATGCTGGCGCTGATCCGGCTCCCTGCCACCACAGGCACCATGTTGGAGATTTCGTCAGTGGGCGAGCGGCCGATGCTGCCGTCCACCTGCGTGCGGATCTCGGGCGACACGGAGAGCTGGTACAGAGGCACGGCTGTTCGGTCGGCACTCTGGGGGAACAGGAAGGTCTTCATCTGACCTTTGCCCTTGACGTTGACGGTGCCGCGATAGTCAAAGGCATAGCTCATGGCGCTGAGGATGCAGAAGCTCTCCTCGCTCACCTGTATGCGGCATTCGACGCCAGTGGTGTCCATTCGGCTGGCGATGTTCACCGTGTCACCCCAGATGTCATACAGCAGTTTGGTGGTGCCGATCACGCCGGCGGTGAGCGGGCCGTGGTTGAAGCCGATGCGTAGCTTGAACTTGAAGCCCAGCATGTTCTTGTTGAAGTCGTCCACCACGCGCATCATCTCCTGGGCGAAATCAAAGAGCGCCCGGAGGTGGGCGTGGGGCTGGGTGGGGTCTCCGTGCTGCTGCGCATTGAGACCGGAGGCTGCCATGTATGTCGCGCCAATTGTCTTTATCTTTTCGATGTTGGCAAAGGCCGGCATGCGCAGCAGCTCGTCGAAGTCGCCGATGAGTTCATTAAGGACCCGGTAACACTCCTTCCCACCCTCGTAGCTCTCCTCATAAAACTCGCTGAAGTTGACGATGCTGCCGAAGATGACTCCGGCATTGTCGTGGTTCTTCGAGTAGCTCTGCGTCACCTTCAGCTGCTCTGCAACGTGGATGGGTATGATGTTCCTCAGCAGCCAGTCCGCTTGATCCCGCATATTCTGGATTTTGATGCGGTGCTGGTCGGCCTCCACGTTGCCATGGTAATGCAGGCGGCAGCTGATCTCGAACTCACGGTTGAGGAAGAAGACTAGCAGAAGAAGCAGAAACAGGGCGAGGGTAGCCTCAAGTCCCAGCAGCCTCTCCAGCTTGGACACACCCGTTTCTGGAAACAGTGGACCTATGGACACACTGCTGTTACCAAATCCACCAAACCTAGAGACACAGAAGAAACATTGCTTTTCAATCGTTTGACGTAAAACTGTCAAAGTTAAAGCGTTAACAGTGTTAACAAATTTCCTATTTCGACTCTTTCTAAATGAGTCCAAAAGGTTTCCTAAACTTCTATGGGTATTAATTAGTTCTTAAATTTTAGCACAAAAACTAATGAGCATAACACATAATATGCATCTTTTAATTCCACTGTTAAGCAAACGCACATGTGCACCTTCACTGTATGTAGCTTTACCTTGTTATTAATATGCAACACAGAGAGCAATTTATGAATTTAAATATCCAAAAATATGAAAAAAATATGAAATAATTCTCATGTTTCTTTAAACAACTCACCACAAATTCCAGCTAAAAGCAGCATTAAGGGAAACAGGAAAAAAACAGACACATCTGATCAAACAGACACATTTCTAAACGTCACTTCTAATGCCTGTCAGTGTAAAAACGAATTGATGTATTCTAAGCTGTTCTAGGGGTTTTCTAAGCTTGCTTAACTGTGTCTGCTAAAGGAGTGGAAGAATGAAGGGTGTTTTGATTCTAACCTGCAGGGGGAGCTGTAGAGCATGGTCAAAAGCACCAGTCCCACAGCTGCGGCCAGGGCTGAGCGCATCCAGAAACTCAGTTGGCAGAAGTTACAGTACTGGGTGATGGCGATGATCACCGCACAGCAGATAAACATGGTGAACTGCGAGGACAAAAACACACACACGCAAACATTTGTTCACAGATGCCGAGCCCTTCGGTTTCAAAAATTCTGAATCAAATCTATAACGTCCAGCATTTTTGCTTGAATCAGTAAAATTGTTGTAGAGCAAGTGCTGCATTTGCAGAGTTCATAAATCTTTGGAGACCTATGTGTTGCGACTTGTGAGTGAAAAGGTATGCATATGCTTGTGTGCAAAATTTACGGGGCCAGGAAGATAGTGAAGGACCTCACCCACCCCAACAATGGACTCTTCTCTCTGCTGCGATCAGGGAAGCGCTTTCGCTCCCTGAAGTCCAACACAGAGAGAATGAGGAGGAGCTTCTTCCCGCAGGCTGTCCAAGCTCTCAACATCAAGAGTACATAGAACTCCAGCACTTTCACCTCCAATCACTCCGGACTCTTTTGCACAAAGCCACTTTGCACAAAACCACTTTGCACATAATCACTTTGCCCTTACTGCTCTTTCTTTTATGGCTCTTTCTTCTTTCTTAAACATTGTAAAAAACTGTAACTCATTTGCACACCTTCACCCTACCAGTTACACATATTTTATGTTAAAGACGTAAAAGTGTAATACTTGGTAATGTTTGCAATATTTGCATATTGGTTCACTGTTTACCTGCAACATTTGCAATACTGTGGTCTGTAGCAGTTGCAGAAAGCATTTCACTGCACATCATACCGTGTATGACTGTGTATGTGACAAATAAAATTTGAATTTGAATTTGAATTTGTATGTACATCTGGCATGTAAATGGTACATATGTAGCAGAATTGTGTGTTTGCTTGAGCTCACCTGTATAGACAGGTGCATGTTGCAAGTGATGTGTGAGAAGATGCTGAGAGCAGGCAGCGACACCAGCACCGCTCCAATCAGGTGGCGAGGAACCCAGCCAGACATCACCCAGAGCAACATTCGTGTACAGGCCATGACTCGGTCAAGATACAGCGCCATACTTTACATGTATGCACACACACACACACACACACACACACGCAAACCGTTACACATTACACAAAGAACGTAATACAACACTGTGTATAGTTTCGCTCCAATCCTTCCATTCTGTCTTACCGTACTGACAGTGCAAGTGCTGCGACCAACAGCAGGAAGGCACCCACTCCCAGAGCAATGGCTGGGGTTGGCAGGGGCTGATGGGTAAGCAGCGGGCGGAGGAAACAGGCGAGAGAGAGTGCAACAAAAACACAACAGCAGAGCAGCATGTCCACACACCAACTGAATGACGGGCTGGCGAATGTCTGGACCACCGCCTGACTCTCCACCTGCAGTGAGGATGGATCATTCAGGACATACTGTACATAGACACACACACACACACACACACACACACACTACAGAACCAAACTTTGGACCCACCCACAGATTCCTTTAAGAAATACATTATATGTAGCTGTTTCAAAATGTTATTGTAAGAAAACATTTGTTGAAGTCTTCATTGTAAGTATAATTGAATGGTTGTGAAGGTTCCATCAAAATAACCACCTAGTACTTTTACAACAGCAGCACATATTTCTGGCAGTTTTTAGAAACAGCTTATGCTTGTGCACTGGATGGGTGCAAAAGTGCATTTCAATGCACTTCAACAACCAATTGAGCCTGAATAATATGTTACTAATATTGGGATGGTAGTAGCCTAGTGGGTAACACACTTGCCTATGAACCAGAAGACTACAGAATCACAGGTTCAAACCCCACTTACTACCATTGTGTCCCTGAGCAAGACACTTAACCCTAAGTTGCTCCAGGGGGACTGTCCCTGTAACTACTGATTGTAAGTCGCTCTGGATAAGAGCGTCTGATAAATGCCATAAATGTAAATGTAAATGTACTAAAGTTACTAAAGTTGTTTGAACGTTTTCTTGTAATAACGTTTCCAGGAAAGTATTTGCTAAGAATACATTTAGTAATAAATTATAATAGACATTACAAGGCTTATATCATGGATTTATATTTTGGTGTGTAATAATGAATAAAGGAAGACGGCCAGATGGTCAGAGTGAAACACAGACACACCTCCTCCTGATAACTCTTCCTGTAGGCAGACTCGAGGGACTTGTCCAGGAAAGTGTGGCTGATCTTGTGAATGGGAGGCTTGAAAAAGTAGTCCTTCATCAGACTGTGGGGAGGTTTAAAATTCAACAACAGGCTTCACTCATTATCAAAATAAAATACAAAGGTTGCCTGTAAAATTAAAAACTGATGATAACTGATAATTGTATTTACAGCATTATGCATATGATACATGCGTTTACAATAGTCTGAATTTACATTTTACAAATGTGAAAAGGTACCATACTGGTCATATCATATTAACTCTTTTCACCTACAAAGGCACACTTCTTACCATGTATGCCCATGCCTCCAGCATTTATGGGTTTTTTTAGTGATTAGTGTGAAATGAACGTGAAAACATGCTTTTGCCTTAAAATTGTGGGTGAAGCTGTTTTTCCCAAAAGCCCCTCCTCACCTGTCTTCTTTGATCACATCCACAAAGTGGGCGTCGCTCCTCTCTCGGAAATTCTTGGAGCGCAGTGGGATGAGCGCAGAGTGGTCCATGCCCCCCGCCCACTTGTTCTCGTGCAGCATCTCGCACAGGGATGTCTGGCTGCTGGACAGCGCCTCCTCCATCTGGGGGCTGAGGAGCCCATTCACTGCCCGGGGGTTCTGGGACATGGGCAGCTGTGGAAGAGACGCAGCACTTTAAGATTGTCTGAGCCTGGGAGGTTCAGCTCACCTTTGCACTAATTCTATTTCTATCAAAAATCATTGATCAATGTGGTTTTCTGTGTAAACACTTTTAACTATTTCATGGGTGGTAGTAGCCTAGTGGTTAACACACTCGCCTATGAACCAGAAGACCCAGGTTCAAATCTGATTTTACATTTACATTTACAGCATTTATCAGACGCCCTTATCCAGAGCGACTTACAATCAGTAGTTACAGGGACAGTTCCTCCCCCCCTGGAGCAACTTAGGGTTAAGTGTCTTGCTCAGGGACACAATGGTAGTAAGTGGGGTTTGAACCTGGGTCTTCTGGTTCATAGGTGAGTGTGTTACCCACTAGGCTACTACACCCATACTTACCACCCGATTTACTACCATTGTGTCCCTGAGCAAGACACTTAACCCTGAGTTGCTCCAGGGGGGACTGTCCCTGTACAGTCCCTGACTGTAAGTCTCTCTGTATTAAGACATCTGATAAATGGAGATTATAAATGAACTGATGAACTGCTATAATTCAAGAGTAGTGGTAAGATCAGGGAGCAGGATGTTAAAAAGTTGAGATTAAGATGAGCATCAGTCTATTAGAAGTTACTGTTACCTTGCTGCCGCCCTTCAGATCCTCGCTGCAGCCGTTCTGCACAGCGCCCTCCACTGACGGATCTTCTACCGGCAACACAGTGCAGGAAGGACTGGGGGACTGGCGAAAGGGAGAGAGGGACGCGAGCTATATGTGTGTCTGACAGTTTGCCTATTCTGTCTGTCTCGTGAAAAACGTTCTGGCCTTGACAGACATCCAAGGGCATCGTGGGAGCACTCAGAAAACCCAGATGAAAACACAACACATACACACACCCTGTGATCAGACTTACAATATAAAGTGAATCGTAAAACGTAATGAAGACACAGTCCCTCTCAAGGATATAATGGACACTTTGAAGGACTCGCCCACACACCAAAATTCCTCATCCACACCCTGTAACCAATTCTTGTAGACAGTGATTAGATATGCTCCATCTAGGACTAGTAACTGTGTAGTAAATTGTTCAGCATTTACTAGTGCATATGCAGATTGGAGAAAAAAAAAAACCATTTGATTATTGAATTATAATAATTATTGATTGTATGAATGAAGTTACTTTTCAGAAGTTTCAGTATTGTGAATCCTTTTTTTGACTGATCATTATTAATGTTCTAATCATTTCACATACTGGATTTCATGGTTTTCTTGAGAAAATAAATTACAAAAATGAACTACCTTTTCCCACAATATTCGACGTTCCTGAGACTCAGGGTTGTGTACTTTTTGTGGTACTCTGCGTGTCTGTAACTCACCTTGGACATTGTGTGGTTGTGGGGGCTGCTGTCAGGTGTGTGTGTTCGTTGTTGGGGACCCACCGAATCTGCTGCCCCAGAGCCCGTCTGGGAGGAGCAGAGGCACTGTGGGTGTTCCAGGCGGCGCCCAGAAATCAGGTACGTCTTCAGACCTGCAGCAAGCACACAGACACACAACTCTGTAAACTCAGGAAAAGTCCCCAGCATTCATCTCATCTGAGGCAGGTGTAAACACACACAGGACACTTTGCTAGGGAAATGAGGGAAGGGGAAGTCAACAGGAAGTCTGTTCAACAGGAAGTCTCTCAGCAGGAAATCTGTTACCAAGAACTTGTTCCAGGAATGCGCTGCACTTGTGACTAACACGTAAAAGTGTACAGCACAGATGACACTCACTCGAAACTCTCTGTCGTGTACGGATCGAAATCCACATGAATTGCCAAGATTAAACTGCAGATATGATTGTATTTTTATTCTATGTTTGTATTGTGTATTTTTGGTGTTAAGTACAGTCACCCCACTGCTCAAAAATGCTTTCTTATGTGTTAAAATTGTTCAACTCCACACCAATATCTCTTCTCAGCAGCATCGCAGGAATATCAGGCAGATCTGTGACCTGCTAATGAAGTAGGAATCCTCTAAACATGCACACACACACACACACACACACACACACACACACACAGGTAAACAGCAAATAATAGGGAATACAGGCGTATATACATCAGGAAATGTATTTATAAACCCCAGATTACTTGCGATCAGGTGATTATTAACCACCTAGAGGTACGCTGATCAGTTTGGACATATGAAATGTCGATGAAGGTTGAGTGTTGGGGGCCGAAGATCAGGATAATGGAGAGAGAATCACAGGAACAAAGAGAGGAGAGAGACGGACAAATAATGAAAGTCAGGACGCAGTGAGTGGGCTGCGTGCTGCACAGAGTGGCGGCCAGTGAATCACTGCGATGATGATGAGGAGGATGATGATGACGATGCCATGTGTGCAGAGGAGGATTCTGGGTCAAGGCAAAGCAGTGAGCAGACTGGATGAATGAAACCAGGCTCTGGGGTGATCAAACTACAATACATTTTCTACCATATGAAATCCTTTCAGATCCTCAGCTGGATGAGATATAATGGGCACTTGGTACCAAAACAGTTTTTCTGTCACAGAAACCTGTGACAAACATTTTATTAAATTTGTTGAATTATTAATTGTACTAATTATAATTCATGTATATACAATGCTGTGCATTTCAATGCTGTTTGGCAACATAACAAAAACCCCTGTCAAACATTGATCAAATATTGATTTTCCTAAATATTTTACTGCAGAATTTTAGGGTTTTCATGAAACAATGACATGATACATGTAGAGAAAGGGACTTGGTCATCCTATTGTTCTCCATCTGTAGACTTTTGCTTGTAGGAGGCCATTCATTATGCTTCCAATTCATTCACTCGCCCCAATGTCCCTGTAAAGACATTTGGGATTGAGATGAATTGCCATAGAAAATGTAACCATGCGCTAGTAATTTGGAGAAAGGGAACTCTAAAGACTCTATAGCCTCTCGTCCTCCGTCAGGCTGACCCAATTCTACATCGTCCCCCACCACTGCATCACCTCCATTTTAGTCTCTAAAGGCAGCAGCCCTCAAACATCAGCGGCGGAGGCTCAGACTGACATCTCCAGGACAACCAGAGATCCCGCTGACCTTCCAACCAGCAGCCAATCAGATTACACTCCCCTTTGTTCCGGACTCAATCCCTGCCCTTGCGTCGTTAAGACCCCTCCCACTGCTGTCCTTTGCCGGTTTGGGCCAGGTACGCTTTCACACTGCCCACACGCAAAAAACACACACACACACACACACACACACACACACAGAAGCCCATGAGATGGGTAAAGTCGCCAAGGCCAAATGAATAATAATAAACTGACCTCAATACTGTGTGTTACTGAGTGGATGTGAGTCCAGAGGCTGTCAACCCGCAGATGAATGAATGTGTGTGTGTGTCTGAAAGAGAGAGACCTTTATGTGACTAGAGTGGCTGGGAGAGGGCAAATCACTGGACTCAAGAGCTCACAGAGAGATGGAGAGATGCTTATCTGCCCCTCTGTCTCCATCAGCACAAAGACATACCCTCTTCAGCAGCGAGCGAGAGCGAACGAGATAAATGAGCCCCGCCGTGCTGCAGATTCGCGCGATGATGAGGCCGGATGGACGGACAGTAGAGTGACGTGCGGGAACAGAGAAGGACAGGATGGCGCTAAAGTGTCTGATGCTGCTCAAACAAATAGAGCCAGACAGTCCATCCAGGATGTAGCAATGTCGCGATGGCAACAATTCATGCAAATTCAGCCAAAACCATGAATTATGCAAGGGCTTGCAATGTTAAGTGAAGTGATTGTCACATGTGATACACAGAAGCGCAGCACGCGGTGCACACAGTGAAATGCTTTTAACCCATCAACCTTGGTGAGCAGTGGGCAGTCACGACAGGCGCCCAGGGAGCAGTGTGTGGGGACGGTGCTTTGCTCAGTGGCACCTTGGCGGATCGGGATTCGAACTGGTAACCTTCTGATTACGGGTCCGCTTCCTTAACCACTAGGCCACCACTGCCCCGCAGGACCTCTTTCGATTCAATGTCTGCAGACATCGTGCAGTCATATAAGACAAATTCAATGTGGTAGTAGCCTAATAGATAAGACACTTGCCTATAGCAAGTGCGCAGTGGTGGCCTAGCGGTTAAGGAAGGTTAACCTTCGAAATCAGAAATCAGGGTCGTATCCCGGTCCGCCAAGGTGCCACTGAGGTGCAACTCCCCACACACTGCTCCCCGGGCACCTGTCATGGCTGCCCACTGCTCACCAAGGGTGATGGTTAAAAGCACTATAAACCAGATGACCCTAAAGTCCAGGGTTCAAGCCCCACTTACCACCATTGTGTCCCTGAGCAAGACACTTAACACTGAGTGTCTCCAGGGGGGGACTGTCCCTGTCACTACTGATTGTAAGTCGCTCTGGATAAGGGCGTCTGCTAAATGTTGTAAATGTAAATGTCAGCTTCATGTCCTTGTTTCTGGTAGAGAAGGTTACGTGTGACCTTGTTAAACAGTGACCTCTCCAAGCCATGTTTAACTCTTCAATAAAACGAAATGAAGTGAGAACGTCTCGGTTGGACTACACTGCCCTTTTCCGTCCAACTGCTTACAGGTGCAGCAGCATGGCCAGGTGGCCGAATCGCACGAGCAGCGGGTTCCACTGAGCGAACGGCGGCCAAACTGAGAGGTGGTGGGGAGGGGTGGGGAGGTAGAGTTTTTTTTAAAAGAACACAAATGCTGCAGCAGAGATTTTTTTTTTTTTTTAGAGGAGAGGCTACGGCTGAACCGAGAGGAAACGTTTTATAACCCCCCTTTTTTTTCAGCACACACACTTCCTGGCTGCTCCAATTTAACTTCCAATCACGACCATCAGGTTCGACTGCCGGTGTCACAGGCAATGACTTAAGCTACCGGAAAGAAGACACACACACACACACACAGCGAGAGAGCCTTGAACTTCAGGCATTATGGTAAATATAAGATGGAGAGCAGGTGGGAAGATTCTGTGTGTGTCTTCCAACGAGGACACGCTGACCTTGGAGTTCAGAGAACTGTGCGAAATGAACGAACACGCCCGCCCACACGCACACTTTATATTCAGAGCGGTGCGTCAACTTCTACGGATATTTCACCGGGTTTTGCACGTTAGCTGGGTTGGTGTCTCGTGGAAATGAGGCGTGTGTACGTCTCCCTCATCTCACCTGCAGATGTAAACACCCCCTGGCCTGGTTTACATTCCCTCTTTACTGTGCGTGTGTGTGTGTGTGTGTTATTGTGTTCGGTGCCCTCTGTAAACATGACGAGTATTATGGAGGACGCCCTTATTTGGGCGTAGCGCAAAGGAGGACAATCCGGCACAAAGTAGCCTGCTGCACGCGCGAACTACAGCAGACAGACTGAAATGCCACCCCAACAATGTGACCTTTGTAAAGTTCACACGCGCTAATGTAACACGCGGCAGGGAAGAGGGGCTCGCGAATGCTAATGCATCCTACGGGTCTGCGGCCTCGAACATTCGCTACTTACCACATAACTACAGAAATGAAGGGAACAGGACGCCGGTCCATGCAGATCATCGCGCACTGCGCTTCTTCTAGTGCAGATGGGGAGCCATCAGGGGAAGAAAACGGGGTCGTAGTAGCCCAGCGGGTTAGACACTCGTCCATGAACCTCACTTTGAGCCATGTGATAACCATGTGTTATCTTTTATATATAGTTATAATCACACTATGGCGGGTCTGTGTGAAACAGCATTTAAACATACTGTTTATACTGTTGTATTGACAATACATCTCTCGTGAATCTTGAATCACTTATTACCATTGTGTCCCTGGGCAAGACCCTTGACCCTGAGTGTCTCCAGGGGGACTGTCCCTGATAAGTGCCATAAATGTAAATGTGCCTCCGCAAACCTTAACGCAACAAAACTTCAGAGGGAATTCAAATGCAATTCATTTGAACTGTGCTCAAAAGGGCAGGACAGGGCATGTGCACACACACACACAAACACACACACACACACGCAAAAAGAAAAAAAAAAGCACGCTATCACAACGGCCTTGCTCACGATGTTAAGCTGCAAGGCCTTACCACAGATAACAGAGGGGAGAAACCGACAGAGGGTGAAGAGAGTGGGCATACACACACACACAGATCCGGACTTGGCTCTAGCCTGTGACAGGGTGTGCTTATTTGGTGTGTGGATGCAGGAGGGTCTGAGAATGGGGAACCTTTTAAGCAGTAAGTGCCTGTGTGTGTGTGTGTGTGTGTGTGTGTGTTTTCACAGCGTTAATGGTGTGTTTGGGAAACCAGAGCTAGCGGAATGTGATCATCTGGAAAATAATAAAATAATTAAGCAGCCACTTATGCTGCAAACGGTTCCAGGAACAGCAAGGAACAGACGCACTGCAGAGCGAGTGTGTGTGTGTGTGTGTGTGTGTGTGTGTGTGAACGCGACAGAAGGAGGGTTGGCGGTTACTTCCAGGGTGTGGCATCATCCCTGCCACTCTCCTCTCGCTTGCTCTGCCTGGTCTCTTTCAGGTCCTCCCAGCTTCTGCTCGCTCATTTGTTTTACATCCCAGCCCTAGGGCCATAGTTGTTGGTGCCACCACGTGACGTCCACAGGATGCATTTAAGGACGCCTCCTTCACAAAGACGGAGGCCTAGTGCTCATGCAGGAGAGGAGTGTTGCTGCGGAGAGTTGTTGGAGGGATTTGGAGCGGTTTGGAGTTCTGTTCTGCCCTGTAGTAGTTTTGTTGCCTATTCCTTGCATTTGCCCTCACTGTAAATAAAAACGCACTATTATTGCACTTTGGTTGTGTTTGTGTGTCGTCCAGCCACCTATTCCTCTCCCTTTGTTGTTCACATTCTCTACCCCTAAACGCGAACGTGACACATTTATCAGCGTGACAGAACCTCGCCGGCACCCTAATTATTTTATGCTCTAACAGCGGGCCTTCGGGCGAAAGGTTGGCACAGAAACTGACACACACCCGCACACGCATACAAACCGTAGTCCCCTATTGGAACACATTGTCTACTCTGAGACATAAAACAGAGTTTGATACCTTTTCGATAAGAGGTACGTATATGGACAGCTGAGAGGCTTTTATAAACACACCCCACCCATATCCCATTATTATATAGGTAGCTCCTTCCCTATTACATATGTCTGTTATCCCAATGTTTAAAGTAACTGGGTTAGGCCATCAGGGCACCACCCATCTAGCAATAACAGTGCAATACAATTACGATCTGGAAAGATGTTCATTTGCCTTCTTGTCCCAGCATGTGACGTCCCGTGACAGACTATGGGTGTTTTCTGTTGTGTTTGTGTGTGTGTCTCTCTCTTTCTTTCTGTGTAATGTTGCAGGGTGGCTCCTCATCAGCCCATGATTGGACTCCTCCCACTTCCTGCTGTGATTGGTGGGCTGTAATCGGGAAGAGGATTCAAAATGGTGGCTGCTTTGGTGAAGAAGAGGAGAGTTGGTGAAAAGAGGAGGAGAGTGTTTGTGGAAGATAGACTGTTGTTGGTGAAGATAGACTGTTGTTGGTAGAGAAGAATGTTGTTGGTGAAGTGAAGGATTAGGACGAGAAGATAGGTCTTAGACTGCCCAGACCTGTTTTGTGTTTCTGTTGTTGTTTAAATGTCTTCGTTTGTAATAAAAGATTAGCCTTAAGTGTTGTTGCGTCGTTTTGGAGTTTATACTCATATGTCCCATTTGTTATGTCCCTGACCCTAGACCGGGGACGTAACACAGCATACAAGCTAGGTGTGTTGAAATGAATCTTATAATCTATGCATCGCAATGCAGACATGAAAGATTCCACATCGATGGCATTGCTTGGTGATTTTCTGATGCCAAAAAGTAGTGCTGGCAGCAACTGTGGCTGCCTAAGCTGAGTACAACGTTCATCTGGATTTCGTCAGAAATTGATGCCAAGAAAAAGCTGCAAGCAGCATTTATTTGACACCCTCCGAACGTGCGGCCAACGGAACGCTGGTGCTGAACGTGTGGACGCTTTGATTTGCTCCAACGAGCAGAAAAAACGGTCACCGCTCAGTTCGCACTGAATGTCACAAATGCCAGAAAAACGCCTGGTTCAGACGTCCATTGTGAACAAGGTCTTAACTCTCATCGTTCAGCACTCACACATCTGGACAGCACTCACACATCTGGACAAAAAAGACTCATATGTTCGAATGCTGTTCATAGACTTCAGTTCAGCATTTAACACAATAATCCCACAACAGCTCACACAAAAACTGATCCAGCTGGGGCTCAACACCTCACTGTGTAACTGGCTGTTGGACTTCCTCACAGGAAGACCACAAGCAGTACGGGTTGGCAGTAGCACATCCAGCACCATCGTCCTTAACACGGGGGCTCCTCAGGGATGTGTGCTGAGCCCCCTTCTCTTTACTCTGCTGACCCACGACTGCACTCCATCACACTGCTCCAACCTCTTCATCAAGTTTGCGGATGACACGACTGTGGTGGGACTCATTAATAACAGGGATGAGTCTAACTACAGAAGCGAGGTGAGCCGCCTGGCCAAGTGGTGCGGAGACAACAATCTCTCCCTGAATGTGGAGAAGACGAAAGAGATTGTTGTTGACTTCAGGAGAGGAAACACTCAGCATGCTCCTCTGACCATCAACGGTGCATCTGTGGAGAGAGTGAGCAGCACCAAGTTCCTGGGTGTGCACATTACCGAGGATCTCTCCTGGACAAAAAACACCACTGCACTGGCCAAGAAAGCACAGCAGCGTCTTTACTTCCTCCGCAAACTAAGAAGAGCAAGAGCACCAGCCCCCATCATGCACACATTCTACCGAGGAACCATCGAGAGCATCCTGTCCAGCTGCATCACTGTGTGGTTTGGAGCCTGCAATGCGTCCTGTCAAAAAACTCTCCAACGCATAGTAAGAGCAGCTGAGAGAATCATCGGTGTCCCTCTCCCCTCCCTCCCAGACATCTACAGCACACGCCTCACCAAAAAAGCCCTCTGCATAGCAGCTGATCCCACCCACCCAATGCAAACCTTCTTCAGCCTGCTGCCATCAGGGAGGAGACTGCGGAGTCTCCAGGCCAGGACCAGCAGACTGAAGGACAGCTTCACCCATCAGGCTGTCAGGAAACTCAACTCCCTCCCGGCTCTGCCCCCACTCCCCTCACTCCCCTCTTCTGCTCCACAAACTTTCTGAACTCTAAATCACACAAATTGACCATGCACCAGTCACTCTGTGCAGCTCTGGTCTGCCATCTACCTCACTTTCACTTCGTCACTTTAAACTTAAAAACTCTGTTGCACTATTGGTTTTTGCACTCTCCTGATGTTGCACTCTCCACCATGTGCCCTTATTTGTACATGGTGTTTTTAAAATTGTATATTGTGCCTTTCTTTTTAAATTGTATTTATACTCTGTATTCGTTACTGTTACTGTTTTTGTATTTAATGTTATTTTTATGGGTCAGAGAGTAACGTAATTTCAATTCTCTGCATGTCCTGTACATGTGGCAGAATTGACAATAAAGTTGACTTGACTTGACTTGACTTGATCTCACTGACGTATTTGAACACGTAATGTGAAGTAATGTTGAAAAATCGATGGGATGCATTGTGAGTCATCGATGATCGATGCATTGATAATCGAATAGTGAGACCAGTGAAGGGTCACAGCTATAATATAAGCACTGATATATATATTTCAGGTCAACAAATTACGCCACACACCAAAATAACGTAAAATGTAATATTTTGTATGGACAAGATACAATAACTGGCAACAAATTGGTTTCATGTTGAGTGGGGAATTGGACTGCTTCACAGCTTGGTACTATTTTGTATTGTGCTGTAGGCTTTACTTATTATACAAATGAGACGCACGCCCATCTGTCATGTCCAGGTCAGAGCCAGGAGAGGGAACTGTTGAGCGTGAGTGTAGTGTCAAGGCCGATTCAGGCCCAAATGAAAGTACACATGTAAGAGTATGGTGGTAGTAGCCTAGTGGGTAACACACTCGCCTATGAACCAGAAGACCCAGGTTCAAACCCCACTTACTACCATTGTGTCCCTGAGCACGACACTTAACCCTGAGTTGCTCCGGGGGGGACTGTCCCTGTAACTACTGATTGTAAGTCGCTCTGGATAAGGGTGTCTGATAAATGCTGTAAATGTAAGAGTAACTCCAAATCACATTTTCTTGCCGTGTAAGTCACAGTTTTATTTGCACTAACACAATAACTTTGGGAATGGAGACAATGGTAGTGGTCAGTGGTTATGTTTGAATGTCTCTCCCCTCAAGCACAGGGTGTCTATATTGTCCTTTATTGTCCTTTAATGGTCTTAAGGTTTTTACCTCTCCAACTGGAATCACCAACACAATGAAATGTGGCAGGAACAAACACACAAACATGCACATACAAAGATGCTGTCCTTGCTGGATTTGCGGTGCCTGAATGTTTACATTTTGAAATTTTTACCCAGCATTCCTCATGCAGGCCACAGGTGTGTGTGTGTGTGTTACAGGCCCCTAACTCACTATGGTTCATCATCATGGTAACCTTTCCTACATCCCTGTGAACCCAGCTTGAATAAATTGTGAAGGTCTCGCAGAGACATTGACAAACTGTGTGTGTGTGTGTGTGTGTGTGTGTGTGTGTGTCTGTGTCTGTGTCCTATTGAGAGCTGTGTGTTATACCACTGGAAGCTGTGTAAATATCTAGGGCTTGTGAATGTATCCCAGAGCAATTTAAAGTGATTGTTTTTTGTCATTGTGATACACAGCATAGCACAACACACGGAGAAAGGAGCAGTGTGTGGGGGGACGATACCTTGCTCAAGAGGACCTTGGTGGCACCTTGATTTTCATTCATTTCAGGGACACAATGGTAGTAAGTGGGGTTTGAACCTGGGTGTTCTGGTTCATAGGCGAGTGTGTTACCCACTAGGCTACTACCACCCTCTTTGGTTCAGGATGGTTCATGATTTAAACCCATGATTTAAACCCATCACAAACTATCAGCATCATATGAGAAAACCCATATAAATCAAAACCCATAAACAGACTTATTGTGGTTTGCCAGGTCACTGCCAGTGGCCAGGCCCCTTCTGATCCACCACTCTACCAATATCCCAGCAAAGTGGTCACACAGCAGCACATTTAGCTAAAGGGTCACATGGTCAACCCGAGCTGAGATTCCGGGCATCTGATTTAATGAGCTCCCACGAAGAGCCTGGCTGGTTATGTAAGCAATTTGCATAATTTGCATAAGATTTTGTGTGAGGATGCAAATGAATTGGCAAATTTTGGCAAGAGATGCAGGCAATCAGACATTAGATCACATTTCTGCAGCCTGGTGAAGTGTGACAAACATAAAATTCTAGCCAACGATTATTTTCCATTTGAATTATTGTATTTGTTCATTTTAACCTCATTTACATAGTTTAATCACAGTAAAATAGCTTACAAAGAATACATGGCTATTTGTTTACAGAAATACAAATGACATTAAAAACTGAATAAATTAGAGTGATATTTCACTGTTCATGTTTATGCTTTGTTAAAAATGAATAAATGGGTATTAATTTGCAGTTGATTTTTTTTTTTGACGTAACGTCATGTGTTTTAGTTCATAGTCTTGTGTCTTCAGTTTTGTTCGATAATGTAAAAAATGCAAGACCCGTAAATGAGGAGGCGCGTCCAAACGTTTGTACACAGATAATCACAAGTGCTCTCGCTGAATATTATTTGTGTGTTTAGGCTGAGTGTGTGTGTGTGTGTGTGTGTGTGTGTGTGTGTTGACTAAGAAAATCTGCCAGACAGCATTTAAGTGAAAATTTAGCTGAGCGGCCGATATTTAACCCGGCATCGCGCGTAATAACTTCCCATCAAAGCGCCCTCGCAGCCCCCGGTGCAGAGCAACACGTTGTCGGCGATGAAACGGTCTTCGTCGCTCGCACACACTCGGGGGGGTATCAGATTGTGCTGAGTCATTTCTATTCCACACGATGCGGCTGCGCCATCGCTTCGCTCTTCTCGTTGCTCGTCACGTTCCTGTTTCGCCCTCTGCCCACACACGGTGAGGTATGACAAGGCCTGAAACCACTGACCCCAGGTCAGAAAATCAACGCTAGTCACATGCCCTGGGCTTTCAACGGGAGAGCCCCCTCCACCAGTTATCTCCTCCCTTCAGTTCCTCTCCTCACTGAACTCATCTTCTCTCCTTTGATGGTTTTAACATGGCAAATGAGGGCTGTGAATTAAAACGCTCGGTATTGAAACCCCCCTTTTTACACACCAGCGAGACAGACGCGCTCGCCGCAGCTGCTTCCGACCCGTCTTGAGCGTGATACTGACCCAGAGTCCCTCGCCGCCTCCAGCTGCATTTCTCCTCTGTTCCTCTTCCCTGCTCCCGCTCGTTTCACACCCTCTCGCTCTCAAGCCGGAGCAAATCAACCGGCCTCATTTCCCGGCGTGAAGGTCAGCACGAGCGCTTCATTTGATGGCACGGGGCTCCAAAACAGCTTCTGAAATCTGATTGGCTCCACCAAATGGTAAACCGTAATGAATAGCCATTCGTGCTGTGCGCACACAATGTACGCATCTGCTACGTAAATGTAAATGCACCGTGGCCTGCTTTTATGTAGCTTTGGCTGAACCACCCCTCTTAATCGACGACATGATTCTGTTCCACACGCTGGAAATGGAATTTGTTCTATATAAAGGTTTTCTAAATGCCTTCAAAGCGCAGTGTATTGGGGACACGGCCACGCCGCGAATGTCACATTTGCAGAAAACTTGAAATTAAAGCACCGCTATTCTATCAACTGGGCGACTGCATTATCCAGAACAAAAAAGAAGGTTGCATCATTGCTTTGAGCCACTCCCATTTTCATCTTCCCGGGAAATAATTCCACACCAGTAGGGCTGCACGATTTGGGGAAAAAGACATATTGCGATTATTGAGATCAATATTGCGATATGCGATTGCGATATGATAAAGGACACTTGCTTGTATATCAATGAAAAGTCGCATACTAATAGTGAAATGTTTAATTTCAGAGTGAAACATACAAACTATTTATAACAACCTGAAATGCCCAGTGCTTTCAAAATGCAATATTCTACAAAATTAAATAAATAAATAAAACTGGTAAGGCTTAACAACTGTTTTGATTATATTTGGCCATTATAAAATCCCGTATTATAGTTCTTACGTTTAACCAAAACGTTGTTTGGAGGCTGACTTGAACACAGGGATGCATAGCTTTGCTAGCTTAGCTAAGGTTAAGATTTGTAAACTGAGGTGAATTTCTTTAGGAAACCTTCAAAGTTTGAGAAAAGTTAACTAAACAGCTAAGAACAATCTAAATAGTTAATGCCTACGTTTAGCCAAAACGTTGTTTGGAGGCTGACTTGAACACAGGAATGCATAGCTTCGCTAGCTTAGCCTAGCTTAGCTAAGGTTAAGACTTATAAAACGGGATTTTATAATGACCAAATATATTCAAAACAATTGTCCAGCTTTACCTATGAAATGTAATCCCCGGGATCTGGTTTGGAGTGTACAGCGGTTTGTACAGCGCCAAGCAGCACAAGAGTGAGGCATTTTTATGCACTTCTCTCCATAGACATGTATATGCTTCACTCCACAGCAGAACCTCTCGCAATATGGCGGCGACGTTGACGTACAATGCAGCGCGTCATGCGGCGTCTAACCATATGTCTCCGAATCGAAAGTCATGTGACCAAACATGTCACATCCGACTGAAGTAGGACTTCAGTCAGTTCGCAAACTTTGAGGATGAGAGAATGGATCGGATATGTTGCCGATCCAATCCATGTACTTATCATTTAAATCAGCTTTTTGCATTCATGTAATCACACAGACTGACATCTCGATTACGATTGCGATTAGATTAATCGTGCAGCACTACACACCAGCGAGAAAAGGCTCTGGGTGGGTAGTCAGTCCATCCTTTACAAGATACAGGTAACTAGCAAGCAGTCCTTTATTGATTTGTCCTGCACACATCTTTCTCCACGAGTCCAATTTTTTATAGGACCACGGAAATCGGTACCTAAACGTCAGTAAATATTTACCATTTACATTTACAGCATTTATCAGACGCCCTTATCCATAGCGACTTACAATCAGTAGATACAGGGACAGTCCCCCCCTGGAGCAATTTAGGGTTAAATGTCTTGCTCAGGGACACAATAGTAGTAAGTGGGATTTGAACCTGGGTCTTCTGGTTCATAGGCGAGTGTGTTACCCACTAGGCTTCTACCACCATTTACCACTCACCATTGTTTGCGCATGCTTCTGATTCTGAGGCTACTGTATGCTGTTAAACTGTGTCTTACATTCATGTTGACAAATATAATTAAGACATAATATCATTTATTAAAAAGTTCTGAACTTTGTGATATTGCTTTTGCTCGTTGTTTTTAACATTTTAACGTGATTGTGGCTGGCGTTTTCTAGAAAATTTCTTCACGTGCCAATCAACCATTAAAACCAATCACACGGTCGATAGCAGAGCATGGGACGTGTGCCAGTTACTGCAATGAGTTACGAGGTTGGCGTGGCCCATAATGAGAAAAGGATGGACTTTACATCACCTCACAGCCAATCAATACCTGCGAACAAAACTGATGACGCCCACACGTCATCAATTAAACCTCACATAGGTGTTGCCAGAGGAATCAATGGCCCTAATTAATGACCACGTTGATGGTTTTAGACAGTTTGATGGCATTCGGGAGAGGAGGGGGCTCGTGAGACTGTAGACTGTAGTACAAAAAAAAAAAAAAAAAACATAACAAACACCAACAGCTGAGGTATTTGTGTCCCTCGCATCCACACCATCAACACCTCAATACCGAGGTGATGAAAACACCTTTTCCCACTCCAGTGGAGGAACAAAGAACCTTTCTGGGAAACCGTATGATAGCATCAGATTTCACTCAATGGCTTATGGGCACTCCTTTCCCACCTCTCAACCCCTATTCACAGTTCCTGTAAATACCATTATGTGCATGATCATCGCGCGTAAGACCAGGTTTCTGCAGTGTCACGTGGAATAAAACCCAGTAAAGGTCAATAATGACACATAGTGACACAGTTTTATACACCTCAAAAATGGATTTATATGTATTCTTAAAGTTTTCTGCAAACATTTCTTTTTAATTCACTGCAACAGAATACATTACGGAAAAAAGTCGGTACGAAAAGTATTCAGACCCCCTTAAATTTTTCGCTCTTTGTTATATTGCAGCCATTTGCTAAAATAATTTAAAATCATTAATGTACACACAACACCCCATATTGGCAGAAAAACACAGAATTGTGGACATTTTTTCAGATTTATTAACAAAGAAAAACTGAAATATACAGATGGTCCAAAGAATTCAGACCCTTTGCTTTGACGCTCATATATTTGCTGCCCATTTCTTCTGTTTGTCCTTGAAATGGTTCTACACCTTCTTCTGAGATTATACTAATTGGACTTGAGTAGGAAAGCCACACCCCTGTATATATAAGACCTTACAGCTCACAATGCATCTCAGAGCAAATGAGAATGATGAGGTCAAAGGTACTCAAGAGCTCAGAGATAAAATTGTGGTAAGGTACAGATCTGGTCAAGGCCACAAAAAAAATCTGCTGCAATTAAGGCTCCTAAGAGCACATTGGGCTCCATAATCCTTAAATGGAAAATGTTTTGGGTGACCAGAACCCTTCCTAGAGCTGGCCGTACAGTCAAACTGAGCTATTGGGGCAGAAGAGCCTTGGTGAGAGAGGTAAGCAAGAACCCAAAGATCACTGTGGCTGAGCTCCAGAGATTAGTTGTTAGTCAATCATCACCAGTCGGAGCTTTATGGCAGAATGGCCCGACGGAAGCCTCTCCTCACTGCAAGACACATGACAGCCCGCATGGAGATTGCTAAAAACACCTCAAGGAATAAGATTCTCTGGTCTGATGAGACCAAGATATTTTTTGGCCTTAATTCTAAGCAGTATGTGTGGAGAAAACCAGCACTGCTCATCACCTGTCCAGTACATTCCCAACAGTGAAGCATGGTGGTGGCAGCATCATGCTGTGGGGGTGTTTTGCAGCTGCAGGGACAGGATGACTGGCTGCAATCGAGGGAAAGATTAATGCGGCCAAGTACAGGGATATCCTGGATGAAAACCTTCGGCCCAGTCTGAGGTCCTGATCACTCTGGAGAAGGTTTACCAAAAAGACAATGACACAGGGGCTCCACAACAACTCCATGACTGTTCTTGAATAGCCCAGCCAGAGCCCTGACTTAAACCCAATTGACCATTTTGGAGACCTAAAAATGGCTGTCCACCAACGTTTACCGTCCAACCTGCCAGAACTGGAGAGAGAACACTTGTGATCTGCAAGGAGGAACGGCAGAGGATCCCTAAATCCAGTTGTGAAAAACGCGTTGCATCTTTCCCAAAAAGATTCATGGCTGTATTAGATCAAAAGGGAGCTTCTACTAAATACTGAGCAAAGGGCCTGTTTAAATGAAGACCATGTGATGTTTCAGTGTTTCTTTGTTAATAGATCTGCAAAAATGTCAACAATTCTGTGTTTTCTGTCAATATGGGTGTGCATTATGGTAGATTAAATGATTTCAGCAAATGCAATATAACAAAGAGTGAAAAATTTAAGGGGGTGTGAATACTTTCCGTACCCACTGTATATTTGCGACAATATATTTCAACAATCAGCTACTTATTCAAAGTATTTTGCCCAACACAGTCCGCTTGTTAATTAATAACTTTCAACAGGTACTTTCAACAGGTCTGACAGGAGGTTGGAGTCCTGTTATTTCTGGTCTCCTCAGACAGATCTGATTGATGAAGACTTGATGCTAAAGTAATTCATTGTCATGTCTTGAAAATGATTGTTTTTGTCATAATGAAACACAGCAAGCACAGCACATGGTGCACAAAAAGTGTCCTCTGCATTTAACCCGTCACCCTAAGTTAGAAGCCACGAAAGACGCATGGGGAGCAGTGTGTGGGGACATTATCTTGCACAAGGGGACCTTGCTGGTTTGGGATATGAACCCACAACCTTTCGGTTACAAGTCTGCTTCCTTACCCGCTAGGGCACCACTTGAATAAAGTGAAGTGACTGTCATTGTGATACTCTGCAGCACAGCACATGGTGCACACAACGAAATGTGTCCTTTGCTTTTAACCATCACCCTTGGTGAGCAGTGGGCAGCCATGACAGGCGCCCGGGGAGCAGTGTGTGGGGACGGTGCTTTGCTCAGTGGCACCTCAGTGGCACCTTGGCAGCCCCACTCGAGGTTCTCAGGAAACACCAGATGCCCTCAACACCCAGGTAGGGGTCAGCTGACCTCATGTGTGCCAGGCCACAATCCACCAGGTGAGCAAAAACAAGCAAGCCAGGGAACCAGCTTATGGGGAAAAAACCAAACATACAGGTGAAATCTGATTGCAACGATAAAGTCTTAAGGGCAAGACTTTCACACACTCGCGTGCACACACACACACTTATAAATATACAGACAAGTACGTTCCAGAGAAAAGGAGATGAAAATCTCGTTCCCACTGTTTATGGGTATAAAAGAAAACAGCTATACAGTCAACGCTCCCTCTCTTTTACGCACACACACAAACTCTATGTGCTTACTTATCACAATTTACCCAGTAAAAAAAACAGTAATAATAATACACACAGGCACAAACGTTTCAGCACCATAAACCCAGACATAAAGCGACTTGAGACTCCGAACAAGACATTACCAACAACTATTACCAAAAACACATTGATGGGGAATGTTTTAGTTTATGGGTTGCCATTAAATAGGCTGCCAGCAGCTACTTCGTGTGTGTGTGTGTGTGTGTGTATGTGTGTGTGTGTGTGCGAGAGAGAGTGTCAGCATGAAGGATGGCACTAATTAAAGCTCGGGAGACACACACACACAGGGCCGCAGTTACTTTCGCTAACAATTCACACAGAAGCAGCGCACAGGTACAAGCAGAGTCCTCTGGCACGGCGAGGGACACACATTAACCCTGAAGACCCGAGGGGTTAATCATATCAGACAACCGATCACATTCCTCCGGAAAACAGCCCTGGTATCACACGCAAACACATGGAGCGATGCCGCAACATGTCCCCAACACACTCTTCTCCAACAGGTCAGAGACCGGGCCAGTTAAAACCGAAGCAGCGAACGGCAACAACATCCTCACATTCATGCCTGCCAACACACAAGCGATTCGGGTTGCACTTGTGCTGCTGCTGGCTCATTTACAACCCAAATTTCAACACAAAGGCCAAACGCGAGCGTCCGTCCGTCTGGATGTACAGGTCAATATGTTGTCATTGTCACAGCACGCACTGTATTGTTTGGTCAAGATGAGATCTCTTCTATCACCAATGAGGACACTGGTGTTAGAAGAGATATGACATGAGAATTCTTCTGTTTTCAGGTAGAAGTATTCACAAGAGTATATACATACATACACACACACACACACACACACACATATATATATATATATATACACACACATACACACACACACATGTGTATGTATATACACACACACACACATATATCAGCTTTATATCAAGATATGAAAATACGCAAATTACAGTACCTTAATATGCAAGAAAGAAATATGGTTACTATGTAAATTCTATTATTTGCCATTTCTAATTAATCACATGAATATGTTTACAAACGGCAGATCAGGGTATCACTGCACTCTACAGCGCACCATGCGTTAATATTGAAACATCTGGCCTGGAGATACGCTCTATTTGTTGTGTGTGTGTGTGTGTGTGTGTGTGTGTGTATGTATACTTCAGACCAACTCGCCCCTCAGCATCATGGGGGAAGTATCAAGCTTCATTTTTCCATTCTCTCACCTTTCAGTTGCTCTGCCACTACGCCTTGTCCGATCCTTTCCGTCACATTTCCATCCCCTCGCTGGTAGCGGTCGTCCAGGAAACGGGCAGTGGCCTCCGACAAATGCACTTTCCCGGCCACGCCCAGCTGCTCCATGAGGTTGGCGAGGTTGACATCGTTGGACCACACGTCGAACTTGAAGCGCCTCATTCCCAGAATGCCGCAGAGCACCGTGCCGGTGTGCACGCCCACGCGCATGTTGACCATCTCGCGCTTCTCCTGGCAGAACTGCTCGATGGCCTGGATCATCCCCAGGCCCATCTCCACGCAGCAGTAGGCGTGATCGGGGCGTGGCTCGGGGCACCCCGCCACGCAGTAGTAACAGTCGCCCAGCGTGCTGATCTTCTCGCAGCAGGTGAGCTCACACAGCCGGTCGAAGCGGCCGAACAGGTCGTTGAGGAGGCCCACCAGGGCATGGGCAGACTTGTTGGCGCTCATCTTGGTGAAGCCGACGATGTCCGCGAACAGGATGCTGACCGGCTCCATGCGCTTCATGTTGAAGGGCCGGAAGACGATCTGGCCGCGCGGGATGGACGTCTTCTTGCGCTTGCCGCCTTTGGGGCTGGACACCCCGGCCAGGGCGGCCCCGGTGGAGTAGCGTTTGCCCGAGTTGTCGGCCCCGTCCTCGTCGCCTTGCCTCATGAGCTCGTCCGCGATGCGCCGCGGCATCACCGAGTGGATCATGCGCTCTTTAAGAGCCTTCTCCACCTCCAGGTCCTTCCCGTGCATGATGGCCTGCCCCACCTTCAGGAAGGTGCTGCGCGACCGCACTTCCCAGACCACGAACAGGTGGATGCCCATGGCGTGGGCGCAAAGGTGCAGCAGCGCCTTGGCAGGCGCCAGCCAGACAAGAGTCTCGTAAGGCCACGGGCTCCAGGACCCTGGGCCCAGGTTAACCAGACCCAGGACCTCGAACAGGGCGGAGTAGAGCAGCCCCAGCAGCGCGCAGGTGTAGAGGCGCAGGTGCAGCACGCTGTACAGGAGCAGCAGCACCTCCACGCAGAGCGAGAAGGAGCCCACGGGGGACAAGCAAGGGGCGAGCGAGGCGGAGCCGTTCTGGACCGCCTCCCGGACCCACGGACCCGGCGCGCTGTCCCTGAAGCCCGACGTCTCCACCTGCAGCGCCAGGGTGAGGGCAAACGTGGCCGCGATGAGCAGCAGGGAGGCGAGGCTCTGGCGCCGGGCGTACGGGCGGGTGAAGGTGAAGAGGAAGAGGAGGAGGCAAAGCAGCAGGAAGCACGCGGCGGGCAGCAGGAAGGTCAGGCGGTCGCAGCGGGCCGGGTTGGCCGCGAAGTAGGCGCCCCAGAGCAGGCTGGCGAAGGCCAGGTAGAAGAGCATGCAGCGGAAGCAGCGGCGCGTCTGCGGGAAGCAGCGCTCCCGGCACGCCTCCTCCAGGATGCCCGAGTCGAACTTGGGGTCCCAGAAGTGTCCGGCGGAGCGCTCGAACAGCTGGGGCATCTTCCTGTTCCCGCGCAGGCCCTTGGCGGCGGGCCGGCGCACCCCCGACTCCCCCGAGCTGGACACGGAGGAGATGCTGTACTTGCAGCGTTTGGACGCCACGGAGGGCTGCCGGTGCGGCCTCGCGCCGCTGATGCGGACGGAGGCCCCTCCTTCCCCGCTGACATCGCAGCTCACCTCCGTGTGGTGGAGGAGGGGCTGCTGGTGCTGAGGCGTCGCCATGCCGCCTGGAGTGACGGGAACTAGGCCCCTCCCCGCACCAGACAAGAAAAACTGCTTCCAAAAAGTAGAGAAGTTCCAAAAAAAAATTCCGTCTCAGGACAGCGGGAACGCCGCCCTGACTTTGAGAAGTCCACTACTGGCCTTTGTGACGTCGGCAGCGCACATTCCACCGCCACTCGCTCCCTTCTGACGCAGCTCTCATGTCCTCCAACGTTTTGACAGCCGATTTGTTCGCGCCGCACATTGAAACCCTCCGAGGCGGGGCACAGGAACGACCCCCCCCCCCCACTACCCGGCTGTGCTCGAGGCTTCGCGGGTCACTCCGAAAATTCCCATCGCCGGGAGAGTCAGACAGGTCTGATGTAAAAGGGCAGAGGTCACATTTTTCCCAAGTCCATGAATCTTCGCCCCGGCTCGGGCTCCGACGCTGTCCGGGCTGCACTGAGGTTTTAAAGAAGCCGCTCGGTGGAAAAAAAAAAAAAAAAGAGGGTAAAATTCACCACATGTGGAAACTTTTATTTCACGGCCAAACAGTCAGTGGATGCCAACAAAAACAAGAAGAAGAGAAAAAAAAAATGAAAAGAAACACCAGGTTGTTATAAAACCCTTGTCGATAATAAATCGTTTTTCTGAAATAGTTCTTAAAAAAATAAAAAATTGCCCTACCGTTCGGCCCCGTCAGGCCGCGACCCGGAGCGCCCCTCGCCCGGAGGGGCCTGCTGGGAAACCCTCCCGCCGGCGGATCCCCGACCTCGCCTGAGCTCCCGCACCGGACCTCCGTCGCCCGGTGGGGGGGACGACGACTGAGGATTTATACCCGCCGCGGGGAGGAATTAAAAAACGAGAACCCGGGTGGAAAGTCGACTCCCTCCGGGTCTCCCGTCACTTTTTAACCCCCCCACCCCCCCACTTGAACCCCGCTCCACTCCCGCGGTCCGGTGTGAGCCCAACTGCCTTCAGCCCAGAAAGTCTGTAGTCCGGATCCGGGTCCGCACCATCGCGTCCCCGAGCGACACTCCGGAGGGACGGAGTCTGTCCCGGTAATCAGTGGGTGGAAGTGGCTCTGGAGAAGAAAAAAGATGAAGTTTCGGCACCGGAGAGGAGCCCCGGCAGCCCCGCCGGGCGCCGATGCGTTGATGCGTCCGCGGTCTCGGCGCGGAGGGAAGCGCCTCCTGCGCCCTTCTTAATTCCGCCGCTGCGACACGACCGCCGCCCGGGCCGTCCGGATGGAGACGGCGAGAGGCGAGACCGGCCACCTGCGGACCGCGCGTCCTCGCCGCAGGGCGTCGGACCGGCGTCAGACCGGCGATCGGCAGGCTTCGCTCCGGTCCGCGCAGAGGGGGGACGGGGGGGGGACGGGACGGAGAGCCGGGGACGGCGCGCGCGCACGAGGGATAAATGGAGGGGGGGTGGCGAGCGCGCACAGGCTGGCAGAGGAGGTGGGGTGTTCTCCGCCTTTCTCTCTCTCCCTCCCTCTCTCTCTCTCTCCGTCTGTCTGTCTCTCTCTCACTCTCGCTCTCTCTCTCTTTTTTTGTGAAACCGACGTTACGCGCGCTGGGTGGGGGCGGGGCCGGGCTTCGGGCGTGTGCGGGTTCCGGTGGGCCTGTCATTTAATTAGGGTGACCAGGGAGCCATTCGATTTCACAATGATTTTAACTCCGTTCGACGGAACCACATGCGTGACCACAGCAAGTCGTTTCCACACGCAAAGGTGCCGATACGGGAGACTGCGAATCCCGTTCGCCAGTTATTAATTGCCTATTTACTGCTTATGGGAGATTAGTATCGATCACGTTGTTTTCGTATTGAATCGTGTCATATATTTAATGCTGCACGAAAAAAAAAAAAAAAAAAACGGCGAACACATGCAGATTAATAATTCAGGCCTTGTCACACTGCAGATGGACACAGGAAACACAGCGTGGTGTAATTTCCTTTCCGCACAGGCCACCACCGCCTCACCCCCACCTCAGGCTGTGTGTGCTTTTCGCTGACGTTCTCTATCTCAACTCCGGCCACTTATCAATAATAATAATAATCATTACAATTATTTTTGTTCTGCATTCATCGTTATTATGATGTAATACATGCTTTCCTCTCTTACAGTCTTAAGTATAGGAGAGACATTGAGAGTCAGAGTACAGAAACCTGGTGGTAGTGGGTAGTGGCAAGTGGGTAAGACACCCGCCTATGAACCAGAAGACCACAATGTCACAAGTTCAACCGTTGTGTCCCTGAGCAAGACACTTAACCCTGGGTGTCTCCAGGGGGACTGTCCGTGTAACTACTGACTGCAAGTTACTTTGTGAGGGCATCACCCATTCCCAAATGCCCATAGGCTCAATCTTGCCGCATTGTGATTAGTGTAAAAAAGGAACTGCCATCACCCCACCCAATCTTCAGCCCATTTCTCCAGGGTACCTGGAGAAAGCTCATTTGTATTGCGCTCGGGTCACATACTCAACCGAAGTGAAGGCACTGGATCAGAGGAACAAAGGAATACATCAGTATATCGTGCAGTACATGTAACAATAAAATCACCACTAATTGTGACACTGACATTGCATCACATTCTGCAAAGGCTGAAGTAGTGAATTTATGTGCAGAGAGTGCAATGCTCAATCTGGATTGATGAGTTCTAAAACTTGACTTTTTTATCCTGCTCTTTTTTGGTGCTGTTTCAATAATTCATATATATGACACATTGCTTTGATCACTTTTGTAGTGTTGTGATAGACATCTTTAGAAGTCCCTGCTCAGGCTGCCCACATGACTGAAATGGCAAGCAGCAGCACATGATCCAGTTCTACTGACAAAATAAGAAACTGTTTTTATACATTCATGGTGTGAATATATATATATATTGATGTGGTTTACCATGGTTGGTCACCAGATCCCGGTGTGTGTGTGTGTATATATATATATATATATATACACACACACACACACACACACACCGGGATCTGGTGACCAACCATGGTAAACCACATCAAAGTTAAAGTTTCAAGCTGGACATGTTGAGGACTGCTGGGAATTGAAAGACAAACAAATGTATCTATTGACTGGTAGAGTTACCCTGAGATGCTCCTGGAGGACATTCCCTATAGTTGATCCCACTGATAGATTCTTTATTGAGCTCAAGGGAAATTTAAGAATGTCAGTAAGGTAATGTATTTAACGATAGTTTTAAAATCCTTTCCGTGGATTATCCGGTCACCGTGTTGGCTGTATAGAAGACAATTTTATTTGTTCTCAAACTATGTCTTAAATTCAAGGTTACACAAAAATGGAAAAAAGCAATATCATACTTAACATATTATATTTAAGAAATGGTTTTCTCTTATACGTGACAGATATGTTTGCATGAAAGCATATTTAAGTGATCAAAAGTGAGCAAAAAAACAAAAAAGTTCCATGGCACAGAAAACTCCTCTGGTTGCCGTCACTTTGATGGCAGTGGACCAGCTGCATGGCTGTTCCAGCACATGGCACTTGACAGCTGGCCTCACACACACACACACACACCGGTTAAAAGCAGCGAAGCAGGTCGCTGTCATCTGGCCGAGGAGAGAGAGCTATGGAGTGTACTGGCGTGTTGTTAAGGGAAGCATCCCAGATCCCGTCCCAGAGGAGCACTGCTGTCAGGTACACACACACACACAGACCGAACGCTGGCCAAAAAAAGCCTTAGGATAAATGGCTTTTTGAAGGTGTGTGTGTGTGACCCTGATGCTGGGTTAAGTGGGAATGATCCCTCCTGCTCTTGCTCCTTCTCCAAACACGCTGCATTTATCACCTCACTGAGCTCAGCTTGGTGATGTAAGAGGCAGGGGAAGCCCCGCTGCCTACACACAGCCCCCCACCCCCCTTCTGATGGAGTCACGACTGGCGAGTTGATGCTGCAGTGCAGATTCTCCAGCTGGAGGATCTTCGGGTCACGCGCCAGGGACGTGATGTAAGTGCAGACGGGGGAACACGGCCCTGCTGGAGATGCACACGGCCAGATGTTCAGTCTGTTAAAAATCACCTTTCACAGGTAATTCCCTCTCATGGTGCTAAATCCATGAAGTCTATAGTGTCACCATAACGTGGGGGAGCGTGTATCAAAATCACATTATATTTCCATTTATTAATTTATCTGATTCTATAATTACAGGTTCCACCCCCCTGGAACAATATGGAGCCATGATAGCAGCAGGTTTTGTAAAAGTGGGGTTCACAACTGACTTTGAGTGCCAACTGGGACAATACTGTTAATTTGCATAATCTATTTTGCATTAATTATACATCAACCGTATTAACATTTTAATGAATAAAGTAACAAACACACAATGTATTAACTCAATGACATATGTACCATTATTAAATCTATTTTATCGGGACCATTTTCTAAAATGTTCACAATCGAATTTGTCATTATGGGAACTCATTTTATCCGGCACATTTGCAACACTTCACAACGCAATTTCAATTCTCATTCAGGCAATTGCAACCAACCGTTTCTCACACTCTGGTTTCTAATGTGCGCATGCATTTTGCATCAGGTCACGTCACCCGTCAAGTGCTGCACAGCTGAAAACAAGCCTAATTTCGCTATTTTTTCCATTTCACAGGGGTTGAGTTGAGTGTTGTGCATCTCTGAATACTTCGTGTTTAACGTGCCCGAGCCCAAGGGCTAAATTTGTTATTGTTCTGTTATTCTGGCAGGTTGGTGAACCCCCCCCCCCCCCGGTAAGCCTTTTGGCAACTGCAAATGTCAAGTGCCCCCTAGTAGCTGCTTTATGTAATGGCAATGGGCATCCTGACCATGCACCTGTTGTGCCTGCTGCCTATTTCTGAGGATGCTGACAAACCCGCTTCCGTGTATTTATAGCTCCAGTGTCTGCCTGCTTTGCACAGGCCACCTGCTCAAGGCAGAATAAATTAGCCGTTCATGGAGAGGAATTTGTCATGTCTGGCACTGGGGGTTATCCACAGAGAAAGATAATCATTGTAGGCATGTCTCAATCCTTCACAAGGGTTTGGATCCTTCAAGGAAGAGAGGAAGGATGTATATCTTTGCCTGTCATGAACTTTGTCCCCATAAGGATGCAGGTTCCAAATAGAGTCTCTCGTGTCCCTGAGAAAGAGGGACTCTACAGAACACCATCTTGAAAGAAATACACACCTGCTGGGCTTCTAGTCACACCCAACATCCCCCAGTCTGTATTTAAGATGCATGCACAATCACATGTTAAATGTTTTCTAACTTTGTTACCGCCTCACCATATACTGTCGTGGCCAAAGGTTTTGAGAATCACACAAGTTTGCTGCTTCCCTTTTTTATTTTGGCAGTTTGCATATACTCCAGAATGTATTGAAAATGGATCAGATGAAGTCCCTCTTTGTCATTAAAATGAACGTAATCCCCCAAAAAACATTTCTACTGCATTTCAACCCTGCCACAAACGGACCTGCTGAGATCATTTCAGGTGAGAGTGTTGACTAGCACAATTCTGGAGAACAATCTGTCATGCTGATTGAGCAGGCTGGATGCTTTAAAAGGAGGGTGATGGTCGAAATCATTGTTCTTCCTCTGTAAGGCAATGATGACATGCAGTCATCATTGTGTTGCATAAAAGAGCATCACAGGCAAGAAAATTGCTGCTACTAAGATTGCACCTAAGTCAACCATTTATCGGATCACCAGAAACCTCTGGGAGAGAGGTTTAAGTGTTGTGAAGAAGGCTTCAGGGTGCTCAAGAAAGTCCAGTAAGCGCCAGGTCCATCTGCTAAAGATGATTCAGCTGCAGGATCGGGGTGCCACCAGTGCAGAGTTTGCTCAGGAATGGCAGTAGGCAGGTGTGAGGGGATCTGCACACGCAGGGAGGTGAAGACTTTTGGAGGATGACCTGGTGTCAAGAAGGGCAGCAATGAAGCCACTTCTCTCCAAAAAAAACATCAAGGGCAGACTGACATTCTGCAAAAGTACAGGGATTGGACTGCTTATGACTGAGGTAAAAGCATTTTTCTGATGAAAGTGAAGTGAAAGTGAAGTGATTGTCATTGTGATACATAGCACAGCACAATGCACATAAAAAAAGTCCTCTTCTTTTAACCCATGACCCTTAGTGAGCAGTGGGCAGCCATGACAGGTGCCTGGGGAGCAGTGTGTGGGGACGGTGCTTTGCTCAGTGGCACCTTGGCGGATCGGCGTTCGAACCGGCAACCATCTGACTACGGGGGCCGCTTCCTTACCTGCTAGGCCATCAGTACCCGCTGATTAAGCTTTCTGATTGTCTGGGAAAATGATAGATATGATGATATGAGTACTACCATCAGTTGTATCTCATGCCATCAGGAAAGCATCCTGAGACCATTCATGTGTGGGGCTGCTTCTCATCCAAGGGAGTGGGCTCACTCAAAAACCATTCAAGAACAGATTGGTGAATAACAATGCCTTTGCCAACATGATGGAGCACAATGATATAAGGCCAAAGTGATAACTAAGTGGCTCGAGGAACAAAACATTGAAATTTTGGGTCCATGGCCAGGAAACTTGACTTATGGTCAATTCTCAAGAGGCGGGTGAACAAACAAAAACCTACAAATTCTGACAAACTTTAAGGAACACAACTAAACAATCATAAACCAATCATGAGCTTGCACCAAAAGGGCTCGAAAAAGTACTGAGAGTAATGCCTCAGTAGTAGAGAGTTAGGAAGCTAACCTTGATGTAGCGCTGTGTCATATGCATGAGTTTTAAAGACCTGTGCTCCTCCCCATCTCGGGTCAAGTATCTCATATATCTGCTAGTTTGCCGCATAGCTAAAAGAGATTAATTCCATATCCTGGACACAACATCACAGTTCAATAATCAGTCAGTTGCACTGCAGGCAAATTGTTGCACACTCACATCTTAGATTAATTTACACGACAGTATCGAGGTATTGTACAGCCACTTATATTGTGGAGCACTGAGACATTTTATTGAAACACTGTGAAATCAATTAATTCATACATCAGAGGTCAACAAATAATGCTTGTCCCATTTAAAGGCCATGGCCTATGACCTTAAGCTTCAGCTGCTGGTATCATACACACACTACACCCAAGAAAAGAAAAAAATTAAATAAAGGGGTCAAATACATCTTATCTGTCATATTTATATCTAGTGACCATTGATAATGCACTCTGGAATTTACTATCTAACCTCTGTGTGTGTATTTGTACACAATATGTGTGTGAGACAGTTAAAGAATGAGTGAAAAAGTAAGAGGTAAGCTTGTTTAATATCACTTGGCTGACTCAGCATTTGACATGCAGCGTTAAGAAGTCCATGTCGCTGATGGGTGAACTCACTGGTTGAGCTGGTCACTACCTCTGAGAGTTCACCTATATATCAAAACCTGGACAATTTAAAAAAAAGTTACACCACAGATGTTTTGAGTTTTTTTCTTTTTCTCGTTTTAATAGAAAACTTGCACAGTTGGCAATTTCCTTTTTTCCAGTTCCCTGCTTTAATCACACAGAATGGCTCTGAATTCTTCATTCCCACATTGTAAAGTTACATTTTTCTCTTTTTACATTTTTTTAACATGTTTTTTTTTTTCTCATGGTTATACACCACCACCCCACGCCAAAAAAAAAAAAAAAGAAAACTGCAGACAGTTCATGTGACCATGCCAGGGAGAGAGGAGACGGATCTTTTATGTAGCGTAACTAGACTCAACTCTTCTCCAAGGCCTTCTCTCTGTCCCAGTTCTGTTCTGTACCTTCTCGGCTGTATGGAAACTAACACACACCTCCCCGCCTCCCTCCAAGAACAAAAATAAAAAGAACTAAAAGACATGCCCGCCCTCCTCCCACACCTCTTCCTCTATCACGGAGCTGTGGGATGAGCTAGATCAGCTCGACGTTTATCTCCACTCCTCCCTCTCTCTGCTCCTTCCTTCTCCTCTCCTCCTCTCCCTCCCTGTCTCCTCTCTCAGTTTCTCCGGTAGCGGTTTTTGGGCTTTTCCCCACAACCAGTGGCCTCGCAGGAAGTCAGCGTGGGGTTCTTGCCGGAGGTGATGCTGCTGAGGAGGCCTGGCAGGTCCGTGGTGATCGCCCTCTCGATCTTCTCCAGCAGGCAGCCACCCATGTAGGAGCATTGCGATGATAGCTGCTTGAAGCTGCTTATTGGGTTTATGCCAAAGAAGTCACGGTAGGCATCCTTATTGGGCAGGTCAAACTTGCTCACGTTGGTTTTGGCAAGAATGGACTTGAAGATGTAAAATTTGTCAGGCTCTTCCACGATCTCATTGAAGACTAACTCTGGGTCACTGAAGAAGCTCATCTTATCCTTGAAGGTCTGGACATAGCGGTCTACCAACAGAGCATGAATGCGAACACGAATGCCGTGTTGACGGATGAAGGCAATCTTGTTCTCCAGGCGGTTCTCGATCACCTGGTTGAGGTCCTCCAGGAGAGAGATCTCCTCACGCTTAAAGAGCTCACGGCTGGTGTCAGGGGCATAGTCATAGGGCCAGAAGGAGCTGACATAGACACGGGGAGGTTCAGTGACATTGATGAGAGGGGCAAGGCTCCAGAAGAGGGCACCGTAGACACGCATAAGGTCCTGCGTGGCCAGGTTGTCGGCCTTGTTGAGGATGATGCGGATTTGTGACTCACGTCCCTTCAGCTGGCGGAAGAGCATCTCCAACTCCAGGCCGACGTCTAGCTTGGTGGGGTCAAACACCACAAATATCAGGTCTGCGCGATCAATGAACCACTGACACACATCATTAAAGGGGTACCCTGGGTTGGGACAAGAAGAAAAAAATATGTTAAGTATCAATGTCTAGAGCACTCGCAATGGCTTCCAAGACTTTAAGGACCCTCTATACACTAAACCAAACTCAGACTACATGATTTTATGTCATTGCCCATATATGCGTTTAAGCATTTTTGTATGAATTGAACTCCCAGGAATGGGATGCTGAGCTTTCAAGATGATTTTTGAGGTAGTAATTGTACAAACGTGGTCAAAGGTGTTCTCATCATTGCAGACAAGCACAGAGCAGTGCCACAACTGCAGTGCTAATATGTTTCCTGATATAATATGTTTTCCATTTTCACTTTTGCATTTTTTTTTAAAGTGATCATTCCTAACTCAACCCATAGCACTTGTTTTTTTCATCCATCAAGTCCTGCGTCAACTCCTTCCTCTGTCATATGCCTCACGCATATATTAGTATTCGGGTACCTCGAACAGAGACTATGACAACGTGCATTAAGTCAACTTCTGTCTTTTAATGTATGCCCCACCCTTCAACACAAGCCCATATCAACATACTCCACACCCATTGCTGATCAGTTCGAAAGTCATGTAGTCTGAATCTCATCTTAGAGTGATATGCAGGCACTGTTAGCTGACGGTCATTAAAAAGTGTGTGCGTGTGTGTCATTTGAAAACAGATGTCTGTGAAATTGTGGAATTAGTGATGATTATTTAACTTAAATCACATCTAACTAATTGCTTCATCTTTAATTAGTTCTCTGCCATAGCACAATCGCCTTCATCCATCTGGTGGCATCCCTTGAAACTTGTCATCCAGATGGAATCACTCTGGTGATGACATCTCTTTCTAATTAAGGAGAATCCAGTTACTGTATGTTGCTGGAGGGGTCTGGCCAGATATGGCTAGAGAAGAATTGCCGGGATAACCAGTCAGCTGCTTCACACCACGAGCTGTCAGGGGTTCCAGAGACACTAAAGCATATGGGGGCTCTGTGAGAACGTAGGTAGGACAAGGATAAAGGCATATGGGGGTTGACTGAAGGTTGAGGACAACACTTTGCAATGAGTTGAGGTCGGGTGGGTATTAGAGAAGATAGAGTGACTGAGTAAAGATTGATGGTAACTGATTTATGGATTAGTTGAGACTGAGCAGGTATTGGAGAGTCAGGGTTTAGTTGGGCTGACTAAAGATTGAGAAGGACTGAGGGTTAGGATCAATGCAGAAGGCTTTGTGTGGAGTGAGAGGTCAGCTCAGGACTAATCTAGCTTGGAGATTGGTGAGGAGCTTGTTAGAGAGTGAATGAGTATAGAAGAGGTTTTAGTTAAGTATCACTTGGGCTTGAATGACAGTGGGAGTAGGCCAGGATCGACTATAGTTGTTGAGAGTACAGTGAGAGTGCTTTGAGGTCTAAGTGAAAGACAGTGACAGCTAAAGCACAGTAAAATGAAACTTGAATGAGGTGTAAGTAAGCATTTGTTACCTCTCTCCTGCTGTTTGCGGTTCTCAATGATTCCAGGTGTGTCCACAAACGTGACCCTTTCCAGGAGCTTGTGGGGCATTTCAATGCCAACCAGTTTCTCTAGGAAGTTTTGTCCAAACTTTTCCAGTGGAGAGAAGGAGCGGGAGCTGTCGGCCGCCATCACAATGCCCTCAATGGAGCGAATTTTATCGCCATGCATAATCACTGTAAACTCTGAGGTAGTGGGCTCAGCGCCTGCAGAGAAATTAATGTATGTATATGAATATATATAAACAAATAAAAATAGACTCTGCTCTGGAATGTGCAATATATACAGAGGAGATATATTGTGATTCACAAAGCTAACATTGACATTGTGTAAAGGTCTGACAAAGATCCAGGACTCACCTGTATAGAGCTGGTATGGCGTGTCCTGGAGTCCAAGCAAATAGTTGATCATGGAAGACTTGCCTACACTCCAAGGCCCCAGAAACAGCACCATGGGCTTAGACGTGATCTCCCCATCTGAAACGCACAAATAAACACACATTGAGATACAATAGTTGTACATATCAGGTTCATGGAATTTGTGATAAGTTTTCAAGGATAAACATTTTACTGAATACTCATAACTTTAATTGCCTGATGTTAAAAATGTAATACAATCGACACATTCAATTTTGGAAAAACTATATTGTTTTGTTGGAATTTGGAACATTGGTGCCCTTTCTACTGATAGGATTTTGCTGTGCCATTGCTGAATTGATTTAAATGATCAAAAGAATCAAATATCAAACTCTTCTTTTTAACACTTTGACCACAGGCCATGTGAATCCAAGCATGTTTAGCACTGCGGTGAAGCTGGAAAGTTCCTCTCGCAACATGGCCGTTTTGATCTCAACGAAACAAAACCCATCGGCGCCCCCTGCACATGGGAAATGGGAACAGCAAGCAACAGGTTGCAGCAGAATAATCCGAATGGCATGCAGCACACACAATGAGACATGGTGAAATTACTAGCAGTTTACTACCGATGTGAGAGCTCTAACAATGCACAAAAAGTGACTATGGAGGACAAACAGACAAACTTAGCAATGGCAAGAAATGAAACAGTGATGATAAATGGCAGAGGAGAAGGATGGCGTGCAGTGTGGTACAGGAAATGGGAGAATGCTCGGGTTGTATGTCGAGATTTCCTTTTTTGTTGTTTACTTGCATTTACAGGCTCAAAACTAGAGAAATACAATGGGCCAACATCACTTTACACACACACAAAGGCTCACACACAGAAACACTAATGCATGTGTCTCCACTACTTGTGCGTATGGAATATGTATAACATTCCCAATGTTTTGGTACACAGCCCTGCTTGTTCTTAATGGATTAGTACAGAATGTAGTGTGTGAATTAGATCGTGAATACTGAAAGCTCACAGTGCGTGTTAATTCACCATGGAATGAGCAGCAGATTCTGTTACATGGCTGGATGTGTCACCCAATATTCAGAATGGACCAGTGGGAGGATGGCAGCCCAGAGGTGTTTGCGGGTGTGTTGAAGGAGGGTGGTGGGGTGAAGGAGGGAGGGTCCACAGACCCGGGCAGTAGGCAGCGCCATGCATGTGCGCAGACCTGGGGAGCAAATAGGATTTATTTCCTTTCCGATTCTTGCCTGCACTTGATTGAGTTTGCCGGACAGGCTCAGTCAAGTGCTGAAAAATAATCCAGAAAGCAAATAAATGCTACCTGAAGCCAGGTATGCATGCAAGAGCCTATTTCTACCCACCTGTGGCCGAGTCACCCAGCGTTCTTCCAGGATAGGCTGTTAGGTGGGCGATGAAGTGAAAGGGTGGGGAAAGGAGAGCGACAGGTGAAATGAAGAAGGAAGGGGGAAAAAACAAGATGGAGAAAGGACTGCACACTTTTGTCTGAAAGCGGACTGAAGTGTGGGGTAGTGAGATGGTGGATTAGGTCCGGAAATGGCTTTTTTGTTAACCTCAGAGCCATTTAATGAAAAAAGCTTTGTTTTTTTAGATTAAAAATAATAAATAATCACTATATAACGACAGATGCACCTTTCCCTGATATCGGCAAATTTATTAATACTAACATACAAATTCCCAGGAACAGAACAGAGATTTATTTACCGCTAAAGTAAGTAAAAAGCATTTCTTCAAAAAAATGTTTTTGTTTTCTTTCATAACAATTCTACACCAATAAAGAAAGTGAAGTGATTGTCACATGTGATACACAGCAGCACAGCACACAGTGCACACAGTGAAATTTGTCCTCTGCATTTATCCCATCACCCTCAGTGAGCAGTGGGCAGCCATGACAGGCGCCCGTGGAGCAGTATGTGGGGACGGTGCTTTGCTCAGTGGCACCTCAATGGCACCCAGGCGGCTCAGGATTCGAACCGGCAACCTTCTGATTACAGGGCTGCTTCCTTAACTGCTAGGCCACCACTGCCCTACATGACTACATGATTAACTTGTTTAATAGCCAGTGTGAAAGCACATTTTACTTTTGGAGGCGCTAAACTGAACACAACCTGTTGGGAGTGCTCATGAGTGTGAGAATTCTGAAATCAATGCATTGATAATCTGTCTGCATGTTTGGTGTGGCAGCTGATGTGGTCCTGAGATCAAAGAAAATGGATGGAAGGGGAGGAGGAAGGGAGGAGCATGTCAGAAATAATTACACAGGGCTGGGTGGGTAGTTAGTTCCTCCTCTCAGACCTTTCTTGTTTTAATCTATTTAACTCCTGAAGACATACTTCATCTGACATAAACGAACACTCCCCAGATGCTATGTCTATTGCAGCTATTACAGCACCCACACTGTTGTCTGTTTTCTCTTTGTTACTTAGATAACCAGATGGCAAGATAAATGCAGTTTTCCAATACTCAGTGTCTTCGACACCATATTTCTGGTTAGTCTACATTCTATATTAGCTAGCATGGATTACAATTCGAAAAAAGCATAGCTGTCATGTCCTGGAAATCAGGTCTGATTGGCTCATTCACTACGAAAGTGTTGTGGAGTTCAGAAAAGTGTGCAGAGGCAAAAAAAAAAAAAAAAAAAAAGTGACATCAGCACATCTTTGACCAGAGATGGCAAACGTGAGCAATAAATGAATGAATGGATTTAGTATATTCTACTCTGTGTTTGAGCTCCTGGGAATGCTTGGCTTCACATGTTAGACACAGTCGTTTTATATCTAAACTCCAGCCATCGTCTAGTGTATTCACTTTACAACTGTGAGAGTGGTTGTCAAGAATCCTCTACAAATGTTCCAGCGCGATTGTTTAAACCACGTTAACTGAGCTGTTATTTTACAATAAGTGCTTGATAAGTCTGGGGGTTAGTTACCATGCTTGGCCACTGGAGGGCTATCTCATTACACAGGTTAGGCAGCAGGGTATCCCAACAAGAACCCTAACAATGGGATGTATGCTGTAAGTTGGTATACAAAACCATACGCCAGGCCCAAAGAGTGTGAAAATACTGTTTGAAGACCGAATGAAAAAATATCTTTCTGCTGAAAATGCAATATGGACGATTTTCCAGGGTTGAGGAGTAACCAGTGGCGACCTCAGAGTCTAACACAATGGGGTGATGAGACAGGATGGGGCATACCTGAGATCTCATGCTGTCGCAGCTCATTGTACTTGTAGGCCTGTTCCATTGGCTTAATGGAGGAGTGGTAGATCTTCCTCAACTTCTGCAGGGCAGCTGAGAGAGGGAGCAGAGTAAGCACAGTAAACTCTGGATGCGTGAGGACGTCCTTTTTTTGGAAGACAATTTCTCAACCAAGCATGCACAACTTGCCCATCTTCCAAGAGTGCACACCCAAATGCACACACCTGCATAGTGTCCAGCGTTATCTTCTGAGGCAAGCCTCAGGGTGTCCTCAATGTGTGAGCGGTCTCTCAGGATGGACGAGAGCACATCCTCCTCTTCCTCTGTTGGAAGTCATGAGTGGATTAGAATCTCAAGCATAAATTTCATTCAGAATTCCCTTTAACGGGGATTAGGGTAATTGCACTGAATGGAATGTAGAATTCTCGACTGTACTCAGCAGGGATCAGAAGCTAGTTGCCATGATGAGACAGGTGTACTAAAACCAGCAAACGTCCTCATTGAAATGTACTGCACTGTCAACCATGCGGGACACTTAAGCCAAAACATTTTTAGAGCATATACAGAAAATTCATCACTCGACAAAGACTAAAGACAGAAAAGACCTTTCACAACATCAAAACAGTAGCGCTTTGGCCAGAAAATCATGCATCCAATCAAGCCAATCATCCAATGACCAGAGGTTTGCCTTAGGTGCACCAACCACAGTAAAGATCATCCAGCACTGTTTAGTTCACTGTATAACCACCCAAAAACTTTCTCTAGGCTGTGCTGTTGCCAGGTTTGGGAAAATGAAACATCCATATTGAAGAAGAAGAAAGAAAGAAAGTGAAAGAAAGAAAGAAGAAAGAGAGTGAAGTGATTGTCACGTGATACACAGCAGCACAGCACACAGTGAAATTTGTCCTCTGCATTTAACCCATCACCCTGAGTGAGCAGTGGGCAGCCATGACAGGCACCCAGGGAGCAGTGTGTGGGGACGGTGCTTTGCTCAGTGGCACCTCAAACCACGAACCTTCGGATTACGGGGCCTCTTCCTTAACCGCTAGGCCACCACTGCCCCACAATGCCATTGGTTATCAATAACCCTGTGCTTGTTGATGTGTGTATCATAATGACAACTTGTCACTTTTCCAGAACTAATTTCTGATTAAGGTCTAATTTCTGATTAGTACAGGAAGTACGCATGAAAGTTAGAAACCATAGTTGTTTGTTTTTTGGTCGAATCAATCATATATCTGGCAACACAGCTAAATAATTATAGTGCCATGGTCTATCCTCTGAGCAGTGAGTGGCATAAATAAATGCTCTGCATCTCAGGCCTCCATGCTCTTTGGGTGACTCCTCCAAATTTAGACCTTAGTTCAGTGCCCATACTCAATTCCCATGGTGCCCATGATGCCAGCCCTCTGTGCTCCGAGCAGCAGACATAAATGGAAAAAACCACAGGCCGCTCTGTTGCTTTATCACTGATTCTCTTCAGAAATGGACAAAAAGGGGCAAGACCAGGGTTGATGTATGATCACAGGCTTGATTTGTAATGACACTCATTGTTCAGATGGCACGTTAGAGCACAATCTAAAAATAGGTAACAAAAGAGGAGTCTATTTATGAGCAGTTGCCATGGTCTCGCAAAGGTGGGATGGACAGAGTCTGAGGGACTCCCCAGTTCATAACACCCCCAAAACAGGGAACAACCGTCTCCCTGCAGCAATCGGAGGTCATGGGCTTGTCAGGGGTGTCTCCTTATCGTGTGTACTCGACTTGCGCCTGTCAATCTTCACTCAAGGCAGGGACAGCACTAGCACTGACTCTGACTGAAGCGTCATTGCAGAACAGGTTCTGTGTTTTCAGCGTGGAACATTCGTTGTTGTTGTAGTTGTAATTGAAACTGTGATTGGTTGTGCTTATTGATGCTTGGTTATCTGTTGTTATGGTCATTGTGTTGTAGTTGTTGAGTATGCCCGTGCTGCAGTTTCTGAAGCTCTGTGCCAGTTGTGTCTTTTGTGTGTGTGTGTGTGTGTGTGTGTGTGTGTGTGTGTGTGATGTGGTGGTTGCTGGGCACGAAGCATGGCTCACGTCTAAATTTAGACATAGTCGGCAGATCGCACTGATTCACACCTCCATAACCTGGGAGCATGGAGGATTTCTCACGGCCAGAGATTCCAGACAGAACTCAGGAGCTATAGTGTGTGTTTGGGGCGCAGCGCGTGCACATGCGCCGCTCTGCATTTAAGACCATGATGTTAGAAATGCTGACAAGCTCGGCCAACTGAGGCGGAAGCTTCGTCTTGCACAGAGCTTTAGCAGATGACTGGCAGGCAGCACATTTTCATCCATGCCATTCAACATTTTGAAAGAAGGTCTGCATTCCGCTATCGCATGCCAAAGAAATGTAATTTGGGGAAAATTTACTAAAAATCCAAACATACAGACTTTACAGGCTTTATTTTCATCTGACCTGTAATACAGACCTATAAATTCCAAAATCTTTCATCGAAAAAAAAAATGTGAGAACACATGGCAGCCAAAATAGCACTCAAGCAATACAGCTATGAAGCAGCTTTCTGTAAAAGAAATTAATATTGTTTAATATTCTCTTTTAAAATCCAAATTACAATATTAGTGAGAGCTGGCTGTGATAGTATGGATCGTTAGTGACTCGGTCCACTTGAAGCCACAATACAATAATTGACTGCTTAATATGTAAAAAAGAAGGAGATTAAAATGTCCCCTTTCATAAAGAGTTAAAGCGATCCCTACTGAACTACTGAATTATGGTATATTTTTTACATTAACCGTGATTGTAAAAGTGCATGTCATTTTGTTTTTTGTTGTTTCCCTCTGTACCTGTTATTTCACTTCCTGTATTTGGCTCTTCTGCCTCAGAACTATCAGTGGGACTGTCTCCACCTTTGTAGGAAAAGAGAACAGCCATTTAATCTCACTTACTTGTAGGTGTAAAAAAAAGTTTCTTCATTTCGATAAATGTTTTTGGTAGGTGAACTGTACACATTAATATAAATGTATACATTGGCACATTAAAAGCCTTAAATGTTTACTCTAATTTATTGATATTTCCCCTGCTGTACCTGTCATTTCATTCTCTGTACTTGGTTGAACGTGGAGTGTCACCTCTGGGTCAGAACTAGCACTGGGGATGGGATTGTCTCCATCTTGTTGGGAAAAAAAGAGAAAAGCTTTTTAAGTCTGTTTCCATGCAGTTTAAATGTTTTTAATGTTAAATGTGATAGACTAATCATGTCATGGCAGTGCCTTTTGAGCTCAAGTACTTTCACTCTTTGCATGTAATGTGTTTCTTATGGGGAAGTCATTAACCAAAAAGTAATAAACAGTTTTAAATATACTCTTCACTATCAGCTGATCTGGATAACTGTGCCCACTATCTGTCTCAGATGCACTCTGCACATGCGCAGACCCAGCCCTGATTCTAGAAAGAACCGGAATGTAGCTAAGAATGACTCTCAGCTGTAGGGGATCCATCTTACTGTCTGGCATTAAGCACCCCCTCTACCCTTCGAAAGACCCTCTCCTACCCTTCGCCTGTTACGCTAAAGTGGAAGCCACGTGGAAGTAGCTGGGTCTTCCCAGAATGCTCATGTAACCTAACCTTGTCCAGCCCGGGACGCTGAGCCAGACACAGATGAATATCGGCCAAGTTCTGGAATCTGATTATCACTTATCAGGATAACACAACCACTGGGCCATATTTATATACACCTACACACCGGCCTGCAGCACACTCAGAACAACTAAATATGTAATTTAAGATGGTTATAGAGAGCACTATAGACAAAGACTGAGTCAGCGAAGATGCACCAGCCCTGTACCTGAAGAGCAGAGGAATGACTGTGTTTGAAAGCAGTGCCACAGAGAAACTGTATCCTACAGGGAGTAGATTGGATAAAGCCATTCTGTCTCGTTGTGTTATTTCTTATGTTGCATGATTAACATACAGCTTACTAATATAGAAATGTGGTGGAATGAGTTATAATTATAAATAAAAAGTTATAATCAGTGTATTATATCTGCACAACAACTAATCAAGCACAATCAGTGAACGTTGGTTTAAACTGGACCAACCTGTATTCCATGTAATGAGAAAAGGCAATGGTATTTAAATATGCTTGACCTTTGACATTGTTCAGTGACCTATGGCATTAGAGGTGACTCACTTCTGCAAGAAGAAGCCAGGTAATTAGAACCAATCCAGTTCTGCTCTACTCATTTCCTTAAAAAACAATATTAATGAGACCCCAGTCATTTTTCAGCTTAGGACATTCATGACCAGAATAGAAGCTAAACTGAGCTCAATTCATAGTGAGGAAGTGTTGGGTACCCACAGTGGACACAGTTAACCCTGACAGCACCAGGTGGGTTTGTTCTTTCAGTCCGTTGCCAGGCAACCAAGTTCCATTTGGGTAACACATGGTTGAAGTAATATTTAGACAGAACTCCAGCAGCTGTGGGATAATGGGTAAATTACATGATGCTGGGGAATGCTGGGTAGGAAGTAGGGTGTCAGTCCCGACTGAAGAATAGGTTAAAGGGGAAATCAGCTTTAAATCACAATTTCTGCTGTCTTCTGAAATTCAGCGACATTTCAATCGAAGATTTTTTTTAATGGGAGTTTTTTTCAAATAGACACAACTGCTTACTGATAATTAATGAATACATTTATTAGCAAACATACACCTGCATCATTCAGTGGAGGTCTGGAATGGGCCTAGCAATCTATACAATATGAGTATTCATTAATAATAACTGCATTTACTTACTCACTCACTATCCATAACCGCTTATCTTAATGCCGGAGCCCATCCTGGGACACTATTCACACACAAGTCACTCACACCTTGATTGAGAGTCAACATTCCATATAGTGTGCATGCCTTTGGGTGGCGGGAGGAAACCAGAGAGCTGTGAGGAAACCCACGCCAACAAGGGGGGAGCATGAAAACATAAAGCTGGAGCCGGAAATCAAACTCCTGACCATGTGACCCACAGCAGTCACTGTTAAACAGAAATACAAGACTGTGTTCTGCTTTGCTGTACCCAATATGTAAATTAGATTAACATGATTAATGAGGTGAGTTTTGAGAAGAGGGATTTAGTGTTCACACAAACACGTACACTTGTGACAGGGCCAGGGGAGTTCCTCTGAAGTCTGCTGAATGGTCTACAAGAAAACATGAGCTACAGTAGAAGTAGAATTTCATCAAACAAGTTCACTGCTGCAGTCGGAAATTAAACCAAGTGCTCTACAAATAAAAGTGGCAAGCGTTTAAAATCTTACTGTCAAGTTTTGCCTGAATAAAGGTTGCTGAACTAAGCTGAGCAAATTGCTGACTAATATGTACTAAAGACTGTCTTTTGATTAATTTAATACACCCCTCATTACAGTTGGGGCCTGTGTCAGCAAGCTATTCAGGGCAGTTTGGTTGAAGGGGGTTGGTTGCCATGTTTTAGAACAAATATAGCTCCACAGTGGCAGAGGGCCTGATTCACAAATGACAATTGTTTCATTGAGTCTATGGTTTTGTTAAAAGGGAAATTTATACAAATATACAACTGAATAATATAAATACTCACGTTATCTTCACTGTAACTGAGTATGAATTATCGCATGAATTTGACATGACCTTGTGCATAGGGATTGACACCATTTGAGATTTCAATGGAAGCTTTGCTAAGACTCAGTTTCATGGGATTAAAGACTAAGCAACCCCACCAGCCACAGAACCGTACCAGGTGGAATTGTCTCTGTGGGAAAGGCTGTAGGGGACATATGAGATCATTTTTAGGATGTGGCAGAAACGTCATGGCAGGGGTACACGGGACTTGCATGGCCTTTCGAAAGGCACAAGGTCACCTTGAATGAGCGACTCATCTGTTCTTACAACTTTCTTTTTTTTTGGCACGGCATCCCAGGGTTCCATGCAAAGGGGTATTCTGTGCCACATGCTAAACCATCATGCAGTCTTCTGACTGCAACAAATGAGAATAGCAATGAGAATAGCATCAGCAGAAGCATGGTAGTGATGGATGCTGTGATTAAATCATTAGAGCTACAACAGGCCCAAAAACCGATCAACAATTAGTCTACACAATCAATTTGGTCAAGAAGGACAAATTTCCAGTGCTAGGTCGGAATATGAAAACTCACTACAGAACTAGAGGATCTTGTAAACCAGCAATACGCCAGATAACATGAATCATCAAACTAGGATTGAAGTGTTTTTTTGCAAGAGTCGCAGAGACGCAACAAGAGTTTAAGAGTTATATCTAACTTGCCGACCACAATGAAAGACAATGAACTCGGCAGTGTGACCCCTAGCATTGAAGCAGAAATGTGTAGCCCAACCAACATAGCTGATCATGCACATCTAGCACTGGGCTAAATGTAACACAATGATCTCAAATCCCCAAGCGAAGGTGCTCCACGCACAGTACATAGTTATTTGTGGCTGGGGAGGTGGGGGCGTACAGTTGGTTACCCAGAATGGAACATGGCCTTTAACCCTGGAGTGAGCTGACTGGTCAGCAGCAGATTGGCCAGGAGTCCACGAAAAATGTGCAAACCAAGTCCACACACGTACTCCAGTGCCCAGCTGGTACTATACATCATTCCCAGCATGCTTTGCACTTCTTGTTGTTTGTGTTGACAGCTGATTTGTGACCACAGGGTGGTCATCAGACAACTCTTTGTACACTTTGAGCACATTTAGATGGAAATTCCCACCAGAAACTCATGATTGTTCCACCATTCTCCTCCTACCATGAAGCCAACACTTATTCCTTATGTTTCACCACCGTGAAGGTAACTTATCACTCCAGCGCTGCAAACAACTCAGCATTTCAACAACCCTAGTCACGGAGCATCTTCCTGCACTGAAAACATGAACATTTGACACTGATATCTTCACATGTCTAAAAGAGACTGTTCTGCACAGGCCGTCCACCCTCCTTTCCTCCAGCGGAGGGGCTATCTGGTGTATGCGGGGGTGCCAGGCTCAGCCTCACAGTCGCCGGCTGGAGACCCCCATGCTGGCGGGCAACCCCGCCTTACCCGATCGCACATGGCCCTATAAGGGAACAGGGAGTGTGTGGGTGGTGTGACAGTGCAGGAAAAGAGCAGCTGTAATGCCGGGGTGGGGAGGGCGGGCAGGAACAGGACGGCCTTACAGCAGCTGGTGTCTCATTACAGGACGTCTGATGGGCCTGTGAGGAAGGCCCAAGGACAGGCAAGGGTACTGCATGCTAACCGCTAACGCTTGGTGACCGCCCTCGGGCTGTCAACCCGGGGGGTTTAAACCCGGCAAACAGGTGTTACATCAGTGAGAGACAACTTATGGATCACATGCGCAATGGCCAGGTAATATAGAAACATGTCATGCAACAATTGCGTAAACAGTTCAACGATGCTAATTTGTCTTTTTTGTGTGTAACTGAGTCTGTGTGCGTTTGTTTCCATCAGCTGGTGCCATGCTACTGGACAACTGATATGCCACAAACACACATATACTTATACGTATACATATACATCTAAACATACATATACATATACACACATGCATAATTATTAAAGAATGTGAGAACAATAATTTCAGCACTGCATTAGATTACATTCTGCTTTCAGTAAAACTCATTGTGTGTCTTGAGGGTAGGTTTTATCTGAACCTTGATCTGAACAGAACTTCTGTTTTTGACCGCACACACACAAACTTCAAACACACAATTGATCTTCTATGGCCAAAATCACACAAGTGACAGTGACATCCAACAGCCCCCAGAGAGCAGGAACGTGCAAATGCCGCCCCTCCAAACAGATGGTACATTTATACCTTGAGTTCATTCCCCCTTACCAGCCCGACACTCTGCCAGCTTTATCACGATTCAAACACGTCTACCTCTCATCTGAAGATATGTCTCAATGAGCAAGTCCACCTCATGAACAGTAGCTCTCACCTTTTCTCTTTCGCTCTCGCTCTCACACACACAAACATACACACCTACAATCCCTCCTATTCCCTGTATATAATTATCATGCGAGTCCTGGGGGTAAGGGTGACATTACCTGCGCTGGTAAAAAGCAGCAGAGACAGGAAGCAGAGGAACGAGACAAAGACCTTCATTTTGCTGCCAGGAGACCGCTCATAGCTCCACACTCTTTATATATATCAGCCAGGAAAGGTCAAAGGGCACGAGTCCATCCTGGGATTGAGGGGTGGGGTCTGGCATGGATGAGGCAAATGTGTCTGGGGAGGTGACAAAATTTCAGTGTCGGTGGAGGCAGGGGGGCTGGGTTCGGTGCATTATTACAAGAATACTATACATGTGTAAAATGAAACTATGAGCTTGCGTATCGGTAAGGAGCAAATTTTTGAGTGAACTTTTTTGCATCAGGTAACACTAAGTGTGTAACTCCTATTTGTGAAGCGGTGAGTGTGTAAGTGTGTGTGAGTTTTTACGCTGTGACTGTGGAACACAGCTGACGGCCTCACTTTTATGAAAACACATGACACTGATGTCATCATTACTTTCAAACACACACAACACATCTGCCATAGTGCAAATGACTTAATATGAATCAACAAATTACTTTACTCATCATTGTTACTTATTTTCTTATTTTGTCGTACTGCTTTTCTGCTAACCCAGGTTTACTGAAGTCAAGAATTTGGCTTCTATGAAAACAAAAACAATACAACATATTTGGAGTACCTTGTTCATGTAACACAATGGGAAATGTGGTTTGTGGCAAAACCATCTGCCCCTTAGAGAACATCCATTTGTCACTGATCAGTCATATGACCACTGGAGCGAGGTGGTGTTAACATGCACTCAACAAATGAACTATACAGGATGGTAGTAGCCTAGTGGGTGACACACTCGCATATGAACCAGAAGACCCGCTTACTACTATTGTGTCCCTGATCAAGACACTTAACCCTGAGTTGCTCCAGGTGGGGGACTGTCCCTGTTACTAGTGAACTACTTGTAAGTCGCTCTGGATAAGGGCGTCTGATAAATGCTGTAAATGTAAATTAAAAATAAATGACATGTAGCAGTTATCTGTTTATATACATTCAATTGAGCTTCCAGTTTCTGAAGAATTGAAACAACATCTTGAAGTTATCTACAAGAGCTGAAGCCCCCTAGTGAGTGATCTGGGTCCCCCATCATCATTCTCAGGATCACTATATGCACTGAAATGCACTGATAGAACATATAAAATAAATATACAGTACAGGCCAAACGTTTGGACACATCTTCTCATTCAATGTGTTTTCTTTATTTTCATGACCATTTACGTTGGTAGATTCTCACTGAAGGCATCAAAACTATGAATGAACACATGTGGAGTTATGTACTTAACAAAAAATGTGAAATAACTGAAAAACATGTTTTATATTCTAGTTTGTTTTGCTCTGATTACTGCTTTGCACACTCTTGGCATTCTCTCGATGAGCTTCAAGAGGTCGTCACCTGAAATGGTTTTCCAACAGTCTTGAAGGAGTTCCCAGAGGTGTTTAGCACTTGTTGGCCCCTTTGCCTTCACTCTGCAGTCTAGCTCACCTGTACTGTATAAGTTCAGTGATCTTCCCACAAGACTGTCAAATAGTAATAGTGACACAAAGGGTTATACCATCAAAAATGGTAATTAAAAGGGTTGCCGTTATAATTCTGATGAACAGTCAGTAGAATTCTCTATTCTGTTTTAGGTAGATTTAAGTGTAAACTATGTAAACCAATTAACTGCTTTATATGTTGATTGATGTGTCAGTGAGTAGCTGTAAAATAATTTGCAGTGTGTACATCACTTTTGTATTATCAAATACCATACTGCACCATTTTGCACCACATTGTATATGGTACCTCAGATATATTTTGTTATCAGGTAGTTGGTCTATGGTTTCTCCGTATATGGTGACTCTGCACAACTGTGACACCAACACAATATTTGTTCTTTCTGGTTGCCTTCCACCTGCTAAACCTAATAATAGAAAAAATGTAAAATTGCTGTAAATCAATAATATAGGAACAATGGTATAATCTGAAACCGTTTGTCTTTTAACAGTGGCAGTTAAAACCTGGAATCCTCCAAGCATACAAGTGCACATTCTCTGTCAGAAAAACTCACTAATACACTATTAATACACTACACTATTACACTAATACACTATACACTAGGGTGGTAGTAGCCTAGTGGGTAACACACCCACCTATGAACCAGAAGACCCAGGTTCAAATCCCACCTACTACCATTGTGTCCCTGAGCACGACACTTAACCCTAAGTTGCTCCAGGGGGGACTGTCCCTGCAACTACTGATTGTAAGTCGCTCTGGATAAGGGCGTCTGATAAATGCTGTAATTAAGTAGTTTAATATGCATGTACGTACCTAATTAACTTATTTGCCAAAATGCATTAAGTAATTAGCATAAGCATGACTAATTAAGTAACTATGGTTTTATAAAGCGTTGTAAAACAATGCACAGGAAACATTGCTTACGGCACATGCGCAGTACGACGTATAAATAAAAGCCGACTTTTGGAATCTTTAGTTACCTAATTATTTCCTCAGAAAAATCGAACTAAGGCATGCAGAATCACACTAGACAGGTTCAGGTACCCCAGTGGGACCCATGACAGCAATGACCCTGATAGTACCAAGGTCAAAAAACGTCCAGTTCTTCCCGGCTGTCTGATAGCACAAAATACACATTAACCTGACTCAGATGCAGGTGTCATGGTTGCAGTGAAAAGTGAAGTGATTGGCATTGTGAAACTGTGCAGCACAGCACAGTGACACAACGAAATGTGTCCTCTGCATTTAACCATCACCCTTGGTGAGCAGTGGGCAGCCATGAAAGGCGCCTGGGGAGCAGTGTGTGGGGACGTTGCTTTACTCAGTGGCACCTTCCGGAACTGTGCTGGTTTAGACAAACCGGCAACTTTCTTACAGGTCCATTTCCTTACCTGCTAGGCCATCCACTGGCCCTGCATCTTTAAAGCTGTCCTATTGTGGTCTGTCGTCATGGCAAGGAAAGCAGGACGCATACGCAGCAAATTTAATACAAAAACCACAAGACAGGGTAAAACAATTACCAAACAACGACCCGACAGAGAACAGGGCAGCTTTACAAATGCATACAGACGAGAACAATCTAGAATCAAGGAAACACAGGATGAACATGAAACTCCGGTCCAAATCCGAAATACTCCTTCCAGACCGGATCCTGACAGTAGGAAACTTATTTGATAGAGTGGAGAACATATTTTTCAATGGTAACGGTGGCACACCATGAGAGCCCATCTGGAGTCTTCCGTATCGCAGTGTCTGTTCAATAGGCCTCAGTTTGTGTGTGGATAAACTGGTTGAAGACACAGGGACCGTCCTGTCCCCAATTCACTGTGTACACGTCAGAATATAACTCTGGATCAGTTTCCTGATGACTGCGCTAGTTGGTATATTGTGGATGATTTCAACACCACTGGTGAGCAGTTTGGAATGGTTGAAGTGGTATAGATGACCAATGCTAAGTAGTAGACCATGTGTTCAAGAAGGCGATCTACCAGTTGTGATAAAAATAATTTACTGAAAAATAATTTTCTCCAGATTCTCCTTATTTTCTTCAGAAGAATCCTTAGAGAGGTTTACCATGGTTTTCAGTGTTATACTCTATACTAAACTACATACTAGTTTGAAAATCTTCTTTCCAATGGATAAAGAATTGAAACTGCATCAAAAAGCAAAATCATTCATCTCAATAAAAAATGCCCACACAAGCATTTGTAAAAAACAAAGTACAAACTTTATTATCGACTTCACAAAGGCACAAGCCTCATTTCCCCATTTTTTTTCTTAAAAAAAAAAAAAAAAAAAAACATAATAGCTTTAACAACAATGGATCGAGCATCCAAATGAGAATAAGAAAAACCAAAAAGAAAAATGTAAAGATGAGAAGGGTCAGGATGGGAGTGAGACGGGACGGCGCCAGTCCCAGACAGACGGTCAGTGAGCGGTGAGACGGGGAGAGGGTGCGATTGCTGAATGGGTCAAACTCACAGGCGTAAGAGCTTCTTGAGGATCAGACTCTTAGAAAAGCAAGAGGCATGCCTCACTGTAGTACAGTTAAGTGCTTCTCTCTCTCTGACACACACACACACACACACACACAAACCTGACAATTTGATATGTCCTCTAGTTTTCATAAGAAAGGAAAAGGGTGGGAGAGATGGCTTAAAAAGGAAACATTTAACTCTTGAGCGCTGGATTAGAGTTCTTTTTGAACGCACAAAACCGTTACTCTTTACAGAATACTGTACACACTCACACACACAACAAGAACCTTCCAGTGAGATGGAGGTAGACGGGGCCCAATCATAAATGTTCTTAATATGTGCTGGGAGGGGGCGGGGCGGAAACGTTAAGATTAATGGTACGACGATTTCCAGACACTTCCTGGAATTAGACAGAGGCTCTGCATCCCACAATGCACCACAGAACCATTTAACGGCAAAGGACACGTACGTGCCTTTAGAGCAGTTCAGTAATTTGTTACACAGACATAAAAAAAATTAGTATAGAGCAGAACATTCTGGAATGTTACATGTTTCCCCTGTTGAATATCCAAGAGGATGCTGGGTAGCAGGGGGTGGGCGGGTTCTGAGTGACGTCTCCTCCGCCAAAATTCAGAATGCAGCCAATTCTAAGCATCTGAACGATCAGATGAACTCAAGTGCTCGTTAAGAGCTATGAGGGAGCTTACACACTTTCTAAGTCACACACACACACACACACACACACACACACACACACACACACCAGGACTGGGTAAAGGCTGGCCTTGGTGCTTCTTTATGTTAAGGCCACTGACCATAAACGGGGACCCAAACACACCTTGGTAGCGTCTCTCTCACACACACACACACACACACACACACACACAAACGCACTGCAGCATTGGTCTCCTCCCTCCAGGGGGTGGGGCTTGAGAATCTCACACACCGAGCAGCCAGGTGCCAAGACGAAGACGAGAACCGGGTGTGTGAGTGCATAGAGCGAAGGCTGCTGTCAAGTGTCAGTCGATCCATCCACGACGGCCTTCTTACACACACAATGAGAGCGCTCACTTTCAGCAGGCCAGATCTCAAGAGACCGGTGGGTCTACACACCCACCCTCCTCAGCAAAAACTTAAAAAGTAGTGCCGCACACACAACTGAGCCTGTGTGTGTGTTCGTAAGCCATCTTAAAAAAAAAAAAAAAAAAAAAATGCTGCAAGCGCACAGTATTCGAAAGGCATTAAATGTGATCTCCGCACGGGAGACACCGCCTGCCAGCTAGCTTATTACATAAGACCACAAAAAAACAAAAAAAAAAAAACACTAACAAGCTGGAGACTAAAGTCAGGGATCTCTCTCTCTGACACGCACGCTTATAAAGGTTCTATAAATGTGAGTGTTTCTGTGGCGGCTGAGACTGACATCACCAGGAACCCAGCCCAGTGAAGACCGACCACCCACCCACACACACACACACACACAGATAAAGATAACGAGAGATGAATAATGAAGAAGAGAACGAATATGTGGATAAGTGCATTGTCCAGCTCCCCTCTGCTGCTGATCCACCGCCACACAGCAACACACACTCTGCAGAAGCTGCTGGTGCTCGTGTGTGGACTTTTTTTTTTTTTTTTGTCGTTGTTGTTTAATTCTAACTGGACTTTTAGGGACCAGCTCCTCCCAGGAAGTGGAAAAAAAAAGTTGAAAGGAACAGAGGCGAAAGCAAGAGCTCACAGTGCAGAATTGTACTGAACCGGCGGGGATGGGAGGAGAGGTGACAGAAGGAGAGGAGAGTCCAGTCTAGAGTCCCACCAAAGAACGAGTGTGTGGATGCCTACAGCGGTAAGGACTATTCTTTAGTGTGAGTGTGTGTTTTAATGTAGGGACTGTGTAACTTTGTTTATGGGGTCCAGTTTAGTACGAGGTCAAAACTAATCACTGATAGGTCTGCCGTGTCCAGGCATCTGTGTGTGTCAGTATGTGTGTGTATGTGTTTAGGGGTGGCACCCCTCTACCGCTGTGCCCGTATGTATGTCTGTATGTCTGCATAAGTATGTGTGCGTGTACGCCTGTGTAACAGAGCGCATCAGGGCAGTGAACAGTCTTCAGGGTCTTCGTTGTCAGAAGCAGTGTCGGACCCTGCAGGGTCTGATAGGGTACGTGCCGGTGTGACGATAACCGCCCGCCTCTGCTCCTCCTCGGGCATAGACCGTTCCTGCGTCCCCTCAATGTGCTGAATTGCCTATGGACAGGTGAGAGGAGGTTATGCAACCACCTTATGAAAGTCGGTGAAAAGTTCTGCAACTCCACACCATGTGATACTTCACCTGCACGATGGTGTCCAGGTTCTGCCGAGATGTAGACGCCGTGTTTATGACGGAAGTGGGGCCCATAGTTACCACGGTGACATGATGCGAGGGAGGGGGAAGTGCAGGGGCGGGGACTATGACAGTGGGGTGATTTGTGGGTGTAGGAGGAGTAGGAGGACCAAGCACCTGAGGAACATACAGACGTGAAGTTTGAGTCATGAACACATCGTGACACTGCTGCCCTCTGGTGGTGACTTTTTACCCTCTACCCATTTCTGTTCCCCATAAATTCATACATGTACAGGAAAATTGGAATAATAAAAATGATTATTATTGGATTGTCATGGTGTCTAAAACACCAGTTTATGAGTCCCAAGTTTACGGCTAAAAAAAAAGCACTTAAACACAGGAGCAACGGACTTGCAGTGTGTCTGTGATGCAACTACGTCTGGATGTGTCTTTGTTTCTTGGGTATGACTATATTAAACTATTTAAACACACACTGTACCATGTGACATGTAGTTCAGTTTTTTTTTGTTGTTGTTGTTTTTTTTAACATAGATTTAATCTTCACACCATTGTGCATACAGGGAAGTATTTATTTATAGAGTCTGTATACAGTCTGGCGTGTTTACCTGTGTGTTCTCTTGCTCCAGTTGTTCCTGTTGTTGCTGCAGTCGTAGTAGAGTTTGGGTTTGCTGCTCCTGTACCTGCTGGGCAATAACCTTTAGCTTCTCAGGATACAGGTGTGCATCCAGAGAGCGAATCTAAGCAGGCGCACACAAACATAGTCAGCGTCTCAGCAATAAACACAGAACGTTAAACCGTAAATATTAAAACGACACAGATCTAAAATGTAACATGTGCAACATCACACGCCCACCTGCTCCTCCAGCATCATTCGAACGGAGCGCTCTTTATCCAGCTGTTGCCGCAGCTCGATCATCTCCCGCCGGAGGTCTTCCACTTTCTCCTCTTCTAAAATCTCGGGGGAACCAATGCCCTCATCCTGCTCTTCGGCACGTCGCCTCTTTGGAGAGGAGCCACTGAACTCCTGGGTGACAGAAAGCCGGGTGTCATTTTCACTGGGAGCCTTCTAACGCCGGGAAAGCTGGTTGTTCACACATCCTGATCCACACACATCTAAATTAGACCAGTAATAGCTTTTGTGGACCACAAGGAGGCGATAGGAAGCCATTTGCCTCGTATAACAATGATACCCCGATCACCTGCGAACTCGTTTTCATGTTAGCTTTCTGTATACCGCACTTATCCGCATGTTTCCGATTATCAGAGCGGTAATAAGGAATACGCTCGTGTCACCAACACACCTGAATGAAGCGCTTGAGCTGAGTGTTCTGCTGCAGAAGCCGCGTCTTCTCCTGCTCCAGAGAAAAGATGTACTCCGCTGTCTGCTGCAAGATGGCCGCCTAGGGGAAGGAAAGACGAGAGGAGTGAGGCAAACTCGACAACGCCGAGTCCGGCACAAGCACACGCAGCGGTTGTCGCCGGCGGTGGCCTCACCTTGCTGAGCTTCTCCCCGTCACTGTGAGGAATGAGTGTTTTGAGCGACTGGAATCCGGCGTTGATGCTCTGCATGCGCCTTCGCTCGTTGCTATTGGCGATTTCGCGGCGAATGCGCCGCTCCTGATCCCGTGCCGTTTCTGGGGTGAGGGGGATGTTTGCTAAACTGTGTTAAAATATAAAAAAATAAGAATTCCAGTTAAAGCCTCGTCACAGTGTGTATGAGTGCATTAGGATGTACGAAACAACCAGAAAAAGAGTCAGTGACTCAATCATGACTCAAGTTTGACATTATATGTAGGTTGGGTTAAAAGTTTAAAAACCCTGTCCGCTGCTTCCATTTTCAATTGAGACAGCAATTTCTTACTGACAATAACAATGGTATACACACTAAAAAGAACCTTGCAGAGTCCAGGAAACCACAAGTGCATGCTCATGCAGGCAAGTGATTCTTTCCCCCCCCCATTTGTGTGGTCATGCAGCTGTAGGAAAAGGTGGCCGGAGTCTACGTTAAACATCTCTAAACTTCACTTCAAAATATGAAACACTCACATAACTCAAAGACCTAAACTAGCCTACTTATACAAAACAAAACCTCAACCAATACAGCTTCTCTAAGCAGTACAGTGGCTTTCCTCTCGGCTGTGATTGTTATCAACAGCAGTTGTGGTGTGAAAGAACATATAACAAATAATACTAATAAGAGGAATTTATTTGTGCAAGCTATATATGCTACTATATATGTTATCAGAGTAAGTTGTAGTACTTGGAGAGCCAAAAATGTTCTATAGTGGTACTCATTGTGGGAAGTAGTTCTAGCAACAGTAGTAATACATTGATATATTTCTGGTACAAATCCATTAACTTTTTTGCGATAGGTTAATGTTCTCACCCATAGGAGTCCATGAAAATTTTAATCTCTTTTAAAGGGGTGTGTCGTGTTGTGTGGGTTCACATACATATTATACACGTTAATGTCATCTGCCGATAGAATAGAAACGAAGTGGAGCTGACTCCACTTCCCAGAATGCACCGGTCAAAGCCGTCTCTCTCCTGCGAAAACTCCATTTCCCACAATGCCCCGGCCACTGCTGTCTTTCTCCCCTGCGAGGGAAGGGTGCCGACGCATTGATGGGCCTTCCACGGCATACACACCCCCTTATTAAAAATACAATTAAACAGCCCTCGCACTCGCTCTTCTACACGTGTGCGCCCCTCGTTTCACGCCACTGCGAAATAAATCTGCGAGTTCGAGTCCTTCCTGCCCCGCGCCACGGCGTCGGGGAAGCGCTAATTCCCACCCTCCGCCATTACAACAATGCGCCCGAGCTGCTCCGCCGCTCCATGCGGCAGCGTGGTCGTGCGGCGGGCGGCGCAGAAGCGAGGCTTCGGCCCGAACGGCGCGATTCGAACGCGCGCTTCTCCGAGCCGCGGCGGGGAAGCCGTTCGTTTGGCTGCCGTTCGGGCAAAATTGCGACGTTTGAAGAGCACGACGCCAGCCGAAGCCACAAGCATGGCCGCACTGGCCGCGATAAGTTCTCGGCGCACACAGCCCACGAGCCCGTAAACACGGACGGAAGTTCATGCACCGCGGGCGCCCGAAGCGCCGCGATTTCCACCCGCCTGGCGTCGAATTTTGGCCCGTCGGCGCCTTGCGCCATGTGGCGGGGGGACAAAACGACGTGATTATAGCAGAATAGCGATCGGCAGCGTGGTGCGCAGGAGACCACGTGGTTTGTGTTTGTTACACGCAAAATGCATCGATTTGGCCGACAAATGTGCCAAAGTGGCCCCGCCGGACGCCTCCCCGGTGCCTTTTACGTGTTTCCCCCTGGCATTTTGGGACACAGATCGGGCCGGGACCGATCCCGCTCCGTAGCGCTGGCTGGTGTACACAATAACATCCCAATCCGAGCGAGCATGCTTGCCATAGCCTCTTCGCGGGAACAGGAGGAACGTGGCCCCGATCTTTTTTTTTTCTTTTTTAAAAAAATATATACATTTATTATAATAAAAATTAAAAGCATGCATACACACCTGCACAGTCCGCCGATCACCTCTTTCTCCGTCTTTCTGAAATGTTGCAAGGAGGGCACCTTCTGGGCTGGTACCATGAAATACTCCATGCTTTCCTCCCCAGTTTTTTTTTCTCTCCCCCAGACCGAGATCTCTCTCTCTCTCTTTTGTTTTTTTTTTTTTTTTCAATCAGGAAAGAAGAGAAAAAAAAACCCACATACATACATATACGGAGCGAGATATTTAATATATAGACGCGCCGCTCCCGGACGTAGGAGATTTATTCGCGCCGACGCAGCCGTGGAAATGCCCGTGCGCTCCGTGCGCGGTGCACAGGAGTGTGTTCGCTGCTCGCAGTTGTAATGTTACTCCACTTCCAGCTGACGGGGTTCCCTCGGTGTGTGTGTGTGTGTGTGGCTCGCCCTCCCTCGCTCTCTCGCTCGCCCGCTCACTCCCTTTCTACGTGTGTGTGCGTGTGTGTGTGTGCGTGTGTGTGTGTGTGTGCTTGCAGCTGATCGGATGTCTTTCAAGGCGGGAAACAGCTGGTAGGAATCACACAGCACCACCAAGAGCCTCCTTTCGCACACGCAGGGGATACGCGCGAACAAAGAGCCGCTTCCACCCAAATCTCTCCTCGACAAAATTTCTGTGCGATAATAATACAAATAACAACAATAATAATTAATAACAACCATCGTCATAATATTGTAATAGAGCATGAATTGGCTTATGTGGCCAGAGTGACACGTCGTGAAAACGCCTCGCGTGGAAAAGCCGTCGCCCTTTTAACCACGCGCCTATAAGGAACAAATAAAGAGGCTATAAACGAGGGATTAAAAGGAGAAAACGGGCCGATCAGCTGACGGCCTGGCAGCCCTCACCACAACAGCGGCGAGGGGAGGAGGAGGAGGAGCGCGCAGCGCGCAACCATTTTGGGTGCATGTGGGAGTAGGAGGACCCAGCGCCGGGCAACTTAAAGGAATAGTTCGGCCATTTTCGACATGCCGCCGAGCGAAGTGTGGCTCCGCGATCCCCCCCCCTGTTTTTCCCCCTCCGCCGTGGCGGGGCGGCGCAACGACGGGAGAACGTTGCGATTGTGAATGATCGCAGACCTTTTCTGCCACATCCGATGGCGGATTAAAGGAAGCGCTGTTGCAGGAAGCGTAAAAAAAATAAATATACATGTACAGCACAGGCCAAAAGTTTGGACACGCCTTCTCATTTAATGTGTTTTCTTTATTTTCGTGACCATTTACGGTGGTCGATTCTCACCGAAGGCATCAGAACTATGAATGAACACATGTGGAGTTATGTACTTAACAAAAAGTGGAGACCTGGACTCCACAGTCACCGGACCTGAACCCAATCCAGATGGTTTGGGGTGAGCTGGACCAACAAGTGCTAAACACCTCAAGACTGTTGGAAAAGCATTTCAGGTGACGACCTCTTGAAGCTCATCGAGAGAATGCCAAGAGTGTGCAAAGCAGTAATCAGAGCAAAGAAACTAGAATATAAAACATGTTTTCAGTTATTTCACCTTTTTTTGTTAAGTACATAACTCCACATGTGTTCATTCATAGTTTTGATGCCTTCAGTGAGAATCTACCAACGTAAATGGTCGGGAAAATAAAGAAAACACATTGAATGAGAAGGTGTGTCCAAACTTTTGGCCTGTACTGTATATCAAAATGAGAATAATGACTTCTAGAGCTACTACAAACAGACCAAAAACACAGCGTCCTTTTACCGTAATTTCTATTTGCTGTCGATTAAAAAGTTTATCTTGGTTACAGGCCCTGATTAATCAGGATTAATCCATTTTTTTTGTTGTTTTTTTTGGAACATTAAAAAATTACACGTGTGATCCTGGAATACAAAAATGCATGGCACTTTCTTCCCTGAAAACTGTGAATCACAATACAAACACACCTCATGAAAGGAATCACACGCGTGCATAAATATAACATGAACATTGTCAATGTGGTTGCGACATGTAGGCGTAAACCTACAGCCAAGATGCAGTGCGTTTCAGCCAGGGCAAAGACAGACATGTGAAGGGGCCACATGGAGGCAACAGAGGTGGGAAATGGGGGACAACTGAACATCCCTGCTCACATGATAACTAAAGACATAAAAACTATATCAAATATATTCAAAACCAACAATCACACTATCGCCAGTTATGTTACAATATGTTGTAAAAAAACAAAAAATTCAGTATATGAAATGGTAGTAGTCTGGTAACACACTTGCCTATGAACCAGAAGACCCAGGTTCAAGCCCCACTTACTACCATCGTGTCCCTGAGTGTCTCCAACCGGAATGACTCTGTGACTACTGATTGTAAGTCGCTCTGGATAAGGGTAAAGATAAATGTAAAGATAAATGTAAATGTAGTATATAAATCTATGAACTGCACAAAATGTAATATTTGTTGACTGTCATATATTACATATAAGAACATATTTAAAATATTGCCTTGTAAAATGTATCAGATAGATTTTATATTGTTTCTATTTATTGCAGTTACATGCTGTTGTATTCCATCACATCCCAACTCCAACTGTAGTGCTTTTGTGTTATATTTTTTAAAATAGTGCCTGTGTAAAATTAAGCAATAACACATGGACATGAATGCTAATGAATATGTACTGTATTTGTTGTAGATTAGTGCATTAGAATGATTACAACAAAGGGACTTTTTAAAAAAAAAATGTAAATGACTTTTGTGACTAAAACATCTTGTTCACCAATCAGAGGCAGTGGTGGCCTAGAGGGGCGGTAGTGGCCTAAAGGGGCAAAGGTGGCCTAACGGTTAATAAAGTGACCCTGTAATCAGAAGGTTGCCAGTTCGAATCCCGATCTGCCAAGGTGTCTCTGAGGTGCCACTGAGCAAAGCACCGTCCCCACACACTGCTCCCCATGCGCCTGTCATGGCTGCTCACTGTTCACTAAGGGTGATGGTAAAATGCATAGGACACATTGTGTCACCATGTGATGTGCAGTGTTCACGACAATCACTTCACTTGTAAGAATTTTCATTTTCTGCTGTGATCCAACTGTTCCTAAGCAAGGTCATTCAGGTAGTAGTAGGTCATGTGATGTTCCGACCTTTAACTCAGCATAAGATTTAATGGAAGATCTTTTAATATAGTGTGGAGACTGTACGTAAACGGGTGGAAAGACATTCAAGGATGTGTGTTAATCTAAAATATATAGGATATGAGTGCTAATATATACATATATCGATGCCTTTCACGTTCATGTGCGCTCGATATCGTTTGGTTTCTTTAAACTCTATTGAATTTTAACATCTCATTGGAAGCGTTGTTCTGAACTGGTGATACTTGTATAAGGCGTGTTGCACGCATGTTGCACGCATGTTATTCGCATCTGGGATCCGCGACGCGCCCCCTAGCGGCACCACAGCGGACCAGACCGGGACTAGTCTGTATCTTCCCCGTACACTAGGTGGTGTTCGACAAAACAACATTTCCTAGTTAGCTGGATAATTCACAATAAGACTTTAGATAAGGAGCATTCCTATTGGACAGAAATACCGATGTGTGGGACACCTTTCGGGTATTTCAGAGGAAATTATTGTCTTGGATCATTTTTAAAAATTAATTAATTATTTATTTACTGACAACATATTAGTTTTTTATTCATACAATGGGATTAAATAATCCGAGGAAAATAAGTGAAGAGAACAAACAGTGTTTAAATGGTCATTGCTAAAAAGTGGCTGATACACCTCATGCGCTGCGAATACTGCACGTCATGCAAATAAAACGAAGTAAATAAAGTACGAGGCTCTTACGGAGGTAATACGTGAAAAGTGAGGCGACCGAGGCCATTTCTGATGAAATGTGGTGTAAAACGGCTCTTATGCAGCATTCTATAAAAAAAAAAAAAAAAAAAAAAAAAACGGGCTGGGGAGGGCCGGGAGAGGCCGAGCTCTGGAGCCGAGCCCAGGACTGCCCACGGAGGCTGGGCGGAGCGGCAGACATGCGCTGAGCTGGCAGGGTCCGGGCTGCTCCCCTCTGCGCCCGAAAGGAAACGGGAGACACGGACGCGGAGCGAAGCCCCAGACGCGGGCGGGCGGCCGAGCAGCGCACCACCGCGACGAGGCCCGGGGAGGAGGAGGAGCGCGACATCCGCCGACATCTCGCCCCCGCCGCCGAGACGACGACGAGCGCCCCCGCGGGCGGCGCCCACCCGACTGGCGTCGCGATTGAGCGATGCGCCCGGAGCTCCGCGGCACGTCGACGGCGAGACGCGGTTTTGTCGCGCTGCGCGACCAGCGGGGCACAAGTGTTATTATGCTGCAGACTCTGCGGTTTTTTAACCGCTGCCTCCACTGACGGGGTTTCGGGAGGGAAACATTTTTTTTTTAATTGACAAATAAAGAAAACGTCCGGGCCTCTGTGAAACAGACATCTTTTTTTTTTTAATTATTATTTTAAAAAGACTTTTTTTTTTTTTTTTTTTTTTGCTGCTTCCTTCTCGAAATTGTGAAGATAATCCGACAATGGTCTGACAATCGACTGCTACTCGACAATTGATTTTTTTTTTCTCCTCTTCTATGTGACAACGACTCATCAGCAAGCCTACCTCTAGAATAATATAAATAATCATAATAACCATAATTAAACGTATATATACATAAACGACTGTCGCCGAGGAGGCTTCTTCCGTCGGAAAGGGGGAAAAAATAACAGCCGGGCTGGAGGTAAACTTCAACCTCGGCCATTTCCCGAGGATTTCGCCGGAGGTAAGCCCTCGCCTTCCCGCCGACGCGCCGCGCTCGTTACGGTTCCGCGGTGACCTATTTTCCCCTCCGTGCGAACGGGCGCACCGGCTGAGCCGCCGACGGCCGCGGTCGTATATTCACCGCGACGTTCCCGGCCCGGGTCCTGCCGGGTTTTACGTCCTCGCCCGCCACCCTTCACCTGTGCGTCAGGTGCGAGGCCTCTCCGGCCAATCAGAGTCCACGGCCGCCTAATTAATTGCCTGGCGAACACGAAAACCCGGTCCGGACCCGCGTCCGACCTCCGCGAACTGGGATTTATCAGAAAGCAAACTAAGAACGTTGCCTCTGTGTTTTAATTTAGGGTTGTGACAGAAACGTCGAATCAACGTCAACCCAAGTTGCCTCGGTCGTTGCCTGCTCCGAACTTAACAATTGGGTTTCGACGCAGATTCTGTGCTACCTGACGACATTTCAGTCTTGTTCCTGTCTGGTTTTTCCGATCAGGACAACTCTGGTGGGGTCAGTTGGTCGATTGCCGAGTCCGTTGGTCTCCTAGCTGTTGATGGAGACGCACAGACTGCGGCTTGTACAATGAGACCTGTCTCTCCAGATCTCGGGCCCCGAACGAGACAAACCAATTACCGCTCTATCACGGTTGTTATCACAGGCACGTTGGCGATGTGCGGGGGCTCGGTCCTGGATAAAAAGCTTTTTTTTTTTTCCCCCTCCCCTCTGTCCCACCCCGCTGCCCAATTAGGCTCCCCCAGTGTCCCTGCGCCTTAATTGTGAGCGCAGGGCTGAGACTCTGGATGCCAGCCTGCCCTCGTTGGCCACCTCCCGTGGGCCCGTTGACACAAAGAACGGCAGTGAGCGGAGAAAACCGCAACTGAGACAGCCGCGAAAAATAAACAGCGTGCAGTCGCACGCACGTGATGGGACAGCCCAGCTGTGAGGGGCGGGGGTCGCCGGTGCGCTGGGTGGAGGCCCTGGAAAGCTGGCGGAGGGCACCCGCAGGCGTCATCATACACACGTCATTAAAGGGCCCTGCGCCCCCCGAAGGTATAGAGGTGAGAGGTGACGGGGCGCGGCAATCCTGCTTTTACATAGCGTACGGCAAACGGCATGGACCGGCGCCATTTATCATCTCAGCTCAGTTTACAGTGCTTTAGACCTGGTGAATGAATTTTTGCACGGTAGACATGCCAGCTGACCGGCCTTTTCCGTTATTGCCAACAGCCCCTGGGTTATGTCAAGTTGCCACAATTCGCACCATTGTGGGTTTTAGCGGCATTTCAACAAGTGGAGGACTGAATGAAAAAAACAAACCAGTTTCAGGTCTGTATCCTGACCTGTCTGGATGTCCCGTGAAGGCAGCTCTGTCACCTGATCTGGGAGGGGCAGGTATTGACCTGCCTGCTCTTGCCCCGAAGGCAGATTGGACATTTCTTTGGACATATGCCTCAATGTGCCCATCCCAAATATTTCCTGTGCATTGTTGTACTCTTTGACCTGGTGTGGTTTGGCGCGATGCTTCCTAACTGTGCTGACAGTGTGTATGAGTTTGGCCGGTGGTCTTGTGGTCCCTGCTCAGGACCGTGCTCTTTTCCTGATAGAATGGAATGGGTCAACGTGGCTTTGATGGGACTAGTCTCACCTCCAGGCATCTTGATCTCAAGAGTGCCTTCAGGTAGTTTTCCAACACAGTTGTAGCTTGATAATGCAATGCAACGTCTGATTAGAATTAATTGAACAGTAAAAATCCCAAGGATCCCAAGGCCTAGCTGTATTTGTAACTTGCAAAAACTGGAAGTAAAAAAAAATTGATGGTCTTCTGGTCCTGAGCTGAATTCTGGCTCTGGAGGTACCAGCAGTCCAATGAAGCTGCCGTATGGATCGTAGTTGTAACTGACACTCGATAGAGGGGCGGGGCTTCAGTTTGTTAGACAGATGTATATGTAGATAGATTATTTACTCCAAGACAGATTTGCTGCTTTAAATTGACTTTATCGAGTTCCTAGGAGGTAATGACGGGCGCGAGGGTTTTATTGCATCACATACAGGCATGGCTGGATGCTGTCAGCCTTTCAGGGGAGTTTCCTCATAGACTCATATAGAAAATGTTTAGCAAGTTCAGGCAGTGCTCCAGACTATGAAGCTTTTTTTTATGGCCCCATTAATGCCTTTACTGGACACCATATGGCGGGTCTGTAGATACTGAATTTTCCTTTTTACCACCTTCCCCATGTAGTTGGACAGTAGCATGGCCTAAGCTGCAGAATCGAGCCAACGAGAGGCTTTTTTCATCATCTGATCAATTAAAATGTTTCGACAGCAGCAGTGCAGCACATCAGGAACACAACACTGCAGCATTTAAAATGAGGTATGTTAATGTAGGCATATATTCGATAGTGTATGACATATATCATAGACGATATCCAAAGGAAATAAAAGGTCAAAGGGTCGAGTTCAAATCCAGGTCTTGTTTTCGGTTCTCCCAGGTAGTTACAGTGGCTTCACACCTGGTTGGAAAATAAGACACACCGGGACCTTCAGCACCCTGGTCTAGAGGCTATCACAAAATAAACACTCAGTCTTTCTTCCGAAGACAGATGCGATGCAAAGCCGTTTTGGATGCCAGACAGGAGTCATGGGACCTGGACATGGTTTCCTGCCCCACCCTGACTCTTGGTAATGAAGTACAATGTCAGTGAGGAAACAGGTCTCAGATCAGCGAAGCTCAACGCCACACGTTTGGGACGGGTGTGTGCACGCTCTGGGCTGTCATGTCTGATGTCTGAGGTGCTAAACCAGTTGTGACACAAGATGCCAGACACAGAGGAGCTCTCAGAAGACGCTCTGTCATTGGTTCCACTGAAGGCGGGATACCTTCCTCACGGGATGACGAGGGGGCAAATCCTGTTTAATTAAAGTTGTGTGACTCTTTCTGTTTTTCAAATGCACAGTGAGGAAGGTCTGCAGTGACACATGGGACGTTTACATCGTGTAAAGGTGCCGGTCTCTAATCTGAAAAAAAAAAATTGTGCCAGTGACACAAAAAAATCTACTCTGAATCGGTACCATGACTTTGCTGGACTGGAACCCCTGATGTCACAAGAGGTGGATAGAATAAGCGAGGCAACTTTAGAGAACAAAATGGCAAGATGCAAATACTGGAGTTGTCCATGTCTTCCAACATTTTTATGAATGTACAGTGTGCCTGCTGATTGGAGAAGAAAAGGTCCAGTGTGCTCAGTGGAGGCCGCGGAGGGGGTCACCGGGGTCGCAACTGAGGTCACAGGGGTCATCAGGGAACAGAGACGTCTCTCCGGCAAGCTGTTCTCGCACAACAGTAACACAGAACAACACAGAACAATCCTGCGCCCTCACACAGGTGAGGCCAGACAGACATTGCATCCTACCCCATAATGCACAGCGGGGCCCGACAGGAAGTGACATATTTTCATGGGGGACCGGGCAAGGGGGGAATGAGTTGGCGGTGGAATGTCAAAAGGCCTGACTCACACACACTGAGTGAGTGTGAGTGTGAGTGTGAGTGTGTGTGAGTGTGTGAGTGTGTGTGTGTGTGTGTGTGTCTAAAAACCACCCCTCTCTGGCTGGGCTCGGCCGTACATTTTTCTGCAGTTAAACTGTAACCACTAATCACAGTGCGGCCTCACCGTTTCCTCCAGTCGAGTCTCTCTCACACACACACACACACACACACACATGCTCCCCCCCCACACCCATCTGACCCCCCGCTGATGAACTCTACCCACCCCTGTGGGGCAGCACGCATCTCCAAAACAAACAAGGCTCCTGGCCCCTCACCGACACCCGGGCTCATCCTCTTTTCTGTTTGTTCCCTCTCTTCCACCCTTTCCAGCTTTTACCCCCTCCGTGCGCTCCGCTCGGTGTGTGTGTGTGTGTGTGTGTGCGCGCGCACGGCGAGATTTTGACTCTCAAGTATTCAAACAATACACAAACCGCAGCTGGGAAATGAGACAGAGACAGCGGTGTTGCCCAAAGAAAACAGACGAGTCTGGGGAGGCCAAGAGCCGCTCGCTCTCCTCGCTCTGCTCCGTTCGCGCTCACACACTCGCCGCTCGGCTATTTTTCAGCTTTTTGAGCAGCAAGCGGTCTGTTTTGTGCTGTATAGTAATGTGGCCAGCAAAACACACACACACACACACACACACACACACACAGCTGGTCTGTATTATTTACTTGCTCGGCCAGCACCCTGGATTCTGCAGTAAAACCGCAGTACTGAAGAAACACACTCCAGCAGTACCAGTGAGGTATGCGTGTGTGTTCCGCACACAGGGAGAGAATGTGAGAGGGAGAAAAGCGGGGAGGCACGACTCGCCGGAGTCTGAGCGCGGATGGGGGGGGGGACCTTCAGTCACCCGCAAGCAGTGTGTACGAGTGTGTGTTAGCCAGCGTCACACCTAGAACGCGCTACGTCGGAAATTTACTTTACTTTACTTAGCAGACGCTTTTGTCCAAAGTGACTTACAAGAGGAAGACACCAGCAATTCTATTTCGATTTCTATAGATTTTGAGTTTACAAAAACTAAGAGGCCTGATAAGGCCTAACTTGTGAGCAAAGAGCATGCTCGGGGATTGTCAAGTGCTAGACGAAGAAAAAATATTATATATATGTGCATATGCAGTATATCTATAGCATTATTTTGTGCAGTGTGTACGCATGTGCGTGTGTAAGTGTTACATTGGTATGAAATACTTTTTCAATAAGCGGGTTTTCAGCTGCTTCTTAAAGGTGCTGGTAGTCTCGGCTAGTCGAATGGAGGGGGGCAAGTTGTTCCACCAGCCAGGGGCAACAACGGAGAACAGAGTTGATTGGAATCGGAGACCCCGTGAAGAGGGAATTTTCAGCCTCGGTTCATTTGCAGATCTGAGAGAGCGTGCAGGAGTGTAGGAATTGATGCAGACGTCGGCGATTGCCGCCAGGTACTTCGCTGCCAGCTATAAAAAATATACATAGCCAAAAGTCTGGCCACACCTACTCTATGGAAGCCTTTATGGAGGCAATTTTGAAGAACAGAGGAAAAATATGTTTTTTTTTTACATTTTGATCAGCCAGATTCAGTAATCTCTCTTTAAAACCGTGACTGCCCTGCACATGATTGTCATCATCATAAGAAGCTTCATGAGATGGTCATAAGTGAGGGACAAGCGTCAACGAGTTCTCAACATGGGAATTTGTTCAAGACCATCGCAATCATCTAACTTAATGTGGTTTTTCTGTATGTGAAGCCAGTCTTTCGTTTTGTTCTACAATTTAAAATGTTTAATAAGAGGCCAGATATTTTTGCCACACCCAATGGTGGCAAATTCTATTCTGGAATAGAAGCACTGATAATCTTTTTCTTTCTTGTCCTGGGAAGACTTTAAAAGTCCCCTATCAAGTTTGAATCTCTGAGAGTATTTAACATTAATAGGAGGTCCCCTAGCCTGTCTATGGTCCTGCAGTGGCTAGAAATGCCGATAGGTGTAAAGAGTACTTTGGCAGCTCCGATGGTATGATCTGGAATTTGGCCCTTTTATGACATCGTACGCGTTTCTCATGTTTTTTCCGCCCAGAGAATTTCCCACCGCTCTCCTAAAAAATAATCTCCAACGACCGTCATGGCTTCTAAACATGCGGAGCATTGAAGCTACTCTGTGATTGGATGTGAAAATGAGAACAAATGTATTGGTCCGTTTTATTTTTTCTGCGCCCAACATTGTTGTTGGTGAATACAGTTGATGACGTCATTTCAGATAAATGCCCAGTCACTTCTATAGGCCGCTCTCCTCCTCGTCCCGCCTCTCTCCTCCTCATTAGCATTTAAAGCTACAGACCCCGAAATGGTGCGTCCTGGGAAATCTCATCGTGTGATTGGATCAAAATGGCAAAAAATGATGTCATGGGACCTTTAACAGAGACCGTGGATTTCTCTGATGCCGTTCTCTGTGTTGCCAGATTGGGTGGTTTTGACATGGATTGATGACAACAGATCTCTTATTAGATATATTAAATAGTCTTTAAGGCATATAGTCAAGTAGTTTGGGCAGTTTTTGTGTGTGTTTTATGGCTTAAATATAGATAACTAGTAAGCAGTACATTCTTGTGTGTATCTGTTTATTTCCGAAAATACTGAATATGGACTGAATATGAATATGTAAACACTCCCCAAGCGCTACGTGTATTATAGCACTTTGAAAATCAGGCTCAGAAGGTTCCCCCGTGACTTATTTCCAACGTGCAGAGTGCCAGTAAAATACAGTTGTGTGTGTGTTGCATGTGGGCTGTTAAACAGTTGTGTTTTTGTTGGATCAGATCAACAGACGTTTGAGGAGACGTGTTTATGACGTCCTTAAAGTCTTTACGTCCAACTTAGAGGGCAGTGAGGCGTTTTACCTGGATGTCAGTGCACAAGTGTGTGTGCGCGTGTGTATTACACCAGTATTGATTATTGTTACCACAACCCCAGATTTTTTATAAATGTGAAAATGTTTAATGTACCCAGACACACATCCACACGCTCTCTCTCTCTCTGTCTCCCTCTCTCTCTCTCTCTCTGTCTCTCTGTCTCTCTGTCTCTCTTTCCTCCTCCACTCTGGCTCTTTCGGAAGATGAAAGGCTCGGTATCTGGGGGGAGTCAGTAACTCAGCTGAGTGCAGTCTCATAAATGGAAGGGGGGGTCTGGTGGAGAGAAGAAGCCTGTAATGTTGACCTTGTCTGGTTGCCAGGAGGGGGGGGGGGGGGGCGGTCTCTCTTTGAGAAAACAGACGCCTCATGCAAGCAGGGGAAGAGAACAGAGAGGCAGAGGCAGGGAAGAGAAGAGAGGGTGTGTGTGTGTGTGTGTGTGTGATTCCACTATGCCCACTTTTAAAGTGACAGCAGTCGATTGTTTCCGCAGTTTCCATACACATTCAGAACACACGCGCACACACATTACTCATAGCACATGAAACACGGTGTGTGTGTGTGTGTGAGGGTTGTGTGATGGCTAATTACCATCCTGTTGTTTTTTCCTCATCAGATTTCCTCCCAGCAGACATACACACACTCACACACACACATACAATTTATAACATTGTACAATAGCACACACTCTAGACTTCTGCCACCCATTTTGTATTTATAGGCTCTCTTCACCATGCAGACACACACACTCCGGTCCACACAGGCCCACAAATCATTGCACTTAATGCGTTTCTCTAGAGCTCGCTATACACTGTATCATTTAGGGCAGTCCCAGCATGACAACAGAGAAACAACTCGAGCAATATCTTTGGTCACGGTGGTCGTAGATGGTGGTTCTCTGTTCTACTGAGAGAAAGGTTCAAAACGACCAAAGTTAATCTGCAATTTCATCACTTTCTGTCAGAAATGTATGACTACCATCTCACACTGTGTGAAAATGCAACATGAATCGCCATATTCATCAAAACAGTACTGCATGTAAAATCCGAATCAAAGAAATTAACAATCGCAATAAAGAAATACGAATCATTAATTTTTAAAGTGGAAGCCATCTTGTTTAATTTATAATGATCGTAAAATCTCACATTCGGTAAAAGTTATGATTAAAGAAAGGTGGACCGCAGGGGACAACAACGTTTGTTTTTTATACAGCCCAAAATCACCTACAGTATGTCTCAGTGGGCTTTGACAGACCCTACAGTTGACACACCACACACTTTGAAGGAAAAACGCCACTAATACAAACTCCACTAAAAAAAAGTGAGTCAGAGACGGACCCCCCCTTCCAGGGTAGAGTGAGCATGCAATAGGGTTGTTGAAGTTAATCTTATAATCGATACATCACATTGATGCAGTGCAGGAAATAATCAATAATATCATAATGACGTTTCTTGGTTTGTTTTTATGGCAGCAGCATAAAAGTAGTGCCAGTTGTGACCGTGGCTGCCTGTGTTCAGCGGCGCTCCGCGGCATGCTCTAATGTGGCATGAAATATTTGCACATGACCAATACAATAGAAAGGGAAGTGATTGTCATTGTGATGCACAGCACATGGTGAACACAATAAAATGCGTCCTCTGCATTTAACCCGTCATCCTTAGAGAGCAGCGGGCAGCCATGATTGGGATTTAAACCCGCAACCTTTCGATTACAGCTCCGTTTCTTTACCCGCTAGCCCAAAACTGCCCCAATCAAAGCAGTTTGCTCTGCCCCTTCGAAACACACACACACACACACACACAATGCCGGAATGGAGGAAAATCTGATCTTATCAGTCTCTGAGTGTCCAGAGATCTACAACACGGCATGTCTTACCGGGAGTTTAGAAAACAACGCCTATTTTTCGTCCTGAGCCCCACTGCAAGCGTTTCTTGCTGTTTCTTAAGAGTCCTGAACCTCACAGTGAGTGCAGTGCACGCCTCGAATGGGCTGAAAGCGGCTTGAGATTTGCAAAAACTGTCGTTCAGTCCGTGCTCACCTGACCCCACAGACGTCTGAACCAGCCGTTTTTCTGCTGTTTGTGGCATCAGATGAGCATGTACTGAATAGCCAGTGTTTTTTTCTGCTCATCGTAGCAAATTAAATTAATGAGATGCATAGATCATAGAGGCATTGATTATCGTAATCAAATCGAATCGTGAGACCAGTATAGGTTCACACCTCTAGCATGCAATAGTTGTCAGTGCAGGGTTGGCAATGATTTGTCCAATAAAAAAAGTAGCACATGTGTTGTGGTAGGAAAGACCAAAGTGCAGTATACCGTACCGTGTACCATACCATACCATATTTATTTATAAAGCACGTTAACACAGCAAAGTGCTGTATATTAAAAAAAAATACAAGGAACAGAACAGACATGGACAAAAAGTTCATTTAAAATAAAGAATAAAAAGAAAACAGAATAAAATCAAATAAGAGAAACATGCAATAATTTGAATTAAGCAAGGGGTTGAATAAAACAGAAAATATTAAGACAACATATTAAAAGAGTTAAGAAAGGACTGCATAAGAAACCTGCTTAAGAAGTATATGTATATGGGATCTGTCCCCTCTCTGTACTGGGTAGGTTTTCTGTACTGAGTAGGTTTTACTCCAGTATAATGTTCTACACTGCATTATAATGGTACTGGTTCATTTGAAAATCCCGGAACTCCCCGGGCGCCTGTCATGGCTGCCCACTGCTCACTCAGGGTGGTGGGTTAAATGCAGAGGACAAATTTCACTGTGTGCTGATGTGGCATGTGTGTGAGGGTGAGGGTGAGGGAGGTGTGTGTCTGTGCTGGGGGTTTGGGCAGGTGTGTTGGTCTGCATTCCTGAGCTGACCTTGTGATCATTTCCCCCTGAAGGCTCAAGGGGAGGTTACCCTGAGCCATACACACACACACACACACACACACACACACACACAGACACACACCTAATTTCACAGCCATATAAGACACACACACACACACACACACACACACACTCAGAGTGAGCCTGTTAAAACCTGTGCTGGGCCATCTGCTCTGTGAAGAGTAATGAGAGTGTGTATTTGTGTCAAGAGAGATTAATACACACTGAGAATACACACACACACAACCAGGGTGCTAAAGTGCAGACCTGACTCCCGCAGCACCCTGATTGAGAGGTCAGGTGGTACTGGTGGTACTGGGTGGAGGATCTGGACCAATAGCTGGGCCACAGGAATCAGTTCAGCTCCTCTCCGTTGAGAAACATGTGACGCCTGCGAAGCCCTGTTTTCCCCCCATTCCTGCCTCTCGGCCGGGGGTGGAGCCGTATTGCAGGCAGGAGAGCGTGTGTTGCATCACTGGCAGTGGGAGAGGCTGCGGGAATGAGGAGAGAAGGAGGGAGGGATGGAAAGAGGGAGAGAGGAATTGGACCTCTGCTTTGCTTTAAGTGCTGGGAATGGACCAACATACAAAGGAAATGGAGAGAAAGGGAGAGAAAGAGATGAGAGGGAGTCGTATGTGAGAGCTCCTGGCTGTTCCGAACAGTCCTGAACACCATGAACACCAGTAGACGGGATTTGTCAGACATGTGTGACAAGTGTGTGTTGGGTGTTTTTTGGACAGCAGGAGCATGTGCCGGGTGTGCATTAGTCATTTTTCAGACAGTAGTAGTGTGTCTAGGGTTTCCATACTGGAGGTGTGTGCAGGGTGATTTCTAGTCTGCACGTGTTTGTACTGAGCTCTCTCTGTGCTAAGGTTGTATGTGTCTGGCTTTTATACAATCAGTAGTTACAGGGACAGTCCCCCCCCTGGAACAATTCAGGGTTAAGTGTCTTGCTCGGGGACACAATGGTAGTAAGTGGGGTTTGAACCTGTGACTTTATGGTCTTCTGGTTAATTGGTAAGTGTCTTACCCACTGGGCTTCTAGCACCCAGCAGATGTGCGTGTTGGATGTTTTTGGCGTGCGTGGTCCAGTGTATTAGCCACCAGTAGTGTGTGTTTTTCAGATAACGGTGTGTGTTGGGTTTGGTTTGGTTTGTATTGCAAGAATATATGCTGGATATTGAGGGCTCTGTATTCCAGGAAGACAATATATATATTTATATATCAATATATATCTGTCATGAAACGAAATGATTTCAGTTTTATCCTTGTTCATGTGCAGAGTAATTTTTATGTTTCACAGGAGTATGTTATTGAGAATATATTAATCAGTTATAGTGTGTGTTGGGGTCCAGGTCATTACGAGTGTATTTGGTTGTGTGAAAGTGAAAATGAAGCGAATGTCATTGTGAAAAACTGAAGCACAGCACACGGTGACACAACAAAATGTGTCCTCTGCTTCAAACCATCACCCTTGATGAGCAGTGAGCAGCCATGACAGGCACCTGGGGAGCAGTGTGTGGGGACGGTGCTTTGCTCAGTGGCACCTCAGTGGAACCATGGCGGATCGTGATTCGAACCGGCAACCTTCTGATTACAGGGCCGCTTCCTTAAGCGCTAGGCCACCACTGCCCCGTGTGTATATTGTTTGATGTAATAAGTGTATTCTGGCGGCAGGAGTGTGTGTTGAGTATATTTTAGATAGCATGAGTGTGTGTTGGGGTCCTGGTTTACCAGCCACATGAGTGTGTTGGGTCGTGTGTGGCGGCGGGAGTATATTTTACATGGTATTAGTGTGTGTTGGGGTCCTGGTCATTATGAGTGTATTTGGTCGTGTGTGTGTATTGTTTGACATTTTTAGTGTATTCTGGCGGCGGGAGTGTGTATCGGGTATATTTTACATGGTATTAGTGTGTGTTGGGGTCCCGATCATTATGAGTGTGTTGGGTCGCGTGTGTATATTGTTTGACATTATTAGTGTATTCTGGCGGCGGGAGTGTGTATCGGGTATATTTTACATGGTATTAGTGTGTGTTGGGGTCCCGGTCATTATGAGTGTGTTGGGTCGTGTGTGTATATTGTTTGACATTAATAGTGTATTCTGGCGTCGGGAGTGTGTATCGGGTATATTTTACATGGTATTAGTGTGTGTTGGGGTCCCGGTCATTATGAGTGTGTTGGGTCGTGTGTGTATATTGTTTGACATTTTTTGTGTATTCTGGCGGCGGGAGTGTGTATCGGGTATATTTTACATGGTATTAGTGTGTTGGGGTCCTGGTCATTATGAGTGTATTTGGTCGTGTGTGTATATTGTTTGACATTTTTAGTGTATTCTGGCGGCGGGAGTGTGTATCGGGTATATTTTACATGGTATTAGTGTGTGTTGGGGTCCTGGTCATTATGAGTGTGTTTGGTCGTGTGTGTATATTGTTTGACATTAGTGTATTCTGGCAGCGGGAGTGTGTATCGGGTATATTTTACATGGTATTAGTGTGTGTTGGGGTCCTGGTCATTATGAGTGTATTTGGTCGTGTGTGTGTATTGTTTGACATTTTTAGTGTATTCTGGCGGCGGGAGTGTGTATCGGGTATATTTTACATGGTATTAGTGTGTGTTGGGGTCCCGGTCATTATGAGTGTATTTGGTCGTGTGTGTGTATTGTTTGATATAGTTCGTGTATTCTGGCGGCGGGAGTGTGTATCGGGTATATTTTACATGGTATTAGTGTGTGTTGGGGTCCCGGTCATTATGAGTGTATTTGGTCGTGTGTGTGTATTGTTTGATGTAGTTAGTGTATTCTGGCGGCGGGAGTGTGCGTTGAGTATAATGTAGACAGTGGATGGGCAGCAGGACTGTGATTGTTATTCAGACAGACTGTGTGCGTGTGTTGGGTCGTGTGTGTGTATTGTTTGATGTAGTTCGTGTATTCTGGCGGTGGGAGTGTGCGTTGAGTATAATGTAGACAGTGGATGGGCAGCAGGACTGTGATTGTTTTTCAGACAGACTGTGTGAGTGTGTTGGGTCGTGTGTATATTGTTATATTGTTTGCGTGTGTTGGGTATTAGGTAGATTTTAGACAGTAGTCCTGTGTGTTGGGTGTTCTTGTTGCTAAGAGCAAATGGGAGAACCACGTGGAACCCTGCAGCATGTACAGACATCAGGAGCAAGTGGTTTGTGCAGTCAAAACACACCCTTTGTGCACATTCACACACACACACACACACACAGACAGAGAGAGAGAGAGAGAGAGACAAACATCTACGTCAGGAATCAGCTATGAAAGAGTTTAATAAAAGAGTTCACTGGTCCCTGGAAGAACTTTCCCTCCACTTTGCCAGATGAACACACACACACACACACACACACACACACACACTGTCAGACAGAGGCAACAACAGCTAACACACCCCACACAGATGTGACTCAACTGCCCCTGTCATAGGTACAAGAGCTGTGTGTGTGTCTGTGTGTGATTGGCTCAGACTGGTGTTGTTAGCACGATATCCTGGGGGGACGCTGTTGCTCTACCCGCAACCCCCAACCCCTGCCGAGTCACACCAGGTCAGCCTGTTTCGTAACTTGAGTCGCGACTGTGTGTGTGTGTGTGTGTGTGTGTGTGTGTGTGTTCTTGTTGGTTGTGTTTGCCGTGTGGCTGGTAAACACATAGAGAGAAAATGTCTTGGTGTCTTTTTTCAAACACACACACACACTGTGTGTGATGTTGGATTGTCTGCGTTAAAAAAGAGTTGTGCTGTTCCTGTGCACTGTATATGTGTGTGTGTGTATGTGTGTGTGCGTGTCCATATGAGCTTGTTTACAATAATGCAGTCACAACTTTCTCTGTCTGTCTACCCTCTTTCACTCTCCCTTTCCCTCCATCCTTCTCTCTGCCCTCTTCCTGGAATTCCTGATTGTGTGTGTGTGTGTGTGTGTGTGAGAGAGTGTGTTGGCTGGAGGCCATCGGTAGCTTGGTAAGAGGCTTCCTGTTGCAGTCTCCCCCTCCTCTTTCCTCCCTTGCATTTCTTTCCCTCTCAGTCCGTCTCGCTCCCTCGTCTCTTGGGGCTCCGCCCTGTTGACAGGTGTCCTTATTGGCGCTGCAGTGGTGGCTTCCTACACCCACATGCACCCCCCTCTTCTTCTTTCTCTATCCCTCTCTCTCCGCTCTCTATTCTGTGCTTATGTAATTTCCCGAATGTTCATAAAAGTGAAAACACGCTGCTGAGAGAGAAAATGGGGGGAAAGAGGGACAGAAGGGAAGAGTGTGCCAGGCAGAAGATGCCTACTCTCATCTGTGTGTGTGTGTGTATGTGTGTGTGTGTGTGATCTGAAAATTGTATCGAGTGTAAAAGGGAGGGATGGCTGATGGGAAAACAGCGGGAGAAAGAGAGAGAAATGGAGGGAGGGATGGAGTGGAAACTGAGGTTTCCTGTCTGAGGAGGCGGCTGGCTGGGTGGGGGCAGAAACAGAAATCTCTCCAGCTCTCTCAGTGTGTGTGTGTGTGTGTGTGTGTGTGGTTTGGGTGTGTTTGTGTCAGGGGAGATGGGGTCAGGCTGCCAGAGAGAAAGGGAGGGAAGAGAAGAAGAAAAAAAAAAACAGGCGGGTGGTGGTGGTGTTGGGGGAAGAGAGACAGAGCTGTAGTGGATCAGAGGGGAAGGAGTGGTGAGAAAAGGCAGCGCGGCCGTTCCCTCCCCGCACTTTCTGCGCCGTGAGTGTGTGTTTATCTGTGTGTGTGTGTGTGTGTGTGTGTGTGTGTGTGTGTGCGAGGGATAAACTATGCCTGTTAAAGGGTGGTAGTAGCCTAGTGGGTAAAACACTCGCCTATGAACCAGAAGACCCAGGTTCAAATCCCACTTACTACCATCGTGTCCCTGAGCAAGACACTTAACCCTGAGTGTCTTCAGGTGGGGACTGTCCCTGTAACTACTGACTGTAAGTTACTCTGGATAAGGGCGTCTGGTAAATGCTGTAAATGTAAATGCCGTTGCTGTGCAATAATTCGTTTTTAGAGCCGTGAGGTAACAGGTAACATGTGTGAGGTAACATGACCTCTTCAGAGATGTGTGGCCTGTGACATTGTGTGCGGTAGTGCATGTTAGTGTGTTGTGTGTGTTTGTTGTGAGGTGTGTGGTGGTAAATGTATTCCTGTGCTACAAAATGCAAATGCTACAACGCATTAGTGTGTATCAGCATGCAAGGTGTGTGTGTTCCCGACTGTGCTACAGACGTGTGTTGCTGTGTGTGTTAGAAGTGTCACAGGGAAGTGTCACAGGTGTGTCATTCCATGTCAGCAGTGTGTTTTTTAGTGCGTTCGTGTTGGGACCAATGTTACTATGTGTCAGTGTAAATTAAGGAGTGTGTAATAGGGTTGTGTAGAATGGTGCATTAATTACAGGAGTGTGTTAATGTGAGTGTGTATTTGGGATACCATTAACAATGGCACACTAATGTGTGTTACAGGCGGTGTTAGCATGTGAGGTGTGTGTGTGCCGCTCAGGCCTGGGCTTGTACTCCAGATGTTTTTCAAGGGACGAGGATCAACGGTCAAATTGTGCCACACGTTACAGACCCCCCCACCCCCTGTCAGGTTGCACAGGTACAGACACACTCCGGCCAAGCCCACTTTCACAGCATGGGCTCTTCCAGCCCGGCAGAGGCCGAGAAAACACACACACACACACACACACACACACACACACACACACACACACACACACAGAGAGCTCTGCTCAGACTGATGGGTGAGGAGATGAGTATGTGTTTGACCACCAACCAGGAAGTGACATCGGCACTGCACTGACCACTCACTGCATCGGTTGTTAAGAATTCTGAGAGTAACGGAGCCAGTGGGCCCCACTCGTCATTTCGGAGTGGAGAAACCAGAGTAGAGAAGATGTGAGCTACAACGTAAATGCTGGTCATGTGACGATAACTATAACGAAATATATCATGTAATATTGTTGACAAATACAAAATCGATAAAAACAAGACGAGACATTATTTTCTCTTGATTAATTGCGTTATTATTTTTATTATTCTTATGCAATATATATGTTTCTTGTGTCATCCAGATGACATCACTTCTACAATCCTGATTTGTGGCATAATTTAATTTCATTCGATTTCGGAATACGTGAGTTAGCAGATGGCTGGGAGAAAAAGACGGAGCAACTTTGGATGCACTTTCTTTACAATGAAGTGGAAAAGAAACAGCATGTTTGGTTGGAAAACATGAAAGAAATCAGAGCCGTGTCTGGATAAGATGTAGAGTATTCTTGAGTAATAAGAATATAATAATAAGATAACCTTGTATTCTTAAATGGGACTGGCTGAAAGTAAATGTACTATATTGACTGGATTAAGCAGAATTATATATATAAAAAAAAGAGACTAAAATACAATTTTCATTTAAAAAAAACTGTCATCAGTTTTCGTTGACTGAAACTAGATTAAAATAGTTATGGATAATTCTGACAAGAAATAAGACTAAAATGGTCAGACTTATAAAACTAATAAATGTATATTACTTTTAACAGGTTCCTGTTAACCAAAATTATGTTTTTTTATATCCCTGTAGTCCCTGGAAGACAGGTGGCTTAACAAATCAAATAAAAAAAATGAAATAAAATAATGCAATAAGCAATATTTTCAAACATGTATTTGAATTAGTTTTTTTAATGGGGACGTCATCTTGTATTCAGCTTCTTTATTATGAAGTTCTTTAGGATTTCAATAAATCAACCAGACAGTATAAATACGAGATCAATTAAAAAGGCTTCGTAAATAAAAATGACCCACGTAACCAACAATATTATTAGTGCAGTCCAGCAGATATGCAGAGACCTCAAGATCCAACAGAGAGAAATTTTTGAATTGAGAATGAAGTTGGAGACAGTGTCTGAGAAACAGAATTAGCTGCTGGTGGACTTCCGTTGGAAGGAGATTGCCCTTTTGCATCAGGAGCAAATGACTGAAAGTCTATAGAAAGAGATGAAGATCATGAAGGCTGAGATGACCAGTATGAAGTTATGGGCTCAGGAGATTTGTACTGAGACTAAGACGAGGCAATAGCTAAGAAAGGAAGCCAGGTAACAATTAAAGTAAAATAATAGTAAAGGTTTAAAGAAAGTAAAAAAGAAAAAGAAAAAATAAAGAAGTTAATAACCACAAATTGATTGTGAGAACGAACTAGCTTCATGAAGAAGCACAACTTCTGTTTTTTTAATTGTTAAATTCTTTAGGACATTCACTGTATTTACTGGACACACTCACATCCACTGGCACTAGTGTTGTTTATGACAAAATATCTTCATCAATGAAGACAAGACGTGAAAAGACGAGATATAAATGGTCATGTGACGATAACTATGTCTTTTAAATTTTGCTGTTGAGATGTTATTTCCTTTTGTTTAATCACGTTATTCTGCTCTTTGTAATGGAATCTTCCAAAAATAAACCCATCCATATGCGCTCCAAGCTTCTGTTTCATTCTTCTGTTTCAATGTTACAACATATTCGCAACTTGTAAATATGTTGTAAAACACACATCAGATGAAATCATCCAGATCATATATTTAATATTGTTGACAAATAAAACAAGACTAAATATGGTTTTCAGGGGCCGTGGTGCCCTAGCGGTTAATGAAGTGGCCTCGTAATCAGAAGGTTGCCGGTTCGATGGTGCCACTGAGGTGCCACTGAGCAAAGCAATGTCCTCACACACTGCTCCCCGGGCGCCTGTCATGGCTGCCTACCGCTCACCAAGGGTGATGGTTAAGTCACCGTGTGCTTTGCTGCAGTGTTTCACAAAGACAATCACTTCACTTTCACTTTCTTTCATATATCTACAGGCAATCAAACCACCTGTCCACTGAATCCAATGCCCTCCACAATACTTCAAACAATCTCTTCTGACCTTACTACTACTACTAATTTCTTACATCATAAATGGTTCAATTACATCTGGTCATGTAATATCTGTCTTTAAAACAACCAGGGTTCTTCCAATCCTGAAGACCAGTGTCTCTTGTCTCATTTCTTTCTAAAGCGCTGTGTCTACAATCAGTTATCACTTAATCTATCTCAGAACAGAATCCTAGATCCCAACCAGTCTGCCTTCATAGAAGTTCATTCTACACAGACAGCCCCTTCTGGCTGTTTCTGAGAAGCTATATGTGGACAGATCAGAAAAAGTCTCATCTGTTTTTATTCTACTCAACCTCTCTACAGCATTTCATACAGTTAACCACTATACTCTCTTGTCCATCTTGAAGAGACTTGGAATTCAGGGGTTTGCTTTCTACCATGATGAGTGGTCTTATCAAGTGACTTGGAAAGGATCCACATCTGCTTCACACAGACTCTCAACTAGTGTCCCTCATGGCTCAGTACTCAGTCCTCTCCTTTTCTGTCTATACACAAGATCACTTGGTGAGGTCACATGGATTATCCATACTGCTATGCTGACAACAGACAACTCCTCTTCTCTTTTCCTCCCCTCAGATGTACATGCATGTCTAACTGACATTTCATTCTGAATGGCAGCCCATCCAACCTTGTTTTAATTATAAATGGGTTTGTCTAAAATAAATAGTTGCTTTTGTCTGTTCTACAAGGTGCTTGTACTAAATTGACTGGGTTATAGAAAAAAAGCGATTAAAATACAGTTTTCAATGACTAAAATTATTCTAAAATGTCAGCAGTTTTTGTTGACTAAAACTAGACTAAAATAGTCATGCATAATTCTTGCTAAAATAAGACTAAAATGCTCAGAGTTTTAGTCGACTGAAACTTTACTAGAGTAACAATAAAACAACTTAATAACTTAATAACAATAAAATAACTTAACAATAAAAATAAAACAGGCCAACAATCTATAATTGTCACTGCGGGCCAACTGGCTGATGCTAACGTCACTCTCAAACATGCCGTTACACTATTTTGTATTGCATGCAATGTTGTGGTGGAAAACAACATTGGGCAGTGGTGGCAGTGGTGGCCTAACAGGCAGTGGTGGCCTAGTGGTTAAGGAAACGGCCCCGTAATCAGAAGGTTGCCGGTTCGAATCCCGATCTCCCAATGTGCCACTGAGGTGCCACTGAGCAAAGCACCGTCTCCACACACTGCTGGAAATCCTGGATGGACTGTATAGAGCTCAGTGTGAGGTTTGACAAGATTTTGCTGGTATCAGAAGTTCTTCCTGGCCCAGGAGTGAAGAAGTTACAAACAGATCTTCAAACTGCACTAGGTGTGGGTAGACAACTGCTGGAGGCCAGATGGGAAGCCATAAAAAATGGCTTAAAGACATTTTTCACAGGGTGAATCTACAATGAACTATGACAGATATCCAGGAGGTGGCAGGCCACGTAGTTTGGCATACCGTCCACCAGGTGCATTGCGGCAGGTGAACTGGCGGTCTGAAGCAGAGGAGAGGTTCAATCTTTACGAAGGACTCATTTGACCACGTTGAGCACACCCACATAGCCGGGTCCGTTTTTCTCGGTGTCCGAAGGCATGGGCAGACCCCTGGTTGACACCTTCACATGATACCCTGGAATGTAGAGTAGGTCCGGCCTCCATCAGCAGTTGGCTTGGTGACTCATGAAGGTGGGTGTGCGGTCCAGCGCTCGTTGGACCGGTGGACCAGTGGTGCAGGCAGGGAGCGGTAGGGACTGTGGGCGGAGACTGACAGAAACAGCCCTACCTGGATGCCGGGTTCGTGGATGGACAGCCATGGGTAACCCATGACTATCGGATTGTGAAGCGTGATGTTGAGGGTAAAAGTAAATACCTTTTCGTCAGTGGCGCCATTCCTGAGGTGGATAGGTGCAGTGTAGAGGTACTCGTGGCTGGTCCTCAGGGGCCGTCCATCCAGGCCTGTGACGGCTCTTGGAGGGTCACAGCAGACCGCAGGGAAATGGAGATGGCGTAACGAGGGCTTGACAGAGTTCAGCGTCTTCTGAAATGAGTCGGTACTGGGAGTGTCAGTCATCAAGAGGAGCAGGCAATTGGTTGGGACCATTGAGGGAAAAAGGGTAATTCAAAAGTGGGCGTTGAGACATCAAAATGCCAAAAACACAAGAAAAACAGTCCAGCAAGATAAGGCAAAGTCAGGGGAAAAGGCTTAACAGGAACAAGTAGAAATCCACAATGATGAGCGAACAAGGAACAACATGGCTGCCAGTCCTTTATAAAGAACAGCAACCTGGCTTTGTCTACTTCCGGGTCGGTATCCCTGGGGACATCTGCGCACCCCCCTGCAGGGGTAGTGGTGCGGGAAACGTGACAGAAGGTCACACCCTGGTTTTAGTTCTTATATAATACAGCATATAATTTGTCCAAATATTACCACAATCATGCATGGACCACTGGGATAACCTTTTCCTGAACCTGCACCTGCATTGACATGTTAAATTTCCTTAAAAACCTTTTAATAAGCTCATTGGGGGGACAGACACATGAGAGCTGGAGGAAAATCACTCAACAGGTATCAAACACACTGATCAAAGGCGTTCGGTTCCACGGACTGAAGGATGTTTATTTTGACGCAGAAGGCAGGAATGTCAGTGACAGCTTTTTCCCCCCAAAGAAGGGGAGGAAATGATCCAAGCCTGGAAATGCGTCTGCGTCCAGAAGCAAAAAAAAATCTTCTGTTTCACCCATTTTCAGCATTCCACATTGTCAGTGTGGTCTCAGTGTGCGTCTGTGGCTTGCACTGATTTGCCGGGATGTTTTTTTTTTTTTTTGTGGAGATACATTTTTGTTGTACCTCCCTAATCGAGAACACCACATTCACTGGGTTAGGGTTATGTCTGGTCGGGATTGGACGGAGGATTTGGCGTACTAAATGGAATAACTTTACAGAAAAAACTAAGCACTGTCTCATTCACAAGGACAAATTTTAACCATTGCTGTTTTCACGTAGCACTCAATGTTCTTGGAATGTACTATGTTCTTGTAATTCCAAAAACAGAAAGTGAGGTAAAAAAAAACCTAAATGATATGTTCATATAATTTCTCGGTGGTGGAATGTATACAATTTTTCATGTTGTGTTGTAAGTTTAGTCGATTATAATTACCTACATTTTACACAACCTCACAAGATTAATGAAAACGTTTTTTGATAAAGTGACAGTGTGTACTTTCCACTCTACAATCTTTTATAACAGTTTTTATAACATACTGTATTGGCCAAAATATAGTACAACCCCCTACAAAATTGTTACAGAATATTGTATTTCGTGCAAGCTATTCGTACAGGATTTTTGGTCTGGACTGCAAATATAAAGATGACCAAATATCTCTCATTTTGTTGCGTTTGCTTAAGAATAAAGGCTAATATGGCACTTGTAATTTTAAGAGAGTATGTTATTCTCCTATTACAAGTAAAAAATCTCAATGTACTGAAACCAGTACTGTTGTCTAACTGCTGGAGCATTTCAATGTGCATATAAATTATACATTAATCTTATGTATGATAAAGACATATACATTTAATGTGTGATTTAGCATTTTAAACAGTGATCGCAAAATGCAAAAAGAATGCAGTGGGTTGCGACAGGCTTTTAAACTCTTCAGACAGACAGGGAGGTGGGTGCGGCCATGAGCTCTGATAATTAAAATAATTAAGTCAAGACAGTGAGACAATGTAGTCAACAGCAGACTGCAACCAACCGAGAGAAATGGCAGACCAGTCTCCAGTCCTCAGTACTCTTCAGATTAAAATGCATGTGTATTAGTGTAGTTTTGCGTATACATATGAGTATGTATACGTGATGTCTCCTCCCCGCCGGTGGTCTGAACTCTCTGACACTGCGGCTCCTCCCACTCACCACTCCACACATGGACCCATGCCAAATAGACACATAGTACCACACAAACACACTCACACAGTGTGGTGCTAAATAGAGCTGTGTGTGGTAGGGGTAGTATCGTCTTGGGTGTTGTACCCCTAGGCCGTTGCGAGAGTGTGTGTTGTGTGTGTGACAGAATGACTGGCCATCTGGACTGGATTGTAGACATTCCACCAGATGAGTGTGAACAAAGGTCAGTGTGGGGGGGTCATGGGTGAAAAAGCATTTAAGAGTGTGTGTGCATGTGTGTGTAATATTTTTATTGCATTGGTTTCAGTTCAGTTTAAACTGCAAGCGATGAAAAGTTTACACTCCTGTACAGTTTAAAGCTAACGTGTTCTTCGGCTCTGTCTCACACACAAACATAAATTCCATCTGTCGCGACAGTGTTAGGATGGGTGTGTGTGAAGTGGACCTTTGTATGCACGTCTGCATGACTCGAGTTAACGTTAACTCAGACTGGAATAGCAGTGCGCTCGCTGAGTTGACCCAGGTCATGTGACCCAGACACACTAAACTCAGGAATGGAACCCCTGAGAGAGAAAAGTTTAAAGTATGGAAAATGGCCACACCCACTCCTGCCAAGGCCACACCCTCTACATCTGCAGCTTCATCTGCCATTTCTACTCACATTCATTAATGTACGCCCATTAAAACCATACAAACATATTTCTTAAATGCACACTTTAATGCAATGTGTCACATTCACAAAACCACTAAAAAGGTCACAGTTACTGTACAGTTATGCTAATCACTATATTACTTATATGATAAAATTCATCCTTACGAAACAAACTTGTCAAAGTATGAATGCGACTGACAACAGTAGAATAAACTTTATTCTGCATATATGATACCAACACCGGAATTAAGTACTTTGTGTCAAAATTGTTTGAATTGGAATTTTGATAAATTCCAGAAATTTTACAGATTGCACATGAAGATCAGCATCGGTTTTCTTGTCATGCAATTGTATGAATGTGTCTCTTGGGCCAGTGGACGTTACATGCATGGAAAATGAACTCTGCAGGGTTCAGTCTGCGGCTATCAGCATTGTTATTCCTTTTTTAGGCCTGAGTGAGACGTGTTTAAAAAATACATTTGCATAAATATGCAGGTTACTTAAGTTGGGGTCAGTTCATTGTCCTAAATATATTTGCATCGCCCACGCTGTTTTTCAAAAAGATGCTAATGTACTTTTATATACAGCAATTTAGACATATTTTTTTTATTAAAAATGAATATATTTTCTCATTGTTTTTCAGGTGGTAGGACGCTGGGCTGCAGCCATGCTGTCACTGGATGAGCCGCTGGACCTGAAACTCCCACGAGGGTGCGGCAGTGGGCGGGACAGAGGGCCCAGGTCGCCCCCGCCCCTTCCCCCCTCTCCTATACATGCGAAGCGGCCGAGACAACTGCGCATGACTGACGATGGGACAGCGGTGATCATTCCTGCCACGCCTGCCTCCCCTCACACAGGTGGCCTACAACAAACACTCAATTAAATTGTGGAAATTAACAAAGGGCATTAGTGTGAATTTAAGGACAGTCCCTCTCATCTTGGCTTTATTTTGTTAAGACTAACACAATTTATGTTATTGTACATCAGAGACGCTTCATGTGTTGCTGAACAGAATTGTGGGTTTGTTGCTTTGCAAGTAGCAGTGCGAGCGTTAGCCAATTGCATCCATTTATGCACATTTCAAGCGTTAAAGCTAGCCAATCACGTTGTGATTGCTTAAATGTTATTTAGGGCAATCACAGCAGACATGGCCAATGACAAGTGTTACCGCAATGTGACTCCAGCATTAGAGAGACAATTTCACACTGGAATCGTGTGCTTTGCGTGTGCATTAGCATAAAATAAGTTTAAGTTTAAAGTGTAAAGATGTTATTGTCATTGCACAATCATAAATTAAGGTCCTGCCCACACAGGGCAAATACCATAAAAGAATAGAAGTTTTAAAGCTAGTAACAGCAAAGACAGTCATCGTGTAGCTCTGGTACCACACAGAGATCTGCATCCATATGCACACCCAGGAACTTAAAACTGGGCACCCTCTCCACACCCTCCCCGTTGATGTAGACGGGTCGAAGGTTGGCGTTTTTCCTCCTGATGTTGAGGTTTTCGAGGTGTTAAGGACCAAGTTGAGTCCCTCTGGACCTCCTCCCTGTACGTTGTCTCATCGTCATTGGAGATGAGCCCCACCACAGTGGTGTCATTTGTGAACTCGATGATAGCATTATTTGGTTGGGCGCTGACACAGTTGTACGTGTGCAGCGTGTACAGTAGAGGAGATCGAGATCTAGTGTTAATGCTGAGGGCTGTGGAGACGATCAGAGAGAACATCTCTAATCCAGCAGCAAATGGATAGGGGATGGCCAATGTCCAATCAGTCTGTTCGGAAGTATTGTGTTAAAAGCTGAGCTAGCATAGCGCCCCTGCCGTTCCAGGTGGGAGATGGTAGGGTGGAGCGCTGTGACGATGGTGGCATCTTCAGTCGATCTGTCAGCTGTGTACCATGCCTGTTAGCTCAGGCGTGGTGGAACAGAGGACTGGGACAATGAAGCGTTGGTCAGTGCACTCCCCGAGGACCCTCCCAGTCACCCCGTCCGGTCCAGCAGCCTTCCTAGAGTTCACCCCTCACCTCGTGCTCCTGCAATGTGAAGCTGGGACTGCTGCAGACTGAGGTCCGGGCGAAGAAGTGGCTTAGTCTACTAGCCTGCCAAAAAGAGTATTCATACACGCCATGACAAAATAATTAAATTATTTTCTCAACATGTAAGACAAAGTGACCCTTTCTTACAATCATGGTCTAGAATTTTTTTTTTTTAAATGATCTTAAAAAAAAATTAAATTCACACCACAATATTATCACCAAACAAACGGATAAACTCACACTCACGCCTGATCTTTACTTATTACTGTGTGCATTTCACAGGAGTTCCCATGGTGCCACAGGAGAAGCCAGAACCCCGTACACCCCCTGCAGTGGACCTCAGCATGTCCCCTTCCTCACGACACACACCCTGCTCCCCTGAACTGTCCAATGGGAATGGAGTTTCTCACATCCTCTCTGCAGTGAGTTCACACACATACACAATTCGGTCCACACAAGGAAAAACTAAAAGAATCAAAAGGTTTGGTTTTGGTTACTGAGGTTTCGTTCAACATTTACATTTACAGCATTTACCAGCCACCCTTATCCAGAGCGACTTACAGTCAATAGTTACATGGACAGTCCCCCCCTGGAGCAAGGGTTAAGTGTCTTGCTCAGGGACACAATGGTAGTAAGTGGGATTTGAACCTGGGTCCTCTGGTTCATAGGCGAGTGTGTTACCCACTAGGCTACTACCACCCTGTTCAAGTTTCGGATGGACATTAATTACACATTTAAAATACATTTTTTACATGCTCAAAACAAACGTGTGACTGTGCGAATGCAGTGAGATATGTGGATTGTGTGGCTGTATTTTTTTGACCCTTAAATCATTAAGAGACACAAGAGCGGCATGGTGATCTTAACAAGAGGCTCCACGCTGCCACTGACTCATCTGTGTGTGAGTGTGTGTGTGTGTGTGTGTTCTTATAACGATCAGCAGACTGGGATCATTAGTAACACTGTGCTATTCTTCTGCAGCTTGGTCTCAAATACATATACACTAGTATATATACATGCACACACACACGCACACTTATCTCATGCAGCTGAGCTCACACACATTGTCTGTGTCTCTTTAAACAAGCTTCTCTCGCGCGTTCTCTCGCTCCCCCTGTCTCTCTCTCTCTCTCTCTCTCTCTCTCTCTCGGGGTAAATGAGGTGATAGTCTCAGACATGCAGACCAAATGGCCCATAATTCAATTCAGTCCTGATAGCCCAGATTATTCTGTGGCTGGACCTCCCTCTGCAAACAACGCGCCCATACACTTTCAGGCAAGCAGACACGCACAAACACATGCACACACTTCCACTCCTCCTTGGTGTGCAGTCTGTCCACTTTGGCCAAAACAGCATAAGCACAATAAAGATTATGTCGTCACTTCTGATGAAATAACACTGAAATCTGGATTTTCCATAAACAGAAGCCTAAAAATAGCCTTCACTCTGGACAACGTGGATCTGGATTTTGGTCAATTATTCCATACTTCGCTGGATTCTAATGTGGCTCGGCACCTGTACTAAAAGTACATAATTGTACAGGGGCAGTGGTGGCCTAGCGGTTAAGGAAGCGGTCCCGTAATCATATCAAGGTGCCACTGAGCAAAGCACCGTCCCCACACACTGCTCCCCAGGCGCCTGTCATGGCTGCCCACTGCTCACCAAGGGTCAAGGCTAAAAGCAGAGGACACATTTCGTTGTGAGCACTGTGTGCTGTGCTGTGCTGTGTATCACAATGACAATCACTTCACTTGCACTTCACTTTTTAAATGAGAAAATAAATATGTATCAGGTTGTGCGCAGTTGAGTTAAAATAAAGGTTAGGCAGTCTGGGTTGCATCCATATCAGACAATTTTACCCTTCCTACACCCAGCCTATCCCTTTCTCTGTCTCATGACATCTCACACACTTTTCCACATGTACCCAGACTCAGTGTGAGTGTGTGAGAGAATGCGGCTGAGTGTATTTAATGAGATGGAATGCTAATGTGTGTAAATTGCATCCAAATGAGAGATGCTGACAAACATTGTGTGTGTGTATGTGTGTGTGTGTGTGTGTGTATGTGTGTGTGTGTGAGACAGGACCTGCCACATATCCAGTACATGGACGGCGGCGCCTCTTCTCAGCCATTCCAGTTCTTTGTGCCGATTGGTGGAGGGGGCGGGCTTCACCTGCCATCCTCAATGTTCATTGGCCAGCCCAAGGATAAACGGACGTCCCCTGATCTCTCTGCAGATGAGCAGCTGGCCTGCCGCTGGAGGAAGGTGGGCAACTGGAACTCACACGTTCAAGAGAAAATGCTGAACTCTACAGATGTAATCGTGCTGCATTTCAGCATTTATCAGACGCCCTTTAAAGGGACAGTCTCCCTGGAGACACTCAGGGTTAAGTGTCTTGCTCACAATGACACAATGGTAGTAAGTGGGGTTTGAACCTGTGACTACCACCATCTTGTGTCTACAGATTCATTAAATGCTATTTCATGTTGAACACTTGTTAATTAATGTATGTTTATGGCAGTGTGTTCAGAATACATTGCCATAAATTAACATACATTTAGCCTACTTTACAGAGTGATCTAATAAAGCCTTCTAATCTGTGTGCTGTCTGTGAAAAACTGTGAAAATGCTGAACGTGAAATATGCAGCCTTTGAATTCCGCTTGGAAATTCCATTCCATTTTTTTTTCTCCTGCAGTGCCACTTGCTCTTTGATTCGCTGCAGGATCTGGTCGACCACGTCAATGACTTCCATGTCAAGCCGGAAAAGGATTCTGGGTACTGTTGCCACTGGGAGGGGTGTGCACGTAAAGGGCGGGGATTCAATGCCAGGTGAGCATGCTCAGTAGGGATGTCATAAAATTTTAATTATTATTTTTATGCGTAGATTTTTTCAATATCCTACTGTTTTCTGTTGCCACATTCATAGTGAAGCAGCTTCATCTAGTGGTGCTTCCTTATGACGCTGAATATTAAAACTAAGCGTTAGGATTTATCTGCTCGTTCACGAATGTTCATAAATGCATCGATTCCTAGTCTAATGCTCTGTGTGTCTGTATGCCAAGTGAATATGATTTTAATAATCCAATCAGGTACAAGATGTTAATCCACATTCGCACGCACACCAACGAGAAGCCTCACCGCTGCCCCACCTGCAACAAGAGTTTCTCACGGCTGGAGAACCTGAAGATCCACAACCGCTCACACACAGGTCAGTCGCTAAAAGACCCCTCGCACAGTAGGAACGGTGCTCATCACTATTAGTGGAAGTTTTTTGGGGGTGTTTTTGCGCCACAGGAACTAGGAACAGTTTTAGTTCTGAAACACGTCTTTTGGGGGATTGATTTAGCTCCTACTTTAGCTCCTAATGTGTTAAAATAGTGACGTAAGTGCATGATAATGCACGGTGAATGCATGCTGTGTGCTGTTTGAAAAGCTGTGTTAGCGCACAGTTGATACTGATCAGTGGCCTATTTAAATGATGTTGACATGGATGTACACCCACACACTGAATGTTTCTTTTTTTTTTTTGCAGGAGAGAAGCCCTACATCTGTCCGTACGAAGGCTGCAACAAGCGCTACTCCAACTCCAGCGACCGCTTCAAGCACACGCGCACACACTACGTGGACAAGCCCTACTACTGCAAGATGGTGGGCTGCCTAAAGCGTTACACCGACCCCAGCTCCCTGCGGAAGCACATCAAGGCCCACGGCCACTTCGTGGCACAGGATTCTCCCACGCCGGGTGGCGTGGGGTCCCTCCTGAAGGGCCCAATGGGCGGAGGCAAGGATATGGAGCTGCCCTATGTCAGCGGGGCGCACATCATCATCCCAGGAAGCGCAGCGGCGGCCGCGTTGCTCGGAGGAGCCCTGCCTCTCTCGAGGCTGAGCCCACGGCCCCTGGACCTCAGCTCCCAGCCTGCCCCCATCCTGTCGTTCGGCAGCTCCCCGCTGGGCCTCGGCAAACCGCCGCTCCTGTCGGCCGCGTTCCCGCCGGCCCTGCGCCTGCCACTGCTTCCTATGGTTGAGAGGAGAGCCGGGGCTAAAGCGGCGGTACAGGAGGCAGACGAGGGGGAGGATGACCTGGGTGCAGGAGGGGTCCTTAATCTCTCCACAGGGGCGTCCCATGATCCCCTTTCGTGGGTAGTGATCCCCTCAGGAGCAGTGGTGCTCAAACCAGCAGTAGTCAACTAGCACAGACAGCTCACACACACACGCACACACACTTACACACATTCCTGGGGTGGCAGATGAAATTCAAGCTCACCCAAGTTTTACCTGCTTTTTACAGATTTTGACATAAACATCACTGGTTTCCAGTGAGGTCGTCTGAAACGTGGGACCCCCTCACCCTGCACTGCTTCATCCAACTTCATTTTTTTCCGTGTGGGACCAAGCGTCAGCGCCACACTTCACTTTTGTGACACAGCAGGCTTGAAGGAACACAACCTCGAGACCACACACACACACACACACACACACTTTTATTGTTGTTGTCTAGAAGGTCCCCTCGCACCGGGGAGGATCAATCAAGCAGTCTTAACGCCGGCCTTACAGGAGCTCATCCTGAGGCTCAGTTTATATCTATTTATACGCACGACGACAGTTTGTGTTTCGACACACGCTGAAGACACAGAGTCACGCAACTAGCATTTATATGAGCAGGTTATTATAGACGAGGCAAATGCGCAGAGCATCCGCCGGAACCAGTCACCACCGCATTAGCGTCGTGGCGCTACCTTTTATACCCTTTGCATTATAGCTTTAGCATCGAGGCTGCAGAGAGGAGCGCTCAAGAGTTAGCATGGCTAAGCTACCGCAGCTAATGTTTAGAACAGTTCCATCGCAGTGTGGTGCTAAACCTCCATCTCACACAGACATGCTGCTATCTTTTATACACACACACACACACACACACACACACACACACACACCATCAACATGATCTCCACATCAACCCTGTGCCAAATCCTGTGCAGTACGGACAGTGTGGTCAGATACAGATGGTCTCCAGGCCAGGAAATCTTCAAAAATGTGCAAAATCCACACAAAACCAATATAATATAATACAAGCGCAGTCTACACAAAACAAATAGCAACAGCCAACCAACACCAAGCCATTTGATGACGCCATTTATTGAAGATGTGCAATTTTCTTTCTGCACAGACCTCAGATAGATCCTGCCTTCAAGTGTTTGTTGTAAGATCCTACCTCCCAGTTCAAAACTGACCAGGAAATAAAAAAAACAATAAGTGTCGATTCGTCGATTACGTTCACTTATCTACCTTTCTATTTATTAAACAGACTTGGTAAGAGTGTCTCATTTAGTGTACAATAGTATTTAAAAAATGACCCCCTTACTGTGCCATGTTTCCATGACAACCCTGTATCATTGACAAGATAGAAACATTTTTTTGGTCCATTCATGTGCACCAGATGTCCAATATCACATGAAAGCAGCTTGAAGGCCGTTTATTTAATATTTTTTTGTGTGCACTGAACTGAACAAATAACTTAGCAAACAATACACTTTGTTCAGCTAAGAAAAAGAACATGAAATTGTTAATTTACGTCTTTGGCTTTCCTTCAACTTAGCTGAAACAGTGTAGGTTCATATGTTTACAAAAAAATGCCAAACTGATCTCAGACCAGCCCTATTTGTGTTCATCCTCACAAACTATGTGTTTAACCTGCAAATTGGAAATCAAAACTGCCCAACATGGCAACACTCTGAACACAGATGTGTTTCCCTAACCAATCAAATTCAAGAACCTCAATGGCCGCTTCATTCTAGGAGTTTACCAGCCAATACGTGACACCCTATAGAAAGCAGCACATTCCATTAAAAACCTCAGTTTACTGGCTGACGCTGACTGAATTTTTTTAGTTTTTAAAGTGTGAATATTTTCCTCAACCCAGTTGAAGCCCCCCCCCCCCCCCCCCCCCCCCCCGCAGGCTGAATGTTTAGGTGTCATGGGCATGTTGGGGAAAGGATGGGTCGGGAGCCACACACACACACACACACACACACACACAAACGTGGAACATTACGGAAACCGGAAAAAAAAGAGAACCAACCCAGACCACCCCACCTTGAGCTCTCCTCTCTCAAAGAAAATTCCTGACTATTCCTCATCCGTATTTTGTCATTTTGTAAAACAGTTTCTATTATTGCTGGTTTTGTTTTTTTAATGTGTTTTTTTTTTTTTAAGACGAGACATTGTGTTGATGTTGAAGTTGCTTCTACTTTTCCTGTTTATGCTATGACTGTGCTGCTTTCACCTATCTCCTGTGAGTGTGTGTGCGTGAGTGTGTTAGATGACAATCACATTGTCCTGTTTGGTCCAATTGTTGAAAAAAATTGAACCGTGACAAAGGGTTCACTCTTAAATTATTAATTAAAACATAGTGCCCATTCCACACGCACACATACGTGCATACAGTCCAATATTGACACACAATCTCTAGTCCAGTGGTTCCCAACCTTTTTTATTTTTCCCCACCCTCCTGAAGAGAGCTTATTAAGAGAGTTTTATTATTACACGTAGATCTTAAGACCCTACAAGGAAACATATTCTGCATCATTGAATATATTTCCACACCCCAATTTTGGGAGCCACTTCACTAGTCGTCACACATACACAAACACACCGATACACAAGACAAGTTTCATGCAGAGGGTATGTTCGAAAATGACCACAGGCTACGGGGTACACCATGTAAAACAGAGGAGGGCACGGCTGGGTATCTACCACACACACACACACACACACACACTCCCACAAAGCTGACGTTTGACACGGATCTCTGCCGGATCCACACGGGCCCATTTTATAAATAAGCTGTCTGACACATTAACCTTCCTCCGCGTCCACCCTGAGCACCTCTTCTTCACACACTGCAACTCCTGAAGCGTGCGGTACGCCATGCTCCTCCCTCCAAATGTGCAGGTGCAGAGGGCATCATGGGAAACGCTGGGCAGTCAAGCTCAGGGTGCCAGGGGGCAGAAAGGGTTAACGAGAAACAGTGGCCACTGACGGCCAGTACCAGTTTCTTTTGCACATCTGAGATATTTTAATATCAGTATTTTAATTTGTTCCAAGTGCCTTTTATTATAGATGAAATGTAGAGAGAAAAATAAAGTACAGTATATGGAAAAGTAAATATATTTTTCACGGCACCTCGTTGCGAGGCCAAACTGCAGAATTTTAGAATGGTAAAAGTCTCCAATTGGTACAACATAGCGGCGTGTTCCTGTTTTAGAGGACTTTATTACGATGTTGATAACGATGTCAATGAAAAGGAAAGGAAACAAACGTTTAATAAAGCTGCATTTGATAAGTCGTCTCCCGTCTGCTCCTTGCTCTTCTCTCAGAATGCCACTCAGCATGGCGGAAACCCTTCATATGCAACCTAGAGACGGTCAACATCTCGTGATGCCAAATCTGTTCCAACACAGCAGCATAATATAGTGCTTCCATTATTGAGACTAGAATCTGTTATTTAAACCATTTTTTGTATTGTATTGAGCATCACATAATCAAAAGTGATCATTGTTCATATCATCGTGGACTTGGTCAATATATAGCTGAACAATCTCTGCGTAGTTCCAAAAGGCAAATATCTGAGTCATGATGCTACTCAAGTTAAAGCGCCATAAAAGAAACATATTCGCCAATTGTGAAAGTGAAGTGATTTTCATGCACAGCATACGGTGACACAATGAAATGTGTCCTCTGCTTTTAACCCAGCACCCTTGGTGGGACGGTGCTTTGCTCAGTGGCACCTCGGTGGTACCTTGGCAGATATTACGGGGCGGCTTCCTTAACCGCTAGGCCCCCACTGGCAAATGGAAATCTAAATGAATACAAATAATATTTTACAGACAGCAGACTGTGAATTCAGAAATAAGTGAAAAATAAATTACTAGGAAACGTTCGGTTCTCATCAAAGCTAGTTGCATAATGCACTCCCGAGATTCTAAAGGTCTGTAAGCTTGATTGCTAACCTTCAAGATAATCTTACATGGTACCAAGTCAATGTGATCACAATTCCTAGAAATGCATTCAGATGTTGGCCTGCTATCTTCCACACGAATCGCTTGGGAAGCCTACAGCCGCCAAGACATTCCCTCACGTCCAGCCAGAGATTTAGGGTTCCTTCCTTGGTGTACAGAAACAATTCACACATAGTTAAAGAAAAAAAAAAGGCAGGTTTTATTAGGGTGGGGTTATAATTTACAGTGGACGGGCGTGGCAGGGGTTTGGCCGGGGAGGTTCATGTCTGCCGCTGCTGATCCTGTGGGGGCAGGTCCTGTGTGTTCTGCTTCTGAATGGACAGCTCTTCTTCCAAGCGCTCCTTAGCTCTCACCACCTGGACAGACAGGATGCAGAAAGCTGCAATGGTATCCGTGGCGGGTGAAAAAAAAAAAAAAAAAAAGAAAAAGCGGCAGTATAATGCCAGTGCAAGATCTAGATCTTATTCAAATACATCCTAAATATTCAAATACATCCTAAATATGTTCAAATGTTCTAGGTGGCTTTAAAAGCCTCGATATCAGCAGCAAACTGAAGATGACAGTGATGCACTGGTACTGATGTCAACTTTTTGCCAGATACAATTTGAAGCATCCTGCTTCATTGCAATGACAATAAAGGATTAATTAACTAATTAATTATAAGAAGCTCAGGTGCTGGTACAAACACAGTTTCCACAAGCTGGTGGCAGCATTTATCTTAAAAGTGCCCTTACATTAACTTTTTTTATTATATTTTATATTGGTCTTAGTGTCCCCTAATACTGCATCTAAAGTCCCTTTTCCGAAATTCAGCCACGTCGATCCAGTCCCACAATGAGATTTCCCCAGAACGAGCCGTTTCGGTGTCTGTAGCTTTAAATTAGAATGAGAGGTGGAGATGAGAGGTGGGATGAGGAAGAGAGTGGCTTGTTGAAGTAAGTGGGCATTCGCGGAAAAAAAAAAAAAAAAAGGTATGACAAATGAGACCTTTCCCCTTATGATGACATGAGGGGACATGTTAGATCCAGCCGTCTGAGCTGCCACTAAATGAACGGTCAAAACATGCTTTACACCTATCGCCATTACTAGCGACTGCACGACCATAGACAGACTATGGGAACTCGTATTAATGTTAAATGTCTCACATTTTTATGATAGGGAGTCTTTAATTCAGTGTTCCAAAAAACAGATAAAAACCAATTGAGAGAATATAACAGTAGGTAAAAAATGTCAATACTCATTATTATAGTGACTGTTAGGTACGGGTACTCGATACTAATCCTAAACGACATGAGGGCGTCCCTAACTTTCTCCAAACAGTGCTGTGAATCTGTAGAGTTGAGTGAGACGCTCACCTTTGACTGCAGGTAAAAGGAACCTCCAGCTGATTTGTCGTTGACTTTAAATAAGTGCTCATAGTTCTGTGGAGGAAGCAGACATGCAGGTCGTGGGTTCGGTGAGGAAGCTGAACAGGATTACTACACTTGTGACACGCCAGTTGAGGAGAGTGTGAGGTGTGGCAGGAGTAAAACGGCACCTTCTGGATCTCCTCTGGTGTGAGGGTGCCGATGTTAAGGATCTGCTGGGCCTCCTGCAGCGTCATCCCGCTCAGACTGGAAGCCGCTGCCGACTGCGCCCCGGCACGCCCTCTCGCCTCCGCAGCCGCCTGGCTCGCTGCAAGACACACCCAGAGGAGTTGGCGAAGAAGACGACGCGCATCACACCGGGGTTTAAACAGCAGCTGACAGGGGAGTACCTGCAAACTCCTGCCGAAGAGCTCGGGCGAAGGCGCGGCCCACCACCTGCATGCCCACCACGATGATCTGCGCCAGGTACTTGGCCTGAAAGGAGCGATCACTCACATTCACTCATCTTCCATTCAGTGGCATACTGGGCCACTTTGTAATTCATGACCCTGACTGTAGTTTTCTTGTACTATTTTCTGCATACACGTCTGCACTGAAGGAGAGTTGCTTTAATCCCAGTGTACGCGCTCTAACGTGGGTCAGAGGAACATAAATATAATATAAATATTACTCTAGAACTTGCTACATGAAGGACAACGTCCGCAAATGAAGAACGAGGCTGATATAATCATAATGATAGAATGCAACGAGGGTGAAATAACATGTTCATACGCTGTCAGCTGTCATCTTCACAGACATCGGAAAACCGGCGCGGATACTTACCATCGTTTATTTTTATATACATATATATATATATATTTTAAATTCACGAAGCGACCCTGCTCCCGAAATCTGCAGCGTTTCCCTCACATGTCCCCATCAAGGTTGCGGTGGGGTTAAAGTTCAGGGGACGTTTCAGACTGACCCCGAGTCGGCGGTGGAGACATCTAGTGGCCGGATGACCGAAGCGCGGCGTAGTACAGGGCCCGTTCATTCAACATTCTTTAATATATGTGCTTTTATGTTGTCATGACACTGATGAGGGATTTGTCAGCTGAAGCATACTTTCCGACAAACACGTCCATTCAAAATCCAATTAAAAAATTCCTTAAACTGGAAGTATGTTTGCGTGCAATTTCCAAACAGCTCGTATTTTGTATTCTGTAAGAATAGCTGGACCAATTTAATGTAGTGTATTATATAATAATTCTAAAACTGCCATTTTTATGCTAACATATAACATTGTCATTTCGATAATCAAATGTCAACTGAATGAGTATATAAATCAAAAGTCCAAACACACAAATAATTAGGAATATTTTTTTTTTTGTTTTATTGCAAGGCAGAATCCCCACTACATTTCTCCACACTTATATGATTATATGGCATTTCAAAGCACCCGAAAGTACCCATATTGGCATTATTGCGCAACTTTAGACCACAGGACACGATGGCTGGCAGACCAGTGCATATCAATGCACAACGTCACATCAAACACAGTTTTCTTTTTCAGTTTGCGTAAACCTGAACTTTGTTAGACAAAATGTAATACACTGCGAGTGGAGCCTAGCTGTTATTGCACCGGCTGTTAATACTGTTACCACGACTGTTCAAAGATACATAAAAAAGGGGAATGTTCATTTTAGCAACGTTGATACAAAAAAATCTAAAATAAAAACATAATTCATGATCATACACAATTCCAGTTATTTAGCGATACAAATGCCCTGAATGGAGGGTATGGCCATGGTAAAGTACATCAAACTGAGATGAAGTCATTTTATTGTGTGAGTGTGTGTGTGTGTGTGTGTGTGTGGGAAGGAGTGTGCATAATGTGTGGAGTGTGTGCACAAGGTATTGCACATTCTGCATATGTGTGTGTGTGTGTGTGTGTGTGTGTGTGTGTGTATGTGTGTTTGTGTTTCGGTCGACTGGCACCAAGGGATGAGGAGTTTATGAGCAGCTGCTCCATTTCCATGACTGGTGAGACCTAATCATCCTGTAAATAGAAATACAAATACACACACACACACACACACACACACACACACACACACACACAGCAAAAAGGTTAATTTTACTGATCTGATTGACTGTACTATATGTAGATTTAGTCCTTACCATGTACAGATACTGCTGCACAGTAGCTGTCTGTATTTAACAACCATTAGACTAATGAGTGTGAGTGTTCTTACCCACTCCTCCTCATCGACTCCTTCATAGGACTCCTGTGGCAGCGGATTGTCTAAGTTTCCCAACTTGGCCACCATGGCACTGAGGAGCTACACACACAAACACACACACACACACAGAATGTGGATATGTGGATTTCTGCTCCTAATTCACAACATTAATTTGTGAATCCTTGTGTTGCAACAGGTTTTGGGCCCCCTGTGGCCAGCCGTTGAAGTTAGCAAGCCAGGAGTCGAGACGTACGATCCGACATATCGGAAGTGTTGGTGCCGCCAACAGGGGTCGGGGGAGCCCAGAAAAAAAAACGGGTTTCATTCAAGGCCGCCGGGCTAAGCCCTCGCAACACACAAAGGGACGGCTGAAGGCCTGGCGCCTCCGCACGGTCTGACTTACTGGTTGCTTCTGCGGAGAGGACTTGTCACAAACAAACCGGGACCAAAGTTGGAGTGGGAAAGTGGGAAACAACATGTTTTTGGGATTTGCGCTGACAGGGTTGAGCACACACACCCGTCTTTCATGCGAAAGGCCTCGTAGGGATTTCCTTTCCGCACAGTTTGACATATGGCTTGCATCGGTTGAATTTACGGAGCTCGCACAATGTCGTAAAGGAAAAAAATGTCAATGAGGGAATTTATTATTTATAGTATTTATTATTATAGTACACATTCGGCACTTAATGCGGGTCGTACCGGCACATGCACACCGGCAAGCTATATATCAAAAATTGGTACATTATGGTAAAAGTTATGTGATTGTCATTGTGATACACTGCAGCACAGCACACGGTGACACAACGAAATGTGTCCTTTGCTTTTAACCATCACATTTACATTTACATTTACAGCACTTATCAGACGCCCTTATCCAGAGCGACTTCCAAATCAGTAGTTACAGGGACAGTCCCCCCCTGGAGCAACTTAGGGTTAAGTGTCTTGCTCAGAGACACAATGGTAGTAAGTGGGATTTGAACCTGGGTCTTCTGGTTCATAGGTGAGAGTGTTACCCACTAGGCCACCAACCTTGGTGAGCAGTGGGCAGCCATGACAGGCGCCCGGGGAGCAGTGTGTGGGGACGGTGCTTTGTTCTGTGGGACCTCAGTGGCATCTCAGCGTATCTAGATTTGTACCTTCAACCTTCTGATTACGGGGCCACTTCCAGAGTGTGTCAGCGTGTATTTTTATAAGCGAGCTGAATGAGTGTGGCCGAGCTATTAACAGTGTTAATAGGAATGCATTGTTTAATAATAATTTAGTTTAATAATTCATATTCTGTCGATATCGTGCCATCTTCTGTACTTTAGGAAGTCTACATTTTTTTCTATCAAATGTTTCTGCAGAAATTGAGATGGTTCTAATATAACAGCACAAACACACACCTCCTCTTTCTTCTGCTCGTCGGTCTTCTCCTCCAGATAGACAGAGGAAGGCAGGTACTTGCGAACTGGAGCCTCTTTGGGAGCCTCGCTCACTGCACACACAGTGTTGACAGGTAAGTGTTGTATTATTGGTCCATATGGGTGATTTATATAGACTTGTACAGTGTGTTTCTACCAGGCGCCATGTCGGTAGGCCTCAGGCTGATCTTGCGGTGTTGGCTATTGGAGCCGGACAGCCAGGAGGCGGCGCTCAGAGACGATTCCCACCAAACGGCAGAGTCCGGAAACACGTCGTCCTGGAAAAACTCTTTCTGCGAAGGGACAGAGCTACCAAGTGTCATGTTGCACTGAGGGAGAGAGCGTGTCACAGTTTGAGACTAGGTCTCACCTTGACTCGGGGGACCTTGAAGGCCACCGGCTCAATGCTGCTTTTGCTGAGCCGCAGAGCCCGCGCCACCTCCACATCCCTGACGTCACACGACGTCTTCGGCAGGAAGCAGAAACCCTGAAATAGGTATACATTACATGCCATCAGATGCAAGGAAGGTTAATGGCTACTCCGTGGTATCTAGAGTGTGTGTGTCAAGTGTCTTACCTTGTGTGGCTCGGATGAGTTGAAACTGCTGCACTCCATGAAGTAAGGTTCCTCAGGTACGATCTCAAACACGTAAACACGGGTATCACCCTGCAACACACACAGCCACGGCATGCCATTTATGGTAATAACAGGGCGACAAATGTGTTATAAACATGTAATAGGGCAGTGGTGGCCTAGTGGTTAAGGAAGCTGCCCCGTAATCAGAAGGTTCGAATCCCGATCTGCCAAGGTGCCATGAGTGTTGCATTTTTTTTTCTAGCTGCACCAATCTACATCCTTTTGAAAACACAGATTTGACCTCATATCATGCTTAACAGCCACATACACACACACACAAACACGAACACAAAGACTTTCATGTGTTTTGGAACATCTCACAAAATCAAAAGTTAAACACAAATGCTGAGAAGATGGCGTCACACATGAAAATAGTTTTTTTTTGTTCATTGTAAATTTTTTGTTCAAATTGGTATTACATTTTTGCTTGTATAGTATATAGGATTAATTAGCTCTTGTTTTTAATGCATATAGTGCAAATGTTTCAATAAATGTGGGTCTCTATAGGACTGGTCCTGAGAAGATGACACACACATTCAGTCACATTCAGGTCAGTGGTGTTAAAAAGTATTGCACAGTAATAAAATGTATTTAAAGAAGAATGTTTATTATAAACTGGAGGAAAAGACAAAAAAAAACAAAAACGTTTAATAGCGTTTAACCTGGAACGGCGGCAACGTTACCTTGCCAGTGAGGAGGATGAGGTTGGTGTCGGGGTCGTGGAAAGGAATGAGGGTGGAAGGGGAGACGTCGGCGGGCGCGCAGGCGATGGAGCCAGACTTCACACAGTCTGACGGGACCAAATAGAGCTGTCTCTCGCTGCGGCTGCAGATGACGAGAGAAAGTCTGGGACTGTGTACGTTTGGGAGGTAGTAGCCTAGTGGATAGAACCCTCGCCTATGAGCCAAATGCCCACTTACTACCATTGTGTCCCTGAGCAAGACTTTTAACCCAGAGTGTCTCCAGGAGGACTGTCCCTGTAACTACAGTCACTCTGGCGTCTGATAAACGCTGTATTTTTTTAAAATTCTTTTTAGATTGGAACACGTAAAAGATCCCAAACTTTTTTGTCCAGGGCACCACTTTTAAAAATAATAATATTATAAATTAATTTAATTTATTTAAAGCATCTTATTTAGAAGAAAAAGTAAAAAATCACTTTTACAGTGGAAGTGTTAATGGTGACATGAATCAAAAGTGTCCTATTCAGATGATGAAAACAAAATAAAGGTTATTCATCATGCTTATTAGTAATTTGGGGTGCTTTAAAAAAGTTGAAACACACACCTGGAAAACAAGAATGTTGCAGGTATTCTGTGTGCACACTGGTTTGTCCTCACCTGTCAAACCCAGAGACCAGCAGGAACTTGCCGCCCAGCACCCAGACCAACCGAGCGCCCCTGTGCCCTTCAGGACCAGGGCCTTCCTGCAGGGAGAAGAGGAGATAAAATAAAACCAGCTATCTCTGTGTGTGTGTGTGTGTGTGTGTGTGTCTGTGAGACACACAGAGTGTGGGTTTTGCAAGATTCACCTGAACAGGCTCGTCTGACCTACGTGGGTCGTACACTCGGATCTTCCCATCTTTACACACTGTGGCCAGCTGCTTACCATCTGGACTCCACGCCATCCCAAAGATCTACAGAGACCCACAAAAAACACATCAATATCACATCAACACACACACACACACACACTCTGCAACTGCTCCTCTGACCTGATCCAGGTGGCCTTTCAGCTTCTTGACCTCTTGACCTGTCTGCAGGTCCCACAGACGGACAGACAGGTCATATGAGGACGAGGCCAAGAGATCTCTTGCGTAGGGATGGAACTTTATAGTGTAGATCTTCTCAGTGTGGCCTGTGATTGGACAGATTGTGTGTCAATCAAGCAAAAGTCTTACACACTTACACAAAAGTCCTGAGTCACTGCCCCCCTAACACACTCACCCTGCAGAACACACTCTGGTTCGGTCAACGTATCTGTCAGACCACCTTCCGGAACCTTCCACACTCTGATCTTAGCATCATCTCCAGCTGAGAGGAAAAGACAACCGAGGGAGAACACATGACATGACCGCTGGAATGAACCTCTGTCTCTATGACGTCCATCTCAGCCAAGCAGACGTACCGACCACCAGCCTGTGGGGGTCAAACGGGTCCCAGCAGAAATCGGCCACATTGACAGAGTTCTGGATGGTGGGCATGAACGCGTCGGGAAGCTTCCCCGGCTGAGAGAGCTACGGAGGCAGAAAGGAGGAAGGGAAAGGACAGCAGGGGGCGATAGAGGACAGTTTATGAATGGCGGGACGGTTGGCGGCGCAGGATTTGGGTGTTACGCAGCCGTACCTCAAACACGGCGATCTGTCCCCCAGCGATGGCCAGGGGCACGGCCACACGCTGTCCGTTGGCACAGAAGCCATCGCACTCACCGGGCGTGGTGAGGTGGAGGCCCCGCAGGTTGGTGATATGTGTGTCTCGGTGAAGGACGCTGCCCTGAAGGTGGCGGAATTTTGAACTTGGACCTGAGTGGACAGAACGTGCATTAACCTACATGGTACGATGTGGTAAACCCCATCAGGAAGTCTTTTAGATTGATTAGTCCAATGGACGTCATTGGACGTCATGTGACTTCATTTTGTACCCTAGCGTTGGAGAGTCTTACCCAACATTCCCTGCAGGTTGCGGACGCTATTGCTGGGGGTGGGGGCGGGGCTTGGCTGGCAGCCTGAGGAGAGGCCACTTGTGGACGAGGGGGAACGAGAGGGAGCGGCACTACTGCTGCCTGAGCTCCGCCCACTACTGCTGACTGAATCCTACAGTGGACAATTTTCAATTAATTAAACTGAGTCACGAATTCATGTGATTTAATTCTGCATAATTAGGTGCTAAGTAGACACAAATAAGACTAGGAGGTTCTTCCACCTCTCTGACATTCACAGGAGGGGGTGCTTCAACTACACGCTGATTGGCTGCTTTGGCACACGGTTTTGGACGTTTATCCGGATGTAGGCTGACCGTCTCCACCTAAGGGCAGAGATTGAAGGTCACGACTAACAAAAGCTTTCCAGAGATGCAGGTGGGCGTTTCTAAAGTGTGTGGCCAAGTTGTTGGTCACTGGAGAGAGTGCGGAGGCTTACTTGTCTGTTCTCTCCACTCCACCATTCCTCTGCTTTCATGGCCGCGGCCTGACCAGCCGTGTCTGGATATAGATCAGAGTGGAAATCCTGTCCAGCCTGAGACACACACACACACACATACACACACACAACAAATAACACACAACATACTCACACACATAGGATTTTCACGAACACATCCTGACAGAAGAGGGGGCGGGGCCAACTGTACCTTGCGAGGAACGTGGTAGCTGACCGGCACGATGAAACCATCTGTCAGCTGCAGAACACGCATGACCTCACAGCTGCCCACGTCCACAGCCAGCTTAGGCACCATGGCAACGCCGCGGGTGGACATCTCCATCAGACAGTCACTCACTGTCACAAAAAGTGGTTTCTGTTTTCCATCATGCTGGCAGCTAGAAGGACATACACACATGGCGGAAGGCGGTTCCTGCCTCACCCTGAGAGAGGAACGGGTCTGCACACGTCATCTCGAAGCAGTTGAGGACAGTGTCCCCCTGCAAAATAAGCAACACATAACCAACATGTAACTTCCAACAGCCTCCTTCCATTCCCTCAGAATTTACTAAAGACAATTATGTATATATGTCATCCGTGGGCAAAACAGCAATGGCCACACAGGAGACCCACCTTGGCAGAGATGACCAAGAGCCCTGTGTCAGGGTCAAAGAGTGGTACCGGCGTCCTGAGAGACACAAACAGGTAAAAGTGGGTTATTATTTGTTTTAGCTTGCGCCCTAATAAAAGTATAATTTTTCATGTTGAGAGTAACCCTTTGTCAATACTCCTGTGATGGCCATCACTAATGGCCAGTCACTAACTTGTCACGATATCCTGGACAATGTGAGCTAAAGTGACAGAGAAAAACATTCTTTCAGGATAGCCACAATTCTTCGCTCTGACTCTTATTCGTCATGCAAATAAAGCTTATTTTAATGAAGAGCTCAATAATAACTTTCATAGCCTTGTTTTAAATGCCCACGGGCAGCTAATGCTACAGCGTTATATTCTGATTGCTCATGGAGGTGGCAAAGTCCACACTTTCTTTGCTTAATTAGAATAATAGATGGATTTGTTATACAAGATTTGCCAAATTTTAAGTAATGACTTGAACTGAAAAGGTCTGAAGATGCATCATGCTTCTAGAATCGTTATTTTCATGCAACATCCCATCTCTGCGGAGGAACCAAAACTCTGACCTTGACCAGCAAGGTGGTTTAATCACCACAAGGTGGCGCCACTGGCCCAACCAGTGCGGTTGGGACACATCTACAATCTACCATAGGCCCAATAAACGACCCTGTGACAATTCTGCCCACCGAAACCATCAATATGAGGGCATACACACACAACGATGTGACGTCAATACACACGCCACAAACCCCAGTCAAACAAATCAGTAAGGTGACTTCTAACTGGTCAACTTGGTTGTTTACTTCCCTGCTCCAGGTCATCTGTGGAGTGTGTAACAACTGATTGTAAAGGGTACTGTGTGTGTTCACACACAATTAGAGCTTCTAAGTTCCCATGTCCAGTTCTGGCCACAGGGGTCCACAACACCTCAGTTCCCACAGCACCGGCTCTCTCCTTCCATCTCAACCCCTCATTCATTTTCATTTCATTTTCCCTCTTTTTATTTCTCCTTTTCCTCAGAGTGAGCCTCTGCACTTCACTGCACTCCATTACACCACGCTCCCTCAAGCTTTAATTTCCTCCATCCCTGTTTCTCTTTCTGTGTGTGTATGTGTGTGTGTGTGTGTCTGTGCGTGTGTGTCTGGAGTGGCAGGAGCTGATAACACTCTTTGCACTGCTGGAGTGATCAGCCGTAATTTCGCCAAAAGAGAACATTTTCCCACCAACTCGGAAACAAGCACACACTCTTTTTGTTGTCGTGTGTGAGAGCTGAACAGTGGGAAGTCACGTCCGTCTGACCTTTTGACCTCACGCCTGAATGAAATGGCAGGTGGGGACTTCACTCACGGTCCTTTTTTTGTCTGTGTTATTGGGGCCTTTACACACACATGCAGACACAACTTCACACACTCAATTAAAGTCCCCAAAAGGGAGCGTTTGTCATTGTTCCAATAAGTACAGTAATTCATTACACAGTACAGGCATATACACACAAGCTCAGATGAGCAGAGTGTGTATGTGTAGACATTCAACCCACACACACACACACACACACACACACACACACAGCATGATTCCAATTACTGTGTTCAGTCACCTCTGACATACGCACTCTCAAAGATGTACAGCACACACACACACACACACACGCACACGCACACACACACACACACACACAGACACAGACACACAGCAAGGTGCTAATCACTGTGCTCAGTCACACAACTGACAGATGAGCAACAAAAAACGGGCTCTGCTACACAATACACACACTACAGCTGGCAGGACAATGGAGGCCTGTGTGAGAGTGTGTGCGTGTGTGCGTGTGTCTGCGATAAGTATCATTCTGAAAGTTGGACATATCCAAGTCATGATGGAATATCAAATTACATGTTCTTATTACAGTGTGAGCGTGTGTATGTGTGTGCATGTGTGTGCATGTGTGTGTATGCACAGTGTTAGCTGTTTCATTTGGCATCAGCCGGTGTGGCACCTGTGCCCGTCTCAGCCAGGGTGTGACAGGAGGCTCAGATGTGGTGCCAGCTTCACCGGGGTTCGTAATTACCACCTCTCAACAGGTCTGATATGGACAGACGCACAGACACACACACACACACACCTCTGCACATTAGACAAGCCCTATGTCTGTTGTTTTTTAAATCATATTTTCTCCTTGTGAGATGTTAACATTTGAATTCATTTTAGTTCTATTCTGTTTTATTTTATATTGTTTATTCATATGCCTCTTATTCTTAATGCTTCGAATTCTTGATTGTGTATGGATACAATATCTATTCTATGGTTATGAATTCATTCCGAATCTCAATAAAAACAGGGTTTTTATTTTAACGTTTCGGATACCAGTTTTGCTAGTTTCTGCTGAGACCAGTTACGGTAAGAATTTTTACACACATAAAATGTATTGCGCTCAAGTGTGGTCACTTGGCTCTGATAATGGACCGTTCATGACGCAACCAGATGAGCAGGAACTTTATCCTGTTCTCACAAAATTCTAGGATAGGAAGCATTCACATTCATTTTTAAACAACATCTTATCTGCACAGAAACAAGTTTGGTTGTTCTCTTGAGTATCGAGTTCTTTATCTTTTGTCAAATGCTGTGTCCACGACTCAGGCTACGACCAGCCTGGATTTTAATAGTGAATTTATGGTTGTAATATACCATTTTTTTTTTTTGCTAACATGACAACAGCCATTTATTTCATGGACTGAAGTGATTGAAGAATTTTTGTTATGGCCATCAGAATGAACACCACCAACATAGTTGAGTTTGGTTGTTGGTTTCAGAAAGAGAAACATGCTTTTTTTGAATGATAAGCAAAGTGAGTGTGATGATGAAATTTAGTCAGTTAGATTAATGTGCGATTGATTACGTCAATAGTTTTGATTGACTGACAACCGTAGATTTTGACTGAATTATTCTGAACTGCTGTGCGTTTTTCCACAACCGCCTGGTTTCTCCATGGAAAACAAGTGGGCCTGATTCATTTCTCGCTGACACGAACCTCATTCATCAAAATGGTCATCACTAGTGAAATTAGCCAAATTCAAGGGTTCAAGTAAGAGCAGTTTTTAATTGGATGAATAAAATGGCTTCCGCTTATTTGGTCTGCCTTGTAAATGTCCGGTTCTGTGATGTACAGGTTTGTACTCGTTTGTAGCGCTGTTGTTATATTGCTGCTGTAAACTCTCGTAGTGTGTGTGTGCAGTGTGTATGGTGGCCCTGTGGTCAGTGTTAACCGCCCCTAATCACGCTGGCGCAGTAAAAAAAAAAGAAAAAGAAAAAGAAAAACCTGCGGAGAGCAGGCTGTGGTAACACCGCCGTCAGCGCCCATCCACACACACCACCCTCACACACACTAAAATACTTATTTGTGCCCCAAACAACACGAGACTGGTAAGATACGTGTGTGTCGTGTGTGTGTGTGTGTGTGTGTGTGTGTGTGTGTGTGTGTACATAAACAGAAGCGGCCAAATAATTCGCTGAGAGCCATCAGGCTGTTCTCAGGACGCCAATCAGCAGGAGACAGAACTGGAACTGTATACACACACACACACACACACACACACACACACAGCTGTACTGTGATTTGACTGCCACTCAGGGTTCAAAACGCTGATGTGCCCTGACACCATAACCGTGGCGACCTGACCTCGTCTCATCACCGTGGAGACCCTCGTCTACCGGTCAGGTGCGTTAAGAGGTAGAGGCATTTTCCCACAGTTGTACAAGATGCTGTCAACAGACACAAATTTATGGTGTTATGAACTGCTTTTCAGTGCCTCTGTGTGTTCCCACACACTCTCTCTCTCACACACACACACACACGGGTTTGGAGGAAGCATGTATTCCCACATGGGGGGTTTAAAGAGTATGAAAGGTGGAACATACCCATGGTATGTCCAAGTTTCTTGTGTGTGTGTGTGTGTGTGTGTGTGTGTGTGCGAGTGAGAGAGCATGAGGGATGGGCGGTGTGTGAGAAAATAAATACAGCCTGGTGAATAAATGAAGTCGGGGTAGTGAGGGGGTGTGGGAATCTCTGTCACCCCTGGGTCTCCTTGGGAACTCCGTTTCTGTATTTTAATCATCTTTCTGTCTGTCTCTCCTACACACAAACACACACACACACACACACACACACACACACACACACCTCTGTAATGCTCATATTGTGCATTCGGCTTAGGCATGTGATTTTATCAACACTTTGAATTTCAGTTTGGAATTCATATTATTTCTGGCTCGAGTGTGTGTCTGCATATTTAAGATGAATGCATGTGTGTTTGTCTGCATTTATGAGCAGCAGTTTAGAAAAAAGCTTGTGAAGAAATAGGCTCTAAAAATAGAAAGATGTCACAAGATAAAAAATATATAGGTTCATAAATAATATAAATATGAATAAATAATAAATATGTAACATAATGATTTGCATGTATTTTCGGGAATGTTCAGGGGTTAGTAACATTTATAACATGTATGTAACATGGTTATTACACCAAATTCTCATGAAGATGTAATAGCTAGAGAGTGTGTGTGTGTGTGTGTGTGTGTGTGTGTGTGTGTGTGAGTGTGTGAATGAATATTATATCTCGGCAGCGGGACATATAATGAAAAAAACACACACACAACATCAAAGGTGTGTAAAAAGTATTATCTTCGCCTGACCACCCACTGGCTCTGTGTGTGTGTTTGCTGAAGAGTTTTATAGGGCTACTCCCTAAGTCAAGGCCTGTTCCACAACTAAGTCACTTTCAGGAAAAAGCGTATCATTTACATACATTTTCTTTCTCTCTCTCTCTCACACACACACACTTTCAGTATATCTCAGATATATTGTGTGATTCAGGACAAGGTGTAATGTTTCTGTGTGCATGTGTATACATGTATTTAGTGTTGTATGTTGTGTGGTTGAGCTTCCACCCATTAACTCCATTCAAATGTATGTTGCCGTGGAGAAAAAGAGAACTGGAGTAAAAATGCATCTTGAATCTGTCTGGCTGGCTTGGCGGGATGGTAACAGACACCCGGGGACACGGAGACCCTCGCACAGGCCCAAAACATGGGTAAAAGACGAATGACAGAACAAGGACGGACCAGACGAGGACACATTTATACTCATAAGAACAGATTAAAACAATCAATGTAATCAGGGAGCACAAGACAAGGCAAACATAAAATCCCGGTCAGGAGTACCCGGAAATGTGCCCGGATTGTGACAGAATCACAGTCTTATTTCATCCCAGAGGAAATTTATATGTACTTTATATGTACAAATTAAAGATATATTAAGATCCAATTAGAACTTTCCATACACTCACCTACAGAGGAGAGGTGCCACTAACATTGTAAAAGTGTTTTATTTTTCATTAAGGCTATCATGATATTACCATGATATTACCACACGTGTTAGACTGCATCGAACTGGAACTCAGGTAAAAGGTTAGAGGCGACACAATCAGGATTTACACACAATTCACCGGGTGTCCAGGTCCGGGCAGGTGAGCCACACGATGACCACGCCCCCTTCTCCACTTCATCATAAGAACTTATATAACGATCCAGTCCAATCTAATCATCATCCTCATCATCATCATCCCTGCCCCAGACAGAGGTAGAGAAGTTAAAGGAGAAGAAAAGTGTTTTTGTACGCACAACACTCAGCAACATAACCAGAACAGCCATGCATTGTGCATGTGTGTGTATGGGAGGGGGGTCAGGCAGTGTTTACTTAAATGGGCAAACAGAGTGTGTCGACAGAGCCCTGAGGACACGTTGCGTGTTTAAATTCCTACACACACACACACACATCCACGGAAGCGCTCACATCCACGCACACGCACAGTAATAATACAGCGAAATCACTACTAACTTGTACCATGTGTTCAGCAGATACGCTGCACACGAGGAGGTGGGGGGGCGGTCTTGGTTTGTGTGTAGTGTGATAAAGAGTGCGGGTGGATTTATTTTTGAAGCTTGGGGGTGAGGAGGCACACACACACACACACACACACACACACACTCACACACCCAGCCTGGGTCTGACACTACATCTGGCCGTCGCTGAACAGGCATGAAATCGTTTGTCTATTCCTGCAATTTGGAGTAATGAGTTACAGCTGCGATCGGAGGTTGGGGAATGAGCCGCGCACACACACACACACACACACACACACACACAACAGAGGAGGGATGTGAGCACGGTGGTAAAACGGCGGATGAAGACGGACAGGAGCTGTCGTGTGGAGGGTTAAAAGTGCTTCCACACCTACTCTGTCTGTTTGAAGGAGATTGGTTTCATCTCTTCTGTGTTCAGGACCTTCTGGGCGCTCATCATGGTCCGTCCCACAACAGTTACATTTACAGCATTTACCAGACGCCCTTATCCAGAGCGACTTACAATCAGTAGTAACAGGGACAGTCCCCCCTGGAGACACTCAGGGTTAAGTGTCTTGCTCAGGGACACAATGGTAGTAAGTGGGATTTGAACCTGGGTCTTCTGGTTCATAGTGTGCTACCCACTAGGCTACTAGCACCCAAAAAGTGTATCTTCGCTGGAACCCCAACGCACAGGGCGGCTAGGTGGGAGTTAAAAACGAGGATTCTGAGAGGGGTGGGGTCCCAAAATCAATTCAAACATTCACGTCTCTACCAGTACAATAAACGCTGGCAAAGGGAGAGGGCGTGGCAAGGGGCGTGGTTTCATTGTGTTCAATGGACACGCCCACAGCAGAGAAGAAGAAGAAAAAAAAAAGATTTTTTAAACATAATTCAAACATTTTTTTCCGAATGTTACAGACGCGCGGCCCTGCAGGAGCTAAATTTAAAAGTTCTCAGCCGGAAAATTCGCTCTGGGAAGATATGCGAGGACGATTATCTTGCGGCCGAGTCGTTATTCAGCTCGCCCGACGCCGGCCTTTAGAAAAATGCTCTTCTGGACCAGGCAGCACTCCGTGTCCAAAAATAAATAGTAGAGGCTTCCAAAAAAAATTGAAGGGTGAGGGGGGGAAAAATAGTTTTAATAATTAAAAAAAAGTGAGCGAGGAGGGCTCCGTCCGGGTTTACGGATTGAACCCAGGCGTGACTATCGCGTCCATTATTCTTCGTTGGCACTCTCGGACAGCGTTTCATTATTTCACCATGGGACAGGGTCCAAGAGCCTCTTTTTTTTTCAGCGTCATACACTTCGCAAGTAATATGCACTTTTCGTAATCGTATCAAAGGCACGAAAAGACCAGTTCCCGAACCTTCTCCAGAGGCTCCTGATCTCAAGCTTCCCAAACTCTGCCAGACACGTAGACGTTTTTCTGCGTCCAAACACCGCTGGAGTTTCATTTTAAACGCTGCAGTTCGTCCAAAACTGTCCCTTTCTTTTAGGTTCTGAAGAGACAAAAACCACAAATTTAACCTGGTGTCCAGGGTCACTGGGCTCACCCTGACAACCAGCCAACAATATTCCTCGTGCCATTAAATGGGGTATAATTATCTATAGAAAGTGGGGGTCACACGCCGAGCATGACTACCCGTGACGGACTAACTCTGTGGCCGGTTATGGAGATTAAGTCGGAGCCATTTTGAAGAATCCAATGCAAGAAACATTTTTAGTATTTGCACGTACCAGGAGAAAGTGAAGTATGTTGGATGAGTTGCCTCTTTTTTTTTTACCTTCGTGGCTGCTTTGCTCACAATTCTCATGGTCTAAAGCCGCTTGATGAGAGGCCGATTAAGATGAGTGGATGATGAGAGCATGGACCGTCACGTTGGAGACCGTTCCCTGTTGTCTTACTTAGGGTGGTGGAGAGAAGACACGAGCGTGAAGTGCTGGCATCACAGCAAAAGCTGCCTGCTTTGGAGAGACGTCAAATCTTCAACATTTTACCTTGTTTCGTTGTGTTCGGTTGTTTGTTCATTACATAACCTCACGTGTTTCATTGTCCGCTGTCTGCAGGTTCTATAATGTAGCAAAATTCAGGAGCCTTAAATGAAATTTTTTGACTGGAGGTGTAAACATTTATGGATGCAGTTTAACTGCAGATTATACAGTTCTGGATGATGGTGTTAATATGGATTGTGCATAATTTCGTGCAGACACGTATGGTCGGTTTGTGTCCGGGTGGAGAGGGTGACTAGTGAAGATCTGTCTCACTGCAGTCTCCTCGCTGGGCTACCAGTCTGGTGGGTTGAGACGCGTCTGTCGCTCCACCTCTCTCTCCGCCTCCTCCTCCTGTTTCTCCCTCTCTCTCTCTACCTCTCTCTCTCACTCTACCTCTCTCTCCACCTCTCTCTCTCTCACTCTCTCTCCACCACCTCTCCAGCTCTCCCTCTCTCTCCACCTCTCTCTCTCACTCTACCTCTCTCTCCACCTCTCTATCTCACTCTCTACCTCTCTCTCTCCACCTCCCTCTCTCCACCTCTCCCTCTCTCTCTCCACCCCTCTCTCCCCACCTCTCTGTCCCTCTCCCTCTCTCTCTCCACCTCCCTCTCTCTCCCCACCTCTGTCTCTCTCTCTCTCTCCCCACCTCTCTCTCTCTCTCTCTCTCTCTCTCTCCCCGCCTCCTCCTCCCGTCTCTGCTTCAGTCCGGACTGGAGTTCCGCGGGTCAGTCAGCAGTCGTGTCGCGGCGTCTCTCCGCGTCAGAACCGCGCTGAAGGCGCATGTGACCGGCTGCTGGAGAGGAGGAGAAGCGGACGGAGTTTTCGTTCGATTTTTTTTTTTTTTGGAGGGGACAGAAGAGACAGAGAAGCCAGCAGCGGACCGGTGCTGACGTCGACAGACACACACACACTACTGACCGGTGAGTGTGAGGTGTGTGTGATGTGTGAGGTCTTACACCAACAATATATATATATATATATATATACACACACACACATACATATTTAAAAAGTCACGTCGCGTCGCGCACACGCCACATCATAAACTAAATGCAATAATGCTGCAAAGTTTCACCCCAGTAGATAAAAATGTAAAATATTCATCGCTGCAGGATCGCTTCGCTTAAAAGAACGACGCGCAGCTCGACAACCTTCACGTTTCTGGAAATATTCCGATTTTTTTTTTTTTTTTTTTTTTTAAACCAAACTGAACTGAAAAACCGAAACGCGCGAGTTACGCAGCGGTAAATACGCGTCCAAGGTGAGTACCGGAGCCCGGGAACCCCCCCGGTGGGACCACCGCGTCCCCGGTACACCGGACCGCCTAGTGCAAAGGAGATTAGACAGGTAATTCAGCAACGACTGATTACGTTACAATATACATATATATACAGTACAGGCCAATAGTTTGGACACACCTTCGCATTCAGAGTGCTTTCTTTATTTTCGTGACCATTTACGTTGGTAGATTCTCACTGAGGGCATGAAAACTATGAATGAACACATGTGGAGTTATGTACTTAACAAAAAGTGGAGACCTGGCCTCCACAGTCACCGGACCTGAACCCAATCCAGATGGTTTGGGGTGAGCTGGACCAACAAGTGCTAAACACCTCTGGGAACTCCTTCAAGACTGTTGGAGAAGCATTTCAGGTGACGACCTCTTGAAGCTCATCGAGAGAATGCCAAGAGCGTGCAAAGCAGTAATCAGAGCAAAGAAACTAGAATATAAAACATGTTTTAAGTTATTTCCCCTTTTTTTGTTAAGTACATAACTCCACGTGTTCATATATATACATAATAACCCCCGAACGCAGGCAGAAAGCGGGAAAGGGGGCAGGTTTAATGTCTGGCTGTCTGTCCTGAAGCTCTCGTTAATAAGCTGTCAGTCTGTCAGAGGGGCTTTAGTGGCCCCCTGCACTCACACGTTATTACCACAGAAACACCTGGTCAGGGCCACTTAAATGTCACCGACAAAACCGGGCAGTGTGCAGGGAACACATCCTTCGTCAGAGATTTCATCAGCACATGTACCTGTACACACACACACACACACACACACTCCAGCACACTGGGACCGATTAGTTTTATACAGTTCCTGTCATGTGACAATACCTAAATATAAAAAGAGCGCACATTGTATTTTTACAATCTTGAAATGTCGCTGTGGCAAGCATAAAGAAGTCCTCAGTCCCACTGAAATGTCACGTGTTGCTAACTTCATAGAAGATGACACATAATTTTCAAAAACATTCACCTGATTCTCTACACTATCTCACAACACACACACATACACACACACACGGTCACCCTGTCATGTGCTCTGTGCTGGTTGTAAGGTGTCAGGCTTCTTGGCCTCTGTGAGGTTTTCGTTCCAAATCAAAAAGAGAGAGAGAGAGAGAGACGCACAGTCACGCAGCAGGCTAAGAGACCAGATAGAGCTGGAAATAAATGTATGTGTGCGTGTGTGTGTATCCTCAGTCAAGAAACGTTCCTCCGCAGCATCTTCTCCAGGTGTCCGAACCCCAGACGGGAGCACATGTTGTGGGAAGAGCGCTTAAATAGAGCCCCAGGCTTCAAAGGCCCGCATAGTTTGTGCTGACCCAGCGAGCGCGGCGCCCATCCCTGACCAGCCTGAGAACCAGAGACGAGCGCGGCCCGGAGATGCGTTCAAAAAGACCACTTCAAAACACACACACACACACACACACACATGCTGTGACTTCAGCGCTCTGGCTTCAGCTTTGTCTCCAAATAGCTGTGGGCTCCCTCCTTACTTCTACCCATCCCTTCTTCCTCAGCATTCGGAGATGCACACACTTCCAAAATCTTTTGCGTGTCCTTGGATCCAGCTGCATTCAAGACATAACTTGCTTGCTGATTACATGATTCGCTTGTTAGTACTTTGCTATTTTTATTTTTTTTTATATTTGTTATAAAACCCAAACATGCAAACTGACTGCAACACAAAAAAAGAGGCTGACATTGGACGGATTAGTTCAATATGTTTACATGCTCTTAAAAAGAACCAAAAAATGAAGTTATTGTGTTGTGCTGAGTGTTACAAACATTTCTACTCACACGAGGGTTTTATAAACGAACGTAAAAGTGCTCAGGAAATTTCTGGCTGGTTGTAATTCTACCAAACTGCTGCCTCAGCCGGCCAAGATGCCAAACATTAGAAAAATGGCGCTCCGTCCAGCGTGTAATGTCCCTCGGTGGAAGGGAGAGGGACAGAAGGAAAAAAGTGGAGAACCACACACACACACACACACACACGGACACACACACATCCCAGCATCACCGCAAATTGCCATGTTTCGGTGGAGTGGGGAAAAAAGAAAAATGACTTTTAATCGGAAGGCAGTAATTACCCCCTGCCTGGGCTGCAATTAAGAAATGGGCCTTGAACCGGTGGCACACACACACACACACACACACACACACACACACACACTCAGGACATATGTGTACATACACGCATGCAGCTTGCGCCGTCGCGTCCCTGAACCCAACACGAGGTCAAGTCCTTCACTGGGGCGGTAAATGACCAGTGGAAGGACCTCGACCGACACCGGGGATAAAAATTAACAATTAACTTCAGCACACACACAGACACGCACCCTTCGGCCCTCATTTACACACTTCTTAGTATAAATGCTGTTCTGTGTGTGTCGGTGAGTGAGGGTGATTAACACACCCATGAGCAACAACACAAACACATTCACTCGACCACACACACACACACACAAACACACCAGTGACTTTATGAAAGAGAGAGGGGAATTCTGACAAACAGGCCCAAGGCAGATCTCTCTCACCCAAATACAGAGACGCACACACACACACACACACACACACACACATTCAGACATTCAGTATAGAGAAAAACTTTGTGTGTGTGTGTGTGTGTGTGTTAGGGGCCCATGTCAGAGGCTGATAATCCCACTGCTGAGCTTTGTAATAACAGTAGTAAAAAAAAAGCTGTCAGAGCTAATACCACACACACACACACCAGACAAACGTATAGAAATGACAAGTTATGGGTCTATTCAACATTTCAGCAAAGAGCTAGAATATAAATGGACCCGAGAAGTGTGTGTGCGTGTGTAGGAATTCTCCAGGAATTCCACACACAGCCTGATGTTTACGAACGCGTCTCTGATCTGGGCTTTCAGAGAGGGCTGGGGAGACAGAGAGGCAGGAGCATCAATCTCTCCGTGCCGTAGCGAGTCCAGCTCCCCGTCGGAGTGCTCTGATTGGTCACCGGCGTGAGCGAGTGAGATGACAGAGCCTTGAATCCCACATGCTGAATACAGTTGTCAACCGCAAGCCCCCATAAACACACGCGCGCTACGCCGAGATAGCTGCCCTCCACTTTCTCTGGCTCACTGCAGACAGTGTGTGTGTGTGTGTGTGTGTGTGTGTGTGTGTGTGTGTGTGTGTGTGTGTGAGTGATGGTGATGGTGTGTAACATGTGTGGGCTGCGAAACATGGAGGCAGGCTGAGTGTTTATTTAAAAATGTCTGGCGGCAAATAATTCCTTCACTGTACCAATCTTTGCTGAACCTCTTGTTCCTCTGCGATTACTGAGGTTATCTTGTTACGTTGTCACGAATACATTAGAATACAGTTTAGAATACGAACGTAACACACAGTTATAGGTTTGGATTTAAAGGTGAGTGTGTGCCAAACCTGCGGGGCATTTATGAGACAGTTAGTGAGATCAGCAATTTACTGCCACCCCAGAACATGAAAGAGCCTGTGTGTGTGTGTGTGTGTGTGTGTGTGTGTGTGTGTGTTGTTGTGTAAGATGTTAGTGATACAAAATAAACAAAATATTTCTTTTATAAATCAGCATAGAAGTTTCATTCATTTATGAGCATGACACCAGATTATGTTCTATTTGTTTAGAATGTCGTAAAGTATTGAAATCTATAGACTGTTGAATCAGTAATGTATTGCTGGCCATCACTATCCATTTGTCATAATTTAAATTACATGCTACTGTCTGGCCTTCTGTTTACTGTAGTGTGGAATAATAACTACTGGAGACCATAAGGGGGCGATATCAAATCTGCAGGCCCTTTATATTAAGTTAGCTTGAACTCATTTGCACCTTCCGAATCAAGCAGATTACTTTAGAGGTGCTTCCTTATGTGATACCTGCCTGAACGTCAGGATTAATCGTGATCTGATAAATGCCTGTATTTAACAAGTCGAGCCACTCACAATCAACCGAGTGTCTTTGAAGCAAACAATATCAAACGTTTGCCCTTGATGTCATCGAAACCCGGCTGTTTAACAACATCATTCTGCAAATATGCCAGTGCTGCGGTGCTGTGACTGAGTAATAACCAACCACATTCTCGTCCTTTACGCGGCGAACAAACCAGACATTTTCTCTACGTAAACATTGCTGTGAGAAAAGTTGTATTTAGTTTATGGCAGATAAAGTGTGATATCGGGGTGTCAATCTCTAAAAAAAAAAATAGCCTCCTCCATTTATTTGTTCTGCTTTTATCAGACACCCATATCCAGAGCGACTTACAGTCAGTAGTCACAGGGACAGTCCCCCCAGGAGACACTCAGGGTTAAGTGTCTTGCTCAGGGACACAATGGTAGTAAGTGGTCTACTGCTTCATATGCGAGTGTGTTACCCTCTGGGCTACTAGCCCTCTCCTCCCACCACATTAACAAGAAGTCATGTCTCGTTGCCTGTTTGGACGTTTGCACCCTGCACCGTAGCAGCATCAGGTCAGCCTGTACAAACACCGCAGATCTGGCAGCCTGGTGAGAGGCGGGAGCAGCCCAGTCACATCCACTCGAAACAGGACATCTCCACACATCACTGCCAAACACGCCGATCGAGTTGAGTTGACGGCCGGTTGCACGGCAGACTTCATAAACATGAATTATATTAATAGAGAATTGTTGGGCTAAGTCAACGGATGAGGGCTTCGGGTATGTTGATGATCACGCCATCAGCGATGGAGGCATGCAAAGCTTCATGGGAAATGAGCATTACTGTTGATGCTACAGATTGGGAGCTGCTGGTATTAATAGTTAAGGCATTATTAATCTCCTCTCAACAAAATGCCTTTGATCTCCAATAAACTTTATAAACCTTTCCCACAATTTGTTGTTTACAAAAGTTGCCACAATTTATGTGCAACAATGAAAAATCCTGGAGGGACTGAAAAAAGATGTCCCTTAATTAACATTGTATGACAATACATCGCACCTTCAACAGCGATGCAGCCTGAATAAAAAAAGGATCAGTGGAAGACACGGAGCGCCTTGTTCCTTCCCGTGTCTTTTACACAACAATTTTTTGATTGACAGTGACGTTGCATGTGCCCGTGTGTGTGCATGTGTGTTGAACTGAAACCGACATTTGACAGCACCATAGGCATTTCCGTTGGCACCCCTGTTACCAAACAACTGAATCAATAGAGTATTCTTCTGCTCTGGATGAGTTACCTGAACATTCATTGTGTTTGACTTTCCTGTGTGACTGTATTTGTGTGACTGAGTATGTGTGTGTATGTGTGTGTGTGTGTGTGTAAAAGGTAAATGGCCTTAGGGTTACTGAATGGTGAAAAATACCAAACGGTAACACAGCCTGAAAAACAGGTAGTTCTGTTGGACCTCTTGGGGATGAGAATGAGGAACGAACATACACTCGCGCACAAATACACTTGCGCCTCAAAATGTACACACATACACAACTGAAATGTTTGCAGACCAATGGAGGTAAAGGGAAACTGTGTGTGTAAGTGTGTGTGTGTGCCAGTGTTGGAATTCTTGTCATTCTCTGCAGTATTAACAGATAGTAGTGTTCAGACATGTACTTCTACAAGTATGGATAAAGTCACACTGCTGTGTGTGTATGTGTGTGTGTGTATATGTGTGATGCAGCAGGCTTTGTTTTTGGCTAGAAGAGGGAGTGAACCATCAGCACTGTAACTTTGGTGACCTTTAACCCTTTGGCAGAAGCCAGAGAAAAAGAGCACATCATTTCTTACACTGCTGATTAAACACACACAGATCAGGAGTAGTGCATCTGTGGTTCCTCACACATCCTCCGTACTCTTATCTCACTTTATGTGTCTTAAGTGCCGGTCACTGTGTGTGTGTGTGTATGTGTGTGTGTGTGTGTGTGTGTGTGTGTGTGTGTGTGCATTTGGCACGAGTTCTGCATGTTGCTCACACACTCCTGTAGCTTCAGGTTTCGCCTGCCCCGGGCGACAGTGAGCACTTGACACTCCAGTGCATGTGTGTGTGTGTGTGTGTGTGTGTAATCAGACCCCACTCTACCTGTGCCTGTGCGTGTTTGTGTTTGTTCAGAACGAATCGCTCTTGTCTCTGATTTGGGTTCAGCTGCAAGGCCAAAGCAGTGTGATGCGTTTCATTGATGTTACAACTTTTAACTTTTAACTTTTACAACGTTTCCCTAGTAACCAAACTGAAAAAATTGCTCGTGTTTTTCTTTACACCAAATTGCTCGTTACGTGTTCCATGTCTTGTGTTATGACTTGGCGGTGACCTCGAGGAAGCATGTGGCCCCAAAGTGAGGTGCACTGTCACCCTTGACCGATGGCTGTGATTGGCTGACGACGGCTACACGTTTTCAGAAGTCCTTTGTTGTGATTTTGTGCCCCATTATGGTATATTATGTGGGATGGGAATAGCTAGAAGTTTGCTTTCAATTTACTTTCCTCACTTCTAGCATCTTACATCAACATTATGAATGGTCTCCTTCATGTGATTGGCCGAATGTTTGTTTTGGGGTGATGTAACTGGCTGTAAGCTCTGTGCAGTCATGTGATTGGCTGTAGGCTTGCTATAGGAGATGCATTTTGCCTCAGTGAATAAGCTTCCCCAGTGGAGCGTTGTGATTTTAAACCTCTCCCCTCTGAAAGAAAAAAAAAACAGCTCAGGGCTTTTCTATGAACTCACTCACACACACACTCACACACACACACACATGCTTGAAGGCCCTTGACTTTTTGGGACTCTTGCTGAGCGTCTCCTCAGCCTAGCCTCCTCACCTCTCCACAACTGCTGACAGGGACATTCCTTTCTCTCCCCCATCCCTCTCTCTCTACCTCTCCCCACAACTCGCCCACACTTCTTTTCATTTTCCTTCCCCTAATCCATCCACCCCCCCACCCCACCCCAAAAAAAGAAGACTGAGAGGGAAGGAGAGAGAAAGGCCACCTTCATCAGCACCTGCTGAAACGTAACCCTCCGCCTTACACATAATACACCAGTTAAAGCTACATAACAAGCTGTGATGCTGGTTTTTGAAAAGGGGTGGAGACACGTTCTCCGGCTCTGTACATTAAAATGCTCAGTGTTGCCAGATACGTCATTTTTTTTCTGCCCAAAATCATTCAAAAATGCACACAACACATTTAACTGTCGCGACTACTTAGTATAGCATGCTTAGTTCAGAAATGCCTATCAAAATCAAACCAATCAAAATTCTGGCCAATGGACGTTTTAACCAGTTCAAATACAGCTGCGACAAGCAGGAAGAATGTCCAAACAAAGGATGTACAGGGAGAGAGATACAGAGAGTGTGGGTCAGGAGGGCGGAAATTAAATGCCTGAAGAGCAGCCAGTGAAGAGCACTTTAAAGGAATGACAGGCGTCTCCGCGCTCGCCCGACACATTCTCTCCCCCGCCGCCACCCTCCACCTCTTGAGAAGCGCTCCTGAGTTAATCCCGCTGCGTAAACCCCCCCCCCCCCCCCCCGTCAGCACCTCGCTCAGAGACAGTTCAGCTGGGCGGGCCGGACAAAGAGATGAAGAGAGAGCGAGATGGTTGGATGGAGGGAGGGAGACACTGGTTTTATCTGATCCCTCTGATCCCGCCAATTTCCTCACGCTAATCAAATTTTCCAAGAATAAGTCGCAATGAAATTAAACACACTCACACCATTGTGCATAACAATTTTGTGGGGAATGCTTTGTAATAAAGTAGGGTGTTGTCCCTGCATATAAATAACAGCCTAAAATCTATTTATTATATTAAAACCCCTTAAAATAATCTAAAGTAAATTATTTTTAAAAACTTTTTATTTTTTTTACGCTGAATGTCCCCGAAGATGATGTTTGTCATTGCTAAAATACTGCATCTCAAAAACGTGAAAGGACCACTTGGTTTTGAATTATGGGAACTGAAATCACCATATATGATTTGTAAAGCTTTAATGTTTCCAGATTAATCATTCATTTTAAATAAAGGTGGGGGCAGTGGTGGCCTAGCGGTTAAGGAAGAGGCCACGTTATCAGAAGGTTGCCGGTTCGAATCCCCAAATCACCAGTCAGCACCACTGAGGTGCAACTGAGCAAAAGCACCGTCCCCACATGCTGCTCAGGGTGATGGTTGAATACAGAGGACACATTTCATTGTGTCACCGTGCGCTGTGCAATGACAAATCACTTCACTTTCACTAAATGAAAACCTTTGATTTATTATTTCGGGATGCGCTTATATGGGCACATTCTCTGGTGATCGCCCTTGTTCTGAATGTGGGATTTCATGTGAAGGTGTGTGGTTTATGTGAGGTCGGTGTGCCTGTGGTGTGTTCCCACGCTGCATCGTAGAGATGGCCTGATCTCTGACCTCTGTTACGCGTGACCTTACCAAAGCAACAGGCCGCGACCTTGTGTAGTACAGCTGTTTACCACCCATATCTAAATGTTATCTAAATGTTACTGGAACGTGCTGGACACTTTTCTCCCAGGCTTCCCACCTCATTAGCGTGGTGAGCTTCTCTCATTACTCACGTTTTAAAGGCAGCTTCTCATCCAATAAAAGGTCGTCCTTCCAACTTTGCTAAAGCCTACAGCCATTTAGCAACCATTTCCTTCACCCCGGTCCCGCATTCAGGGCCACACGAAGTCAGGGTGGAAAGATTTCCAGCGATTCGGCAGCGATTACACTCCTGTTAGTCCCCCACGCTGTGTGTGAATGAGTGGGATAGACAAGGATAAAATAAGAGTTTGGGAAAATTGGAACAGCTCCCTCACTGTTTTATAGCCTTTGTGTGCCTAAACTGCGTCTCATTGGTGCGTCAAACCCACAATCCCACCCACTCATATGCAGCACCCTGAGAGTGTACTGGCAGTCATCTGTACACACACACACACACACACTTTCACACAGAAACATGCATACACTACACCACAAATAATATGCTTTTTCAAGATTCAATTACAAGAAACCTTTAGAAATATCAATGTATCCAGAAGCACTAATGTATATATACATTAAACTATACATGAATACTGATTTATTCATTATTCTATTCAATTATACTTACGGTGTATGCTGTTAACACTGTGGGTAGGTGTGTGTGATGGTTCCAGCCTGGAACTTAAACATGCTTGTTAGCCTAATACACACACACACACACACTTACAGAGAGAGTCATGCAGAGGTGGAACGTACGCATACACTTCAGTAACCAGTCACTTACATTGGGGTCATATGTCTGGCCTGTAGTGTGTGTGACCTATTTTTTATGGGGACGTATATATTCATATATACGAAGGTAACGTACATAACTGCAGGTAAAGGCTTTAAAAGTCTTGAGGGGTTGTTCTAAACAACCACCCTTCAGACAACTGAAGAAGGGGGTGGCTCCAGCTCACTCCCCCGTATATTTTTACTCTCTGTTTTAAATTCTCGAGTGAAGGAGAACTGGGGGTGGGGGGTTGAAGGAATCTGAGCGTAAATCTGATCTGGAGAAACTCTCGCACAGGAAAAAGATGCTGTGTGTACGTTCCACCTCTGCATGAATCTCTGTGTGAGTCTGTGTGTGTGTGTGTGTGTGTGTGTGTGTGTTTTAGGCTAACTGGCATGTTTAAGTTCCCGGAACCATCAAACACACAGTGTGTTTTTTCCCCCTCCAAAATGTTCCTGTAGCCGTGCTGCCCAAAGGAGGGAAGCAGGGTGGAGGAGGACTGTATTGCATAATGGAATGTAACATCAACCAACACAATACCCCTAAAATGTTATCGTGCACAAAACAATAAATTGCACCGCAAAAGAACCTGTCCATGAAGTTTATTATTAATGTTTGTTACTAATACATAATAATACACAATTGAAACTCTAATTACCAAATGTTGTATTTAGCAACATCTTCCAGTATTGAAATTCTGTCTAGACGGAAAAAAATTTGATTTAGGCCAATACCGTAATTCCTACATTGACCATGAAGATGGACTACATAATACCAGCTAAAGACCGCTGAGACCTTTTCAATGTGCGCATATCAATACATGCATCACCGTGTTTCCATTGGATGTAACTTTTAGTAGCGATGCATTGTAGAAAAGGTGGTAGTAGCCTAGTGGGTAACACACTCGCCTGTGAACCAGAAGCCCCAGGTTCAAACCCCACTTACTACCATTGTGTCCCTGAGCAAGACACTTAACCCTGAGTGTCTCCAGGGGTGGACTGTCCCTGTAACTACTGATTGTAAGTCGCTCTGGATAAGGGCGTCTGATAAATGCTGTAAATGTCATTTAGAGAACATGCATAACAGTTGTGAAGATGCAAAGAATTTGACTTTGATCGACCCATCCAGACCCGGTAGTGCCACACTCTCGCCACATGAAAGAGGCAGGGGAAAGAACAAAACCCACAGGCCTTTTCATCTCAGACATTAGCTATGAGGTCACATTTCTCCCTGAAAGCTTGTATGTACACAAGCGTAATTATCTTGAAGAGCGTGTGTCTTTGTGCGTTTAACCTTGCCCTCTAAATCATGTGACTTAAAAGTGTGTAGAGTTGATGTTAATCATGCAAAAAGTTTGCTATGGCCATTAACCCTTTCCCTTTCTTTGTCTGCAGTCCTCTGTGGTCTTCTGGAAGCAGGATGTGGTCCGTCCTCTCTGTGCCGCTCCTCCTCCTCATACCTGTGTCCGTGCTGTGCACTGACTGTCCAAAGGACTGCCAGTGCAGGTCGGACTCCATCTTCTGCGCCAGTCGTCGTGCCCCCACAATGCCTCTGGTGCCTCAGTACACCAGGAAACTCTACGTATTCCAGAACGGCATTCTGCTCCTGAAGCAGGAAGACTTTGCGGGAATGGACAAGCTGGAGATGGTGGACCTGAGTCAGAACCAGCTGTCTGAGCTTCCAGACCGTGTCTTCCAGTCGATGTCCTCCCTAAGGAACCTTGATCTGTCCGGAAACAAAATCACACACGTGTCCCAGCATAGCTTCTTTGGGCTTGTACAACTGGAGAGGCTGTATCTGTACAGCAACCAGATCCAGACTATCCACCCAGATGCCTTCAGCAGCCTCATCCACCTCCTGGAACTCAAACTGCAGGGCAACCAGCTGACGTCTCTCCCTGCACTCCGGATGCCCAAGCTGGTGCTCCTGGACCTGAGCTTCAACCACCTGCCACCCCCTGGTCCAGAGGACCTGCAGATGCCAAGCCTGGAGAGCCTGAAGCTGGCTGGCATGGGGCTGCGCACTGTCAATGAGGAACTTCTGGGGAACCTGGTCAACCTGCACGAGCTCAACCTCTCCAGCAACCAGCTGACCGCATTTCCCCAAGTGCTGCACAGGGCACGGGGTCTGATCCGTCTCAGCCTGGCAGGAAATCAGCTCGGCCCACTACAGGCAAAGGACCTGAAGCCGCTGACAGAATTGCAAGAGTTGGATATCAGCAACCTGAGTCTGCAGGGGCTGCCGGAGGGGTTCGCAGACCTTCTCAATCTGCGGAAGCTCACGTTGGCGGAGAACCCCTTCAACTGCTTGTGCTCACTGGGCTGGTTCCCCACGTGGCTGCGTGCCAAGCAGATCACGCTGGACCGGACGGAGGAGACGCGCTGCCACTTCCCCCCACTCAATGCAGGGAAGGTCCTCGAGCGCCTCGAGCGCAGGGATTTTGGCTGCCCCCCCACCACCACTGTTACTGTTAGACCGTTGAAGACCACCACAGCCCAGCTCACAGCTGCCACCACCCACTCAACCGTAGCCCCAACCGCGCCCAAACCCCGAATCCCAAAACCTGGTCAAGGCTCTGAGCCAAATGGTAAAGATGGACCTCGTCACCCCCTTCCTTCCCTAACAACTCTCAAACCCCGAACTGTTCCACCTGAACTCTGCCCATCGAAAATCTGCTTGAATGGTGGCACCTGCTGGATTGACCAGCAGGGCCAGTTGGGGTGCACCTGCCCACCGCAGTCCTCAGGCACCTACTGCGAGAACACGGAGGAGTTGGATCCCGTCTCTTCGGCGACCGTCATCATGTCGAAGACCTCCGACATCAGCCCAGGCTCGGTAACGAGCACAACCATCCAGCTCGACCTGCACCGCTACATCGAGACGCGGCCATTCATCCAAGGGATACGCCTAACCTATCAGAACCTATCAGGGCCCGACCGCCGGCCCCTGCAGCTCAACTTGCCTGCAACCTACAAAGAGTACACCCTGCGAGGCCTGCGGCCAAACTGCACGTACTACGTGTGCGCCAGCCCACTGGGGGAAGCTGTCGGGAGGGACAGTTCTTGCACCCAGGCTCACACAAATTGGCACGTCCACCCAAACAACACAGCCGACGCCAGAATAACGCCACCTTCGACTGCCATGCTGGGCCCGGCCGTGGCGCTCCTGCTGCTGCTGGTCCTCATCGCCACTGCCATGGGCGTGGCCTGCCACCTGCACAGGAAACGCGCCGAAGGGCACTTGCAGTTGGACACGCCAGAGCAGGAACTGGACGGGGTAAAGGTGGGGCTGGACAGCGCGGCCACGTTCAGTAAGCAGGCCGAGATTGGGGACAGTGTGCAGAATGGCGGACTGGAGCATGAAATTCCCCTCATGCAGGAAACAGCCAATAACAACACGGCCACATTAAAACCATCCTACTGCTGACGCCCAGAGCCCCAGCCACGCCCTCACCGGTCCCGAGTGTGGATTCGGGGCCTAGCCTGCTACAATCAGGAATGCAAAGAGCATAAACAAAAGACGCAAGCAAATATTTAATTTCCGCTGAAGACCTGTTCACATTCAGGCACTGGCTGGTGTAAAATGGGATTACGCTTGGAATCCCGGATGTGCACCTGACGCACACACTCCAAAGCTCATCTCCCTGGATTTCGGAGCCCTGCAGTGTTCCTTGTGAAGCGCCCCAGGTCAAAGGTCAGAGTTTAAAGTGAGCCAGAGTGGCGCTCTGACGGGGGCCATTTGATTTGGCAAAGCATGCGAGATTCGGACGCAAAACATGACTGTAGCATCTCGCGAGGCCACACCTCCAATGGGAGGCGGGGCTATTAGCTGTGAAACATTCTGCTAAGCAACCAAAATGAAGATGAGGACGGTCAGACATGCAGGACAAAGACAGCAGATGCTGTCTCTAATGCAGTGTGAAGTTAAAATTCTGTTATTATTTTTGTTTTTTACATGATTGTACAGTTTTTTATTTTTTGTTGTGCTATTATTGTTGTACGTTTTTTTCTTCCTGCTAATCTGCGAACGTTACCAAATTCCTCCCTCCAACCCCCTCTTCTGCCGGATGAAATGCTTTGAAGATTAAAAAACTAGCCTGTACCACCGCGTCTAAGGACCCACTCCACCGTCGGCAGAGCTAAGACTTCCCCTACCCCCCACAGCCAAAGTTACACAGAGTTACAGAGGGACAACTGTTAAACGAAAAACCCCACATCTATTTTCTGCTTCTCCCTGACCCCAAAACATCCTTAAATAGCTGGCCACCACTGCACTAGCACGCGTGTAAAAGACGCACAAATAGAATCGTCTCCTTTGCAGGCTTTATTTGCAGATTATGTTGGTTGAGGAAGGAATGCCACCGTTTTCTGGGCCGCACTGGCAGCTATATTTTCCAGGAGTGAGTGTAAATGGAGGGCAGTTCAGACAGAGCCAGCAGCAGCTCTGAATACATGATACAAATCTTAAAGTCCATTATAATTTGAACAAATGAAAAGAAACGACTTCCAATTCCACTGCAGTTTGTATTATTATTATTATTAAGATCTACACCACCCGTAATAGTTTATACGTTTCAGCAGATTAATTACAAAATTGTCACAACAAACGCAGTGTTCTGCTAAATGAATATTCACAGTAGGCCCTAAAATTAAACGGAAAAAAATCCTCTCTTTGCACTTAAGGGGTTAACGTTTACTTGAGCTTCCCCCTCTTTATCCACTGAACAGATCTGCTCCGTTCACTCCCTCCACCCAGACTTGCTGATCTAAGATCAGTCTGGTGCATGACTGAGGTCAGTGTTTAGAAAGGAAATCTGATCCCAGAGCAGCTCAGCAATATGATTTCGGTAATTATGCACCATCCGTTGACTTTTTTTTTTTCTCTTAATGCACAACCCTCTGGATGCCAGTCCGTAAAATAGTTAGGTCAGATCTGACCTGAGGTCAGTCTCTCTTTCACTCCAGAGGAAATACAGATTAACTCACATGAATGAGTACCTCCACAGGTTCATTGCAGCTATTTAAATTGTGCAGCCCCTTGTTTGACTAATGCAAACCTGTATGTCACACTTCATTCCTTGGGTTTTAACACCTGCTTTTTGTGATGTAACATGTAACTGTGTTTATTCTCTCTCTCTCTCTCTCTCTCTCTCTCTATCTCTCTCTAATACACAGATACCCAGACAATCTCATTAATGTTATCATTAATACCCACTTTGTATCTTCAGTGGGTGTTGTAACACATTAAAATGTGCCTTTTCTCTCACACACACGCACATACACACACACACACACACACACAGTGCATAAAAAACCTTACTGAGCTGTCTCAAAAAAACAAGAGGAGGTCTTTACAGTAAATGGGGAGAAAACTGTAGACACACAAACACACACAGTTAAGGGTGTTAATATACAGGGGAAGCAGGTCTCACCTCTGTGATGAGATGACATCACTATACATGCATTTGCAATGATACACACAACCAATGTTGACACTGACACAAAAGTTACCACACACACACACACACACACACACACACACATCCACTCAGCAGCTGAGGGAAGAAAAATAGCAATCTAACTGGAACAGACCGGGAGGAAATTCCGGAATATTTTTATTTCTCTTTAAATTTCCCTGTTTATTTTGGGAAGCTTTTTTTATTCTTTGTTTTTAATAATCTGTCCTTTTTGATCATTTGTAAATATTTGTATGGCAATGATGAAGCCAATGATAATAACAATGAAAAACAACAATAAAAAGAATGAATGAAATGATCTCTTATATTCTTTCCAGACAGTATATAGAATGTAAGTTCACAAAGCGACCCAGCCATCATCGTCATGGTTAATTTACAATCCTTGATTTCTTTAAATAGCAATATCTATAATCAAGCTAAGTGGTAAAATGATGTACAAAACATTTGCACGAAATTTGCTGTACAAACAATAACAACTGTGACTCAATGTAACTCAATAACAATCTTCATGCATTCCATATTCAATTATGGTAATGGAAGAAATGAAACTGAAAACAACCAAATTCACATCACATAAGACTATTTTGCTGTCATGGTGCCCCACAGTGAGACGAAATGTAGAGATAACCTTCACCTGCAAATGGTAACCCTAAAAAAAAGCATGTGCAGTCAGGTCAGCTGTGCACTCTGAAACCGGCACGGGTCTCACAAACACCCTAACGCACAGAAGGGGGCGGGAGAAAACGAATGGGTGTGCAGGTTTAGAGTCAGAGAGCATCAGAGCCAAGTATCACTCCTCCATTGTGGCCGCCAGCAGTTATCACTGTTCCTGGGTGTGTGTGTGTGTGTGTGTGTGTAGTCCGTGCGGTGAGTGCTTGAGATTGTGTGTTTGCATGTGAACGCATGTGTGTATTTGTGTATAGATGTGTGAATGCACGTGTGTGCGTAGACCTGTCCTCTGGCTGGGCTCCAGTCTCTCCCTTTTCCCTCGCAGCTGAAAGAGCTCATTGTCATTGCACCCCCCGCTCTCCCCCACTAACCCACCTCCAAACCCCCCCCAATGTACACACTCACACACATACACACATTCCTCCTGCATTACAGCTCAGCAAATATTTTCTCTACTCCAAATCTCCCCCCCATAAAAAAAAAACTTTTATTAAAATCGGTGTGTGTGGGTGTCTTCTACTTTCTGCCAAACATCCTTCAATAATGCTGGTCTTCTCTCTGCCATCGCCCCACACACACACACACACACACACACACACACAAACACACATGTCTATGCACGCGTAATATACACAGACCTCTGGAAGCTACCCTCAAAAGGAGAGTGAGGGTGGGGTGGGGGTGGGAGGGTGTAGCTCTGATTACTCATCTCCCCACTACCCCAATATCAACCATCTCCAGCCCTGATTACACGTCGCCATGGTAACAGCAACACAACAGAAGACTTCCATATGGCCTTGTTCATTTCAAAAACATTTATAAACAGACGTCCTTCTACACCTACTGACCCTAGTGTGTGTGTGTGTGTGTGTGTGTGTGTGGTATGCACATCTCGTTTGGCAGGTCACTTGGCTTTTCACGACAAACTTCATATACGGTATGTTGTAGTCAGGCGGTGCACGATGTCCTACTTTAAGATTCATTCCTCAGCATTGCATGTGTAACTATTTCACGGTTGGCAAGCAGATGCAATATGTGCCTGACAAACACACACAGAACACCTACACACACACACACACACACACACACACACACACACATTTGGTGTCTCTACCCAGCCATGTCGCTCGAGTTGGTTGGTGCGCCATGTGTGTCAAACCTCGCTACGGACACACACACACCGCGGCTTCCGCATGACTGTGAGGATCAATGGTAAATACTATGTAACAAACCTCCCAAACTGAATTTTATTTATTCCTCACAAATATAGAAGCACAAGAACATACATTTGTGTGGGTAAAACCAGCCCACACACGCACACACAGAGACAGACACACACACATTTTAAATTCTTGTGAGGACCTGATGTATTGACAGAGCTTCCAATGAGTAATAAAATAAAAATAATTTCACAAAACCTGAACCTTATTTCCTGACATCATTCAGGCACAGGTGTTAGATACACAAACACACACACACATTTTGAAACAAATTTATTAACACATATTAGTAATACAAACCTCACCCCCAGACACAGCGGTTAGGAAGTGGACCTGTAATTGCGAGGTTGCCGGTTGGAAAGCACCGTCCCCCATACACTGCTCACCACGGGTGATAGGTTCATTGCAGAGGACAAATTTCATTGTGTCCACCATGTGCTGTACTGCAGTGTTTCACAATCGCTTCACCTCATATGCTGGTTAAGAACACACACACAAAAAGACACACACATGCACACATTTTAAATTTAAGATCTTGTGGACCAATGAGAAATTAAAAAAATTATAAAATCCTTGCACTAAACCCAAACCTTAACCGGAGGGACATAGGTAGTTAGAAACACACACACACAGCAGCAGCTGTAGAGAGCTACTGAGAGATTGATGTTTTGAAACCCAGTATGCGGGACACAGTGACAAACCAGCTGAGACATGTTTCTTTTGAGTGTCTGGTCATGTGACAGCATGTTTTGTATTTCCAGCGTGTTTGTGTATAGCAAGATCTTTGTGCTTGAGCGCATGTCTGCGTGTGTGTGTCGATTGAGACATCCCTTTTGACTTCCTGGAATGCGGTCCGTCCGGCCTGCTCGCGGCTCATCGTCGCGCTGTGTGCCGTCAGTCGCTCTGCCTCGCGGCCCCGGCCGCATTGTGAGGGCCACCTGCACGCTGCGGTTGGTTGGAGTTGTGCTGACGGAACGCTGACTCCAACCAGCCGGCACAATGTGACCGTCCGAGGGCGCGACCGTGCCTGCATCTGTGCAGCGGTGCGCTTGGCCTCGCGCTTTTCACAGAAGCGACCATGGCAGAACGCCTACCGCATACAGTAACCCCATTCCCCATTTCGTAAACAACAAATCAGCTCAGCGTAATGGGTGTACAACTGCTATTCATAAGAATGCTCCAAACACTCATGCTATGTCAGATATGCATGCTGTTATAGAAACCGTCACATGATCAGAGAATGTTTGCTGTAATGCAAATTATGGGTGCAAAAAGTTTCAGTCACCATGATCAATCTGGTTTCCTTTTCATTCCAAGGAGGGTTTTTGATTCAACACGAACTTGTGTACTTTTAACTTCTTACATTTTCTACAGTTATTCAAATTAATATCTCAAATTATGGTATTTTATTCAGGCATCAAGGCCAATAAAAGACTGGTAAAAGTGTTTTTATACACAATATACTTTTCATGCTGACCAGAATAAATCATTATTTAATCATACATTTCTATCATTACCGACAATTCTTTTCACTACATTCTTATGAAAGAAGTCAAAGTGGACACCACCTAATTAATGGGTGCTACTTACCTATTGGATAAAACACTCGCCTATGAACCTGAAGATTACAAAATCACAGGTTCAAACCCCACTTACTACCATTGTGTCCCTGAACAGGACACAGAAACCCCTGTCTCCAGGTGGACTGTCCCTGTAACTACTGGTTTCAAGCCACTCTGGATAAGGGCGTCTGATAAATGCTGTAAATGTGAATGCAATGTGGACTAATCATAAGCAAACCTTGATCCTCTTCATATGGAAATTAAAAACGTAACATGCCACGTGGATAGGCTCTCCGTGTTGACCTCTTGCATCATTGGATATTAGCATTTGGTGTCTCTACCCAGCCATGTCGCTCGAGTTTGTTGGTGCGCCATGTGTGTCAAACCTCGCTCCGGCTTTTTGGAAACCGCAGGAGACGCCCATATTCCAGCAGTATGGATAAAGCCGCTCTGTTTTAAGCTTAGGTCATGCACGGGCCGTGCAGATCATTTTACAAAAATCATTCCACATCTTAAAAGTAAAGATTAAACCATAATGGCTGGGTGCAATTATAGGAAAATGAACCACACCAGGGTGGTAGCGCTGCCATAATGCAAAGCAGAGGAACACTTTATTTCTGGATTCGTTTCCGGTGCGGAGGTGGCGAGCATCATGTTCTGGACGCACTTTTCCGCAACGAAGAAATCCCTGGTCCTACCTTTATAAACCACCTCAGCCCTCAGTGTCAAAGGGGAGGGGGGGTTGTGCGGGGGAAATGAAACAGCCAATCAAGCCCTGTCCACAGCCCGACGTGCCTAGCCACGCCCGTCTCAGCCCTGCGACGCCTCGCCCAACACGGCTCATATCCCAGTTGCTGCAGCCACGCCCGGCATGCTGCTGAGTGTGCCGCATATGTTTATGCACACGTTTCTGCTAGTGTGAGTGAATACAGGCTTGTGTGAGCGTTAGCAAATGGCTAAGTGTAAAAGAGTAAGTGTGTGTGTGTGTGTGTGTGTGTGTGTGTGTGTGTCTTTGCGAAAGAACCCAGCACAGGAAACCAGATCTTAATGGGAAACACACGTCCGTCTCACTCGCTCCCTCCCTCCCTCTCTGTCTCCATCTACTCTCCGGTCAACCGCAAACGGAGGGCAGCCAGTCAGTCAACTCATCACTATAGTCAGCAAACCTCAGTCACACACATACACACAAAAGCTCACTAAGAGCAGACAGGCCTTGATGACCAGTTATCATCCTGACGCTTCATTGACAGAAGTGGGAGGGGTCCTGGCTGGGGGTGGGGCTACATTCCTCAGTTCAGCTGCACACACACACACACACACCTAGGTACCTAGTTTAACAAACTACTGAGGGTTGAAGAGCAAAATCCCCTATCTCACCCTCTCTCTATGTGTTCGGTTGGAGCTCCGAGGCTCTGTGATTAATTAAGATCCCAAATTTTCCTTAATATCCGACATCTGGCAAGCAGCATCAGCCAAAACCCCACACCCCAAACACACATGGTCTCTCTCACACACACACACACACACACTCAGCTTCATGGCCCTCGCATCAGTACCCTACCCACACTGCAGGTATGTCAGTCGACCGCCTGCCAAAACACACACTCTCTGACCCGCAGCCATTTTGCAGGAGGGCAGAGAGGGTAAATTTCTCAAAAAGAACCTGTGATGTTGGTGCTAGGCTGGCTTCTGCCAGACGGTAACAGCACAACACACACACACACACATTATGAGCTGAACGCATGGCCTGCCGAAGACCCTCCCTGCAGGCCGACTCAGTGTTTCCTGTGCTTTGCTGATTATCAAGCTTCAAATTTCCCCCAAAGTTCCTCGGACCGTAATTCGATGGTTGACCCCAGCACGGCCGGAATTAGTGCACTGATCCAAAAAATTCCTGATAAAGAATTTATTTGCCCTCGTGGGAGTAGGAAGTGCTCATCAGTTGATCTATACATCATATCTTTATGAAGCAAGATAGTCGCTTCCCGACAAAACATTGTGATTGGCCACAACTGTACCTTGTTTTTACTGTTTGCAACACGCCTTCTGCTGCCTATCAAGCTAAGACCTGAAACAGAACTAGAAAGAATTAGACACAGCGGGCCTAGCGCTAAATGCTAATGGTAAAATCTCCGGGTGCCTTTTGAAGTGAACTGAAGTGAACTGCACAGCACACGGTGACGCAACGAAATGTGTCCGCTGCTTTTAACCATCACCCATGGTGAGCAGTGGGCAGCCATGACAGGCGCCCGGGGAGCAGTGTGTGGGGACGGTGCTTTGCTCAGTGGCACCTCAGTGGCACCTTGGCGGATCGGGATTCCAACCCGTAACCTTCTGACTATGGGGCCGCTTCCTTAAAACGCTAGGCCACCACTGCCCCTTTTCCAGTGGGCAGAAGATCATCCGGGACAGCACTGAAGAGTGTGGGGGCGCAATCTGGTCAAAATAGAAGCTCCTAACTAACGAATGAGATGGGAGAGAGGGAAGAGTGACGGCTGTGGTATTAAAACCAAACCCTGGCAGAGTGTGTGTAAGTGTGTATATAATGAGGAGGATAATAGAGTAGTGTGTGTGTGTGTGTGTGTGTGTGTGTGTGTGTGTGTGTGTGTGTGTGTGTGCGTTCGTTCAGCACCGAAGCACATATGGGTTTGATTTTGAACAGCGGTGTGGAGCTGGAGGGATGTGTGAATGTGTTGCAGTGAAGGCGCGTGTGTGCGTGTGTGTGTGTGTGTTTATACTTCAGCTGTCAAACACCATGCTGACCGTTTAAAGACACGATGCCTGGAGATGCAGATGAACACTTTCAGTCCTGACTGCCGGCATTTAGCTGTTTCTGTTCTACGATGACATCATCAAAACCCTCCTCAAAAAAAGGATGTATTTATTGGTGGTAATGTGTGTGTGTGTGTGTGTGTGTGTTTAAATGTGTGCACATGCTCTGAAGAGACTGAAACAATTTCCCCAACTGCAGACAATTAGCAGGAGGTGAAAAATTAGACTCCTGCAAGTTTATAGCTCCAACACACACACACACACACACATTAAACTTATGCATGCTAAACTCAAATCTAAACCAAAGCTCATCCATCTGAAACACGACTATCAATAAAAATCATGCATGTGTCTGTGTCTGTGTGTGTGTGTGTGTGTGTGTGTGTGTGTGTGTGTGTGTGTGTGTGCGGATGTGATGGAACACAGCACATGCTCCCTGGAATAAAAGCCACAACCGAAAAAAAAGCTGTTTGCAATTGAAGTAAATGGCAAAGTTGGCTGATTACAACTGAGCCAGAAGGCCCAATTAAACTCATTACTCTTGTGTTTACAGAAGGAAGGAAAGAAATAGAGCGGGAAGGAGGGATAGAGAAAGAAGGGGGTGGTACTGAGAGAGCGATAGGAACAAAATCTGTTCCAACAACGATAAAAATCGGCCACAAAAAAAACAAAAAAAAAATGTTAAAAAACGGTTCCTCGCAACCATCTTCGCCCTGCAGTCTGCAGCCATGCTTCGGCGAGGAGCGGAGAGGAAAGAAAACAAACGTTTCCTGCCGTCGCGATCAGGCCAAGTTTCGTTCGCCGCAACCACACAAGGCTGGGGCGCTCTCAATGGGCTCCGCAGCGGCGGCGCGTCCAGAGAAAACAGCAACGCCGCCGCTCTTTCTCTCATTCTCACACACACATACACGCTTGAAAATGAAGGCCCAGCGTTGGGTGTATTGTTACAGTATATTAAAGAGTGTGTGTGTGTCGGGGTGTGCGACGTTCCGGTCCTACTTCATCTAGAAAGAACCGTGTGCTATTTGATAACGGGCGATGTCTTCAGGCAACCCGAATCACGCGTAAATCACTAAACAAACGTGCCAACGCCCATAAAAAACGGAGAGTGATGTTCCTTTGGGTGCTGTTACAGAGATGACAACATGTTAGGAGCCTCCCGGAAAATGTCTGAGAATCGGAGGAGGGCGCCGAGTATCGTGCTCGTGGTCCTCCAACATTCTAGAACAATCGTAATGAGTGGTCATGACTTACATGGGCATCTGGGCACACGACCAAAGACTCACGTCCTCAGGGGGCACCAAGCAAACACCTCCCACTTCCTTAAGAGTTCCATTCATAAATCATTTGTAGAAATGCATATGGACAAAATACAATACACAAGAAGCTAACATGATGGACATCAATGTTCATTATCTAATATTAACAATTAAAATGAACAATTATTAACAATGAACTAATATAATTGTTTGCACTAAAGTTTTTAAGAATAATGAAGATAAGTAAGTTTTTAAGTTTAAGTGAGGTGATTGTCACATGTGATACACAGCAGCACAGCACACGGTGCACACAGTGAAATTTGTCCTCTGCATTTAACCCATCACCCTGAGTGAGCAGTGGGCAGCCATGACAGGCGCCCGGGGAGCAGTGTGTGGGGACGGTGCTTTGCTCAGTGGCACCTTGGCAGATCAGGATTCGAACCGGCAACCTTCTGATTATGGGGCCGCTTCCTTAACCGCTAGGCCACCACTGCCTCAAGGGATGAGGGATGAATTGGTATAAGTGATTATAATACCTGCATTGTGCATCATGTGGCAGTGGTGGCCTAGCGAGTAAGGAAACAGACCCATAATCGAAAAGTTGCCGGTTCGAATCAGTCAGTGGCATACTGCCGTGCCACTGAGCTCCCTGGGGGCCTGTCATGGCTTCCCACTGCTCCCTCATTTCGTTGTGTGCACTGGGTGCTGTGTGTCAAACGTGACAACTAATGGCTTTCGCTTCACTCTCACTTGTCTTAATTTTGTAATCAGGGTGGTAGTAACTTAGAAGCCTAGACACTTGCCTGTGAATCAGAAGACCACAAAGCCACAGGTTCAAACCCCACTTACCACCATTGTGTCCCTGAGCAAGACACTTAACCCTGAGTGTCTCCAGGGGGACTATTCCTGTAACTACTGATTGTAAGTCGCTCTGTATAAGGGCTGTAAATGCTGTAAATGAATAAGGCCTACAAAACTATAACAATTATTATAACAATTTCTTGTTGTTTTACACACAGATATCAGATTATATTTAAACTCTGATTAGATTTTAGGGCTTCGCCTATGCTGATGTCAGGTTTTATGTTGGCTATTAAGATGACTTTTAAGCATTCTTTTTTAAGCAGCATTGATCTGGTTTGTAACCCAGTTTAACCATGATACATGATATTTTCTATCCTAAATGTGATTAGCCGTTTGTTTCTTGATTCTCCTGTGGCTCTTTTCTTATTAGATTTGCCACAGTCCTATCCTCTGACAATGCACACACTCACACACACTCACACACACCTGCACAGGCTCACAGACATGCACAGACTTGTGGGTGAAAGATCAGAGGGAATGGGGGAGGGGGTCCCAGAATTGCACCGAGTTCAGGGGAAGTGACCCATAACCTTTGACCCCTATTACACAAAGGCAAGCCAGTCACAGAACATTCAGTTGTATGTGGCTTCTTGTGTGTGTGTGTGTTTCTGAGCCTGATCAAACAAAGTCAAAACACCCAAGTTTATGAAAAAATACACACACAGGTGAGTGTGTGTGTGTGTGTGTGAGAGGTATGCAGACAGCTTGTCACCAGATGAGCTAAGAGAGACATCTCACTCATATCCACACAACTATGGCACATTCCTGTCATCACCTATAAACACACACACACACACAGTTCTTCAACCTTCACATTCCTCATCAAGTTGCAACTAAATTAGCAAACCCAAGAAAAACAGCAAAGAAGGCCGAACATGGCTCTCGGGAAAGAGCTTTCACCAATTCAAATTTCAACGGCCAGAAAGCAAATTACATTTTTACTTTCTAACACCTGCCAATTGTTCACCTTGTAAAAAAAAAGAGGTGTTAACACAGTAATTCTGGATACTGTTGGGGCTGTACTGCAATGTTCTTATCTAACCTTCAGCATCATGCTGAAGATTCCAATCAGTGGAATTCCAAACATTCCACAGAGAAACAGTGCAGAGTACATTTGTAATGGAATGTAACCTCATTTTACTGCTTCATTAAAAATGCCATGGTCAAGAGGCAACAAAAATGATAATTATTTCATTAAAGGCAGAAAAGGTGTCCCTATTATGTATATTGGGGACGCAATTTTCAAACAGCTGCTAAGCGTGGTGCTACATGCTAATTGTGGCTAATGTTTGCTAGTGTAAGGTCAAAGACGCGCTTCCGATTAACATTAATAAACCTTTAAAGTCAGAGAAAACCACAATCTTTAATGGTCTTTAATGTTCTTTTAATGTGCATGTGATGTATTGACAAGCTCGGGTTTAAATCATCCAGAATGAGGAAGTAATGAGTGTGAGAGCTGTTTGTACAACATCGTTGCGTTCTGGCTGACTGAAATGATCTCACGCCAACAAAAAGGGCTGTTAGGTTCAAAATACAGATAACTATCTGTTTTATCTATTTATGTAAATCCCGAAGATGCCTGACCAAACACTAGCGAACAGGCTTCGCGCTTAGCATGTAGCGCTGCGCTTAGCACAAGTTCAAGTTATAACGTGGGCTCATATTCACCACAGAGTTCTAGCTTTAAGAACTGCACATAGTATTTTTGTTCTATTTACTCTTCTATTTTCACTGGACCAATGTAAATGATTTGAGGTTGGTCTACTCAGTAATGATGCTCGGTAGATATTTGATACTAGACTGTATATCATGTGGACAGCATACAATAAGGACCCGGAGCCTCTCAATCATAAAATGTTTTTGCAAAACATGCACTTTGTAATATGAGCAAGTACACACAGGGTTGTTTTATTAACCAAAATGAGCTGGCACGACCAGAACACGTTTTCTAACTCCATCCAGCTGCAGGAGCCTGGCTGACCGGCCTCTATCTGTTGCATGTTCCAGTGTTTAGGTCTGCAGGAGAGCTTTCGCTTTCTGGCAATTAACCAACTATCATCCCTGATCTGCACTAGTTGACGGTTAAGGTATTTTATTTCATCATTACTCATGACCCACCACTGACACCTTTCACGTGCACACGACAACTGCAGGAACTTTTCTCTCACACACACACACACACACGACAACAATGACCATTGTGTGTGCACGCATCACTACAGTGTTACTATAGCACATGTTCTGGCTCAACTACCGTTGCACCGTCTACTTTATCACCACTGTACAAGCAGGCTTGATTAGATCGTGTAATTTACCACAAAACACGATAGCATTTTTAAAAATTGCCTGCCTATCTCCGGACGCATCATAATTATTTACGACAGCACATAAGGGCAGCATTCTAGTTTTTTGTAAAACTGCCCAGAATTAAATAGACATTATTGCTTACTACCTGAAGAGAATAATTGCTTAATTGATTTGCATGTATTATAGAGTTCATTGTAAAGTGAAAAAGGAGTTTTGATGCATTGGTAATGTAACGAGAGCAGTATACACAAGTCAGAGTGGTAGCAAGTTGGGGAAGTGTGTTTGTGAAGTCTCACAGTCTCAAGATGGCAAAAACACAAGGTTTTCGCCAAGCGGATTTGTATGAATGCCCAGCAGATCAGTGTATCACTCACCCATTAGAGGTGCCAAGGGACAGCGAGGCCAGAGAGGAGCTCAGCTTCCTGCCATCCCACAGCCGCATCTCCTGCTGCCGCATCTGTGTCACAGGGAGAGTTTAAGGCTGCTGACCGACAAACGTTCTGAAGAGCCGAACTTTTATTTTTCCCTGGCTCTTACACACCACTTGTACTGACGACAGGGTCAGGTGCGTTTTAGCAGGAATAGACATGAAATCATGGAATATTTAGCATTTTACATGTGTTATTTCCACTTGCATGTCTTTTTTCCCCCAAAATCTGAAAATTAGATAATAATATCATAATGCTAAAGTTTGTATTATCCAAAGTTGAATGTATTAATTTAATTTAAATTTCAAATATCTGTTTGTGCTCAAAATGTATAAACGGACCATACAATATCAGTATGTAGTGTCATATATGGAAGCACCACATGTTCGATTCTGACTGTGAAACCCCTCAAAAGATTAACAGAATAAATTATACAGAATTATAACCAAGTGGACAGAAATATGAACTTTTAATAGATAAGATGTTAAATCATTTTAATACAATGAAGATAAATTGATGAAATGTTATGCTGATAAATCTGTCAGTAACCTACTGGGTAACTCACTTGCCTATGAAACAGTACAGCCAGGTTCAAACCCCACTTGCTACCATTGTGTCTAATTGAGTAACTACGGATTGTAAGTACATTTACATTTACAGCATTTATCAGACGCCCTTATCCAGAGCGACTTACAATCAGTAGTTACAGGGACAGTCCCCCTGGAGCAACTTAAGGTTAAGTGTCTTGCTCAAGGACACAATGGTAGTAAGTGGGATTTGAACCTGGGTCTCCTGGTTCACAGACGAGTGTCTTACCCACTAGGCTACTACCACCCACTGTAAGTCACTCTGGACAATGGTGTCTGATGCCGGAAGATGTAATAAAATCAAATGTAATTCTGTAACAGTCATTATTGTTTGCAAGTAGTAGCAGGAGATGTGTGTGTGTGTGTGTGTGTGTCTGTTGTGCGCCATTACCTGGTTGAACCCCGTACTCAGTATGTGCTGGTCTCTGACCCAGAGCACGCGGGAGTCCTTATTACTCTGCAGCGCTGCAACAGCCTGGGGGGGGGGAGAGAAAGGAGGGGGACACTTAGAGAAAAGACCCCATAAACACCGCAGCACAAGCACATAAACACACACAAAGGGCCACGGCTGGGTGCGGCACCCGATGGCCGGGCTGGAGCTGTCGGACAGTAAAACGCAAGGCAGAGCTCCTTTAAAACAGCAGGTGCCGAGGGAAGCCACAGTGCAGAATAAAGTGTAACAGAATTACAGATAAGGTTATTTTGTTCTGGACAGATTGCAGGGTTGCCATGCTGTTAGTTAGAGCTGGTCATTTAGTTAGTTATTTCATCCTTCAGGGCTCATCTAAAAGGTTGTTTGGTTTTAATGATGTCTGAACTCACTAATTCCACAATGCTGTTTTAGTTCTGCTTACATACTGATGCTTAGGGTCAGATTTTCCTGGCACACGTGGGGCACATTTGTTAATGTAACATGTCTTCAGGACTTGAAATGAACAGACAGAAACTGAAAGGGGACATCTTGCTTGACTGTGTCATGGAGAGGAGGAACTAACTACCAAATCTGCCGTTTAAAAGCTGTCCATTTCCAGTGTTCTGGACACAACCGGAGTTTGGGGAGGCGCCTAGAAGGTGGTGTGTGGACATTTTGGAGCAAAGAGCTAGCGTGTGCTTGTTTGTGTCTTGTGTTGTGTGTTGGTCCTGGTCTTGTCTGTTATATCACCTCCACGAAAATTATATTCTTTTCCCCGCAGTCCATCTCCATGTAATCTGTCCATGTGCCTACCCTAGACAGGGACGTGACATATGATTGACCAATCGTTGTCTTTCCTGTTAATATGTCATACATCCGGTTTTTGACACATAGCATCCAGCACAGCATCCATCAACTCCCTTTCTCCACCGTTCCCCTCCCTTTTCTACAAAAAACAGCTGCTTCTCTAAGTTCAGGTGTTATCCTAAAGGAACAACTGCAACACAGAATACAACTTTTTTAGGGGGAGGGACAAGGAAAGTGCAAACTCAGGCCAAAGAGCCATTATTAATGGGAGATTATTAAAGCTTTCGACGCCATTAATAAAGACGCACAACAAAATAAACTCTGCATTCTTCAGATGCTCCAGGTCTTGAATCAGTGAGCGCGAAAGTCCCTGAGCTCGGGGGGTCATCGCACGGTCAGCCAGGGCCGGTGCGGTCTTTTCCTCCAGCCGCCGCGTTTCAAAGAGATTAGTGGGCTTCAGAGCCACGGGCCTTCATCTGGCTGCTTCACCTTCCTCCAAAAAAGATCCCGTCAGCATTGATGGACACAGGTCCTTCGCGGTGATTTGTTCATCCCCTGGTTGCCGTATAGTATTCCATATATTCTATTGTTCCTTCACAGCCATGATGTTCCCTTGAGCTACTCTGTCTTCCTAGCATTCAACCTGGACAGGCCTGCCATGTGTAGTGATTAATCCTTCAGTTTTGAAGGATCAATTCAGACCAAGATCAAGCAGGTTAGGTGAAGGGGCAATGCTAAATAGCTTCCTTGTCCAGGGGTGTCTGAGAGGTCTGAGAATAGATCCGTGAGCCTCTTTATCACCAGGCCTGCTGTTTCTGGAACTGGGATAGGCTGTGATGGGTTCGGCCAGGCAGTGTTGCTTTCTGTCGGTCAGACAGATCAGGGCCCTTTTCTTACTTTCGACTAAAAAAAAGCTTCACACTGACGAAGAATTCATCACAGACCATCACCATGAAGTGCAGGGATCTTCTAACATGATTTTCTGTCCTTTTCTAGAGCCAATGAAATTCCAACCTGCATGGCTTTATAACCTGCCACACTCATTGCTGGGCCATTAAAAAACACCTCCAACTAATGTAGGGATGGAGTGGAGACTTTTTGGCGGCCGTTCCTCCAGGACCAGGGTTGTAAAACACTGACCTATGATCCCTTCATGAAATGTGTATAACTAATGAAGAAAATATTACAAAATCTGAATATGATCAGTACTGTTTGGGGTTTTTTTTCAACAATAGTGAAAAACATCACTGCTGCCTCCTGTTCCTCTGTCAGTTTATACTGTTTACTGATACTGATACTGATACTGTATACACTGTATACAGAACAGGCCAAAAGTTTGGACACACCTTCTCATTCAATGTGTTTCTTTTATTATCATGACTATTTACGTTGATAGGTTCTCACTGAAGGCATCAAAACTATGAATGAACACATGTGGAGTTATGTACTTAACAAAAAAAAGGTGAAATAACTGAAAACATGTTTTATATTCTAGTTTCTTTGCTCAGATTACTGCTTTGCACACTCTTGGCATTCTCTCGATGAGCTTCAAGAGGTCGTCACCTGAAATGCTTTTCCAACAGTCTTGAAGGAGTTCCCAGAGGTGTTTAGCACTTGTTGGCCCCTTTGCCTTCACTCTGCAGTCCAGCTCACCCCAAACCATCTTGACTGGGTTCACTTTTTGTTAACTCCACATGTGTTCATTCAGTGAGAATCTATCAACGTAAATGGTCATGAAAATAAAGAAAACACATGGAATGAGAAGGTGTGTCCAAACTTTTGGCCTGTGCTGTATACTGTATTACCAGTGGAAGAACCACAATATATTTACATCAATTTGTCCCACCTCTAGTGTGTAACAAAGTAATTTTGAGAACTTAAAAGAGAGTGTATAACCATAAGGAAGAAAGAACTGAAGGACGTGTGTTTATTATTATTTGTATTAAACTCGGCATTTGTATGTGGACAGCAAAGAAAGAGAGTTTCAATTGTACGGAGAAATGTAATTTCTTCTGCACATATGACAATAAACGCTTTGAATCCTTGAATCCTAACCTGAAAAACAGAACATGTGCGTCACTCCGAATTGAATGTTGATTCACCCACAGGCCGACGGATCAGGTGTCTCCGTACACATATGGAACATTTTCTCTCTACCCCGAACCCCATCCTCCCTCCGTGTGTTCTGTAGCTCTGCCAGCCCCTTAAATATCTCAGGCTCAGTAAAAGTTCATTCTTTCCCCACAGTGTAAAACTTTCCTCTTCTGTTCATCTCATCCCTCGGTGTGTGTGCGCGCACCTTTTCTCCGTGGCATTCGTTCAGGATAATGAATTCATCTGATCGCAGTCTTCATTGGTGAGGATCATTGGTGTGTGTGTGTGTGTGTGTGTGTGTGTTTTCCAATCATGACTCACTCTCTGCCGCCTTCTTTTAATCAGAATCTTAATGCATTAAATTCATATCAGGTTTACTGCACCAGTGGCAGGAACCTCCGCACCAGAACACAGCGCTGCTTTTCTTCACCCTCTCCGTCCACACTGAGGGTCTATTTTCCCTTCAAGATATTTATTGAAAAAAGGAACGGACAGATTGAGTGATACAGAGGGAAGAAAAGAACACAGCAGCCATTTATTCTTTCATTTCCTCTCCTGACTGCTGCAGCAGCTCCAGCGTTCATCAGAAACATCTGTTCTGCCCTCCCCGACTGCACGTGCACGGAAAACGCAACGCTCACATCGTAATTGTCCTCTTAACCATGGATTAGAAAAAACTTTTCCAATTTGGTTAGTTCCACGCTTTTAGTTTTGCTTCTAGTTTTGGCAATGCAAAGATCCTCATCATCATTGACACTACCAGCTAATTTTTCGTATAATCAATTTAACGTGATAATCCACTTATTTGTAACACAAAATTTGATTCAAAGCTCTGTGAGGCGCTGACAAGTAAATCCATTCTGCAATGATATATACTGTAAATACTGTAATCTAGCATTGAAAATAGTTCTTTTAATCTTTGCTCATAGCACACACCATCTTCAAACAGTTGATTCATAATATCAGTCATCCTCCCGACACACAGTCTTCACAACGTGTTCCTCACAATGCACATAAATACACAAAGCACTCGTAAAACATTTATAATGCAATTATGTATTTGGAATGCAAATTTTAAAGCATGCATTGCCCTTGCAATGCCCTGAAACACACCAGCTCAAGTTTCACCTCTGTGATCGGCAAATTAATATGTACGTTTGATCAAAAGGGATTAAACACAACTAGATCTGGCATTACATGGGTTTAGTAGTGGGTGGTAGTAGCCTAGTGGGTAACACACTCGCCTATGAACCAGAAGACCCGGGTTCGAATCCCACTTACTACCATTGTGTCCCTGAGCAAGACACTTAACCCTAAGTTGCTCCAGGGAGACTGTCCCTGTAACTACTGATTGTAAGTCGCTCTGGATAAGGGCATCTGATAAATGCTGTAAATGTAAAATGTAATGCACCCTAAACCAGCCAATCAGAACTGAGTGCTTACCCAGATCGTGGTATGATAATTAATAATGTTGCTGTTTACTTGGCCAGGTCATTTCACCAGGGTATCATTATTTAGATATTATGGAATAAAATGGTGGAACCTATCATATGACATATGACTTGTCTTGGTCTTGACTCCAATTTGAACCCCGAGACTTGTGTCTTAAAGACGTCTGGTATGTACACACTCCACGCATTCGGAAAGCCACAGATGCAAATATATGTGTGTCCTGCCGTCTGTCTCCTCATGTGTTGTATTTAGGCAAGTGTAGACTTCAGTGTGTGTGTGTGTGTGTGTGTGTGTGTGTGTGCACACGCTTGCTGTTCTCACCGGTGTTGGTTTTCAGGCCTGGCATTTGTCTGGCCAGAGACTCTGATTTTATTTCCTGAAGGTTCTTCCCCTTCATTATGCCTGACCAATGTCCATGAATGCATGCATATATACACACAGACAGACACACACACACACACACACACACACACACACACACACACACACACACTTATAAGTGCAGGAACGGAGACACACACAAAACACACATGGACATTAAGATGCTTGTTAATTACATGCATGTACATCACACACTATATTACAGTGAGAAAAAAACTACTTGCACTTACACACACCAGACAATGTGTGTGTCTGTGTGTCTGTGGTGTGTGTGTCAGCACAGAGGGGGCTGTGTTTGTGATCAGTCTCCTGGTTTTTCCAACCTCACTTACGTGGCACTTTCAGAAATAGTCTGCGGTCTACACACACACACACACACACACACACACACACACACACACACACACACACACACACAAGAGATGGCGATGTCATTTTGAGGTATATGAGTTCTCCCCCCACGAAACGCATGTATGACTTGAATAAGGGTGAGATGACCGGCACACACCTTGCCAAAGGCATATGGTCACCTTCCTGAAATGAACAGCAGCGATCCAGAACCTATAGTCACACACTGTGTGTAAAAACCATCACCGATGGGGATGTCTGCCCACAGCCTATTAGGCTAATCAATTAGAAAATCAACTCCAGATATTTAAACTAGGAACCACCTTTTGCTTTACCCTGATTTTGTAGATTGGAATAAGAGCTGATGCACTTGTCGTCATTATATACATTACAGGCCAGAAGGTTGGTCCCCAATATGATGCTTCCCCCCCCCCAAAAAAAAAGTTTGGAACAAGAATACATGCGAATTAAAAACTATTGGCTGCTAAGCAAGACATCAGGGGTGTGTTTAATGCATTGACCTTCACTTTTGCAAGCTACTTCCAAAAAATGCACCCGATAATGAATCGAATCTGCTGTGGTAGAATCAGAATTTTTTATTTTTTTTTATTTGCACCTATACATTCATATCCATTGAGTTTAACTTGCGATCTGCATTGTTACATTAGACTTCAACAACCTGTCACATTTTTTTTCTATATTTCTTGAAATAAAATTCTGACAAAAACACACATATTGTTTAAGGATTTACATTTTAATACAAGGGTGAGACTGAACGTCTGGCCTTGCAGAGTAAAAAAAACGGATGAACTTGAGCTGTAAGCTGTGAAGGCTTCTCTGTGTCTAGACGATTACAGGCACAAAAAGATATTATATCTCGCATCCTTGCGGTTTTCCAAAGCTATATTTCTGACTATGAAATGGAATGACTGCTAAAATCAACAATCTTAAATAAATGTGACAATACCCCTGAGCTCTGCACATGATGTCACTCTGATTTTCGGAGGTGTGCTCATCATATATAAATGGAAGTGCTCAGTTTGACTCCTCCCTCCACTATGACAAGGTTTATGCTGTTTTGGAGAATCCGTTTAAAAATGTACGTAGAGCCTATAATCACCGCAGCCTCTCATCAGCATGGAGGAGTTCGGCCGGTTTTGAATTTCAGCCGAAAAAGCAGCCGCTCGCTTCTGAACCCGGGGAACTCTGCGCGTGTTTCAAAGGAACGGCGGCTCAGTACAGACAAATTTTACAATCAGGGCCCAAATTCAAAACCATAGGTGTGGGGAAACCAATTTACAAAGAACACCAAATCAGTCAGACAATCTTCTGGTTGAGACCCATTGCTCAGCAAAGGACATGTCTTCTGTTTTAAACACATTACAACAAACAGGCCCTTTTGTGTTTTACTTTTTCTCCAACCCTGCTTGTGTGGCTCGTTTAATATCTTTTTATCCTAGTTGTATTTACTTATTAGTATAGGCTGTCAAGGGGTGGTTGATTCTTACGACTAATGCTTGCTATAATATTTGAAATGATTACAGAGACAAGAGTGGGAACGAGTATGGCATGGGACGCTCGCCCGTACGCGCTGAAGGCGACAGTGGACACGCTTCCCATTCAGTTTGAATGGGGTTGTGTGTCACAAGCTGCTTAACTGAGTTGTGGGTCCGCTGCTTTGTGGCGCTTGCAGCAGCATTTTATTGGAACGTGTTACATATTTAAAATGAATCACGTTCATTTACATATTAGCAGGGCATATTAGCACGGCTAATATGTAATTACAGATAATTACATTATTGTGCCGATGGATGCTGGCCAACATGACCATGGGTTACGAGTCATTTATACATTTTTTACGTCATTTTTCATGGTCAAAGTTTTGTCCCACACCTCATAATTTGCTTTTGTAATCACCGGAAGCTAGTCTCGAGCACTGATTAGAAAATTATCGAGTGAATTGTTGTAAGACATCCTAGTGGCTCGTGATGAGAAGTCATGATAAATATTAATTCATGCGAACATCAGCAGCTCATGTCATCTGTGGAGTGTGTGTGTGTGTGTGTGTGTGTGTCTTAATTAGAAACGTTACAGCTGGCTTTTACTCAGCCACATTATAAAACACAGATAGAGTTAATTTAACAAACAGATGTCTTCTCTCTTACACACACACACACACACACAAAGTAATAGTTCTATAAAATATGTATTAAAATTTGAACTCACTGACAACACAAACACAACACATATAACCCACACCCACCCTCAATAAATCTATATCAGTTAAGGCCTATAACAGAAATGATGTACTGTACTTTAAATCTGTCAGTCTGTCACATACAAACAGAAAAAATAAAAATGCTTCAATAAGGCTTACTTGTAAACAGTCATTGTTGTCCATACTTTATGTCTAGTGTCTACCAGATATACTGGGTTTTATTGTGTATAATGTGTATATTGTCCGTCTGTACTGTCTACTGTCTGCACTGGCACAGTCTGTCTTTGTCTGTCTTTCGTTGTGTATGTAGCATCCTGCTTCTATTAAGGCATAACTAACGAATAACACATTTCAAAACAGTGAATTCTCAATTGTTCACATCACTAATTCACAGAGACCATCACTCACACACACACACACACACACACCTGAGGTTATCAGTGTGTGACTCCAGGTAGTGTTTGTTGATGACTGCATGTGCCGTGATTAGGTGGATAGGTATGTTTTGGTTCAGAAGTGTGAGTAAGTGTGTGTGTGTGTGTGTGTGTGTGTGTGTGTGTGCTTGTATGCGAGTCTGAACTATGATCTCTGTGGTTACATCTGTTGACACTTCTTTGATTTATACCCATTAAAAAATGCTCCTTTAGGAACAACATTGTGTGTGTGTGTGTTCAGTGACAGTATGGGAACTGGGTAAAACTTATAACAGTAATGACCTACTATACATTAAATCTGTCTCTTTCACACACACACACACACACACACACACACACACACACTACTGCAGTGCTATTCAGGTGTGCTCTATGAGGGATACTTTCATGACATACTCATAATTCATTTCATAAATTATATGACATAGCGTGTTGGGGAAGTTCGCGAACATCAGATTCAACAGTTCAGAATTTTAGAATAAACATGCGATAATCTGTCTGCATATTTGGTTTGCAGGTAAATGTGGACATGAGGTGACTATAAGAGATTAGGAATGTGATGTCTGCTGACTGTGGAATTACAAGCAGATAAAATGCAGGAAGCAAGGAGACAGGACCTTGAGCTCAGTGTGGTTAGACTGGGAACATTGATAAGTTGATATTTTGATGGGAAAAAATATTGAGAAGAGGCATTGATAAAGATAAAGCCAATTCAAATTAAATTAGGCAAAGTATTTAATTTTGGCAGTGTCTGGCAACACTGCTTAAGATACTTTGGGTGTGTGATGTTTTGACAAGAGGGTGGTTAAATTGGCCAGAATTAGGAAGGGTGTGTGAGAGCCTTACACACGTTGCTGGACATCTCACATTTTAAAATTGGTTCCAAAATAAGTAAAAAAAATATTGAATTGTTAATACAGTATGCTTGAGAGCTGTCACTCATCACTCTGGACACTTCACAATTTAAACTTACCCCGCCAAACCCTGCACCCCCGTCTCAATATTTCTATATCCTTCAGTCAAATAAACCTTTCTCTTCACCTCTAAGTCACACACTCCCCTTCGATCCCCTTTCAAACACACACACACACACACACACACACAGACAGAATGATTTGAATGATTTTAACAGACTTTGGGTTACAGTAGGACCCTTAAAAGGCCCTTTTCAATCTCACTTCAAGTGTTCTGGAAAATTCTTTCCACAAAGACGGCATAATGTGTGTGTGTGTGTGAGTGTGAGACACATTTTAAAAGGTTAGACATACACACACATACACACAAAACACACTATACATTAGAAGTAGGGTCACTGTGTAAATTAGAGATTATAAAAGTTCAGTTTAAAACGCCTGTGTGTGTTTCTGTACTTATTTCTTAGTAAAGACCAAATTTCCTCAAATAGAAATAAAAACCTGAAATTAATTAATAATCAGATTAAATGAGCCAAAGATTTAAGGTTATGTGCAGGGTTAGTTTTAGACAAATTATAAATGTGGGTGTGTGTGTGTCCCTCATTCCTGTCCCATAGTGCTGGATTACAATACAATTATGCAGAGGAATCTAGAAACCATTTACGGCATTTATCAGGTGTTCTTATCAAGTCCTGCCTGGAGACACTCAGGGTTAAGTGTCTTTCTCAGGGACACAATGGTAGTAAGTTGAAGTTGAGCTTGAACAATTAGACAAAGTTGAACCTGGGCGAGTGTGTTACCCACTAAGATACTACCACCCCACACGAGAATGAAGGAATGACCTCCAGCGGAGGAAACGTCACACTGGTCACCATCCCTGTGGCGTCAAAGACAACGTACCTGCAGCACCCCCTGCTAAATTTCTGACAAGTGGAGTGACAAGTGAACACTCACCTGACAGAACTGCAACCAACTGTATTCTAATATTAAAGGACGATGGCAAGGGTTTCCTCCCGCTGCCCAAAGGTATGGCCTGGTGACTCTAAATTGTCCATAGGTGTGAGTGTGTGACTGAATGGTGTCAGAAGTCCTTCAGAACCAGGGATGGTGACCCCTGTCCAACATAAACATCACTTATTACCTGTCCATCTTTTGAGAATAATTCACTGAAAGATCGCTTAGTTGAAATTAAAGTTGAAATTAAATCATTCTAATCTGATGTAAAACAAACTTTCCTAAAAAAGTAGAGCTCTTCCTTTTCCTCAGAATGGTGGGATATTTTTCCACCAATTTTTCCACCGTGGTCTGTTGAAGGCAAGTGTGACCTAAATGGCTCAAAACCCAATTTTTTCCCCCCATCAGAACACCAGTTTCTTTTATTAAACTGTAAAACAGAACAATTCTCAATTTGTTGCATGCTGCTTTGATATCCTTGCTGCACAATGATGCCAGAAAGTCCTGGTTCGATGGGTGAGTAGAAAGTACAGCTGATTTAGAGATACAACAACCCAGAACCATCTTCAAAAACGTCAAAAAAGCCAGAAAAAGTTACATGGCATGCGGCCATTTAACTACCTATTTATTGGAACCTTGGGTGAAGGAACTTAACACCCTCTGCAGATCAACTTTGATAGAACCATTTGCTTTCATTAAGGTGAAACTCAGCTGGGTGCATAAGAATAAGTGTGTGTGTGTTCGCTGCATCCACTGCCAGACACCACAAACCAGCCTGCTGCTTCACATCCACCAAAACTATGAGCAGAATTTCCAGCACTGTAATTTAAAACACACTAAAGCACTTGGACATACACACACACACACACACACGATTTGCAGCTCCTCAGCACTAATGATTTCTGGTTCTAAAACACACACACACACGATTTGCACCTCCTCAGCACTAATGATTTCTGGTTCTAAAACACACACACACACACACACACACACATACACCGATTACACCAGCGGGTTATGAATCGATAAAGGGTCTAAGAGAGAAACAAAGGAAAGCACTGACACACACACACTTGCACATACGGCATGCCATCTACCTAAATACACCCACTCTCCACAGACTAATGTCAGGGAAGCAAACGAACTTAAACGTCAGCAGAGTCGAATCAGAACGGCACGTTCCTTCAGGAAAAATAAGCCTTAGAAAAACACACATCCTGCCAGTTACCTAAACACACACACACACACACATGCAATAATACACTCAGATTACAGATTTGGACTTTTCTACTCTTTCAGTCCAAGAAGAAAAGTGGCCCGAAAAACGTCTGCTCTGGAAATACCCCACAGGCCACAAATATCCACAAAAAGCACTCATGCAGCAGATCTGAGGAGGCCACGCTGAAATTTCACATTTTACTGAGGTGAGGGATGAAACCGAGACGAATCAGGCCTCCGAAAGTGAGTGTACATTTATATTACACTCACAATGAAAACCCTATTTATAAGGCATCATAAGAACATAACACATGTGTATTTTGTGTTTGTTATTCATACACTTTATGTACAATAATATGCATTATGTATATAATATTATTGTATGTAATGCATTAAATCATTAAAATGCATGCAATATGTAAAGTGTATATATATGTATATATATGTTACTCTTGCACTGCCTGTGTCCCCTATTTGCACTTTATGTAGCAAAAAAAAGTTCCCGGAGAAACGTTGTTTAACACATATGTATACTGTATATATGTATGTATGTATGTATGTACTGTCTAACATGTATGTAACTGAATTGACAATAAAGTTCAACTTCATAATACTAGAAATGTAATATACCCTCTATACCCTCTCATCCCCCCCATTACATGAATAATGTATATAAAATAATGCACATAACGCATTACAAATGTGCTTAATGTGCATTATGAAAGTGGTATTCAAGGGGACTGTTGCCATGGTAATTTTCAGAAGTATTCTGGAATTGTTACATTAATGGCTCTGGATTCTGGGAGCTGCTTTTGGCCCATTCCTGTAGGTGTGCTGCTCCAGTTTTTTTTTTGGATGAGGCTTGTGGACGGCAGTTTTCTGCACATTCTTATTGAGGCTGAGATCTGCTTTGAATCAAACGTTTTTGCCAAAAGTTGATTTTTTTTTTTTCTTTCTTGAAAACAAAGCAGGTTCTTTTGCATTATTCTGTTGAGAGACATCCAGTCTCTGCATTTCTCTCCAAAACTAAAGACCAAGAGAAGAAGATTCATTAGGTTTGCTTGCCAATGGACAATGGCCACCTTTAAAACAACCTTCCACTCTCATGAACCTCAAAGTCTCTCAGAGCCTGTTTAGAATCTCATATATAGTAACCTGTTGACCTTTCTGCAGCGAAAGAATCGGCAAAACGTCTCGTCATCAAAAGAGCTTGAGAACCCTGGAGAACTGTGGCCTCAACCTCTCGCTGGCTCAGCAGCAGGATGGGTGGGTTTGTCCATCACTGGTCTGCAGCAGCATCCCTGAAACCCCACCTGCTTTGGACCGACCCAGGTTCTGCTCTCTAAACCTTTAACCGCTTTAACATTCATTTAACCAGCCAATAGTGAGAAGGTCCAACTTTTGCTGCCAAATCAAACAAGGCATGGACTCCACTAGCCTTATGAAGCTGTGCTGAGGTGGTTCCTTAATGCATCTTGTTTTCCAGCACATCCCACTGGCCAAGTCAACACCTTGAAGTCATTGTTGCATTCCTAAAACCATCCTTTTTTTCCCAGTGTGGCTGAGCACTTGTCAAATTTGCTCAAGTCCTTACGTATGTCCATTTCTTGCGCTTCCAACACATAAAAATCCAAGGACTAAATGTTCTCCTGATGTTTAATACATCCCACCACTACAAGAGGCAATTGCAATGAGATGATCAACATTTTTCACCTGTCACAGTGTCATTTGGCTGAATTGCATCATTCTGAACCTGACATTAAAGTCTGTCCGCATGCCAGAAACAGTAGTAGTGGAAAAATAAACAAAACTAGTCCTTTTTTTTTTTTCTCGCTTGTTTCGTTTCTGCACTTGAGCTTACGCAGCGCTCCAAACATGACCTGAACACGTCCTCACTCATGCAAGACAGATGTGGCCAGGTCTGGACAGGGTCATTGCCCAACCTGGAGACAGATGAGGCCTGCAGAAGAGTGCATTTTGTTAATGAGGTGTGTGTGTGTGTGTGTGTGTGTGTGTGTGTGTGTGTAACTGTGTGGTAGCCATGGAGACTAAAATGACCAAAGGACTTTTTGGTTGAATACAGCTGCGTGGTAAATAGTCTGGTGGTGAGGGCGTGTTTGCGTTAGGGCTTCACACCTTAAATGAGATTCATTCAGGAGCTGATGGTAGACAGATGTGTGTGCATACACACTTTTTACACACTAGCATGTATGTGTGTATTTGTAGGCTCTCTGTACACAGACAGAAATATTTTGTTTAATGCGGACAACTGAATAAAATGTTTGGAAATATTTGGCCCAACATGGCAACCTCTCCTGAGTACCCCCCCTGACTTGACCCACAACTGCACCCTGCTTGCCAAAGGTTTCACCTCCAATTTCAACCCTTCAATAAAGTACGTTTGGTTCAGATCATCTTGTGCACTTTTCCCACGGTCACCATGGTTCCTAAAGCAAACTGCACGCTGGGAAAAAAAAAAACTAAACAAATCAAGTGAGGAATAAATCAGAGAGAGTGTGTGTGTGTGTGTGTGTGTGTGTGTGTGTGTGTGTGTGTGTGTGTGTTGCACCACTCTCATCCACAGAGTTGGAGAATGACATCTGAGGGGAAAAGCAAATACTTCATCCTATAAAACACACACAGGGCTTCCCCAGAGACACACACATACACACACAAACAGTCCTGATTTCATAGGTTAGTTGCTACGGTGACTCATTTCTTCATTTATCTGGCACACTCATCCAGACGGTCAAGATCCCATGAGTTTGGGTGCCCAGTTACAGGAGGTTGCGGAAAGAGGGACAGAAGGAGCAGAGAAGAAGCTGCAGCTCTACCTGCACGGCCATCAGCTGAGCCCTCGGGTCGTAGATCCGCAGCATCTTGTCCTGGCGGAGAGAAAGAGCAAGAGGTGAAACTGAATGAAGTGCCACAAAGCCTCTGCCGTCCAGACATATTTCTGAATGTCATGGGACCTGCAAATGCAAAAATGAGTGACTGCATTGCAGTTTTGTGAAATATTACCTCATGTGACTCTATTATGCATATTTTCTACTAGCAGTTATAGCTTGCACAGTTTTTGGGTGAAATGGAAGTCTGCCAGTGAGGAAGGGGTTAAAGGGCAAAACCTAAACCGGGCTGGGGGACACACATGTATCCAATCAACCAATCAGGGGGCACGCAGGCCGTCACTGAGGAGAAATTAGACCTAATTGGAGAAGGCTGTGACCGGCGTTTCCTGGGCAGCTGTCAATCAATGCAACACACACACACACACACACACACACACCCCACACCAGGATCAGGCTCATATGCAAAAAATAATTTGCACAAACACACACACACACACACACACACACACACACACAGGCGCTCTAAAAGCCCTAACACAATGCAGATCTCTAAAAGACCACACACACACACATACCCTCACACATGCCTCATCAAGAACAGACAATGATAATCACACATGATAATCACACACAACCTCCCAACATGAAAACACTTCTCTCCTCTCACGTGTGTGTGTGTGTGTGTGTGTGTCTGAATTTCAGTCGCACCTGAAGCTTGTAACAGCAGTAGTGTGTCTCGCCATGCATTTGTGTGTGTTAAAATTGGGATTCTGATGGGCAAAGTAACACATAACATTTCGAATTTTGGCAACTGATGCTTTTTTGATGATTTGCTGCTCAACGTTTTTTGCATTTTTTTTCCCCACAGCAAAATTGGACAAAATTTTCAAGGCTGTGCAGAATTAAGGGGGGCTGGTTCAAATTTGGGGGCGCTAGAGGGAGAAAAAGAGGACGGCAGATGAATGTGCCATGGTGATGGATTCTGACTCCAATCATCTCATTCGCGGCCCGGCTGTTTGCCGGTGAAACAGCTGTTCAACCAGAGACGCTGAGGAATTCTGAACGCCTCAGAGCGCTTTTAATGAGTTGACTGTCAAACAAAAGCACCCACACACACCAACACACACACACACACGGGTGGTTAAAAACACAGTTCATGGTGCGATTCATTCACAAATTCTATTTTAAAATATTATTTTCACTAAACCTGTAAAATAGTGCCCTGCCATATCTGGTAAACTACAGTAAAGGCCTGGCATAACCTCAAAACAGCGTTTAAACATCACGTCTCAGGTGAACGTCACGATGTGAGATCGTGCCACGGTTAAGGTTCTATGTACCCTGTTCAATCTTCACCTGACACCTTGTGCGATAGCAGAAACGAAGCATGTTCGGCAAAGTCCGTCTGCTGATACTGTGGCCATCCTTGCCATTTTCTCTTTCAAATGAACATCAGCTTTCCAATGATACCAACCACACGCATAAACATGAGTTCTGGTACGCCCATCCTGGCTAAATCTTCCAAACCAAAGCCGACGTTCCTATATAATTTCTTAAATAATTTTCTGTGTGTGTGTGTGTGTGTGTGTATATATATATATAAAGAGTTCTGGTCTGCAAAACGTTGTGTATACTGTAAATATTCCGTTACTTGTCACGTTTCAGCACCCGTAAATACATCTGGAAATTTGATCTGACATCATGGACGTGTTGATTCATGCACGGAATCGGAGGATGTTTTTTTCCCCCGACACTGATGCTTCACAGACGGGTCTAGTACGAGCATTACGATTTCAAATGAAGGCGGCCATTTGCCTCGAGTCGTTTACCTTCGGGCCTCTTTCCATGCCGGTTCAAATGTTACTTTTACATTAAAACTGAAAGGGGTGGGTTTATATGGGAGCTCCTCCAAAATTTTAACCAGGTAACCCATGTTCCTAAAAGTGCTGCAGGCGTTTTTGAACTTGCACATGTGTTCTCCAAAAATGTGTTTTCATCTTTAACTATGTCAATTAGTCGCAATAAAAGTCGTAATATATGAGTGCGTATGTGTGAGTGTGTTGGCGTGCGCGTGTGTGTGGACTGCACGTGTGTGTGGGTGAAGTGAGAAAACCACAGTAAAGCGCCCGCCACAGGAGGCCAGCACACGTCTCCTATTTCAAAACACAAGTCAAAAACTTCGGCTTCAATCATACATCGCACAGCATAAATGCACACTAATGCAAGTACGCGCACGCACACACACACACACACACACACACACACACACACGGACCAAATAAACGACCCAGTGAAATGCCTCAGCTCTGTTATTATGCCCCTGTTTCCTCTACAGAAGGGGGCTAAGAAGGGCTCAGCCCCCTTAAATCAGCCGTTCAACAGGTCTGCCAGGGCCTCAGGGGGCTCAAGCACCATAACTCTGGCGCTGCTGGGGGAGGGCTTGACTGCTAAGTCAAATCTGCATGGACAGGGCATGGGGTCAAAAGTCAAACACCCCTCTGAGAAGCCTGTTGCACTTTCTGTCGGTTTGGCAAAGTTGGCTGCATTAGAGCTCCTCCTGCACGTTCATCAGGGTGCTTATGAAAAAATCAGCAAAATGTAACAGCTTGCAGGAAGGACTTTGTTTGTGTGTGTGTGTGTGTGTGTATAAGTGCTCCTGTAAGTCTGTCAGGATTTCAGGGTAATTGTGTGTGTTTTAATCAACGAGGTTCATAAACAGAGCGAAGGCCCTGCACTGAGAACCTGCACTGGGAATCCGTAATAAAACGCAGAGGTGCAACAGTGACGCCTGCTGGCAGAACCCTGCAACAGCGGCAGCGGAAAACTGATGGGAATTCAGCTTTAGTGTTTTTTTAACATTTGTGTGCATGTGTACAAACTTCTGACAAAAAAATGGTTACAACATTTTTTTTTCTCAATGCACAGTCAGCTTTAAACAGAAACAGAATAAAAACGTTGTAGGGGCGTGCTTTCAGGGCGGACACCACTCTCACCAGGGCAGTGATGGCCTAGCGGTTAAGGAAGCACCCCCGTAATCAGAAGGTTGCCGGTTAAAATCCCGATCTGCCAAGGTGTCACTGAGGTGCCACTGAGCAAAGCACCGTCCCCACACACTGCTCCCCGGGCGCCTGTCATGGCTGCCCACTGCTCACTCAGGGTGATGGGTTAAATGCAGAGGACAAATTTCACCGTGTGCACCGTGTGCTGTGCTGCTGTGTATCACATGTGACAATCACTACACTTTACTTTACTTTACCTTGGAGGTGGAAGCCAGCTGGGAGCCGTCTTGTTTCCAAGAGAGACTCTGCAGTTGTTCAGTGTGCTGCTCCAAAACTGCACACACACACACATTGGACACATTAAAAGACAGAAATTACAGGAATAACTTAACAAAGCAACCTAAATAGCGAAAGAAAGAAGAAAAAAAAAGAAAAGAAGTGGTGGTCACAGAACAATGGAGGGCAATGCAAGCATGTTCCAATATTTCAGGATTTAACAATAAATGTAATGAAAATCATACATCATTAATAATGAATCAAAATACTAAATAAAGCTCTTCTGAGGTCCTGTTTTTGGATGAATTACTTATAGTGCAAAGGTACTGAGTATGTCTAACACCGAACAAGGACCAGCGGCTCTTCTTCTAAGACTTCTTATTATCACAACCATAATAAGTCCAATGGTGAGACTGATCACTGACCAGAGATCAGTTAAAACGAAGACAACTCGGACTAACTAATCACACCCTGTGCATCCTAATGTTAATACTTTAAATAAAGTTGGAATAATGTCACATTCCAGCTGTTCCTGAATTTTCAAGCAATTTAAAGGCCATGTCTACAGCAAGGTTGAAATGAGACAGCAAAATATTAAATATCTGAATAATCTGAAGTATGTCAAGCAATTGTCATATGTTGGATTATCAGCACATGCCTACCAGACACAAAACATTATGAATGATGAATACAGCGTCAGCAGCAGAGTGTGTGTGCACGTGTGTGTGTTTGTGTTTGTATTTAGCTGCTGTGACTTTAGCAGCACGCAATGAGACATGGCAACACAGACACGTTAAACACACAAGGGACATAGAGACAGACACACAAACACACTTTCTGCAGCAGCACACGGGTGCTGAGTGTGATGGGGTGTGCGAATGGGCGTGCGCGGATGGGCGGGGCAGTGGTGACCGGAGACCATTATGTGTCTGAGAGCATCAGAGCCCCAATCTGATTTACCTGCTGCTGCAGCAGCAGGCAGATCACACACCTAGAAAACAACCAGAAAGAGAAACACACCAAACACACACACACACGCACGCACGCACGGTAGAATGCATTCTGCATGAGCACACCGAAATGAAGCAAATCACAATCACACACCCACATAGACTCAAAATAAAGAGCAGGGTTCTTACACATTTTCACTAAAGAGTTTCCATGACTTTACAATTACACTGAGGCAAATTGTTAAACTAAACCTGACAGCCCTGAAAATTTTACTTATTACATTTCATCATTACATTTACATTTATAGCATTTATCAGACGCCGATATCCAGAGCGACTTACAATCAGTAGTTACAGGGACAGTCCCCCCCCTGTAGCAACTTAGGGTTAAGTGTCTTGCTCAGGGACACGATGGTAATAAGTGGGATTTGAACCTGGGTCTTCTGGTTCATAGGCGAGTGTGTTACCCACTAGGCTACTACACCCATACTTAAACGAGGGTGTTTCTTTCTCCAAGTTTGCGCAACCCGAGTAAAATGGACCCCATCAGGTTCGGCTGCAGATCATCAGCTGTTATTTACATGACTTTAGGTGACACGCAGCTACGGAGATGCTGGAATATGGAAGCAGCGCATGTAGCACCACGTGACAGGGTTCACTACGTAAAACCGGCAAAGATACTACAAACTGCTCTAGTTTTAAACGTAAAAAACATTTCTCACACAGAACTATGTACTTCCTTATAGGTTCACATCTCAATATGATTTCAATGACTTTTCCATACACACACACACACACACACACACACACACACAAACAACTGAGCCTTATCACATTCACAAGAAACACACACGTGTATTGCATGTTCCTATACATATGCACACACACCAGTAAACACACAGACAAATAGAACAGAGAGATGCTGTAAAGACAAATGACACAAGTGCAGAAGGTTACACAGCAAAAACAGATGAACATGAACCACGAATAAACGGCAGAATAATTTGTGGTACAATAACACTCCTCTAGGTCAGGATGTCAGTGAGGGGTCAACTTGTGTTCGTGTTTGTTTAATTTGTGATGGCAGAATTTTGTATTTATGTGCTGATCCAGTTAATGGCATGTGGCATGTGGCATGTGGCGTAACCCCGATTCTACTGCCCATCCATCCGTAGGACCTGACTGTCCTAACGCTGTTGGGTCGATGCATTGTTTAAGAAAATACCTTTATTAGACATACATATATTAAAATACAAATAAGTATAGCAGAAAATATTCTTACAAAACATATTTATGGGAATTATTATAATATTACATTCATAGTACTACTTTTACACCTCAATGCATTTCTTTGAATTTATTCATTCAAATTAAATCTAAGACAATTGTGTTTTGTGGGCCAGGGCAAGTTTAGAAGTTAAGAATATAAAAAGGCAGACCAAGCATTTTATAATAATACTTAAAAATATGTTTTTGCCAAAAACATGTTTATTTAAAGCCTTGCTGAGTAATTAGTAAGTAGATTAGTTGGGGGTAGGACATGTTTTATCCGAATTCTCAGCAATGGGTTATATGCATATAATGTATTAGTTATTACTCTACATATCTGCACATTTGACTGTGTAATGTGAAAGTGTGCTGGCTATACCTGCCAGGGCGGCCGGGTGGTTGACATCCCACACCTGAGCCCCACGGCTGGAGCCCACAGCTACAATGCCACTGGAGCAGGGGTGGAGCTGCACCACCTCCAAACGGCCATCCTGAGGTGACAGAGTCGTTTTCGGCCCTTGCACCTCCTCTCCCAGACCACACACATGCCACACCTTCACCTGCAAAAGGGAGGCACACGGAAACTCTTCATCACATTGGATAAAATGGATGTGAAAGAGATGAACTTCTTATGGCCTTCAAGAACCATGGTCACTGATGTCCAGTTAGGCTGAAGGCAACTCTACACACAGTGAAGGTTGTTGTGTTGTGTATTTACTGTCTGTTTTTATGGCATGAAAGGCCATTTTTATGTTCATTTTGGGCAACTGTATGGACAAGTTGAGAGACAGCAGACGCACGGTTTCATCTGCTGAGCAGGTCACCAGGAGGTCATCATCGAAAGGGGAGAAGTCCAGATCGGTCACCTGGTCTGAGAGGTAGAAAGAGAGTTTTAGATACAGACCTGTACACAGTTAACCATACAGGGGTACAGGAGGCGGAGCTTACCTGAGTGACACGCCACCTGATTCACCTTCCACTTCCTATCATCATCTGCGTTCAGAGACACCAGCCCCAGCATTCCACCTCCTGTGTACACACACAGTATTCTCAGGATTCCTCCATCATCATGTCTGTTCTACAGTCACTGGACAACTGGTCTCTTACCAGCTTGCTCTGTGGTGAAGGCCACAAGTTGGCAGCTGGACTTGATGCTGCTACCCTGAGAAGTGAAGGAACCAGGACGGACGGCGGGGATCCAGCCCTGTTCGGACAAGAAGACATGGGCAAGGTCTGTATCACTTATAGACACACACACATGTCAGATCAACACTAGATTTTTACATTTACTTGAATTAAAGTGCTAAATAATCTGCATGTCTGCCAAAGTGTTTACTGCATTTGTGAAATACTGAGCTTAACATTAAGAGCAAAGAGGACAGAGGTAAGTGAAGCAGAAAGTGAGGAGACGGGACACTGCGGTACACCCGAGCATGTAACGTATTAACAGGAGTCGGGTTGAATTCCCTCCAACAACATGAATGTGGAGCCTGGCCACGCCCTGTTGAACTGGCATTCCCGCCCCAGGAACCTTTGACACCTGAATCTTGACTTGCATTTGTGTTCACATGCCAACTATAACATCTATTAGTCGAAAAAGGGTGTGTCAACCAAGCTTGCAGGCTCCTCCCACTTTAGAGTTTGGCCATCAAAGGGTTTTAATACAATATTGAAACAATTAGGCTGCAAATGACATGTTACTACCATTGTGTCCCTGAGCAAGACACTTAACCTTAAATTGCTCCGGGGGGGACTGTCCCTGTAACTACTGATTGTAAGTCGCTCTGGATAAGGGCGTCTGGTAAATAATGTAAATGTTGTTAAAATAGACAAGCGGACAACCTAAAGCAAATGGGGAAAATTGTGATTGCTGTAGAACATATTCATTTCAGACCTGGTGGAAGAAGAAAGGGAAAAAACTGAAACATGGGAATAAGGATCATCCGTCTAGATTGCAGCTCCGCCCCGCCCTAGAGGTCACCTAACAGCTAAATGCACATGTGACACGACAAGGAGTCGTCAACAAGTTAATAATCCACAAGGCTCAAAGAGGCTGAAATCTAACCAGGATCCAGACTCAACTCAACTTATTTGTAAGAAGCTACGTCATTAACACTGATACAGGTCCACTTCTATCAGAATAGGTCCACTTTTTCCTCACTGAGGTATGGACCCGACTCCACCAGACCTCTGAAGGTATCTGGTGTGCTGTCTGGTTCCAAGTCGTCATGCTTCCATGGATCTGACTCGTTCTCACTGCCTTGATCCTCAAACCACTGTTGACCCATTTCTGCAGGGTGCGTTATAGACGCTTATCCCACTCACTGCCAGGACTGTCCACTGACATAACCATATGGTGAGTATCCCCGCCTGTCACATGGGAGACCGGGGTTCGATACCCTGACAGGGAGGCGATGCTCTTGTGTTTTTTTGGGGCACTGGTGGCCTAGCGGTTAAGGAGGCGGCCCTGTAATCAGAATGTTGCCGGTTCGAATCCCGATCAGCCAAGGTGCCACTGAGGTGCCACTGAGCAAAGCACCGTCCCCACACACTGCTCCCCGGGTGCCTGTCATGGCTGCCCACTGCTCACTCAGGGTGATGGGTTAAATGCAGAGGACAAATTTCACTGTGTGCATCGTGTGCTGTGCTGCTGTGTATCAATCACAATGTGACAATCACTTCACTTTATAACGTTGTCCATTTCACACACTCACTTCCTCTCACTTCCTGCTGCAAACACTTACAGCGCAACAGGAAGAGGAAGACAGAACCTCCCCACCCCTATTTTGCCAACGTAACACACAAACACACACAGAAACTTGAGTGATGCAAGATGCAGATGACTCCTTAACCAGAAAACGTACACACGCATACACAGGTACACACACATGGGAAAAACAAAAGCAAATGTGACTGAAAGAGCACCGTCACACACATCTGTCCAGGATGTCCCCAGAAACAAACATGACAAAACAAACATGTCATTTGGATGGTTGGCTACTTGAAAAACGTTTTTTTGATCAGTGTTACGTCCCTGGACGTAAGCGCCAACATATTCTGTGTGGCCGGCTGTGTTTTTGTGTCCCTGTCTAGGTTGACTTTGTGGGAGGAGTTAAAGCCTACCAGCTCCACCTACCATCTGACTATTGGTCACCGCTGCCTATATAAAGGGGCTTCAGACAGTTTTCGGGAGGTCCCCTTGCGGATCGCCATTGGGGATCTCAGTCGTGTGTGTTGTTACTTTGTGTGCTAGACCCCTTGTTGTTAGCCTGCGTTAGCCTGTTAGCTTTGTGTGATTTACTGCTTCATTTAGTCTGTTCTGGTGCTGGTTAGCGTTGCTGAGTCCGCTCTTTTATTGCACGTGTTAGCTCACTGTAAATACGAGCACTGTTTATACGTTTGGTTTGGTTACAGCGGACCTCCTCTCCGCACCCTTGTCACGTTTCTCACACCCCTAGACTTAGGAATGTGACATTCAGCACTTTTGCTAAACATCACAAAAACGGATGCTTTTGACGGACTGTCAGCTGCACTCTGTAAACCTATCACCCTTCAACAAGCCGTTGTATTGTAAATATTCACAGCTCCAAGTGCAGTTATTATTCTTAATATCATTGTAGAAGAGTTAATATCCCCACTTGCTGTGTGAGCGCAGCAATAACCAATAAAATTCATTTTAGTAAAAAAAAAAAAAAAAAAAACGGCCAATGCAGTTAAATTATGCCTAATGTAGTTTATTTTAAAGGCTGTATTTGGAGAGGTGGTGGTTTGACAAGGACATTGTTTAGCCACTTACTCTCCATGACTTCAAACCATGTCTCACAATGACAATCAAATAAATTGTAATGCTAAAATTCTAATCCAGGGACTGAAGTGACACTATTTGACTTGGCAACTCTTAATCACCAATTTTCATCCACCGAGCACAAGACAGGAGTGTGGGATTGCTGGCTTTAGCGTAAAAGAATTTATTTGTGCAAGCCTGGGCCGGTGTGTGAATTCCTCCCGACAGAACCACAGCCCGGGCCCTCGGGATGGGCGCCACCCCCAACCGAATCCAAAAAACCAGCCTCTTCACAGCCCCTTCCACAGCTAGTGGAGGTCCACAGAAGGTCTTCGGGGGGGCCTGCAGGATCCATGCATCTGCTCCCAGTTAAACTGCAGCCACGCCCACACGTGTCGGTTGCGGGGAACGGACCAATCAGCGCACAGCGTTTTTTTTTTAAAGGCGCCACTGTCCCTTTACATCTACAATTACATTTACAGCATCTATCGGCATCTATCCAGAGCGACTTACAATCAGTAGTTACAGGGACAGTCCCCCCCCCCGGAGCAACTCAGGGTTAAGTGTCTTGCTCAGGGACACAATAGTAGTAAGCGGGGTTTGAACCTGGGATTTGAAATCTGCATTATCTGTCCGCAGAGATAAAGCCCCAAGCCTGAACACGGGTTGTACATCTCAGATAAGAAGCGGCGTGCGTTTTTTTTTTTTGAATAAATCTGCAGCCCCAGCGCCCCATGTGATTGCGCCCGGACTGTAGGAAGTACGAGCTCTTCCTCCGCGCATTTGGGCCATTCAGCCCCCGAAAGCCGCGGCGCCTCTCCGGAGCTTTTCCCCCGCGGAGAGCCGCGGCGCCGCATCCCGCCCTCCGCCGGTACTCACGTCTCTCTTGGGCACCTTCGGGGTGGTGTTTTTGAATTTCGAGGTCTTGAAGCGGTTCATTGTTGTCTTCTCTCTTCCTCCTGCACCTTCCGGATGTGTGTGTGTGTGTGTGTGTGTGTGTGTGTGTGTGGCTCAGCTGACAGCCGGTTTCAGTCCCAACAGCGATCCGCCCGGCGAGGGAGAGGAGTCTGGCGATGGCTGCTTCGAAACCAGTCGTATTATAAAAAAAACAAATATTATAATGTGTGTGACATTACTATTTATAACAAATTTGCATTGAAAAACAAACCACTCAAGCCTCTATGCTTTCATATTACACTGAACCAGATAAATATTACATTTATCTGTATGCATGTATTATGGGTGATCATTGATATACAATAAACAGCGAACAATAATGGCGTTTGCAATCAAATTCTCATTCGCTGAATACATTAAGTGCATATGGCCTTTGCATTTAATTCATATGCATGGCATGTGTTTTTTCTACACTTGTACAGGTTTTTACATATTTCAGTCATAATGAATTCAATTCCATTACAGTAACTCTGCCTGGGTACTTTAGATTTTTATTTTTTATTTTGCAGGTTGTGCCCGTGTGACAGCAGACGGCGCGTGACTGTTTTAGTAAAGATCGACGACTCATAATTAAAACCAACCTTCCCAGACGACATTGTTGGTACCCACTACTTATGATGGTCCACCTGCTAAACTATATATTTATTACAAATTTGCTTGTTTTTTATATGTAAAGCTCTTGGACTTTAGAGAAGTAGTCGTATTGGCATTTTTGCTATTACATAAAACTACTTAATTAGTAAACCGCATTCACATTTGAGTGTAGGCGGCATGTCTTAGACTCATTTACGCTACTCGACCAAACCCACCGAGAACGACCAAACTCGTCTTGCTTGAGAAATGCGTGCGTCTTTGGCGTGACGTCGCAGCCGACGTCTCGGCGCATGCGCCCGACCGCGGACATGCGCAGTAGAGGCCTGCGATGATGGCGTCCTCGGCGGCTCGGTGTTCCGCACGCTGGCTCTCCGTCGCGGTGTCCTCGGGCGGCCGCACGGCTGTGGCGACGTTTCCCGCCTGCCCCGATGGATGGGCCCGGCCTTTGTCGACGCTGGCCGTCCGGCACCTGTGGGCGGAGGCCCGCGCGGTGCGAGGAGCGGCGGCTAAGGCGGTGACATTGAAGGGGCCGTCAGGTGAGTGAGCGACGCGACGGCCTGTCTGTCTGTCCCGACCACACCGGCCTGCATGAGCCTCACATTCACCACCCTCCATCAGCACGCCACTCCGTTCCGCTTCGTTTTAGCACCAAGAACCGAACGCCTTTTCATATGTGACGTAACCCGCATATTCGTTCTCGGCGGCTTTAGGATTTATTAACTCGCCCAGCAACAACAAACTCGCTATATTTCATTTCAAACGCACTGTATTTCCCGTGGACTGATCTGTGCGTCTTGGGCTGACCTTGTGGAGCCTGGTCGAGTTGAGGCGAGTGAGATTTATTTCCCGTTCAGCTACATGCAGGTCAGACAGTTACATGTAACATGAAGACAGTTACTTACAGCGTGAGAACATGGGACGCGGAGACATCAAAGAGTCCGGTTCCTACTTTAATTTTAAAGCACTTTAAACCATCCAACGCTGGACCAAAATAAATAAAGTCAGCGAAGTTGAAACATGACATCTGATAAGGTGACAAAAAACCCGCTTGTCGAGATGGGATTTAGAGAGTGACGGAGAAGAGGCCTGGCGATTCTCCAGAGGCAGAGCGTTCCCAGCGGACCTGGGGGAGCGAGAGGCTGAAGAAGGCCGCGGCAAGGCCATGGATGGGCTTTAAAAGCCAATAAAGGAGTTGGACAACACTGTACATTTTCACTGGGGACACTTAGGGTTAAGTGTCTTGCTTAGGGACACAATGGTAGTAAGTGGAATTTGAACCTGGGTCTTCTGGTTCACAGACAAATGTGTTACCCGCTAGGCTACTACCACCACAGGGGTGCTACCAGGGGTAGTACCGGATAAAAGAAGACAGGTGGCGCTGAACTAGTGAAATGAGCGCAGAATAAAACGGTTGGTGTGGCGTTTGAGACGTGTAGAGAGGCGTTGCCTGTCACCATCTGTTCCCTCGCAGGAGCGAAGTCGCCTCTCGTCACCTGCTCCGCGTCCTTCCATGCCAGCGGGCCGGCGGCGAGTAAAGCGGACTTCTACCAGGTCCTGGGGGTGCCACGCTCCGCGACGCAGAAGGAGATCAAGAAGGCGTATTACCAGGTGAGCCGCTCTGCACTGGGACTCATCACGAATATTGTCATCATAACTGCTCCAGTAAAACCACGATAGGATTCGATTTGATTGACGTGATTGTTGAGCCTTTCCGGTGAACGCTGTTCCATTAAAGTAAAAGTAAAGTATAGTGATCGTCACATGTGATACACAGCAGCACAGCACACGATGCACACAGTGAAATGTGTCCTCTGCATTTAACCCATCACCCTGAGTGAGCAGTGTGTGAGGACGGTGTTTTGCTCAGTGGCACCTTGGCGGATCGGGATTCGAACCGGCAACCTTCTGATTACGGGGCCGCTTCCTTAACCGCTAGGCCACCACTGCCCCAATTAATGCAACACGAGGCCCCCAGATTTTAATGTCCTAACATGGATCATATTTACCCACTGTTCTCCTCACTTTCACGTGACAATGACGTGACGCGTGTAGATAAAAAGACTCTCCGAGCAGCAATACAAGCTCGTCCACCATCACTTCTGCTGCGGAGTTGGCGGAGACCGGCACATTTCGTCATTAGCTTTAATTAGTTTTGCTACTGATTAAAACATTTGCGTGGTGTTGTGTGTGTGTATATACAAAGAGCGTCACACAGCATTGAAATTATGCAGCAATAAATTTGCCCTGAAAGATGACCGCATGCTGGTCCTGCTTTCAGATGGCGAAGAAGTATCATCCCGACACCAACAAAGATGACCCCCAGGCCAAGGAGAAGTTTGCCCAGCTGGCAGAAGCTTATGAGGTCAGAGTTCAGCGTGCTTCACGCGTACATTCAATAAACCAGTACCATACTGGAACCGGAACTGTGAGAGTAAAGGGAACCTTGTGCTCAGGTTCTCAGCGACGAGGTGAAACGGAAGCAGTACGACACGTATGGCTCGGCTGGGTTTGATGCCGGCCGGGCGGGGGCGGGGCAGCAGTACTGGAGCGGAGGTGCCAGCATCGACCCGGAGGAACTTTTCAGGAAGATCTTCGGGGAGTTTTCGGGCGCGCGAGGCTTCGGAGATTTCAACGCCATCTTCGACCAGCCGCAGGAGGTGGGCTTCTGCTGACTGAGGCCAGATCCCTTCAGGTTGGGGTGGTGCGGCCTGCTGATGTAACACTCTCTCTCTCTCTCTCTGTGTGCAGTACGTGATGGAGCTTACCTTCACCCAGGCGGCTAAAGGTGTGAACAAGGAGCTCTCCGTTAGCATTGATGGGGCGTGCCAGCGCTGTGACGGGAAAGGGCATGAGCCGGGCACCAAGGTCCAGCATTGCCACTACTGCAACGGAACAGGCATGGTAAATAAAAACTGTTTCAAAGAAGTCTCAGTTTCATCCTTTTAGTTGTGAAAGAGAGAGTGTGTGTGTGTGTGTGTGTGTGAATACAGGAAACCGTGAACACAGGCCCGTTTGTGATGCGCTCTACGTGCCGGAGGTGTGGTGGGCGGGGCTCGGTGATGACCACACCATGTGTAGCATGTCGGGGGACGGGACAAACCAAACAGAAACAAACCGTAATGGTGCCTGTACCTGCAGGTAAATCTTCTTTGTGTGTTAAGTGTTAAACCCGTGAGACCCCCTCACTGCTGTTTTATTCTCACTGGAACATCTGCATCCCGACACACAGTCACGGTTTGTCTGTCTGTGCAGGTGTGGAGGACGGTCAGACAGTCAGAATGCCAGTAGGGAAGAAGGAGATCTTCATCACGTTCAGGGTCTGTGTTCTGGCTCGTCTCAAATGTCACATCACTTGTATTAATATTTGTGTTCAAAGCCTCTTGCGCAGCTGTGGTATGACAAAAACAAAAGACACATAATATGCATATATTTATACAAAAATATTATTGCGGTGTGTTCCTGTGTTGCCTCGCTTCACACACCGCTTTACAGGGAGCTGCCTTTCTCCATAGTTTCCATTCTAGTGGGCTCTTTTGAAAAGTCTGCATGCCTGTAATTAGGGGTGGGAATCTTTAGGCACCTCACGATTCCATTACACTTCAGAACAATGAAGCAATGCGATTATTAAACAATTATTGATGCATCTTGATGCATCTTTCTCTCCCTCACATTGGTACTTTTAGGGCAAAGCATTTGTAATAATGAACCAAAATGAATTTACCATTTATTTATTTTTATTTTTTTATAAAATCAATCAGTTGTGTAAATCTTCAAAGAGAAAAAAATGATATTGCAATCACAGCTTTGATACATAAATAATGCTTATTTTGAACAACATAAACTACTAATCTTATTCAAAACGAAATAATGAAGAGTTCAAGACCTGTCACTTCAGCAAAGGTCAGACTATAGAATATCTCTGACAGACTTAACAAAAAATGGGGTATCTCAGAGTATACACAGGGGAAAATACGTATTTCAGACATCAGTTTTTACCATTAAGGGTATTTCAAAGTGCGCTTCAGGCACAAAATTTCCACCAGATGTAACAATCATGCCAAATATATAATTCAACAAGCTGTCGTAATAAATAAAGTGAAATGACTCAGGGAATATGTATTAAACACATATTTAATACTTTGTATTTGATGCATCACTTTAAACTTTTCCCTCACCGTGTACTGGAACAGGTCCAGAAGAGCCCGGTTTTCCGACGTGATGGAGCCGACATCCACTCTGATGCGTTCGTCTCTGTGGCGCAGGCCGTCCTGGGTGGCACAGTCCGGGCACAGGGCCTCTACGAAACCCTCAACCTCTCTGTGAGACGCCGCACGTCACCTTCCTGTTTTTAAAGCTGCAGTTTACTGCTGTTAAAAGGCTTTGAAATATGTGACTGCTCCTTTCCTGCCATCATCAGGTCCCTGCGGGAGTTCAAACCGACCAGAGGATCCGTCTGTCGGGAAAAGGCATTCCGCGTGTCAGCGGCTATGGTTACGGAGATCACTACATTCACTTCAAGATCCGAATCCCGAAGTATGAACATTTCTGCTGTTTTTTTTTTTTTTTTTTTTCGCCTAGTTAAACTATCAGTCTGCTGATTTGGGGTTCTCTCTGCAGAATGCTGACCGACCGGCAAAGGGCTTTAATTATGAGCTACGCTGAGGACGAGGCCGACGTGGACGGGACGGTCAATGGCGTCAGCACCACCGCTACAGGTAAAAAGCACAAGCGCGGCGCCCGCCGCACCGCCGCGACCCCGAACTCACATAGTACTTGTTTCTGTCCAGGTGGGGGCAGGAGTGGTAAACGTGCTGAGGCAGGGCAAGACAGAGAAGGGGAGGAGAGAGAGGGGGGCTTCTTCTCCAAACTAAAGCGCATGTTTAGCTCCTCTTGACAGCCACAAGCCAGGTAGGAGAAAAGACGTAGGGCTGCACGACAAAATCAATATCACCGATTGAACTTTGGCTAAATTAGCTAGTTATGACTGGGCAAATTGGCTAATTACCAGAGTGATGTAATGCATTTCGGTAGGAAGGGATTCACTTGGGACCTTTGGGATGTGATTGAACTGACTTTAGTCGGTGAAAAATGAATACAACTCGTCTGAAATAAATGTTGAGACGTTGCAAAAAGCAACAATGAATGCATGAAATCAAAGCTTTGGAAAAGTACCGTGCAGTTAAGGCAAGATGTGATACAATCATGATAAAAAAAAATTTAATCTTTTGTGGTTTTTCCATATTACTTTCAAATGAAGACGTGGCTGCTGAGGCGCCAGAATACGGGAGTAACGCACGCTAGCGACGAGCGACCCCAAGATCTTAATGTCGGGGTTTTTGCATGATAATTGCGAGCAACTTACATTTATTTGTAACTATGCTGGTTATAATGAGCACCCAACACCGATTTCTATGTTGCTACTTAAGAATCGGGTACTCAGATTCATTGTGACACGAGTTGGAAAAAAATCCCCCAAATCCCACGTTCAGCCTAGCGTACAGTACAGGATTTTAGAGATGAGACTTTTCTTCCTCTGCCGGATTGTGGCTGTCACGGGGATCGCGTGTGTGCGTTGAAGCAGCATTATGTTTGAGCCCAGTGCCTGTTGATGGTGTCCTGGCATTACCGTTACCTAGGTAACTGATGCAGCTCTCTCCTCTGCAGGGAAAAGATCTACGGGAAACTAAAACACGGCACGGAGGACGGTGAGCGAGAGAGAGGGGGAAAAAGAAGAACTCTTATAGACTGTTACGGCCAGGAACCAACAGCAGCTGGGCTGGCGGCGCCAGTTGTACCCACGACCCTGGCCTCCACCTCTACCCGCTGAAGGAGCCCGGTGGGGTTTGGGGCAACGCCCGTTTTTGTCATGCAGTTAAACCAGTCATGTGATCAGCCCTAACGGCTCGTTAGTTTTCAGTTCTTCTCAAGTCCATGCATACTGTATATGATCTAAAATATAACTATTATGAATAAATTTATGTAATAGAGTTCTATGACATGTTATTGTCAGTTTAATCAGTAATATTTTTTTTCATTACGTGACTTGTTTAGAAATGGTTGTACTGAGTTACATTTTTTACAGCAAGCACATTTTACAGCTTCCATGACAGACATTAGACTTAATAAATCTTTCAAATGTACATCGCTGCCATAGACACCTTCATCTTCATAAACGTTTGGTCTCTCATACCACCGTGTGGTTGCTCATTTTCCACAAAGAGACAAAGCAGTGTTTGATATTTTTATTACCTGTACAGAATGAGAGCACTCGGGCACAAACATCCATGTTTCTCGTGAAATTTAATGGAGCCTCTTGGCCCATTGCTCGCTCGCAACTGGCCGTTCTTCCTCATGTGAGCGAGGAGCTGGAATGATGTCTACTTTACTGCAGTCAGCAATACTGTGTATGAATTGGAATTTATGCAAGTACAGGAAAACAGCCAATGAGCAGCCCCAGCGGACACTGTTAAATATATTGACCTTAAAAAAAAAAAAAAAAAAATTCCTGTAGCAGTCAACTCCCAAACCGAGTAGTTTATAATACTTCAACCATCAGCAGTGCAAACCTGACCACTGCCGCCCATCCATTAAAACTCAACGCTACCGATGGAGATGGACTGCATCTAATTAACCATCTCACTAATGATTAAACGATTTAGCCGTTAAATTGCCTCACACCCCAAAAAATATATATTTTCTGTGCAACAACCACTGCTAACTTCGATAAATGGTTCAAAACACACAAGCAGAGCTGCACATGGCAATCGCAGCCGCAGGAACACGAACCGGAGGCTTTTAATAAAACACTGCCTCCGTTCAGAGGACGAATCCCCGAAAAATGAAGCATGACACAAAATTATGGATTTATTGCAGGCAGATTTATAATCAAGAATAGGGCCGTAATTATACCGTTACTGAAACCAACGTATCTTGTGTTGCCTCCCCCTCTAAAAGGGACAGTGTGTCCATAAAACAATCTCTGCTTTTGTTTTAGTGCTCATTGTCCCTTTAAGAGGCTGAGGATTAGGTCTCGTGTTTAAGGACCACCAAACCAGGTCTTGTCCGGACCTATTGCTGAATCTGTTCAAAGCAGCAGCACCTTAAATAAAACCAATGCATCAGAAAGAATCTTCACCCGTTTGCATATTTCTTTTTTTTTTTTTTTTTAAAAGCATCAGCCGACCGTTCGTTGCTGATCGGAGATTGTGCTTCATGACACAGAGTTGGCAATCAGAGCAGCGGAACTGTGGGAGGAAGAAGAAGAAACCAGCGGTACAGATGCTCCTAGTGGTTTGGTGTTAGGCCATCCCCGGGGCGGGGCAGCGCAGACGCAGCCCCGCCCTACAGGCTACAGGAGAGAAATGTGCAGGGTGGGTCAACACGCACAGACACAGGCGCTCCGGAACAGAAGAGGCGTCACATCAGGTACCAGGCAGCCAGTCCGGCCAGAGCTGCGACCCACGCGGCCAGCAGCACGCGGCCGGTGGGGTGATGGAGGATGGAGGTCATCACGTGACGGGCGTACGCCGACCCCCCGCTGGCCGCTGCGGGAAACACACGGGTCCTGATTACTTCCTCGGTTCCTGAACTGCTGCGAGGGGGGTTCATTTTTCTTACGTAAAAACCAAACTGAGGTTTCAAAAGGATGCACAGAACGGGAATACTTAACCGCGTCTGCTAAACGCACAGAAATGTAACAGAATTCTGAACGAAAGGAGGAACTCCGCCCCTCTGCTGTGGCTGTTTTAAATCAGGTAATGATGTCACTTGAAGGGTGCCGAGCTACTTATGTAGATAAATACGCCTGCGCTGCTCTGTTTTAATGCCAGATATAATGGCAGCGCTTGGAGAGCCATTGTGAAATGTTTCAGAGCCACTGCGTTATGTTAGTTAAATGCAAATTATCAATATATTGTGGGTTTACTTTTTATTTGACATTTCTGAATAAAAAAAATTAATAATAAAACCACTATTATTAATAGCTGTCTTGAATTGATCAAATTGCTGCATGTTGCTGGTTTACTGTAATAAATATCGATGTAGGCGACTAAAGCCGCTCACCCATCTGCGCTGCGTAGTACGGGCACTTCGAGATGTCCCCCTGCATGTCGCCATGAGCCGAAGTGCCGGCAGCCATCGGCTCCTCTGGCAGACTTTTCCCGACCTCATCCAGCTCTCCAAACACCTGTTCACGAGAGATGAAAAAAAACATTTACGTTCACGGCATTTACCGGACGCCCTCCTCCAGAGCGCCTTACAACCAGTAGTAACAGGGACGGTCCCCCCCACCCGGAGACACTCAGGGTTAAGTGTCTTGCTCAGGGGCAGAATGGTGGCAAGTGGGGTTTGAACCTGGTTCATGGGAGAGTGTGTTACCCACTAGGCTACTACCACGCCTATAAAAAAAATATACATTATGACCTCACAGAAAACGCACGGTCATGATGGCTCTCTCTCTCTCCCTACCGTACCTCCATGTTATGGTTGAACGCGCAAACGGCCTCCTGCACGACCCTCTGCTTGGTGTCCACGTCCAGCTCCAGTTCGTTCATGCGGCTGCGGTACAGCTGTTTGAAGGCCTTGGCACTGTGAATGGCGTCGAACTGGTAGAACTCCACCCCCTCGCCCGTGGCGGGCAGCTTCAGCGCCCGCTGGGCCACTTTCTTCAGCACCTGCCCGCCGGACAGGTCGCCCATGTAGCGCGTGTACGCGTGCGCGACCAGCAGGACCGGGTCGGCGCGGCCCACCTCGCGGATTCGCTCCACGTAGCGCCGCGCCGCCGGGGAACACTGGATCTGGCTCCTCCAGTCGGGCCCGTAGAAGTAGCGCAGGTCCCGGCCGAGAGCGTCCCGCCGGTGCAGCTCGGCGGGGAAGTAGAGCGGCGCGAAGTGGGGATGCTCCTTATTCCGCTCGATCTCCTCCTCCAGCGCCGAGTAGGTGAAGAACAGCGCCACGGAGCCCAGCTGTACACACGTAAATACCACTTTTACATTTACTCATCCAGGGAGACTTACAATCAGTAGTTACAGGGACAGTGTCCCCCCCCCGGAGACACTCAGGGATAAGTGTCTTGCTCAGGGACACGATGGTAGTACGTGGGGTTTGAACCTGGGTCTTCTGGTTCATAGGCGAGTGTGTTACCCACTAGGCTAGTACCACCATGGAAATGCGTTACTAACCAGTTTCCAGGAGATTTTCAACAACTCGAAGGCAAATTTTTATGACCATACGTTGCTTTACTATGCAAATGTGAAAGAAAAAGAAGAAAAAACAGTCAAATTTACCAGAATGAGACATAAAATGTCAACACGGACACACAAGGGACACCGAGACAGACACGCAAACACGCTTTCTGCAGCAGCACGCGGGTGCTCAGTGTGAAGTGGTCTGTGGGGGGGCAGGGCAGTGGTGACCAGAGGGTCCATGACTGAGGCAAACTGTAACACTAAATCGGTTAAAAAAAAAAATTAATAAAAATTGTCCAACTAAACCTATGACGGCCCTGAAAATTCAACTTAAACAAGAGTGTTTCTTCCTCCGAGTTGGCGCGGCCCGAGTCCAAGTAAAATGGACCCAATCAGGTTCGGCCGCAGATCACGCGGCTGAGAAAGTTCTGGAACATGGAAGCACCATGTGAAGTGAAAGTGATTAGTTATCACATGTAGCACCCAGTGCACACAGTGAACTGTGGCCTCTGCATTTAACCCATCCCCTTGGTGAGCAGTGGGCGGCCATGACAGGCGCCCGGGGAGCAGTGTGTGGGGACGGTGCTTCGCTCAGTGGCACCTTGGTGGATCGGGATTCGAACCGGCAACCGTTACAGGGTCCGTTTTCTCATCCGCTGGGCCACCACTGCCCCATGTGACGTGGTTCACTATGTGAACCCAGCAAAGATACTCTAGACCTGCGTTAGTTTTAAATGTTGTAACGTTGTAAAAATTTCTCTCACGCAGTCTTACGGGAACTAATGCACTTCATTATACATTCATGTGTCGATCAGATTTCAATGACTTTTCATATTTCATATTCCAAGACTTTTCCAGGGTTTTAAATGACCCGCTGACCTTAAAAAGCTCCCTGCGGATCCGGCCGCGCAGGAAATCCTTAACGAACGGCGTGCTCTCCGCCTTCTCGTGGACCTCCTTCGTCCCCGCAGCGAGCAGCTCCGACAGGTCCTCTGGACTGGGGAGGGGAACAAAACGAGAAGAATGCTGCACTGAGATGAAAGTGAAGTGATTGTCACATGTGACACACAGCAGCACAGCACACGGTGCACACAGTGAAATTTGTCCTCTGCATTTAACCCATCACCCTTGGTGAGCAGTGGGCGGCCATGACAGGCGCCCGGGGAGCAGTGTGTGGGGACGGTGATTTGCTCAGTGACACCTTGGCGGATCGGGATTTGAACCAGCAACCTTCTGATTACGGGGCCACTTCCGTAACCGCTAGGCCACCACTGCCCACTGAGATACCAATGCTCGGACATTCCCGAGCCCTCCGAGTACCTGAGGCGGTCTCCGGCCCGGTCCTCTCCGTAGACCAGCTGACTGCCGTTCTGCAGGTTCTCCTCTTTCCTGGGTTCCCCCATGTTTTATTATGGCCGCTCAGCTGAGGAAGAAAACACACACATTATTATGGTGTCGGTCAGCTGTTGGGCAGATTTCCAGTTTGTATGTGCAGAGCGCTGTTGGTCCCGATTCTAGACAGTGTGACACTGCGACACAACACGACGGCCGAGATGATGCGACAGCGACTGATCGAGCTTCGCTTTACAAAAGTCGATACAGTATTTAAAAAAAAAAAAACGAGAAATACACATAACTATATTAAGTAGATTTATTCCGCTTAGCATTCCTGGCAGAAAAAATTCGAAAAACAACGTCACTCGCACACAAGAGGAAGAAAACGCGGAGCGCGGCGGGAAACGTCTAGAAAGTTCACCCGCGTCCCGAACGGAACAAACGCACGTTAATTCCCCATTTTGTCTCGCGCGGCCGTCGGTTCGAGTCGCTTCTCTTGTCCGGTAGCCGCGTGCTAAACCCGCAATTCCACCGAATTTCGACCAGGCGCCTTCTGAACAAGCGTCGTATCGACTCGACATCGTTCAACAGGCCCGAAGCGGAGACCGAGATGGGATTTACCGGGACGAGTGCTGCTGGATGGCGACGCGGTTGACTTTGTTGTTTTGTTTTGTTTTTTTTTAACCGGAAGTCGGTACCGGTGAGCGTGTCACGTGGGTGTCAACGCCGGTGACGTAGAAGCTCTTTTCAGTATAACGTTTTCCAGAGTCAAAAAAAATTGTTGTTCTTTATTTACCATCCATTTTGTTTCTGTACACTTTACTCCCCCAGCATATAACTGTATAAGATTTTGGTGCTGCTAATGCATTTGATAATACTATATATTACTGACTTACTGAAAAATATTTTATTTCATATTTGAACGTACCCATGTCTTATCACATTATTTTCAATTTTTTTCAACAGGTAAAGTTTCTTTAAAACACCAGAAAATAGTTCTCGTGATTAAAAGGTTCAAGAATAAAACCTGTATTAAAAATTAGGAAATGAGAAATTAGGCATACCGCAGGCCTAAAAAAAAAACCAATCACCAAACCTCCTTTGTTCAGTCGCGCTTAAATGGTTTAATTGCCTGCATAGCAAAAGGGAGAATCCAGCAGTGCCTGACTGTGCTGCTTTGGGGCAGTGGTGGGTTCAGATCCCTCGAGCAAGGTACAGTCCCCACACACCGCTCATTTTATGCACATTTGGGCTGTGCATTACATCAACTTGAGAAGATGGGGGGAATAAATAATAAAAGGCACAGATGTAAACCCAGTAAATGCATAGCCCGACTGTTTTATTTTCAAAACTCTTACAAAAATCAGTACAATGCAATTCAGTAAAATGTTACAATTAATTACCCAAACACCTTCTCCTCCCAACCTTTTACCCACCCATAAATATGGAATTGTGTATGAAGAACAAGCAGTACAAAAAATGTTTTTTTAAAAACATAAAAATACTTGTGTATTCAATGATGTGGCGCGCAAAAAAAAAAAAAAAAAGCACACAAACCTACGGTCAACTGACTGCCATTATGAAAATACCAGGTATCATTTAATAATGATCATAAATCACTCAACATTTCACTATTTCCATACAAAGGCTCTATAGGACACTCTGCGAATTTACATAGCAGTAGCCCAAAACACATGGTTTCAGGCTAAAAAAAAAAAAAAAAGTATAACATTTTCCATCAAGTTTGTGTTATTTTGAAAAGAGGCGTACAGTTTAATTTGGGTTTAATTCCTACATAATTGAATAGTTTTCATATGTCCGCACACAGGGGCCTGAATCTGTAATGAGGGAGCATTGAGAGAGAGAGAGAGAGAGAGAGAGAGACAGACAGAGGGGGGAAAAAAAAAAAAAAAAAACTGTGCACCCCCTCGATTTAAATGTTCCTGTCTTTAGGTTCATGTCAATGCAGAAAAAGAAAAGAATCCCTCTAAACTTCTCGTTCACCGTGAAGAGTTGGAGCTGGATCGTGACCGATGGCGGCGACGGCCAGGAGACCGGGAACGTTCCCGGGAACGCCTGCGCACGGGGGAACGTCGCCGTGGCGACCGGGACCTGCACAAAGGCACACAAGACACATGAACGTTATTAATTCAACGTGACGTATTCTGTACGCCGTTACTTAACAACCATGAACACAGACCTTCTCCTCATGCGAGGGGGGGTGCGTCGCCACATGGGCGGCGGCGGAGGCATTCTCCTGGGGGGGCTGAGTCTCCGTGGTGGGGGTCGGATGCGAGGCGCCAGCACCGCAGTGGCTGTGATTTCCTGCCCATCAATCTGGCCTGTTGAGGACCGCAGGATGAGCAAATGAACAAAAGAACAGGACATGTACACAAACTCTGGGCAAGGCAATTCACTGAAAAGCCAAGGCGACAAAAGAGAACAAAAATGCCATTACGCTGCAATTAAAGCGTTACAAAAGCGTATGCTTCACGGGACCCCTGTTCGTTGCCATTTAGGGATGCTCATTTCGATTAATTTTCCAAACCGACAACTGCTGTTCGTTATCTGAACCACTAACTGATCAGAATATACGGCCAACATACCACCTCCATGTCTGCAAGTGCGTCCCCAAACTCGCACGTTGACAAATATTAAAGTAGAATTGAACGAAAATAGAACTGAGGAGTGTCTGATTAAATATATGTGAACATTTGTTTCAGTTTTATTTTAACATATGCGAACAAAAGAACAAAGAACGTATCAAGAACAGAATCTGGATTCACGCATTGTCATTTTCATGCACCTGCAGCGTTTCTGACAACAGACAAAACTAATTAATATAAATAAAAAGAATAAAATAAATAGGCCTGCACTAAATAATTTTTACGTAAATAACAAATTAAGGTTACGAAACAAAACAGTGTGTCTGCTTGTCATGCTCTGTGTTAGTGCTCGTCTATGCAGTGGCAAGTTATTGTTATATAGCTTTCCATTGTAAGTGCCACAAACTTTGTGCAATCGAGTTCCGTTTTAAACGATTTTTTTCCTCTCCTCAAAACAGGCTTCAATTCTACGGGCAATAGCAGGTTCAATTAGGCTCAATATAGCTTAGCAGCTCTCGAAAACCTTCACCACTGGCGACGCTGATGGGCATAATGTCCTGAACTATCATCGAGCAGATTCTCCGAGTAACCTCTTCAGATCGCATCACATCTTCTCCCTGATAACACTGAGGGAAATGTTTTTTTTCGTCCTTCATTGCACAATGCTTGTGGATGCTTGCTTGGAAAGTGATTTTGCATCGTACTTGTGCTGCTGGTGTATTTTAATACCGCGTAGCGTATTTTGCAAGTCACTTCTTCTGCCTTTCTGTCGAAATGGTCCAACACAGTACTTCTTTTCGCTTGCCCGGCAAAATATGTCTGAAGGCACGTGTGGTTGCATGTGATAACGCCCCATGGGTTTACAAATAGCGTATGTGTAGCATATTTATGCCGCAAAACTTTATAGTACTACTACTAATGATAATAATAATAAAAAAAGTACATAAACATTTTAAACCATTTAACTGATAATAATAATCGGTTAATGGCTAAACAGTCAATATGAGCATCCCTATTGGCATTTCAAAGAACGTTTTGCTAATGAGAGTGAAAATGAATCTAATAAGACTATTATGGTGGGACGGGAATGATCAAAAACAATCATTTCACCTCCATCCATGTGCTTCAGGGCTTTCTGTGCCTCCTCGGGACTTTCAAACTCCACATAGGCGTATCCACGGGACAGGTGGGGGTGAAGCCTATCCACCGGCATGTCCACCAGTTTTATCTTGCCGTAACTGCCAAAGATCTCCTGAATGTGATCCTAAGAGGCACACAAAACATTTGAACATAAAAGGCGTAAGTAGAGATGAAAGCAGAAAAAAAAAAGCATCGTTGGTATCTCACAGCTACTGAACTGATTTACAAACAGCAAATCAAGCAAAACCTCGCCGTTTTACCAACTTCCGTGCAAGCATGTGATTACAAACCTTGGTGACATTCCTGGTGAGCCGGCCAACGTGGACTTTGGTAGGTTTGGGACTTGGTGATCTCCTCTTGCGGTCTTTATCTTCCCCTCTTTTCTGTGACCTGGAAGCGTAACATCATACCACCTTTACCCGTGAGCCTTCAGAATTGCCGGTCAAAGCAAACCACGCTCCTCTCCAAGTAACTCACTTGGAACGAGACCTGTGGCGATTGTCATGGCGGCGCCGGCCAGGGCTCGGGGACCCCGAGGACGTGGACGACGAAGACGAGCGAGACGAGGAGGAGCCCGAGTGGCTGGAAGCCGACGACGAACTGGATCCACTGGAGGAACCAGAACTGGAACCTGAGCTGCTGCTGGACGACGAGCTGCTGCGGGATCTGAGGAGAGCCAAAGCAGTTCCGCAATATTACAGATTTATCACCCACACACCGGCCTGACTGACGCTGCATAAATGAAGTTCAGGGTTCGTCCGGATTAGTACAAGCTGGTCTGCGCAGACCTGCTGCTGCTGCTTCCTGAAGAGGCACTGCGGCGTTTACGGATCTTCTCCCGGCCCCGGTCCTTCTCCGCTCCCTCCTTCGCGCCGGACTTCTCCTTGGTCCGCTCTCTGGATTTGTCCTCCGAACGCTCCTTCCGCTTGGTGGGGGACGGTGCCCTGTGGGGTTAAAACAAACACTTTCAGCGGCGATCGAGAAAGTCGCATCTTGAGGAATTATTTTACAGACCTCGCCTAGAATAACAATCAAAAAAACAAAAACGCCAAACTCACTGCCGCCGTGCGCTTTACCGCGCCAAGACCCGCCGAGCGAAGCGCATTAGAAACGTTCCGCGCGTCGTCGACACGATTTATTTCCGCCAAACATTTCCATTCATTCGCCAACCGCGCGAAGACGCGACCGCATTCTGCACGCTAGACGCGAAAGCAGCGCGATAAATACGAAACGAGGCCGACGCCTTATTTCTCCGCCCGTAACGAGGCGCGCGAAGCAAAACGAAAATACGGACGCGCGATGCGATTAAAGCGGATTTTCAAAACGGCCAAACTCACATCTCGTCTGACTCGGAGGGCCACGGCTGTTCCGTCGGACAGTGATGACGTAGGCGACGGTGACGCGCCTCAGACGCGACTCGCAAATATATCGGCGAAGTGTAATATACCCAAGCGACCCTTGTACGCGCGTCGAGGTGTTTGAGCGCAACAAATACGCGGCGCACATTTTCGCCGTCGGATCGAGTTTTTCTGTCGTTTCGCTTAATGTTATTTACGCCGAAAGCGGCGCCGGACTCGCTGTCGCGTCACAGTGACGCGGGCGCGTTGCGTCATCATGGCGGCGACGCGAAACAAAGGATGATTTGTGTTTACGTTGCCCGTGCGCCAGCTCAGCTTGGTTCTTAGATTCACCCAAGTCGTGCCGCGTCGGAGAATATTTACATTTCCCCGCGGTCGCCCGCTTCTTGTAACGTTATAAAATCACCCGACAAAACGACGTCGGCGCGCTAATGTTGTCGGATCAACTGGTTAGATGTAAGTGGAAATTCGATTCGATTCCTCACACACTTGACCTCTTCGTGTGGCGTTTTTATAAAACGCACGGTGTCTTATTTCTCGCTGTTTATATTCGGTCTATATGGCGACGGCCTGGTTTTGGGGTGGGACTGCTTTTTATCTCGCTGTACTAACTTCAGTGTGAACTGATATTTAAGTTCTTTTCTAAGACATGTATCCATCGTAACGTTATGACCATTATGTTATATTGGCTCTTTGTCGTGCAAATTAGGAATGCGTCAAATTAGAAGGTGTCGTGTCTGTCAGTGATTAACGTCTAATGAATTTATTCTACCTGTAGTCTGAACACCTGAGGACCAAAGCATCATGGGTAGGCTGGATGATGCAGCAAAGCGCAAGGTGGTGGAGCTGCGGCAGGCGGGCTTGAGCTTCCGTAAGATCAAGGCCGTCCTGGAGCTGGAGAACATCAAAGTGTCTGCACAGGCCATCTACCTCTTTCTGAAAGAGTTCCAGGGCAGGGCCCGGGCAGGAGATGGCCCGGTTGGGGGTGCTGCTGGAGGAAGTCGGGACGGCGATGGTGGCGCTGGGAGGAATGCCTCCTGGAGGGACCACCAGCTGAAGACCCTCCTGAGAGAGGCATCACGCGTGGCAGGATACGGCACTTCTGAGACCACAGGCGCACTCTCAGAGGGAACGGCGCTCATGGGGATCCCAGGGGTTACCGGTGGGCTCGGCAGACATGAGGAGGAGGACAAGAGAACGGACGAGGCCGAGGAGGAGGACGTTCGCATCGTCAGCGTCATGTCGCTGGCCCCGGGAGTCCAGGGCACCCAGCAAGCTGTTGGGGTTCAGCGGGGCGGTGCAGGAATGACACCAGGGGCTGTTGCTGGGGGGTTCATTCGGAGAAGGCTCACCCCCTCCCCGGCCACCAACCCAGTTCTGGTTGCACGTAAGAGACTGTTGGACAAGGCCCTGCAGCACAGAGCCAGGGTAGACGGAATTTTATCGTTACATTTACAAACCGCTGCAGCAACACAGAGTGCCCTTTGAAATAATAATTCCTTGATTTGCGTCCTTGCAGATCAGAGAGAGCGCTCCTTCCCCCGGCCAACAGATGGCGTCAGTGCTGCGGCGGGACCAGCCGTGGAGACAGGTCACGTCATCGCAGCCGACTTCTTCCATCGACCTGACAGGCATCAGACCCCCTCAGGCAGTGAGTCCACAGCGCACACGCTTTAAAAAAAGATAGAACACCAGCTCTGCACGCGCCCACTTCACACGCCCGCTGCATCAGAATCGGGTTTATTGCAGGGTTCCTACGGGTCAGGGAATTTTTTTGAATGTTGGGAAGTTTGATAATTTGGGAAGTATCAGGGAATTTTGTTAATAGCATATAGTGAAGCAAGTATAGTGTTCCTGGCTCTAAAAATGTGCTGCAACGTAGAACACAAAATCTTTGCGAAGTCTGTGATGAGATATGTCCGTACTCGCCAAACGTGCCAGTCAAGTGTACGTTTCAGGATATTTGGCTTGAAAACGGAAAAATTTAAGGGGATTTAGAGGATGTCCGAGATGGAGTTGAGGTTTTGTATTTGTTATTTCAGAACAATGACGTAAATTCAGTTTTGAGTTCTAAAACCCCTTTAAATGCCCTTTTCTGCTCAGCACCCAAACTTTATATTGGACATCATGAAAATTCTGCTTTTTGATTAGCACACACACACCTTGCCAATTTGGTGTCTCTCAAGCAACACCGTATACAACATACAGTGGGCAATTTACATATCATACCAAACACACCATTAGCAGCATACATTTATATTGGTGTATATATCCATTTTGTCATGCAGAGAGCTATGGATGGGCAGCTGAGTGGCAGCCTGGCCAGAAGGACATTCCAACAGAGGGCAGCGGGGCCTGTCCGCAACGTGAACCCAACCGCCCGCGTGGGAATAAGACTTCCGAGCCCCACTGCCCCCTCCTCCACCGCCACCGCCCAGGGCTCCAGCCCCACTCCTCTCCAGGCCGGGCCGCCTGGGGCTCAGCAGATGAGAGAGCCCTCTCCCCCGTTCCTGCCAGCGGCGCTGGGCGAGCAGCTGCAGGCTCTGGGCACGGAGATGCGGAGTCTGGGTCTGGCCGTCAGGATGCTGCTGGAGCAGCAGTGTCGGCTGGAGCGCGAGCAGACGCAGGTGCAGAAGCAGATCCTCGGCACGCTGCAAGACCTGGCGTCCAGCGTCCGAGCCGCCACCGCCCGCACCCCACCCGCCTCCTACAGTTCACCCCAGGGCGGCGGAGGGCAGCCTCGCTTCGCCGAGATGAACGGCTCCGGCTTCGAGGGCCTGGAGGTTTTTCCCCTTCCTGGGCTGGATCCCGGAGGGGTGAATGGACTCGGCAGCTCAGAGAGCATCCACCTGTCTCACACACACACCCCACCGACCTACATGCCACCACACTCTCAGAGCCAGCCTCACACTGTGCTGCACTCAGAACCCCACACAGAAGCCTTCATGGAAAGGAAGCTGGTGGAATTCCAAGCCGGAGGGATCGACAGGGCTCCCCTAAACTGTTCTTCCTCCGCACCCACCCTTTCCTCCTCTGAACCACAGCTCAACATTATCAAAGTGGAGAGTGTCTGATGATGGCATCATATTTTGCTGACTTGTTACCGCCTCAAAAAGCCTTTACTGGATAAGCACCAATAATCGATGTATAATCGATGTATCTTTTAACGCTCAGTGGCTTTATCTGCTCCTAGTAAAGGCGGGCCAGGCTTTATTTATGTCATCTCATCTTTCCTCTCAGCCTCCGGCGTCGGGAACTATGACCACATTCACACTGCAGGACAATTCTGCAAAGGCAGCAAAAATCCGATTCAAGAGAGGTTTATTTTCAACACGACCGCGTACGCACCACAGTGCATTTATAAAAAAATATAAAGAGACTGCACATAATTATGAATTTAGGAAGAGTTTCACTAAAATCAAACTAAATACCTATAAAACTGTACACTGAACAGCGCCAGCATCAGGTAGTACGCTTCGTATTGACCACATTAAAATCATATCTGAGCAGAAAATTGAGCATTAAGGCCAGTTGTTTGAAAGTAGTCTGTGTCAAAAGCATTTGTTTTTTTTTTTTTGTTTTTTTTTTTTAAATCATGCTGTTTTAAACCCCGTGACTGAAATATTATCCACAGGTGAGGCTTTGAAGGAAGAATTAAAGCTTTATCAACAGTAATAACTGAACTGTGGCTGAGTGGAGCCTGTTTTGTTGTCAGACTGCGTCAGAGTGGACCTTTATATTTCACTGGCATGCCTACTGTGCGTAACTATGGTCTGTTTACTGTGCGATGTGGAAATGCAATTTGATTTCTGTGCTGTATTAATGCTCATCTTGTTCCGTCATACTGATCATGTGAAAACCCTAGTCAGATCTCTGTGTTGCGTATGTGAAGATGAAAGTCCAATCAGCAGAGCTCTGGGAATCCTGGTTTTGTTTGGGTTATGTTTTTTTTTTCCATACTTCACAGCTGAGATTTTAGACATTTTATAGAAACCCTGGCATAGAATGGTCACCATAACTCCGAAAACATGTCCACCAACAGGTGGCGCTATAATAAGCATATTGATGTTTTGGCTTTTAGTTCAGGAACCATATGGGAAAATGCACATGGCCATTTCCACCCAATATTCTGACCTGTAACTACTCTTTAATTTCTGCACAATAAAATATTTTGGAACCCTGCACAATTTTGTGAAATTTCAATCACATTGTAATATGTAGTTTTATTAAGTTATTCTAAAATCTCAATCAATGCCTAACAGATGGCAATGATTAAATTGGGTGTTGTCTACTGCGAGATTCCAGATTGTGTCATGTTCTGCTAATATGCACTAACTATACAATTAATGTATCATGAATGAAAAATACAATGTAATGAAACTAAATGGTAAATTGGCACAAGGAGCATACAATGAACTCACAGCATAAAATAAAATACCATAAATTTTCATTTTGTTTCTTCTTCTTTTTTTTTTTGCACTGGTTTTGCAGTTTCATTATTTCTTCTTGGAACCTGCAGACAATGTCCCTTTATTGAGCGTTCAACATTTGACCACCATGCATGGATTTTCACAATGCAACACTGGCATGATGACAAGGAGGATCTTTTGGCTGACTTCGAATGTGTGTGAATGGTAAAGGAATCGACTTGAGATCCCTTTCAGCAAAATATCTCAGAAAAGTACTCATAAAAATTTGCCACTTTTTTTGTTTTTAAAGATTTTCATTGTGAAACACTGCAGCACAGCACATGGTGACACAACGAAAAGTGTCCTCTGCTTTTAACCATCAACCATCAGGTTCAAACCCCACTTAATACCATTGTGTCCCTGAGCAAGACACTTAACCCTAAGTGTCTCCAGGGGGACTGTCCCTGTCACTACTCATTGTACGTTGGTCTGGACTTCATTTCAAGTTCCACACTGACAGGTTCTCCTAAACCATGGAATTAAACACCACAATCTATACTAGAATAGATTGTGTTCCTGTTTTTTCTTAAAAAAAAAATAAAATCTATCAATTATCACGTCACTTTATAGTTCATTTTTAATAATAGAAAAGTATGGCAACACATAACAAGGTTAATTTAATGTACAGTACATATGATTACAATGTATATTCCCTTTTAAAAAATAAATTAAAACAAACATATTTGCATTGTCTTTTTCGTAACCAATAAATGTTATTCCACCCAAATTCTTCAAAGGGAGACAGTGTTTGAGGAACTACCTAAAAGGTAAAATAATATATCCTAAAAAATAATTTAGAAGACTAATTGGCTAGGGAAAACCTGAAAATCTTTCAGATTTTTTCTGAAATCTATTCAGTCTTATGACAACTTTTTTTCAAACAGGAGTAATCAACTTCAGTCCCAATCTGTAGAATAAGGGTGGAATTATCCTTATACATATTCAAGTGAACTGAAACAAACGCAGAGACAAGGTCTGTGACCATGCAGTCCTGAATTACAGTAAAAAAAAAAAAAAAACTAAATTAGCATCAGTAGTGCCTTAACAAGCCTCAATTGTTTCTCATTGCAACAGAGATGACTACGTCCATTATCTTTCATCCTTGATTCCTTCAGGTCAGCATGTCCATGGCCTTCTGTGTGAAACCCGTTGATTTTTGTTGTTGTTGTTTTTTTAACAGAACATTGCTTTCAGTCACACCTTCTTGACACAAAATGTGACCTTCTGAAAGGCACAGTTGCAATAGAACGGAACATAAGAACAGCGGGTTCCTGTAGTGCTACACTATAATTCATCTGCCCTATTTAAGCAAACACGCAGGGTGCGTTGGAAAGTGGAATGGAGGGGAAATCTAAATGCCTAGATGCCGCACTACGTGCTGCATTTCAACGGCAATATGCGAGTCACAAATACGCCTTGGGACGGAGTTTACATTCACCAGTGCAAAATCAAATACTAGCCTCCTACATTGGTACAAGCCATAATGCCATTCAAATGGAGTCTGACATTTTCTGAGGGCACTCCTTATCCATGGGGACTAAGCATCAAGGTTAAGGGCGTGTGTGTGTGTGTCTGTGTGAATTGTATTAAGCCCTTTAAGACAAAGATCCCACTAGACTGTGGTAAAGTAGATGCCTCGTTAAATCCGCTTTTTTCATTAACACCAAAGCACCGCAGTGTGTCCTTTCTGGAGTGCCCTTTCTCAACGACAAATGTGTTAAAAAGACGCAAATACAGCAAGGATCCAAGACGCTGGACTGGACTACCTGCACACATTTCCAGCACCTTCAGCGATTCTGAAATTGTTCGGTGGCAGGTGTAATAATGTAATGCCCCAGCTCTACCTTTTACACAGACATCGGGCTGCTTATGCTGTCAGTTCGGGGGGGTAAGTCATTTCTACAAGACAGAGAGGCAAATTAAAGGCTCAAGGTACACAATCAGACCTATGATCTAGCAGATGGACCTATAACTGGATCTATCCGAACTTGACACACACAAACACACTCACTCTAAATCACAGATACACACAAAAAACATAATGAATGTCAAGGAACGTTGTGGGTCTCTGACGTCAGTTCTTACGCACAGCATCATAACCATAACTATACACATGCCATGCAGTCAAAAGCTTGGACCTATCAGAGGTCTCAAAAAGGCCACGCCCTCCTCTGTGTGAAAGGAACAGTTCACTGCAAATCGGCTCTAGTTCTACAGTAACAATCAGTAGCAATCTTAAGAGGATCTTACGCTTGATCTTTTTTTGCAGTCAAATGATAGGTGATTTCAGCATGCATAATTTCTGTAATTTTCTGGATGTTTGAGAATGTCAGTGAAGAATGTTGTTATGTTACAGTACTTACACCCTGTGGTGTATCACCAGAATTGTACCATCCACCCTCAAATGATCCTAGACCACAGGGGGGAAAATGCTCACATACATACAAAAATAATACATACACACCCATACACGGTTTCAGGAGTGCAACTGAAGACCGAACTTCACTGAAACTCAGGACATTTCTTTTTTCTTTGGGACTAATGCACTTGCACATTCATGAGGCATGATTCTGTGTGTGTTGTAAGTGTATTTGTGTGTGTGTGGACGGACTGGTAGAAGCTGCGGACACTCTACGGGCGTTGACTCCGCTCAGCACAGTGCTGGAACTGGGCGAAGCTGAGGAAGACCTGCTCCAGGGAGATCTGGCTCACGCAGTAATCTTCTACACAGTACTTCTCTTTAGCTGCCTCCAGTGTCCCAAAAACCTGGGGGAATTAAAAAAAATAAAATATATATATATTCAGGTCTGCCAAAAACCCATAATCATTACACACTGTGGCATCACCTCATTCCATAAATGGGTTTTACCTGTGCCCAGGTGAGGCTTTTGTCAGTCAGGTGGTAGTGTACCATGCCTTGGTGTTCATCTTTCAACAGACTCCCTGAAGGAAACCAAAGACACACAAGTAATGACAAGTGAAAGTGAAGTGATTGCCATTGTGAAACACTGCAGCACAGCACACGGTGACACAACGAAATGTGTCCTCTGCATTTAACCCATCACCCTTAGTGAGCAGTGGGCAGCCATGACAGGTGCCCAGGGAGCAGTGTACGGGGACAGTGCTTTGCTCAGTGGCACCCTGGCGGTTCGGGATTCAAACCCACAACCTTCCGATTATGGGTCTGCTTCCTTACCCACTAGGCCCCCCAAACATAAAAATGACTTATTTATAAATCTAATTTATTTTAGCAAGCTTTGCTAATGCTCTGGCTAAAGTTAGCATTAAGCAACCTGTTCTTGAACTAATTTTGAAATGTGAAAACTGTGCCTTTCCCCCCACAACGCTGGGCTAATCTAGTTTGCTAAGAGTATTTGAGGGGCCTGAACAGGTTCATCATGCTAATCTAATGAATAGCGATCTATGGTGGATTAGAAATCTAATTAAATGCCAATTTACATGGCACCAGATTTGAACAATACTTGGTCTGTATTGCAACGTGCAAGATTTTGCTTTATGAACATTTACAGTAAGCAACAGTCAATATGATCCTTAACACCAGGTCACAGCACTTGGAAAATTGTGAAACACTCGTTTTCTTTGGATTTTAGGTCAATCACCCCCCCATTTTGGTCTCTTTTCCTTTTCCATCAGTACTGATAGCACTAACATAACCACCACCCCCACCCCCCATATACTCTTACACCCTTGTCAATAAATACAGACCTGGGAAGGTGCTTTCAATGAAGTCTTTAAAAAGCTGGAGGTCTGTTTCTTCTGACTCAAAGTCCACTCGAACCTTGGCCAGGAGTGTGTAGCCACTCCCAAATTTACTCTTCAGATGCTGTGGGCTGCCCAGACACTTGAACTGACCATTCACCATCACTGCCAGACGAGTGCACAGCGCCTCACACTCCTCCATACTAGGCAGTGAGCATAAATGTAACAGAGTGAGATCACTTTAAACTATAGTGAAGGTCAGAATAAGCTTCAGTTGGGGGTGTGCTGCTCATGCTGACCTGTGAGAAGTGATGATGATGGCTTTGCCGGACTCTCGAGTTCGGGTCACTGCGTCCCACAACAGGCGCCGTGCCACTGGATCCATGCCAGTTGACGGCTCGTCCAGAAAGATGACTGGTGGTCCACCAATCAGAGCAATGCCTGCACTGAGTTTCCTCTTGTTTCCTCCACTGCAAAACACAAATGCAACTTAACCTGCATTTTCTTTTTTTCAAATTGGTCCAAAAATAACTACTAGCAGTGTACACAAATCATAAAATATATTTTCTTGTGTGTTGTACCTGTAATTTCGGACCAATCTGTCTGCATGTGGCTCCAACAGTAAGGAGCGCAGGACGTTGTCCACACAGCCAGCCACATATCTCTCCGGGACGCCCCTGAGGCGTGCGTACATGCTCAGAGTCTCCCGCCCAGTCATGTGATCCAGCACCGCATCAAACTGAGGGCAGTAGCCAATCCGCTGTTGGACCTGCCGATCAGAATGCATTGCATTGGTTCAACTGATCCACTGATCCAGATTTTGTTCAGTTTCGCTCGCCCCCTCACCTTCTTGATGTCCCTGAGGATGCTGTACCCATCAATGTAGGCATCCCCGGCACTAACGGTTTCATCTCCTGTCAGCATTTTAAAGGTGGTTGTTTTACCAGCACCATTGAATCCCAGCAGCCCGAAGCACTCGCCACGACTGACGGCCAGGGAAAGGCGGTCCACTGCCAACAGAGACTGGCCGCCACAATATACCTTTGTATACACACATACGTGTGGTTAGGACAGCACCACAGACTGTACATCAGTCACTTGACCTCAGACAATGCAGTACAGTACCTTACTGAGCTCCTGTAGGATCAGGGGGCTACCCATCATGGACTCCACAGCAGGCTGACACTGGAGGACACGCTTCCTCTCCTCAGCCACATCCCCATCTTCCTGCTGTGTGTCAGACTGCAGAGCCTACATGTATGTATGCACAAGTTCACAAAAATGAAGGGTTACAATTTTAAAGTTTAAATTTTAAAATTTACTGCTCTGCATGAATTATGACTTATTGTTTAATTTGCATTACATCCTATATGGACCTGCACGCTTTATGACCAAATTATCACAAGTGAAATGAAAAACACTCGTACTAATGTTAAATAATATCACAAACTGACAATGGTCCTGCAGTGGCTAGAATTAGCGATTGCCTTGGAAAGAGACTTTGGATATAGTATTAGAGGACCACAAAATTTCATGTCAGGGGACTATTAAAGCCACAAACATTGTCTGTTATCTCCCAAACCATGTCACCTTTCTCCTTGTCCTGCAGATGGCACTGAAGAGCTTTTGTACCGTCTGGAGCTCAATGGCGAAGAGCAGCATGATGAATACCAAACCCTGAACTGCCATGGCAAGCAGGAAACGTCCAGTGCCCGGCGTGGACATAGAGAAGTAGTTCTCCTGGTATGTCAAATCTAAGAGGATACATTTATGGATTAAAACACGCACACACACATCAGTTTGTCAATATCACACATTTCAGAAGTCATGACACATTAACTAAAAAGGACCAGAAGGACTTATGGCATTTATCAGACACCCTTATCCAGAGCAACGTACAATCAGTAGTTACAGCAACAGTCCCCCTGGACCACAATGGCCTTAAATGGGATTTGAACCTATGACTCTTCTGACTGGGAACTAGCAGTTAAGGAAGCGGACCGGTAATCAGAATCATGAGCCACCAAAGGTGCCACTGAGCAAAGCACAGTCACCACACACTGTTCCACGGGCGCCTGTCATGGCTGTTCACTAAGGGTGATGGTTATAAGCAGAGGACACATTTCGTTGTGTGTACAGTGTGCTGTGCATTCACTTTCACATTTATTTCTGGTTTATAGGCTGGTGTGTTACCTTCTAGGCTTCTACCACCCTCACCACATACTCACTCCAATACTTGCAGATGGCCTCTGTGACTGCACTGCTTGTGCAGAAGTTGATGAGCTCGTAGTTCTGATAGAACTGGCTGAAAGACATTCCCAAGCAGTAGTTGGGGAAAATAAGGAAGACCTTGTCCAGGATGCGAGACAGGTCCTGCAAGCCAAGTTCTGATGGATGGAACGATAGAATCGAGAATATTAACACAAAAGGTATACATAAAAAAAACAGTATTAGTGCTACCATTAAACAGAGGTGAGTATATTAGCCCAAATCTTTACCGCTACTTTAGAATATTATATTTGTAAAATAATTTGTAATATTATTTTGTAAAAAGTTTAACTCAATGCTAGTGTGTGGGGAAGAAAAAAAAAGAGCAGCGAAACATCAGTAATTCAAGTTGAGAACTACGGTCTGTCTCACTGCTCCCATTCCAGTCCAAGTCGAATGAAAAGGTGGTTTTCAAACAGGTTTGGACCAAATCATTCGGTCTACCAAAGCTGCGCTGTTATCTCGTAACCGAACCTCTAAGAGCTCAGTCTCAGCTGCTTTTGATATGGTAAACAGCCACAATCTGCTGTGCACATTTGGGTTTCAAATCGTACCCTGTGGCAGCTTCTTCGATGGCACATGGCAGGGGTAAAAAATAAAAATAAAAAATCCTACAGAAGGTAAATACCTCCTCATTGCGTCAACATTATCTGAAAAAACAAAGCTACCAACAGAGCGGCTACATCGCTCTACATCTTCACTTGATGACTAATGAATTCAAATTTCTACTTGGTAAAATAGTCGCTTTGGATAAAATGCGAAATGAACATAATGTTTTGTAATGTCATTAAAGAACTTTTTGCGACTGCTGTAGAGGAAGAAGGAACACTGAGGTCAGCCTGTTGCTAACCTGGTATTGTCATGATTGTGACTGCCAGGAAGGTGGCGGTGCCAGTGATTATGTTGAAGATGGTGAGGCGGGTGTAGGCAGTGGCTGGCATGGAGAACAGGAAACTGAGCAGGTACATGAGAGGGATCACGGCCCAGCCAAAGAGCAGCAGCATCAGCAACACATCCACCAGGTGACTGTGGTCCACAAAGGCCTTCACCGCAAATACCCTGAACACCACCTGTATCAAGTAGTAAGTCAAATTATGTTAAAACCAACCAACCAACCAACCAACCAACCAACCAGGTAACAGGTCTTTAAATTACAAAAACCATACTGACCAGCATGAGCAAACATGGTAGCATGAAGTTGATGAGATCCCACAGAAGAGCAGAAAACCAGTAGTTGGACAGGTAGACCCCGCTGACCTGCTGGACGTGCTTGGACTTAATTGAGCGTTCGGTCACCAAGAGCAGAGCAAAAGTGCTGGACAGAGATGCCATGCCATACATGAGGTTTATAGCAATGGCGAAGCCAGTCTGACCTCTGAATCAGGGAGAGAAATTTTTTTTTTTTTAAACAAACGTGGCAACAGATGCATTTAACATCATTGGTCAAATGCACACTCACTCGTTGAGCTGGCTTTGTGCCCTTTCTGACATGTTGCGGGGCATCGGGGCATTTGTGGTGTGAATTGAAGCATTGGGCCCGGCCAGCAGCCTGTAGATAGCGTTGTCAACCAACATCAGGGCGGTTGACGGTGTGTGGTAGCCCTGGTTGTTGAAGTATGCTGTCGCCTCGGTGGAGGTCCGTCTTACTCCTCTGAAAGCCACACCAACTACACAGTGCTCATTGAAGGCTCCGCCCTCCTCCTCAGCATTCTTCAGTACGTAGTCACTGAAATCTGCAGACAAATGCAAAAACATTATTAAAAAGCAATATCTGAGTAGATCTGTTTAATTTACCAATGCAAAATAAATTTCCAAATGGAATCCTTGCAATATTTATCTTATTTTTTGTGATGCTATTACCTCTGTTTTTGCTATTACCTTCTGCTTCTGTCCACTTTCTGCAGTGACTAGTGCAATTTCCCACTTGTGGGACTAATAAAGGTTTATCTTATCTTATCTTATATTCTTAGCACAAACACAGTTGACCTCAGACATTGGGCTACGTAACCCCAAACAAGTAATGTCTACAGAAGGACAAAAGAAGAAGTGAAAGAGAATGAAAGCTGATTTTCTTTATTCATTAGAGAGTGTAAATAAATGACTACATTGTCCCATAGAGGAATAGAAAACACTTATCCAGCAAATTTAAATCAGAAAAATGCATTTATAGAGACAAAAAAAAAACCAAAAAATAAAAAACATAAAAGTCATCTTGCATAGCTTGCAACCTTTCATAATAGTCAAGATATATATGATTATCTATAAAACTTGAACATTCAAACACAATCCACTTGTACTGGGCATAGGTTCTAACCTGTGATGTTTGCAGCGATTGCCCCCTGGTCAAGCAGGTGGGATGTGTAGGCTTGAGCTAAAGCGGAGGCCAGGGGTCCACCGCTGCCTTCCAGGGCCACTGGAACGTGGGTGGGGCCATAACTGTTGAGGGCCAGCTGCAGTGGCGGGGTGTCCTGCCACCCTGGTAATGTACGTGCCACCATTAACGCCACCACAGTAAAAACCAGAGGCACCAGGAACTGAGCCACCATCACCTTCCAACTTCTCCAGCCATACAGAGCCCTCTTCAGAAACATGGCGTAGAACTGCTGCACATAGAGTCTGACCTGGAGGCGAATAGAGATTGTGTGTGAGAGAGACAGAAGTTAACAACAAGACAGTGCTGGAGTAAGAAAAAAAAGAAAGAAGTGTAATTTAAAGACAGTACCAGTATATGCTGCTTTAGAGACCTTACACTGGTATAATAAAGAAGGGTCTGTTACGAACTTGCAGACATTGTTGGTAAAAATAGAATACAATGCTGGTATAGTACAGACCTGTATGATTCATAATCCGTGATGGGAATAATGGCATTAAATTAATGGTGTGATTGGAGTGGCAAAGCATTTTTCTTATATTTTTTGTCTTACGCTTCATCAAAACAAGTGGCCAAGAACATTGAATTATAATTCTGTTACTCAGTTACTAACTCAGCTACTTTTTGAAGAAGTAACTAAAACTAAATACTTTCTAAAAGTAATGTGCCCAACACTGATCATAACGGCCACACTTGTAAAGTACAGTAGGATGTGGTATCATATAGGACAATGCAGAGTGAGTTCAGTACTTGCCCCAGTGTTGAGTTTGATGTTGGAGCCATCTTCAGAGATAAGTGTACCACTGTCTGTAAAGTCAGTGACATCTGTCATTCCACTGAGGCTGCTAGTGTCGTCTAGGGTCCAGTCGTGGGACCTGCGCTCATGTTGGTACTGAAGTGCCGGCAACTGGATAGCCTGAAGGTCCAAACTGGAGTCCACCAACTTCCCTACCCTACAGAGACGTACATTATATTACTTCCCCACGCATACCAACGTACGTGGTTGAGGCCGGAGAGATGCAGGATCTTGGGAACTCCTACCGGAGAAACACCTCCTCCATAGTGGTGACAGATGCTCCATAGCTGGCAATACCCAGTTCCTCTCGGTTCATCTCCAGCTCAGCAAACAGCAGCTCGAATCTGTCAAAACACACAAATATGTATTCAAGCTGATTTGCAGCCAACGTTGTCAACATGGCAAGTCCTGACCTCACAACACGGAAATTTGTTTTGCGATCAAAGTCTTAATAGCGGGAGTTATCAATCATGCATGTACCGATTAGTGCTCTCTTTGGGGAGTATGAAGGACAGCTCTGCTCCCGCACTGCTCTCCAGAGCGGCGTTTGGGACGTGCAGCTGCACCAGGCGCGTGATTTCGGACACGTTACACAGCGCGTCCTTCACTATCACCATGTGATAACCAGCCCCTGAAAGTGGATTTCACAAAACTTAACTCAATATTTAAACCTGCAGCTTTGACATGATGGTCTGTGTTTTTTTTTTGTTCATTTCCTAACCATATTTATTTTTTAGGAAGAGGGGCGATCCGCAGCACTGCAGCTCTCCGGTGGCCATAATGGCGATGCGGTCACCGAGCAGGTCGGCCTCGTCCATGTGGTGGGTGGTGAGCAGGACGGTGCGCCCGCGTTTCTCTCCCTGCAGCAGGTCCCATGTGGCACGCCGGGCCCAGGGGTCCATACCTGAGGTGGGCTCATCCAACAGCACCACCTGCAGATACAGACTTATTTTAAACAATGTCCACAAACACATGTATGATGTATGGCATGAATTCACAAAAAACATGAATAGTTGATATAGTTTAATGAAGTTTAATGAATTAGGATCGCATCTGTACTAAAATTTGAACAAAGCTATTAATGATTGGATTAAATACGTCCGTGAAGGATCCAGTTCACCCCTGCAGGTGAGGTCTGTCGCATAACCCTATGCCAGCTTACCTTTGAGTCACCAATCAGAGCTATGCCAATTGACAGTTTCCTCTTCATACCCCCCGACAGCGTCTTAGAGCGTGCATGCCGCTTGTCTTCCAGGTTTAAAATGCGGATGATGCGATCCACCTCGTCTGGAATCTTCTCACGTGGATACCCCTTCAGCTTAAGAAAAAATGATGGGTTGAAAAAAAAAACAGAGATGAAGAATAGAATTTGACACTGGAGAGAAAGAGGGTGGGTGTAAGAATGTGTTTTTACCTGGGCATAGAAGAGCAAGTGCTCTTCCACGGTGAGGTTGTCAAAAAGCACGTCGTGCTGTGGGCAGAGACCCAGGCTGCGGCGAATAAGAGCCATGTCTTGAGTGATGTCATAGCCATTAATGTAGGCACGGCCACTAGTGGGCGGGAAAAGACCTGCAGCAGAACACACGGGTCAGTACATTTACACGCAGAAAACACACACACACACACACACACACACACACACGGTAGTAACCTGTCAGCATGGACAGAGTAGTGGACTTCCCAGCTCCATTGTGTCCTAGCAGGACTGTGATCTGTCCTTCGAACATGTTGAGGGTAAGGTCCCTCACTGCCTCTTTGGACTTACTGCCCATCCTGAACACCTGCATTAGCAGGAGACTGGAGTCAGGCACTAAAAAAGGCCATGATTTACACAACTGAACACCCCATAATGTAACTGCTCCTGTCGTCAACCAGGGGTGGATGAAACAAACTTCTTTTGTAGTGAAAGCTGAGGTTACCTTGGCTAGGTGCTTGATCTTTACCCCTGACACTAGGCCAGATGGTTCTTCCTCAAAGAACTCACTCTTCATGGCTTTCTCAGAGTCTTCTTCCTCCTCCTTCTCCTTCAGCATGGCTACACGTGGGGTTCCGCACCAGTAGGACGGCTGGAATCACAGGAATTACAGATACTAAGCATAAATCCTTAAATCATATGGTAAGAATCCTGTCATATTCAAGGACCAGGTGGATCTGAAAAGTTTGCTCAACTCACTTTTTCCATTCATTGGTGAATGGGCCCTATTTTTACTTCTACTACTCTTTTGCTTTCACAGTGTGGCCAGATACCTGACTACACAACAAAAATAATCCAATAACAAACCAAAGCACACAAATAATTGGCTATTTAATTACTGCAACTAACTAAACTCTCAATACCTATTGCTGAATAGCCATTTTCCTCGAAATATCATATTTGAAACCGGAAAATGGCAACACCTGCAGTGCTTTGGTCGCAAATGTATTTGATGTGCTGATGTTCATTTACATTTACAGCATTTATCAGACGCCCTTATCCAGAGCGACTTACAATCAGTAGTTACAGGGACAGTCTCCCTGGAGCAATTTAGGGTTAAGTGTCTTGCTCAGGGACACAATGGTAGTAAGTGGGATTCGAACCTGGGTCTCCTGGTTCATAGGCGAGTGTGTTACCCACTAGGCTACTACCACCCTCATTTCTGTTGCATGTGCAATCACGGTTAATGCAAAATTGAAAGGGTGTATGCTGAAGTGAATTTAACGGTGTGTTTTCATACATACCAGGAGGAAGAAATACCAAGGCAGAGGAACTCCATATTCCCCAGGGAAGACAGCCTCCACATACCACGCCACGAGTCCATATAGCACAGCATCCAACAGGAGCATCGCCATCACCTGCCCCAGTGAGAAGTCATCGTCCACCGTCACTGGCTCAAACATAGTGCTCCACTGGATCCCCGAGCCTGCGGGCACACAAACACAAAATCACGCACATTTACACGAGCGCTAGAACTATGATGCTGAAAAACGTTTGAAAGAGGCAAGAGTGTGACCTTTGCCCTCGAACATTCCAATGAGCTGAGCTCCCATCGCCATGGCAACATTCGAGATGAGACAGGCAGAGGCTTTCTGGGCGTAGCTCAGCAGGTCATAGCGAGGCCAGAGGAAGATGTATGGCAGATAGCTTAGGAAGTACAGGAATCCGCCTGCCGCTGCGGCCACGTTCGCTGCAAAGGGGGGGATGTCAAGTCATCTCAAAAATAAACCCTATTCTGTATGAGGATCCTAAAACTCAAAACACTGTGTCGGCCCTAATTAAACCAATAAAGTCAAGACGTTTCTACTAAAGTTGCCAAATAGCAAAAAAAAATTCTTGTTTAAAAGCAAGCTGGCCTACAGGATCTCTGTCAGGTAGGGTTATAAATGCATGAGAGCACACGCATACTCAGACAGTCCTCACCTCTGCAGAAGAAGGTACTGATCATGAAGCTGAAGCTGACAGTGGACACAGCAAAGACAATAAGGAAGGCAAATACCAGTGTGGGGTCACTGTAGGTCAGGACCGCTCCATTAGGACTAACCTGCCAGGCCCACAGCAAAGCGGACATTAATTTCATGCACACACAAGTTATTCATTTCACACAAAAATTCTGGTTTTATCATTTTTCCGCTGAGCCGGACACACCGTTCACCACCCACACACAGCTTACCGACCTTCACACAGAACAGCAGCGTGATGAAGACTATGGAGACGGAGAGCAGGAGGAAGAACATGAGGAACCAGGCACTCCAGTGCAGCCAGTTACTGAGTCCCATCATCCGCATATACTCCTACACACACACAGACACCATGAGTGATCCTTAATCTCTGCTAAATAGGATTGTGGACATATATATACACACACACATACACACTTTAACCAACTAAAATTAGCTTATTTAACAATATTTTATCTTTAATATGTTATGGAGTAAACTCGAGCTGTTCATCGAGCTGTCTATCAACCTTAATGACCATTTTTTGTGTAACAGTGATATAACAGTCAAAACTGGGGTACCGACTCCTACATAATCTGAATATTCATTGCAATCGTTCAGACCTTGAGAAAAATTGTGCTCTGGGAAGAAAAACTGAGCGGAAATTTGTATAATACTGTTAACCCTTATATGGTCTTGTTTGTGAAGGTGACACACAAACGCACACACCTTGAGCTTGCGTTCTCGCTCCTGCACGACTGCGCGCACGATGTTGAGGGATGTGTAGGTGAAGCTGAGCACCAGCAGGAGAGGCAACTGGTTCTGGATGGCGAGGATGAAAACGTCATAGATGAAGGCGGGGTAGGGGAAGCGCGAAAGCCGGACCTGCGTCTGCGCGAGTACAGACGATGCCAGAGTGTAATTGTGGGCGAGCATGATGGCGCGGTCCACTGCGTACTGAACGGCAAGGAAGCCTTCCCGGTAATATCCTACACAGAGACACAGGGTTCCACTTAATATTGTCACTTATTGTAGAACATACACATACACACCTGGGGTCAAGCGTTAGATGCAATGCAACCCAATGTAACATTTACAGCATTTACCAGACGCCCTTATCCGGAGCGACGTACAATCAGTAGTTACAGGGACAGTCCCCCCCTGGAGCAACTTAGGGTTAAGTGTCTTGCTCAGGGACACAATGGTAGTATGCGTGTTACCCACTAGGCTACTACCACCCCAGTAACAGTGGTCGCCACCGAGGCACCCCCATCCCCACACGCAGCAACACACAACCCACAGCTGCCGCGGTACACACCTGGGGTCCCTCCACCCATGTCGTGCTGTTCCCGTGGCCCTGGCATCTGGAAGAGCGGGAACAGGCTGGCCGTGTGCCAGTCCATGTCATTATTGGGGTTGAGCTCGGAACGTTCTTTGGCCGGAGCAAAGCGAGGGCTGTAGGGGAACCGCAGACGATACCTCACCTGAGAAAGAAAACAAGAATGTTAAGGGTCTCTTATTCAAAACACACACATACACTGTTACGTCCCTGGACGTATGCTCCCACGTGTTCTGTGTGTCTGGCTGTGTTTTTGTGTCCTGTCTCTTTTATGTTGACTTCGTGGGAGGAGTTGAGGCCTACCAGCTCCACCTGCCATCTGCCATTGGTCACCTCCACCTATATAAATATACTTAGGATGGTGTTTGGGAGGTCCCCAGGGTCTGCTAGGCCCTTACGCTTTCGGGAGGTCCCCAGGGTCCACGGAGATCTGCATGGAGCTCCGTTGGGGATCTCATTCGTGTGCCTTGTTGCTTTGTGTGATAGATCCCTTTGTTGTTAGCCTGTTAGCTGTTAGCCTGTTATGTGCCCTTTTTGTTAACTTGTGTGTGTTTGAGTTATCCCCGCTGGACCATCCCTTCCTTTAGGCTGTTTTAATGTTGGTTAGTCCGCTGTTTTATTGTACCTGTTAGCTCACTGTGAATAAAAGCACTGTTTGTACGCTTTGTTTGCTGGTGAGTGTGTAACAGTGGACCTCCTCCTCTCCACACCCTTGTTGCGTTTCTCAGACCCCTAGACAAAGGAACGTGACACACACACACACACACACACACACACACACACACACACACACACCTACCTGTAGTGGAAGTGGCTGGCTGTCATGGGTAAAGGTGTGCTCAAATACGACCGCTGCCAAAATATTTCCTGACTGGGGGTCCGTTTTCACGTAGTCTTCAAACTGTTGTTCAGTCTCGAAACCATGGACTGCACACACAGCGACGACAGAAGGTTAGATAGTGCACTCACGGTGTATAGATCCCCCCCCCCCACACACACACACACACACACACACACTGCAATGCCCCGAGGTAACCTCTGGTCAGAACACACAGCTCTGCTGACTCAGAGAAAAACGAAACTTCCACGCCATGCGTGTGAGTGTGTGGCCCGTCAGCTGCTGCTCTTTCTTCCTCTTTTGGCTGAATTTCTCCAACACGGAGAAACTGGCCACGCTGCAGGGCATATATTACGACAACCGGACAATAACCCACGGGGCACTGTGTATACATGCCATGCCATGGCATTCCTGAGCTTCCCTGTATGTACATTTATTTCAGTTTGGCACAAATTGCATTAAACATATTGTCCGTGAATTGTACCCACCGGAGGTGATTATCCTGGACCCCAGAATGTTCTGCACATCCTCAGCTACCTGTCGCACCACGCTGACGTTGCCGGGCACGTACGCCAGCTGATAGCGAAACAAGGATACTTGAAAGGGCAGCGCGTCGACGGAGAAGCTGGGGTAGTGGGTGGCGTTGGGGTAATGTGTGGAAGGCACGCGCTGCCGCAGGACGATCAGGATGGCGGAGAAGAGCAGCGGCAGAGCCACTTCAACCAGGGTCACCAGCTTCTGTCGCTTCTACACACACACACACACAAACAGAAACGAAACATACATTACCATACACAAGCAACGACCGTCCATACGCATATTTTATGACACCACCAATCCGTTTATCAAATTTGTCTGCCCATGTAAGCAGAGGTGGCCTAGCGGTTAAGGAAATGGCCCCGTAATCAGAAGGTTGCCGGTTCAAATCCCAATCCGCAAAGGTGCCACTGAGGTGCCACCGAGCTAAGCACCGTCCCCACACGCTGCTCCCCGGGCACCTGTCATGGCTGCCCACTGTTCACCAAGAGTGATGGTTAAGAGCAGAGGACACATTTCACTGTGTGAACCGTGTGCTGTGCTGCTGTGTATCACAATGACAATCACTTCACTTTATTTTTACAGCATTTTTCAGACGCCCTTATCCAGAGCGACTTACAGTCAGTAGTTACAGGGACAGTCCCCCTGGAGCAACTTAGGGTTAAGTGTCTTGCTCAGGGACACAATGGTAGTAAGTGGGATTCGAACCCGGGTCTTCTGGTTCATAGGCGAGTGTGTTACCCACTAGGCTACTACCACCCCACTTTATGTCCATGTATCATGAGATTTTCTACAAAAGTCTTATAAATGTACTTAAAATGTCATTTATGAACATGGCACTCTCTTGAGAGAGGTGGTGCGAGGGACCGTTTTTAACATCTAGAAGTTACATGCTGCATATTTAAGGTGTAACGTGAGGTGGAAGGCAGTAACAGGAACACGCCTGGAGTTCAATTCACCACCGTTTCCACATACCCTCCAAACCAAATTTAAGACCTTCGACCATTGGACTCTGTCTCCTAGCAACCACGGCTGAAGCAGGGTGGAAGTGGAACACACACATTTTTTGCCATTGTGCAATGCTACTTATAAAGAGTTGCTAAAGGCTGATAAATATCTTACAAGCGAGGAAAAAAGCACAGTGAACAAACCAAGCAAACCACAATCTTAAAACAGGCACATATGCCTGTTTACCTTTTATTCATAAAACAAAAGGTATAATCTACCAGCTGGAACTGCCATTCCTTGGAATGTTTGCATAAATGCTATGGGGGGGGTCTGTGTGAGACATTATTTCAATATGTGGTATACTGTGTATACTGTTGTACTGACAATAAACCAACTCTATACCAATGCCCTAATCTATTCAGAGATCCGGGGTGGAACGTTGGAATGGTGCTACTTGTTCTACATACCGAGTCTTTAATAGGACGAAATATGAAAGAAAGTGAAGTGATTGTCACACGTGATACACAGCAGCACAGCACACAGTGCACCCAGTGAAATTTGTCCTCTGCATTTAACCCATCACCCTGAGTGGGCAGCCATGACAGGTGCCCGGGGAGCAGTGTGTGGGGACGGTGCTTTGCTCAGTGGCACCTCAGTGGTACCTTGACAGATCGGTCCGCTTCCTTAACCGCTAGGCCACCACTGCCCCAAATATGAGACATGAAACTAAATATCTTTGTAATAGATGAAAGTTCAAACCCCAATTACTAACATTTGAACTGGTTATTGTAAGTAGGTGAAGGGCATCAGCGGACCGAAATTAAACCTAGAGGCAGTTAACAGATCTTGTACCATGTCAACACAAGTATATTCCGGTCTTATTATCCGGTCCACACTTATGACTGAGTAATAATGATATTATTCATCACTGTGGAATATGATATGTTATATGCCACTTTCTGACATTTATAAGTATGTATATGTATATGAGGTACCAGTAAAAATGCAGTAGATGCTTTATGCCTTTTTGGTTGTGACCAAAGAGGGGGAAAAAAGTATTGATATCAGCTGACATTTCATCCGCAGGTGCCATTCTTAATGATGATTAGTTCGCTAACGATATTATATTACTTTTGTATTATTGAAGTATGCCTGCGGTGGGCTGGTGCCTCGCCCTGGGTGACTCCCAACCCTGCGCCCAATGTCCTGGGAACGGCTCCGGCACCCGGGGAGTAAGCGGTTATGGATCGTGAGCATGTGAGTCCGAGTTGTGAATTACTAAATCTACGCATTGAACGGGTTGTTGCTTGTTTTTCTAAGCATTTCACAGCCAAACACATCATTTATGGATGTTAAAAAGGAGCTCTGTTGCCAGTGCAAACGGCTGGCGCATGTGTCACACGAACACACACCCGACAGACAGACAGACAGACAGACAGACTCGCCTGCTGAATGCAGTTCTTCCAGAGCAGCAGGCCAAACTGCCTGAGCAGAGACATCGTTGGGATGGAGGCGGTGCTGAACAGGACCAGCCGGGACCAAATCAACCTGGAGGAGAGATGGGAGAGGGGGCGTCAGGTACCCGAGGCGTCTGACCCTGTCAGATGAGCTCCGGTGACGTCACACGCATCGAAAAAAAACAAAACAAAAAAAAAACAAGTCACTTAAAACCACGGGAGCCGAGCCGGCCTGGTCAGTTCGACTGGTTCTCAAAATGTGGCACAAACAAAGCAAAGCGCCGAGTCGACCAGGAAGCCGCACAAAAAAAATTTTTTTGCGCAGCTTTCATTTACTACAAAGACGACGGTGACCCCAGCCGGGGTCAAAGGTCCCCATGCCACGGCCCTGCGGTCAAGGGACAACCGTCGTTACGATCCTCACACACTTCTTACCATTCTTCGCCGTGCGCACGGTCCACGCGTCTTCCGCGTTCGTGTTTATCGCGACAGATTGAAAAGAAAAAGAATGCGCTCGCCGTCTCCACTTCCGTCGCAACACGGCGAGGCGTATGTTTACGGTGCGTGTCGCAAGGGTGGCAGACGGTGCACGCTATATTTATATGGAGTTTTATTCCGATTTTTATTCCGGGAGCGAGCGCCTGCGCGGCCTTCCTATTGGCCGAGCAAAACGTCCCTCAGTCAAACGTCCAGTTCCTGCAGGTGAAGACTGCGCGAAACGTGCGAATTTGCCACATTGCGGCTTATCCCACACGCACAATCACGTTTGGACCATATATATATATATATATATTTATTTATATAAAAAGAAAAAAAAGGGACTTACTGTGACAGGGATCGCCTCGGTATTTTATTCCCCTCATATGTTACCCAGTCCCGTCGTTCCTGGTCATTACCGCGGTGCGGACGCTCGCCGGCGCGACATGAGGGCACGTAGACGCCGTCTTTCCGCCTCGGACGTGGCCGGACGAGGAAAAAGGGGAGCTGGGTGATGGAGCTCCCGGGAGCCTTCGGATGGACCCGCCTCACACGAAAACACGGCGTCACGTGACTAAACATGACCCGCGCCGTCACGTCACGTCACGTCACGTCACCCGACTTCTTTCCTCGCGACAGAGCGCCGCTGGGGACCAGATGGGCGGGTGGGTCTTTGTAGCTGCCGTTCCCGGGTAACGCCGTCGAGACGCGCGTCGTGGGACGGCTGCCCGGTGTCCCAAGTGGTCGTGGAGTCACTGGTCCGAACGCTACTACTGGAACAAAGCAGCGTGTATTCCTCCGGGGAGACATCTCAGCGCAAGTCTGGTCATTTAACTCACGTCACCGAATAATAATTCTTCTGCTCCACATACAGTACAGGCCAATAATGTGTTTTCTTTATTTTCGTGACCATTTACGTTGGTAGATTCTCACTGAAGGCATCAAAACTATGAATGAACACATGTGGAGTTATGTACTTAACAAGAAGTGGAGACCTGGCCTCCACAGTCACCGGACCTGAACCCAGTCCAGATGGTTTGGGGTGAGCTGGACCAACAAGTGCTAAACACCTCTGGGAACTCCTTCAAGACTGTTGGAGAACCATTTCAGGTGACGACCTCTTGAAGCTCATCGAGAGAATGCCAAGAGTGTGCAAAGCAGTAATCAGAGCAAAGAAACTAGAATATAAAACATGTTTTCAGTTACTTCACCTTTTTTGTTAAGTACATAACTCCACATGTGTTCATTCATAGTTTTGATGCCTTCAGTAAGAGTCTACCAACGTAAATGGTCATGAAAATAAAGAAAAAATACATTGAGAAGGTGTGTCCAAACTTTTGGCCTGTACTGTTTACACTGCTCAAAAAATAAAGGGGACATAAAAATACATTTACATTTACAGGATTTATCAGACACCCTTATCCAGAGTGACTTACAATCAGTAGTTGCAGGGACAGTCCTCCTGGAGACACTCAGGGTTAAGTGTCTTGCTCAGGGACACAGTGGTAGTAAGTGGGATTTGAACCTGGGTCTTCTGGTTCATAGGCGAGTGTGTTACCCACTAGGCTCCTACCACCACTAGGAATGTTTTCAAACTACTCTGTTCTTTACATAGTTGTATGCATTGGGTGGTAGTAGTAGGGTTCGAATCCCACTTACTGCCATTGTGTCCCTGAGCAAGACACTTAACCCTAAGTTGCTCCAGGGGGACTGTCCCTGTAACTACTGATTGTAAGTCGCTCTGGATAAGGGCGTCTGATAAATGCTGTAAATGTAAATGCGTTGACAACCAAATCACACAAAAATGATCAAATCCAGACCATGGAGGTCATACTCAAAATTAAAGTGGAAAAGCACACTACAGGCAGATCTAATTTTGATGTAATGTCCTTAAAACAAGACAAAATGAGGCTCGGTAGTGTGTGTGTGTGGTCTCCATGTTTCTGTATGACCTCCCTACAATGCCTGGGCATGCTCCTGATGAGGTGGTGGATGGTCTCCAGAGGGATCTCCTCCCAGACCTGGACTAAAGCATCCGCCATCTCGTGTGTCTGTGGTGCGACGTGGCATTGTTGGATGGAGCGAGACATGAGGTCCCAGATGTGATAAATTGGATTCAAGTCTGGGGAGCGGGTGGCCCAATGCCTTCATCTTGCAGAAACTGCTGACACTCCAGCCACAGGGAACAGCACGACATGGGTGGAGGGACCCCAGGTGGGTACCGCGGCAGCTGTGGGTTGTGTGTTGCTGCGTGTGGGTAGTCCCTAAGTTGCTCCAGGGGGGGACTATCCATGTAACTACTGACCAAGTCGCTCTGGATAAAGGTGTCTGATTAAAAAAGTAGCAATAATTTCATTTTAATATCTAGAGATATTTACATTTACCATTCTAATATTACACGTTCATTTCCTTATGTCAGCGTCATAACGCATCATTTCCAGTGGCTGCTTCCTGTGGATTTAGTCAACATTGTGGTTCTTTGGAATCGTGGCAGTGAAACATGGCCAGCTCTCTGGAAGAGAAAGTAATATTCACTAAAGAAATTCAGCGCACATAATTGTAAATGTGTGAACTTCTTGAGAACACAAAAAAAAACCCCCACAGTAAAAGACTCTTCTTGTGTTTGTTTTAATGAGTAACAGCAATTCACTCATTCAACACACACACAAAAAAAAAAAAAAAAGACAGACAACCACAGAGCGACCCTAAGGCAGCTTTAACCAGAATTTTTGGGCATCAGCACATCTCATAGTTGGGATTCAAGTAAAATGGCTTTCACAGCTTCTCACATCTCCTATTTACACACAGCAGAAGAAGTGTTAAAAAAAAAAAAAAAAAGAAAAAAGAAAAGCTATTTACAGACACATCCCAACAGTGCAGTACATCAGCAATTTCAAACACGTTTAGTGTTCAGGATTCTTCTTGGCTCACGTACGTAGGAACCATGTTTACCGCGGCGGGAGGAAGGAATTAAACAGCCCAATGATTGTTCAAGCACAGCATTTAACATGTGGGGTTAAATGTGTCCATGTGGGGTTTTGCATTAAAAAGGAAGCATGGGAAAGTGCAGTCTAATTTCAGGCCAAACCTTTAATAAAAAAAAAAAAAATTTTAAACATATGCAAAGGGGAAAAAAAAAAAAAAAACCTAAGCTTTTGGCACAGTGGGACGCCCCTCAGCAAGCCTCAGAATCAGAAACCTCAGTCGTATTAGGAGGGCTGTGTTCAAATATTGACGCCCTTTTGTCTTCCTGACTATAGAAAATACCGTTGGAATAAAAACCTTATAGAAGATGGCTTCAAAATCAGTGTTTGGCAGATGGGTTTCATTTAAGAACTACACAGCGGGATTAGAACCCACACCTGCACAACGGCTGGCTCCACATGCGGCCCACGCTGTTCTTCGGAACCCGTGAAATGGTTAAAAGGGCAATCATACATTCCAGGTAATCAGCTGTTATGGTCGCCGAAGTAACAGCAGCACCACCTTACGTTGCGACAGATGAGAGATCTCCAACGACATAGCAGCACTCTTATAACGCCTCTCGGCCAATCACAGTGCCAGGTCATAACAAGCAGGCATACAGTTAATGGTCACAGCTGCTGGAGCAGTGCAGGCCATCGCTTTTAAAACCAGCAAAACGGCTGCAATTGCATTTTATAAGTATATATTTATATATATATATTTAAAATTCTGTCATTTATTTGGTATGTGCATGGATGGGAAAAAGATTTATATACATTTATATATATATATATATATATATATATATATATATATATGATTGTCCATTTCTCACAGCTGAAGTAGTTGATGTGTTGATTCCTGTTTAGTGATTTGGCCTGATGCAGCTGCTGCATCTGAGGGGAGATGTCGCTGGGCAGGACCGGTAGAAATTCTTTTACAGTCTAAGGAATGCCCCTCCCTCGCGTTCCCTCTCCTCACCGCTGTGTGCAGAGCCGTTCTTCCTCTTGACTTGCCGGGGGGCGGAGCCACGGGGGTGAAGCAGGAGGCGGAATCCAGGTGACGGGGAGGGATGAAGGCAGGGGCTGCTGCTCTGAACGGACGAGTAGCCGGAGCTGTGGCTGTCGAGGGCGTCGGTCGGGGTGGAAGGAGAGGAGTCTGGGCGGAGTCCCTCGGACCACGGGTGCCGTTTTTTGCTGCAGGTTTGTGCCTCCCCTTCCTTAGCTGCTGCACATTCTTCCTCGCTGAAGCTGTCCTCGCTGGACAAGGCACGACAGTGGAGCTGTCTCTCGGTAGGGTCTGCCTCCAACTCCAGGGTCACAGCCACGACTGAGGCTGCAATAGGAAATGTCAGGATTTTTAAGGACTGTAGATTATTAAATTGCACTAATTTATTAATTGACATTAATTCTACATTTTTTTTTCTCTAGGCATTAAAGTTGTTCCCCCCCCCCCCCCATTTGATAGGCTATTTGGATTTTTTGGACAACCTATTAATGAATGTGATAAAATTTCTTTACAAATTTCTAAATAGAAAAATTTTAAATCGAGGACTCAAACAACTCACTTTCTGTTTCCTTCTCCCCTTCGCTCTCCTGGTCCCCTTCATATCCAGAGCAGGATGAATCCAGGCTCCAGTCCAGAATGTCCCCCAGCAGCGTCTCCTCCTGACTGGACAGTTCTGCTGTGGGTGTGGCCAAAAAGGAGCCCCTGTGTGCCTGCATGCTGTCCTCTCTCCGTCTGAGACACACACACACACACACACACCATTATTTAAACCCACTGGTTTCAGTGAACAGGCAGAGAGAAAAGGTGCGGTGCCGGCCGTGGATTACCTCTTGCTGTGGCTGTGCGGTGAAGACAGGAAGGTGTGCGTTTCAGCTGCACCAGGACTCAGTGGCTCCACCTGGGGCTGCGTCTCAGAAACCTCCAGTACCTGACAGAGCTCCGCCCACCCCATCACCTGCAAATAAGAAACAGTCAGTCATCGAGCAGAGAAAAATATCAAAGTTAAAATATCAAAAAATAAAACAGTGGACAGCTCAGAAAACGGACGTCGGCGGAACGTAATGCAACTTACAGGATCTTTACTGATCTGATTGTACACGTCGTCTTCAAAACGCTGCTTCACTCCAGTCAGGGACACGTGTCTGTAATCTCTGGGAACATCCTGGCTAAAGCTGAGAGGGGTGAGGCAGAGAGCACTTATATATATATATATATATAGATAGATAGATAGATTCTCTACCCCTCTATTCCGTGAATAAAAGAGAAAAAAAAAAGTAATAAAAAAGGTCACCAACCATTTTACATAGAGCTTCACAGCACTGGGCACCAGCTCCTCCCTACCGAAGCCAGAATACTCCTCCATCTGCGAGGGCCAAAGTGGTACTGAGGGAGGGGGAGAGAACGAGAGGAGGCTGAAAGTTTTCCTGAATTCGGCTGCGGAGAGAGCTTGTGACCGGAAAACAGACCCCTCGCACTCACCGTAACGGTGCAGAGCCCGAATGAGCAGCAGAGCAGCACTGGCGAGGCGCGGGGCCGGAACCACGCTGAGGGCGGAGTAGAGCAGCGACAGCTCGCACACGTAGCTGAGCAGGTTCTCGCTTCGCCGCTCCAGCGGCAGGACGCACCGCAGCACTTCCGTGTAGTCGAGCAAGGTCGGGGTCTGATTTACACAGCAGGAGGACATAAGCGTTTTTAGGCCCAGTCCACGTGAAAAGGCTTTCTAGTTTCACTTGCGTCCACACGGGAGCGTTATCTGAAGCGTGTAAACCCCCTCTACACCTGCAAGTGGCGCTGCAACTCCCCGCTCTCATTGTTTGGCGTCTAGTTCGGTCAGCCATGACAGGCGCCCGGGGAGCAGTGTGTGGGGACGGCGATTCCAACAGACAACCTTCTGATTACGGGGCCGTAATCACGTACCGCTCTGCCACCCACACGAATACGCAGAACAGAGTAATACACCCTGGAACCAGTTTTTAGAAAATAATTGCTCTGGGGGTCCCCCCTGAAATACTGTCTCCGCGTGGACGCAAGGACAGATCAAAACGGGGCCCTTAGTATTTGTCCCCAACAGACTGGTAATATTTTTTCTATATACAAGTGGTTGGGCTTTTGAAACCGAACACCTACATGGATCTTGCCGCCCAGGACCGCGATGACCTCTCCCATCATCCGGACCAGGTCCTCGTACTGGTACGTGTTATCGGTCAGCCACACAGCCTCCCGGATGGTCAGGATGTCCTTACTCATGTACCTGTGAGAGAGATGAGTCTTATGAGGTAAATTACGGTCGTTCTGCTGCCGACTACTTTACACTGCAGGTCTGAAGAAGAATACATGGCAGCTTCAGCCGGGTTAAATGAGGCTCTGTATCCTCACTGAGGAGTGAAATCTCTTTCCTCTGGAGTGTGAAAGCTCAAAAGCACGCCGCTACATAACCTACTATTATGTAGGTTTTCCAGGCACATAGGGGTCACACAGTTATCCTCAATAGAAGACAGAACCCAATTGAAATTATAATAAAACTGATATTTAAATGTAGAACCCTTATCAATCATGTGAAGCTGTTCAAATGTTTCAGCTCATAAAAATGTCTTTTTCCTTTTTCAACAAGGGTTTGTATCTAGAATCCAGTTGGCATTCACTGAAGTACAGCAGGAGGAAGCAGGGCGGTCGCCGCACTGTATCTGCTAAGGGGGTTTGTGAAAAAAATAAATAAATAGGGTCTCTTGGACACATGGCGTGAGCTGTGAGAGGTGCGTGGGGTTTGTGTGCAAAAAGTTATTTCTTTCATTTTAATTTATTTACATATTAGGAATATTTTGCATGTGTTATTTTGTGAATATTTTTTTATGTTCTTTTAATACTGTATATTGTAGAGAGAGGTGCAGAAAGACACGATGTTCTGACACGATCTTGCTTTTTGTACAGAATACACTTTGCACAGAAAATCTCTTGGGTGTCAGCTCATCATTTGCGGTTCAAGAAACGAAATCAAAAAGTTACACAACGCAGTAGAACCGCTACACTATGATGACTTTCACCTTGATATTTTAGCGCGGATGTATACCTAGCCGAATTGCACTGTAGAATTACTGATAACGAGTCTTCGAACTGTGAAATTACCACATCAAACGTGACGTGCTAACATGGATGCAGCTATTTAACTGAATAAACAGTTGGTAAACACAAGTACATCTTATTGAACATAATTTATTTTCATCACCAATTATCATAGTAGAACAGCTTTCTCAAGCAGTTTGTGATGCATTTTGGAAACAGGAGATGAGCCCCTGGTCTAATGCGCCACCTGGCTTGAGAAACCCGTTCTCAAAGACTTACTTTTAGTCATTATTTGGATAGCACACATATTCTGAATGGCTTCGGCAGAATTCAACTGAGACATTTTAATCTAGATTAATTTTCCTTACGCTATATTAATCTAGATTAAGAAAATTAATCTATGCCCATATCGATCGATTGATCGAGAGAGAGAGAGAGAGCTGACCTGGTGCACACAACCATACAGGCAATGCCAAGCAGCTGCAGTCGTGCTTTGGGGACGGCGCGCTGGGCCAAGTAACGGTCAACGCAGGCCACGGTCACGTGCAGGGTCAGGCTGGAGAAGTCCTTCATGGTGGCCACTTCCACCAACCAGTCCACCAGGATGTACCTTGAAAAGACACGCCCACATGAGGGAGGGGCATGTGCATGGAAAACACCGCTACAGGTCAGGGAGGAGAAGGGACTTCTTACCTCATGGTGTCGTTGAGGCCCCGCCTCACCAGGTCTTCGGGACACGTCCACGGCGAAGGGCAAGACCGGAACAGCTGGGCTACGAGGTCGGCACACACACGTGGCACCAATCCCAGTGGGTTTCCACTGACACACGCCTTTGCCAGAGTCAGCTGGGAGATGAACACACACACGTCAGAGCAGGAAAGACCCGGCTCATCAGATCCTCTTCGCTCGAGGTCCAGCAAACAAGCAGGCCGCAGCTTTTCCAGAACTTACCTGCGCCTGCCAGCATCCCTTCGCGGCGTAATCTCGGAGCGTACGTATACACTGAAGGTACCTGCCTGGATCTGCCGTCTACACACACACACACACACACACACACACACACCGCGCATCAAGAGCTGTGTCTACGCGGTGGGAACAGTGCAACTAGTGATGTGACGGTGCGAAGACGTACCGCTCCTCGCAGCTTGTGTTCCCACAGCAGGTAGGAGCTCTGGACCGAGCCGGAGAGGGCGCTCGCTTCCAGCATTTCCATGGCCTCCGCGCGCTTCTCTTCTTCCTGCACGGAACCGCGCGGCATTAAAACAGTTGAAAATCGCGCGGTACCGAAGCGGTACACCTTTGAGGGTAATGTCAGGCGGGGAGAAAAGTAGCTCCAACCTCCACCACGTCAGTTTCAATTTCAGATGCACACGACAATACACAAAACACTCACGTCAAAGAGGTGCAAGACTCTGGCAAGGCAGTGCAGAAGAGCGCCTTTCCTCTCCTTTTAAAAAAATAAATAAATAAAAATTAATAATTCTGCATATGATAGACAAATTGTTACCTTCAAACACTGACCAACACGTTGGACTATTTAATTCAAACCCTACTTGCACCTATCGGACCCTTTTCCCTAACAAATCAAAGGTCCTGCTTTTATATCGATCTTGTTGGTCCCCTAATACCGTATCTGAAGTCTCCTTCCGAAATTCAGCCTCGGTGCAGAATTACAGCCCCTTTTATCCAGTCCCATAACGAGATTTCCCCAGGAAGCGCCGTTTCTGTGCTTTAATGAGGAGGATGGCGGCCTATAGAAGTATTCACAGAAATTACACCAACAACACCGTATTAACATCTCGTATTAATGTTAAATAAGCTCACAAAGTGAACATTTCGTGTCAGGGGTCCTTTGACAGCAACCCTGCTCCGCCACCCCTCCTTACTGACATGCTGCGGGAGGTAGTAGCCTAGTGGGTAACACACTCGCCTTTGAACCGGAAGACCCAGGTTCAAACCCCACTTACTACCATTGTGTCCCTGAGCAAGTCACTTAACCCCGAGTGTCTCCAGGGGGGGACTGTCCCTGTAACTACTGATTGGGCGTCTGGTACATGCTGTAAATGTAAATGCCACGCACACTCACCGTATTCGCGTCGCACTCGGCTCGGAGCTGCTCGTACACGACGGCCTTGCAGCAGCCACCGGAGGGCGACCAGGGCGGCCGGATGAAAAGCCACATAAAAGGGTCGGCCGTGGGCGGCCTCGCGCTCTCGGCCAGGCTGAAGAAACGCGACGCCTGCCGGCCACAGACGTCCGCCCGGCCCTCGTCGCTCAGAGACGCTGGATCGAGATCAGGCACGACAGAAGCCAAAAAAATAAAAAATAAAAATCACGTCACCGGCCAACGAGAGAAACGGGACGGTGGCGCCGCGACAACTTACGTCCTTCGTTGTACAGGTAAGCAATGCCGAGTTTCACCGCCGCTTCGAAATTTCCCCTTTCCGCAGCCCTGCAGACACGCATAAACATACGAATGAAACACACTGCACGCAGGCACCAGGGTTCGATAGACGTTCGCACACAAACGCGCACCTCTCAAAGAGCCAGATGCTGTCCGGTGACGGCCAGCGGTCGCGGAAGCTCACCCGGGCCCACACGCTGGGACGACTGTCGACCAGGTCCCGCAACTGGGAATGTACCTGCAGGAGAGCAGACAGTTGAAGAAAACCAGCAATCCAGCGTGTGTGCGTGTGTGTGTGTGTGTGCGTGTGTGTGTGTGTGCGCTCTCACCGCTCGTACGGACAGTAGGTCCTCAGCTGAAAGCCACTTGAGCACACACACGACGACCTCCTCGGGCAGCGACAGCAGGGTCAGGGTGGGCGTCCTCTTCTTCACCCGCTTGCGGGTGGGCAAGGAGAAGCACTTAGAGCAGCGGCAGTGGTGAACTGGAACGGGGAAGCACGTCACGGCAGCGCCATTAGATCTCCAGATGTCGGGTTTTTATTCGCAAACCACATGATCCCCAACCCAAGGACACGCATACACACGTACCGAATACGCACTCACCCCCCCACACACCTGCTTCGTACCCCCCCGGGTGTGAACTGGTGGGTCTGTGTGCGCGCCTAGTAGCCTAGTGGGTAAGACACTCGCCTATGAACCAGAAGACCCAGGTTCAAATCCCACTTACTACCATTGTGTCCCTGAGCAAGACACTTAACCCTAAGTTGCTCCAGGGGGGGGACTGTCCCTGTAACTACTGATTGTAAGATGCTCTGGATAAGTGACGACTTATGATCGTTTATGTGGTATTTTGGCCACCGCCCCTTTTCCCCCTCCCCTGTAGCAATAGACTTACTTTATATGTGATTATGCTGTTGAGGTGTTTTTTTTTTTTTTTTTTAAACGGTTCCCACAATGCACTCCCAATTGGAGTACAATCTTTGGGTTGTCTTTTTTTTTTTGTCCCCCTACTCTATCCTAATGTGTATCCTGCTCCGTTTCTGACCTTTCCCACATTTACATTTACAGCATTTATCAGACGCCCTTATCCAGAGCGACTTACAATCAGTAGTTACAGTGACAGTCCCCCTGGAGCAACTTAGGGTTAAGTGTCTTGCTCAGGGACACAATGGTAGTAAGTGGGATTCGAACCCGGGTCTTCTGGTTCATAGGTGAGTGTGTTCAATTACCACCCTATATTTCCCCCCTATCTTCCTGACCTGTCCACCCCCCATTGTACTGTGCTGAGTTTATGTATAGTCGGGTTGATGGCCAAATTTCAGTAGTGCTTTTTGTAGTATTTTTGACATGGGTCGTTGCAACAGCAATAAAGGGTTTCATCAACCAACCAACATGTTGATTGGTAGATCGCCTATAGCCATAACGCACGCGCCACAAGTGTCAAGTAGAACCGATTTCACGTTCTGAAAGATGTTTAAACCCCCGCTGACAGGCGCCGAGGCGACTTGATCGAATCAGCGCCTAACTTTCCCTCCTCGGGGAAGCAGCTCGTGTCGGGCGTGGTGCGTAAGTTGGATCGGCGACCGCAAAACGCCGGTTCAAATACTCGCAGGTCGTAGGCCGACTAGACCGGAAAGATATAAATACGGTGTAAACTAATTCATCACGAAATAAAGCTGGAAACCAGAGTAGTGAGCGCTAAGATCATAATCCTGCGCAAGGAAAGTCAGATACCCCAAAACTGACGAGGCACTTGGTTCTTAACCTTTATATAGATATATATCGACATTTATTTCGATATATAAAATGATATGGGTAAACAAGAAATTATGAAGAACATGCAACTACTACTCACCGCCCGCCTTCATCTCCAGCTGACGCGGCTAACAGCGTTCCGAGAACCGTGAGAATGTGTACAAGGTGGCTGGTGGGAAGCGATCGGTTGCCTTCTTACAGGGTGAAGTTAATAATAATAATTATTATTATTTGTGATGTCTAATTAGCCCGGCGTAGGTTAGCGCCGCGCTGCCGCCGCTTCAACTTCGTGGGTTTAACTCAAATTTGAGGGCCCTCCCCCCTCAATGCCGCTTAGCACCGTTTAAACACGAGCGTCGCACTCTGATTGGTCGAGACGCCACCCCGCACATTGTTGCCGACGCGGCCGTTTCATTCGCCGGCGCCAAGGCGGCGGCCTCTGATTCGTCGAAGGACCCGAGGGGCTTGAGTTCGGGCTGTGGATTGGATAAAAGGATGCCATTTCGAATTACGCAGTAGGCCACGTGATCGGCGGCGAATTTGACTCATGGGTAATGTAGTAAAAAGGAGAGAGGTGGCAGATGTTTTTTAAAAAGTACGTTTTAAAAAGACAGTAGACCGTTTTCAACGACGACCGACTACCACAGGTCTGCCAATATAGTTTTATAGTTACTAATTTCTATAGAAATACAAGAATAGGCTTTTTTGTAAAAAAAATATATATATTTGTAACCAAATATACACACTATATGAAACAAATCTACAGTAGTCCATGATTTAAAAAATTACAGATACCTTATTCAAAGTGTTCTGTGGTATCGCATTGGGGTAACAAACTCAGTGATATACAATTCACTGTTTTTTTTTTTACTAGAAATGTATTTATGGATTTTTAAAAATAGGAAGAACTTTAAAAGAAAGTGAAAGTGAAATGATTGTCATTGTGAAACACTGCAGCACAGCACATGGTGACACAACTAAATGTGTCCTCTGCATTTAACCCATCACCCTCACTTTTACAGACACCACAATGATGAATCCATACATTACAATCTAAGCGTCATCTGCATATTTCATCTGCACTGCCTATTAATTTGGGACTCGATGTACAATATAATTACTTGAATACTTTTATGTTTATTATTATACCATCGTACCCACAATCCTGGGAGAAAAGCTAGAGTGTTGATCAGCAGAACTCGGATCAACATGGGAAAAACTAAGGAGCTGGTGTTAGACCTCAGCAGGCACAATCATCTTCTGCACTGCAATTACTGCTGATCTACTGTCTGGACAATAGGGCTGTGATGAACTACAGGTACTTGGTGTTCATCTAAACAAAAAACTGGACTATAACACAAATTCTCTCTACAAAAAAAGTACAGAGCATGATGTACCTGCTGAGGTATTTTGGAGTGCAGGGGTCACTTCTGAGGACATTTTATTACTTTGTGGTGGCATCAGTCATCTGTTGGTGTAGCAGCATCTCTGCTGGGGACAGAAAGAGACTGAACAGACTGATCCAGAGGATCCCTGTTGTAGAACATATCCCAACCCACGCAGGGGACCCAGACAGCACTGAGCACTTATCTTTATACACTCACACTCAGTGTTTATTAGTTATGTTGCAGTACAGTTCATTCATTCATTTTTAAGGTAGGAAAGGCTTTATTATTTCTATTTTAAGATAAGATTTATTAGTCCCATAAGTTGGAAATTTACATTGTCACGTCAGGAATTGGACGGTACAAGATAAGAGCAGTACAGCAAAAAACAATAGCACAGACACTAGGCCGACTATATAGTATAAGATTCAATATAAGTATGCAAATAAATAGTCCTAGAATAGAAAAAAAAACAGTGAATGTGAGTTGTAAAAATTTTAAATATGTCGGTATATACATAAAAGATATATTTGTGAGATTTTACATGGGTACAGAGCGGGTAGATATACACATATTGCACCTAATTGAAATGGAGGTGGTGTACTGGATGTATATGTTTGTGTGGTCAGCTGTTGTAGAGCCTGACAGCGGTTGGCAGGAAAGACCTTCCGAATTTTTGCTCCTGCAGTGTCAGACTGGTGGCAGATGTGGTTTGTTTTGAGCTCCGCCCTTCTGTGTGCACTGTGCTGTTGCTTGGGGCTCTCTGGACAGGTGGTCACCATCCATGGCGCAGAATTTTGACCTTTTACACACCTGTCACTCTGTCAACTGAAGCCATCCCGGTGCGCCTCGCCTTGTAAATTAAATTCTCTTGTGACTGTTATGTAACTGGCTAAACTAAACATGTAAAAAAAGCATCACCTAAACGCAGAGAAGGCCACATCTGTCTGTATTTTTTTTCAGCCTCTCTTCAGTTTCATATTTCTTATCTCTTGCTTTATGCATCATATTTGCTTGTGCCATAATTAAATAAACACATGTACACTTTTCCACAGTAAATAAACTACCCGCAATTTCATGCTCAAGATCATTCCATGCTTTGGATAGGTTTGCTCATTTTGAATAGCTCAAATGCTTTAATAGCATTTAAGATGATTGCTTTTCCTGCCACTGCACACTTTTGGTTTTGAAACATGCATGGTGCTGTCCACTAAAATGAAAGTGAAACACTGCAGCACAGCACACAGCGAAATGTGTCCACTGCTTTTAACCATCACCCTTGGTGAGCAGTGGGCAGCCATGACAGGCGCCCGGGGGGGTTGTGTGTGGGGACGGTGCTTTGCTCAGTGGCACCTTGGTGGATCAGGTTTCGAACCTGATGCAGATCTCTGCTTGTACTGGAGTAACCCCATTTCGGACCGGATCGTGACATCCTGCACATTTTGCACGTTTGTCTTGTCTTGTGTGTCCGGTTTGAAATATCCAACATATCCACTCACAAGCATACTACATGATGTTGTCATGTAGTATGTCCTGTTTGACCTGTTCATTGTACAGAAAAGTTCTACTTTTCTCCTGTAGAGCATAACCGGTGCAGTATTTAAGCATTAGTTAGTATAGTTTAGTGTGTATATACCCATATATTTTTCTTATATGATTGCACTGTGGGGGGGTCTGTGTAAAACATTATATATAATTATATACATTATATATATACTGTGTATACCATTGTACTGACAATAAACCAACCTTGACTCTTGAATCTTGAACCACCTCTGTACTTAACCACCTCATTCACTGGACAAAGACAAATTTATTCCTGCAACACAGTAGGTGATCAAATAATCACATGAATATTTCAATGACTCAATGACTGGTCCAAACTCAGATTTATTGTTTGCTATTGTTTCCAGTATGTGCTGCCATTATAACTCACAGACTTGGGTGTGCCTTTTGGTCCAGAAACGGGCACAACTTTACATTTCTGTCTCCTCGGGTCTTAGCTGTGTGGCTTGATATCTTACAGCAGGCCCCACTGTAATGAAACATTTTTACTGACAGAATCCGAATCAACATCCATGTGCTTTTCGACATGATGTTCACATGAACAAAAGCAGGATTTCGTCACAAGGGGGCGCCACAACTGTTAAAACTCCTATCGATCGAATCACGTTTCTTTCACTTTTAATACCTGGAACTATAAACGCACCCTTTCAAATTCTCCATTCACTTTCGGGCTTTTAGGAAAGCATCAAAATGCTAAAAAAATACATAATATTTCCTTTCGCATCTTTTTGGACACTTAATGACATTTAATGACATTTCAGAAAATAAACGAGGCTTTAAACATTCGTGGAAAAAAAAACATTTTTTTCTCGATCCTCCACACACGTTTTACGCATATTACGCAATCCTGGTAAATTCACACACTCACACAGCAAATACTCAGTAGTTCATACTGTTCTGCGGACACCAGTTAGGAGCCGGTTCACACGGCGACAGGCGACCTGACGCGCGCTGTCCCCGCTCCTGACTGGTGCGTAATGGGTGACGCGCTGGAAAGGAGTGGCCGCGTTCCGTATAAATTCTGCCCGGGATCGGCTGGGTACAACGCGGGACCGATTTGTGCCGATAGTCTCCCACGCTTTCAGGCAGCTCGCAGTCATGATTAAGAAGCTCTCGCCGTCGGAAAACGAGCTGGACATCCCGGCCAAGAACTGCTACAGGATGGTGGTCCTGGGCTCCACCAAAGTCGGGAAGACGGCGATCATCTCGCGGTTCCTCAACGAGCGCTTCGAGGACCAGTACACGCCGACCATCGAGGACTTCCACAGGAAATTCTACATCATACGGGGAGAGGTCTACCAGCTGGACGTCCTGGACACGTCCGGCAACCACCCGTTCCCCGCGATGCGCAGACTCTCCATCCTCACAGGTACCCAACCTGCCCAAAAAAGTTCTCGGGTTTTTTCCCTTTGAGACACAAACCTGAGCGATGAAGTCGTTTGCTTTGCTCTGCCTTGGGTTTGAGTCTTATATCCATAACATTTATGTATTTGTGTATAAAAGTGTCTGCCGTCAACCCGAGAATTTCATAGAATTCATGGAGCGAAAAGGTTTTCAAGAACCACTTCATACGACTAAACCAACAACTTTTTTTTCAGGTGACGTGTTTGTTCTGGTCTTCAGCCTGGACAACCGAGACTCCTTCCTGGAGGTGCAGCGGCTCAAGAAGCAGATCCTTGAGACCAAATCCTGCCTGAAAAGCAAGACCAAGGAGAACGTGGACGTCCCCTTGGTCGTCTGTGGGAACAAGTGTGACCGCGAGTTCTACCGGGAGGTCAAAGAGGAGGAGATCCAGCAGCTGGTCACCGGCGACGAGCCCTGCCCCTACTTTGAGATCTCTGTCAAAAGGAATATTAATGTGGACCGAATGTTCCACCGACTTTTCGCCGCGGCCAAACTGCCCACCGAAATGAGCCCCGACGGCCACGCCAAAGTGTCCCTGCACCACAGCGACGTGCTGCACCGGAAGTCTTTGAGAAATAAGAAATTCAAGGACGGCGACGCCTACGGGATCGTGGCTCCTTTCGCCCGCCGGCCCAGCGTGCAGAGTGACCTGATGTACATCAGGGAGAAGGCCGTCGGCGGGGGACAGGGAAGGGACAAAGAGCGCTGTGTGATCTGCTGAGACTGTGCCGAAAAGAGGACTTGCGAGGTCCTCGGGCCGCAGATGCCCCCAGACCCACTGGCCCGACTCGGTGGTCAGTGCTGCTGTGGGCGACTGAGACGGAGAGACGTTCCTCCATGCACATTGCGATGGGAGGAGAGAACATAATGAATCCACAACGTGGAGACTTAAAGCAACATGTTTACAGTTTGCTGTAGAAGTAGCTCATTTATAGATGACTCGAATGTTTTTTTGTCCTTGAATAAATGTGAACCTATGTGAGCCTGTACAGTTTATTTATTGACACACGTCGGTGTTTACAGTTCCTCAAAGTTGGAATAAAAATCATTCACCAAAGGTGATTTGTGTTCTATTTCATTTACATTACATTTGCAGCATTTATCACAGGGACAGTCCCCCCCTGGAGCAACTCAGGGTTAAGTGTCTTGCTCAGGGACACACTGTGGGAATTGAACCTGGGTCTTCTGGTTCATAGGCGAGTGTGTTACGCACTAGGCTACTACCACCCTTCAACTCTGATGCCACACAGTCGTATCAATAATAACAGAGCAGCCTTTGCAAACATTGAAATATGCCACCCGTAAAACCAACCCTCATTGCTCAGTCATAAATCACCTAATAAATATTATTAGTATTAAAACGTATTAGTTTTGCTGTTGATTAAAATCTCTGCATCACACGCCTGGGCTACATCACCTACTTTTTCCCAGTGTGTGGTACTTGGTTGGGACACCACATTTCTTTCACAGACTGGTATCACAACACCGGTACTGAAACAGATTTTTTTTTTTTACTTTGTTTTGAGAATATCTATTAAAACATTTTACATTTTGGCACCCTTGTGTGTCACCATTCACTTTGTTCTCCAGTGAATGATAAATTATACATAACTTGATCTTTCAAAGGGAAACTTCAGGATCACTCCACACATCACTAATAATGTTGGAGTAGTGCTCTAATAAACCTGGGTGTAAACCTTGGGTACGGCAGCAAGTTTTTGTGTACACTGTTCGTTGGCTGGACTCGCTGAATCGAAACCTGCGAGGTCTGGGCGTCATTTCAACTTGTGTACCTTTTGGTTGGTTAACAGATAATGTTAGCATTGTGAGATAGTCTTCTCACAATGACAACGGCATAATGCATCATTCACGTGGCAAGATTCGGTTCGAGAACTGGGTGGTGAGATAGGGAGATATAGGTCTGTTGGATGAACGCGTCGGAGAGCCCCGCAGCAAATGCGCTGGTCCATTTCGTGGCCTTGGTGAAACTAGAGGGTATCCTGGCAATGATCAGGCTCGAGGGCCAGTCGATTGCTAATCTAGAGCACAAGTAAAAGTTACGTCTATACTTAGCTCAAGCTATCTTTCCACATCGCTTATTTGACACTTAATACTTGCAATCAATTGTCCTCCCTTTATCTTTCTAGCACTTAAATACAAATCCCATTCTGTCCACCAACTGTGCACGCTGTCTGTACAGCCCATGGATTTTCAACATCAGCTCGGTATCCAGTGGGCCAGACCTTTGTCGTATTCATGTGTGGTGCGGCAGATAAGGCCGAACCTTCAGGCCAGCACTTAGCAACCACTTGCAGCATGGCACAGTACGTGAAACACCACTGCCAACATGGCCATGCCCAAGCCAGGCTGTCCAAACATAAATCCACGGTGACGGTGCATAATGGTCAAGTCACGGTGTATCAGCATTAAAAACACCACCTCTTTCATGATCTATATGGGACAAAATGCTTAAACATCAATGAGTGTTTGAAGTTTCAAATTGTTATTGTAATTAATAAGGTTCAGTGACCCCGGGAATTCTTCTGCACAGACTAATGTCTAAAAGTTTTTTCAATCCTCAACTCAGGAACTTAGTGTCTTTTCCAAGCTGTGCAGTACACATTTACAGCATTTGCCAGATGCTCTTATCCACAGCGCCTTACATAAGTGCTTAAAAATACCCATTATTAAAATACACCATTTGCTTAACAACTCTGAATCCAGCTGTTTTTTAGAATAAACCATTGACCACAATCAATGACCACCATATGTAATAGTCGGATTTAATTTAAAGTGTAACAGAAAATTATGAAACAGAAAATTGTCATCCTACAATGTTTTGCTGACAGGGTTTGAATGGAAGAGTGACAGCACATCAGAGTGATCACTGTTATCTGAAACCAAGATCCATGGAAGCATGCATCTATTCCTATGAAACAAAGAGGGACCTGCACAGCATGAGAAAAGAACGAAGGAATCGTTCTAAGACTCTGTACAAGGCTTTCGGAATCTAGATGAACGAATGCTGGTTTTGCCAAATCCAACCATTTCCATTGTGCGGCTCAGCTGTTTCATTATCGGTTTCTATTTACTCCTTTTTAATTGGGACTCAGCACAGGAGGTGTCTGCTCATGCAAAGGTCGGGCTGGACAGCGTGTGTTCCTGGAGTTAACGCTAATTGGCTGAAGCTCATTGAATGCTTGTGTATTGTTGGCTGCGGAGATGTGACATCAGGCATGACAGGGCGAGTCTGGAAAACAGGAGCTGATTAGTACATGATGGGTATGACCTTTTCCAGCCGACGGTTCAACGTTTATTCACAGTCGGAGTCAACGGCAAGGTGGAATCAGCGTTGAATTGTGATAACGCAACATTATTTCAGCATGACTACAACATGCATAAACTTTATCATATCACTATTGTTATACAAGCTATAGTAATTTAAGCCAATTTTTTGGGGGCAGTGGTGGCCTAGCGGTTAAGGAAGTGGCCCCGGCTGCCGGTTCGAATCCCAATCTGCCAAGGTGCCACTGAAGTGCCACTGAGCAAAGCACCGTCCCCACACACTGCTCCCCGGGCGCCTGTCATGGCTGCCCACTGCTCACTCAGGGTGATGGGATAAATGTAGAGGACAAATTTCACTGTGTGCACCGTGTGCTGTGCTGCTGTGTATCACATGTGACAATCACTTCACTTCACAATGATTTCTTTTTTATGTGAAAGTGAAGTGATTGTCACATGTGATACACAGCAGCACAGCACACGGTGCACACAGTGAAATTTGTCGGGGGTGGCAAGCTGGTTTGTGATCTAGGGACGGAAGACTAAACCATGCAATTTACATCACAGGCGCCCGGGGAGCAGTAGGTGGGGACGGTGCTTTGCTCAGTGGCACCTCAGTGGCACCTTGGCGGATCGGGATTCGAACCTGCAACCTTCTAATTACGGGGCCGCTTCCTTAACTGCTAGGCCACCACTGCCCCAGTGTAGGTTGTGTAGGTTCAACTAAATCCTGTGAATTATCTTAGTTCCCTGTTCAGTTCATGTCAATTGCAGAGTGCGTCTCTTGGGATTCTATTTCATTTTTTCTCTGGCCTTTTGTAAAAGTGACGTGCTGGTGCGCCCTCAGCCTACCTGTGAGAAAGCTTGATGGATCATCCAGACTTAAACATTGACAGAGACACTGGCTGTGAAAGAGGAAGCCTCCCGATTGCTGCTCGGGTTTGTCTGAAACATTTTAACGTTTGGTTGTCATTGAAGAGGCAGTTATGCAGAAACAGAATGTTTTACTTAAACGCTGACACGCTTTCTAGGAAATGAAAACCGATTCCCCCATGAACACAGCCATTTTGACGCCGAGCTCTTTTATGACTTCTAAACAGCTTATTGCTTCATGTCAAAGGGTCCACTTGTCCCCTCAGGGTGATGGGTCGCTGCAGATCTTCGCAAAGTGACTGTGATTGTCCCCGTCTCCTTTCAGGAAATGTGTATGAAAATGATGTAAATTGCGTGGTTTAGTCTTCCGTCCCCAGATCACAAACCAGCTTGCCACCCCCAGTCAACAGCTTTGCAGGTTAGGCATCTTTTGCCGTGTGCAAGCTCCTCCCCCCGTGCATTTTGGGTATAGAAAATAAGCGTGAGGCAGATAACAGCTGGCAGTGAGATCTCATCTCCGCTACGTCACTCAGACTGGCATTCGTATGTTAATACGGGGGTCAGGGGACGCATTTTCTCGCTGTTTCCTGTTCATCTGTCCTTCGTGTGTTGCCTCCTGCATCTGCGTGCTGCGGAGCAGTCAAGAGCTTCTGGTGTCTCGGCAAACAATGGAGTCGGGCGCCAAAGCGTGGGAAGCAGGGCCCCATGGGAAGCAGTAAGCGAAGCGCTGGAAACAAAGGGTGAGAGTGTCCATTATCCACGGCGTCCAAATACGCCTTGGTGCAGCCGTGTGGCGATCAAAGCCAACATCCACGCCGGCACCGGGTGGCAGTTAGCGGCCTCCGGCATGACTTACAAATGAGCCGCAGCTCGCTTCCTGTCCAAATCACGCAGTCCATAATGCAGCTCGTGGAGAGAGAGCTAATGTCACGTCTCTGGGCTCAAAGGGGCATCTTCAGAAAAGGGGGTTTATGAGCGAAAGTGAAGTGATTGTCATACAGCAGAGCACACGGTGCACACAGTGAAATGTGTCCTCTACATTTAACCCATCACCCTTGGTGAGCAGTGGGCAGCCATGACAGGCGCCCGGGGAGCAGTGTACGGGGGCGGTGCTTTCCTCAGTGGCACCTCAGTGGCACCTTGGCAATTCGGGATTCGAACCAGCAACCTTCTGATTACGGGGCCGCTTCCTTAACTGCTAGGCCACATAACATGAACTCAAACAGACCTGAAGGCACGTGGTAGGAACGGTAAGGACTCCAGTGTTCACATAAATGCTGCGGCCACGACAGCCATGATGAGGGTTCATACTGGGCTAAATTTCTTTTTATTTATTTATTTCTTTATTTGTCTTTCTCTGTTCAAATGAGCAAAATCAAATAATTATTCCCTCCACTGTATGATACACTGTATGGAGTTAGTTACTATATTGTAATGCCATTGTCACGATGGGTGGTCATGGCGAGGAAGGAGGATGCATTCGCACAACGTCACGAGACAGGGTTTTACACATAGCTGACACGACAAGGGAACATCACCAGACAATGACCCGACGGAAAACAGACACGAACAGGATAGTTTTATACAATTCTATAATTTTACACAGGTGAACACGATCATTTACATTTACATTTACGCCATTTGGCAGACGCCCTTATCCAGAGCAACTTATAACGTGCTTTCAAGTTACCATCTATGAAGAGATCAATTCCGGTTCACTAGGACCCCAACTATGAATACAATCTTTTTATTCACTCTGTTGTAGATTCTGTACAACAAGTTCGACAATAAGAAAGTTACAATTTAATCTAAATATTCTCTAAAGAGGAAGGTCTTGAGCTGTCGTTTGAAGGTGCTCAGTGACTGAGCTGTTCTGACCTCGAGGGGAAGTTCATTCCACCACCGAGGGGCCAAGACGGAAAAGAGTCTAGATGAATGTTTTCCTTTTACCTTCAGAGATGGAGCGACCAGGCGAGCAGTACTGGAGGCTCGGAGTATACGAGGTGCAGTGTGAGGTGTAATAAGGGCTGTGAGGTAGGATGGAGCTACTCCATGTTTGGCTTTGTAGGCCAGCATCAGTATTTTGAATCAGGGAACATTGCACAAAACCAACATGAAACCCCTGCCGAATCGGATCATGACAGCCGTGTTCTCTCGATCTCACCCTCCCTTCTGTGGGTAGGGGTTGACTAGGGTAAATAATTAAGCAGGCGATAGGTTCTTGTTACTAACATGGTGGTAATAGCTTGGTCTTGCATATTGCAGGGTTAATAAGTCTGCTGAGGACAGTTACTGTGACTCTCCATGCTGCCCTGTCCCACCTGGAGCATCCTTCTCCCTCACATGTTGGTGTGTAAGCTGCTGGCCCTTGGTCTTCCACATTCCACCTGCCTCCTGACAGAACACACACACATCTCCTCGGCCATTACAGACAACACCACCGTGCTTGCCTCTGGGGAGGACGAGTCTGAAGATGCGGTGCACAGATAACAACCTGCGAAGACTTTTTAGATCATTGTGGATTTCAGGGAAAAGGAAACAGACATTTAACCACTTTACACCGCAGAGGGCCATCCCCCCAACTGCTGGAATCCTTCTGTTGCTGTTCCATTGAGAGCATCCTGTGCTACTGTCAGTTGTCAGTGTGTGCAGTGTGTGAGGAAATCGCTTCAGTGCATCGTAGAGACAGGAGGTCATCGACTGTCCTTTACCCTCGCTGGATGAACAAAAGCTGAAAACATCCTAAAAGACTCCTCACATTCCGCTCGTGACTTTTTCCAACTGCTGCCATCAGGCAAAAGATACGTGAGCATCAAAACAAGGACTAACAGACTGAAAAGTAGTTTCTATCCTGTCACAGGACACTGAATGTCCCCTTTATCACCTGTATACAACTTGCAATAGATACAATCTTGTAAATGATCTCTTTTATGCAAGAAGGTTTTGTGCAAAATGACTGTTTTACCTCATTTTTTATTTTAGCATTTTGTATGTATATTTATATACGTTGCTTTTTGGGGCCGTGGTGGCCCTGTGGCTAAGGAAGCGGACTCATATCCAAAGGTTGGTGAGTTCAAATCCTGAACCACCAAGGCACCACCGAGTTCCTCTTTAGCAAGGCACCCACACTGTGCACCCACACAAGTCCCCACACACTGCTTGCCGGGCTGCCCACTGCTCACCAAGGGTGATGGGTTAAATGCAGGGGACATCGTTCATCGTGTGATCTGTGTGTGTTGTGCTGAGCTTCACAATGACACTTTCACTTCACTTTCAATAATATTACAAACTGAGGGGTGGTAGTAGCCTAGTGGGTAACACACTCGCCTATGAACCAGAAGACCCGGGTTCGAATCCCACTTACTACCATTGTGTCCCTGAGCAAGACACTTAACCCTAAATTGCTCCAGGGAGACTGACCCTGTAACTACTGATTGTAAGTCGCTCTGGATAATGGCGTCTGATAAATGCTGTAAATGTAAATGTAAATGAGGAAACACCTAACAAAAAAAATACTATCTTCTGGTAATGCTACCTCTTTGTAGGCTTCTCCTGCTTTTTTGAGTTGTTTAGAGGAATTAAGTTTGCAGACTCATAACTTCACCCCCAGACAAACCTGAGTTTGGAGAAAAATTGCAACAGACGGTGAGTCTATGACAATAACTGGTCTCTTTTATTAGCCTGTCAATTTAGGCTTTAAAAAAATCAACATGTATTTAGTTTCCATGACTACAACTGCACAGAACAAAAAAACCTACACAGAACAAAAGTACTTACTTGTTAGCGGCTCACTCTCTGTCATTAGTGTGGAAGAGACGTAGGTGAAGTTCATTTTTTGCAAGCAATGTTTCTGGACATTTTGTGCAGTTAGATTTGAGTATGAGTGTACCATTGCAGCCACTTTGATTAATTTGACGATTGGCGGCCCTTGTTTCTTTCTGTAAAGAAATGTCCAGAGGACATTGAGGCTGTGACATAGGCAAATGCTCCCCATGCATCACGCCTTTAGTTCAGTTTCTGTAACAGGCTGAAGACTATTTCAGGCTTCATGTGAGCGTTTCTCGGATTAACATCTACCCGTTTGGGACATAAAAACAGTTCACCCCATATCACCAGGGGCTGTGCGGTTAAACCTGGGCTCATGGCTGTGACACAGGGTTTGTATGTTTTACATGGGCCGGAGGAGAAAGACAGAATGTTCGGTAATGTTCTTCCATCCTCCCCTCCTCCTCCCTCAGATGTGTAGTGGCATGGTGAGAAGGAAGAACCAGAAGGAAGGCACTATAAAAGGAAATGGTCACTAACTGGCCATTAGGGACAGTTGGTCAGTTTCTGTTCCAGCACCGCAGGACCCACCTCCCACACAACTCACATGGGTGTAAACCTTAGATCCTCAAAACACTTTCATCCACACTGTTCTAGGGGGCTTTTTATGGGCACGCTCACATCCCACTTTTATCATTTTTATCTTGGTAACACCTAAAATAGATCCGTTGGCGGACATTACATTAAGGACTTGTCCAAAGTCTGAAATGTTATTGTGAATAATATTGTAAAAGTTGTTAGTTATGTCTTGATTTGAACTTTACAAAATCTTTACAAAAATGACACTATGATGGCTGCATATAGGTTTGCACATCCTTAAACTAATAACTTTTCAACGGACCTTTTCATTTAATTACAGCTAATTGGCTAGGTTTCTATGAGCATTGCAAGTCCTGACTTCAGAATATTTATTCACTTTCTTTTCCCTTGCGAGGGCATTACCCCAATGATGTTCTATTGTATAATATTGGCTCTGGCTGGGCAAATTCCAAAAAATGTAATTCTTTTGTTGACTTGGATGCATGCTTGGGGTCATTATTCTTCATCTCAGATTTCTATCTAAGGTTTTGGTCCAAAAGTTACTGGCATTAGGAACTCCACCTTGTACCAGTCACTGGACCAGTTTCAAATTAATGAATGAACGTCATACTGCAACAAATCCTGAATGAGCTGACAGTCCAACATAGCCCTTTCCTCGATATAGCTCACCCCCACTGTGAGACTGGCACCAAAAAGAGAACCCACCCCTACCAGCAGGGCAGATGGTGTCTGGGTGACACAGAGCCTTGGGTGTTCCGGGGCCTCTGCCATGCATGACAGGCTAATCAGAGAGCATGTTGATACTGGCACACAGACAGAGACCTCTGGCCACACTATCAGTGTTTACTTCATGAAATATAACCCCCCCCCCCCCCCCCCCCCCCCCCCCCCCCCCCCATGCTGTGCCATCAACTGTGCCAAGACGCTGGCCTGCATCCGGAATTTTTGTCTTAGCACTAATATTACATCAAAATGTTAAATCCAACAGTAATAAAACATAATAATTTCAGGCAACTGGCAGTGAAGCCTTTTTAAGTTGTCTCAACTTCACGCCATGGCCTAAGTGGCACCATGATGGTTCGGGATTTGAACCTTCAACTTCCTATCCCGCCTCTTGGCATTCAGACATTGCTCTGGTCCTGTGATTATCAGTGTGTACACACACAAACACACACACACATGCATATATATATAAACACATACATACATACATAGATGTATGTATGTATATATGTATATTTGTATGTATCTTTGCTATGTCCTGTACTCATTTTGTCATTTGTCATTGTACTTTATTTTTTTGAGTGTGTATGTGCGTGCATGTATGTTATGTGTCTTAAGTATTAAATCCCATGCGTTTTTGAGTTGAGCATTTGCATCAATTTTTTTCCCCTGCCATGCATCCCTGACAGAAAACTGCTTTTGAATTGTGCCATTTTTAAATATATGCCTTGGTGGTGACTGCTTGACTATTCAAAGCAACAGGCACTTTTAACTTTTTCATGGCATGGGCCTGGAGGTTTATTTAATCTGTTACTGTTTGGGTCTGATTGGGAGTGGTCACTTACAGGCTTGATGGAACAGTGGCTTCATCAGTGAATGAAAGACGTATCAGTTTGTCATTATATTCTGCAATCACCTGAAGTGCAAAGGCTGCTGACGGCATACAAGATGCTATTCATTTGTAATTTTGGATGTCCATTATCTCAGCTGGAATACGTCTGTGCACCTCAGTTCAGCTGAGGAGTTTGGGGCAGACGTTTCATCCAAATTTAGCAAATAAACCCTGCAGACGTCACCAACAGCGATCGTTGCTGAGCTGAATGAAATCAAGGTTTATGAACTCATGCACATTTCTGTAGACTGTGTCTCTACACACATGCACATGAGAGTGTGCTTGCAGCATGAGTAAAATGTTTCATTTAAATTAATATATATTCATTAGTGTAGACCAGCAGATCAAGCTCTCTTCTGTAACAAGATTCCATTTTAGAGTGGGAAAATATGGCCCAAATTAGTGTGGATAATAAAAAGCTTATTATATAACCAACACTTGATTGCGTTTGATTGGTTCAGAATCAGAATTTGAAATGTGATACTAACTGAATATCAAATTCAAATTCAAATTTTATTTGTCACATACACAGTCATACACGGTATGATGTGCAGTGAAATGCTTTCTGCAACTGCTACAGACCACAGTATTGCAAATGTTGCAAGTAAACAGTGAACCAATATGCAAATATTGCAAACATAACCAAGTATTACACTTTTACGTCTTTAACATAAAATATGTGTAACTGGTAGGGTGAAGGTGTGCAAATGAGTTACAGTTTTTTACAATGTTTAAGAAAGAAGAAAGAATATATATTTTATAACTTTGCTTCGCTTGCTGTGGTCAATATATGGGGGGACCAAGATGCACAATAACTGGGGGGAGGGGGTCTAGGAAGGTACCCTTAATTAAATGAAGCCAAAAGCCCATTCTGAACTACCCAGTCATTGTTAACACTGACATTCACTGTCGGACGTTACTTAAGATTAGTTTCATTATCTCTCAAACGTATTTGCTGTGACACATTGCTGTGCCGCACCTTACATCTTACATCGAGAAGTGTCCAAAAGCACGCGACACAGGAAGAAATGGCAGTAAAAAGCAACATTGGTGAGCAAATTAAGTGAGGTAGTTCAGCAATGGCAGACACACCAACTCAAAGCAGATTTAATAATTTAGCAAAAGAGAGTTCAAGGTTTATGTGTTTAACTGGGAATTTGTGCAAAATGAGAAAGTAGTAGTTTTTAATACAAATAACAACATGACAAAAAAAACCTGTTATTTATTACTAATGGGTAACAAATCTTAATTTCCAGAATTTCAGATTGATTGCGCAGCACGTAGGGCATCAACAGAAATGCCGTCTGTGAAGACTTTGACTTTATTGACGGATAAGTCCATCTGAAAAAAGCAGTTCCAACTGCTGCCATCAGACAAAAGATACAGGAGCATTAAAACCAGGAATAACAGTTTTTACACTGTTGCCATCAGGGCACTTAATGGCATTTATTCTATTTTCCCACCTCCAACTTAGTTTCTTTTTCATGTGTAATAAAGCTTTCTTGGACAATAAGGACTTCATATGCAATAGGGTTTCAACCTCACCCTTTAATTGCATATTTCGTATTATATTTGTATAATATTTTGTAATATATTAGTATATGTGCTAGTTTACTTTTACATTTACGGCATTTATCGGACTAGTTGCCAGTTGTCTTCCTTTTAAGCTCTCTCTACTTTCTTACTTTCTTTTTTACACACACGGCTCAGGGACTGCACATAATTTCATTATACTTGTTACAATGACAATAAAGATATTCTGATTCTTTGAATATTGTTATTATTATTATTATTATTAATACTTACCTGACATCTAAGGTACAGCATGACAGTAAAAAATTCCTGATGTCTTGCCCTGTGCTATGATTCTCGAGTTTACCCCTCAGTTGACCACTCATGTGCTTGAAACATGTAATTACAATAATTCCAAAAGCAGTTGAACACAGCATAATGCCACATCCAACCAGAACTAAATAGAACTACAGAAACTACAGAAAAAAATTAAGTATCATTTCAGCATCACAGTCCTGATCACAAGTCACGCCCTCCCATGATGATCTTTACCTGGCCTTCATTGCCTCATTCTCACTTCTGACAGGCTTTTGTGTTGTTAGGGTGCCTGTAAGTTTGTTTTATGTGCTTATTCATCCCTTCATTGTTGACTTGCATAAGTAAAGCCTGATTAGTTCCGTAGGTCTTTTGGTACAACTGTCATGTGAATTATTTTTAACAAATATCCTTGCAGAAAGTGGGCTACATCTGCAGCCCATACTGGCATGTTGAAGGAAAAAAGGAATACTGTGGGTACTGCTTGTTCCAGTCATCTCCCGAGAGAATTCTACGAGATGCATTTGATTGTTCAGAGGAAAGCCGGATAGGAAGAGAGGCATGTAACAGTTCCTGTTAACGTCTGCAGGCGACCACGGCCGAGAATCGAGATGATTTCATTCCAGGGAACAAAATGGCTTCTTCTCTTCTAATGAACTTATTTGGATGAAGGTCTGAGGATTTTCCTTGAACCTCAATTTGATCCATTGGAAATCTGATGATGAGGTAATTAGGAAACTTTGAACACTGTCATTCTGAAGGTTCATTTTCAATTGCAATTTGATAATTTATTACAAAATAATGCAGAAGCAGCTTTAAATTAAAACAGAATGATGGCCAATAAATTACTGTGAAGCAATCATGCTGTTGAGTCATTTGGAGTCTTTTCTGTATTTCCATGCAATCAGACGACAGTCGGGTCCAGTGAACACAGACGTCTGACGTCAACAGGGCAGTGGCAGGAGAAGACAGAAGCTGAACCGATAGTCTAAATCTAAATCTAAGGTTCTTATTAAACACATGCCAGCCATCTCACCCAGATATGTTTGCAGCTAAATTATAGGGGCTTATAGAGTACCAAAAAACCCAGCAACAATTAGCACAAGAAACTCAGGACAAAATAGTAATTAATAATAGATGTGTTATAGCAATGTATTAAAAAAGAAGAATGATTGTGCAATTACTATTATGTATTATTTAAAAAATGACAATCACTTCACTTTTATTATGCCACCACCACCACTAATATATGATATCACATAATATTAAATTACAACAAATGCTGTCAAAGTTAATGTGTTTAACTCGTGATTAATTAATACCACAGTGTAAAAGTAATCATACGCTGATCCTAAAACCCTAACCCCATCCCATAATTTTGCTGTTTATTCCGATTGCATGGGAAATTGTCATTAATATATATACCCATTTATATGACATGGATGCATTGCTATTTTCAAAACGTTGAGCAAGGTCCAGCCCTGCTGGCTCTCTTTTAGTCAAGGACCAGGGTCAGAATGTGATACTCACCCTTAATGTCTACACTGACCACAGTGTCTATTTCAAACAGGTGGTTTTTTGCAAGTTTCCCCATGAAATTACTTTGATTACAAAATTATTCTTATTCATCTTGGGAATGATGTTGTTGGTAGGGAGACTTGGCTGCAGCATTAGATGAGCAGCGTTTCCTGCCTACTTCAACAACTTGGGCCGCAGATTTGACAACATGGTAGGAAGAGGTTTTTGCATAATTTCTGAAGAATGAAATGGTCTTTATGGCTTTTACTCTTACGACTGTGTTTGTCTTAAACAGTAGTACCAGAAGAGGCGCGACTCAGCACAACCTACTCAGCCTAAATTCTGTTCTGTTTCCATGCATCTGGGTTGTGGTTTAATGGAGCATGCACACAAACGCTCACACTTCCACAGACTATCAATCCGCCAGCCTGTCTGAGCAAATGTATTTCTGTTTGTCTGTTTGTCTGATGGGATGGATGTGGATGTGATTCTGTTTTCTGGTGCCTTCTTGATCTATTGACCTCTATATTGTGACCGAATGTGGAAGGAACGGCGGCCTGGGACACACTTCTTGGACCAGAACTGCGCGACAGCTTCCTGTGAGCGGTGAGCGGTGTGCTGCATGTGCATGTGAGAAGGAAGGGAAGGGGCTGAGTTGAGAGAGAGAGACAGGAACAGAGGAGGCTCATCAGAGCTGCTGGGATGTTGGAGATGAGATAAACCGTCCGACCCCTAACATCAGGGTGCAGGCACAGGGGTGTTATATTTGTGTTTATGAGAACACGGGACCGAGCCAGAGAACAAGAGCTCAGACTTGGCAGTGATGTCCATTGGGCACCGATGGAACATCGGTTGTGTGGGCTTGTGGGAGGGGGGGTTGTTACGGGCACGTTTTTGCAGCTGCCCTCTCGCTCTCTCGCACTCACTCGCCGCTTGATATGAATGGTGAGCGTGCCCGGTGCATGTGGCACCCACCGCTGTTGTCAGGTGCCAGGAGTCGCCTGTCTGCGTGAATGCTCTGATTATGGGGTGGGACTGCCCTGCACTCATCCTGTTCATTCTGGACCAGACTGGTTCGGAGATCATGCCTGTCATGATCAGTCATGTCTCCATCCACATGGATAATCCATGGGAAATCCACATGGGAAACCATCACATCTTGATATTGTTTACAGTTATACAGTGTTCTCTACCATTATGGCAAGAACTGGCCTCATTACCATTGGAAATGTTAACCTTTTCCATGAACCCATTGGCTATGGTGGTTTACCCTATAGCCTTGCACTAGTGAGGAGGTGAGGAGATGAGGGAGAAAAGTCGGCCTAGTTGGTTTATGATGGCGATAAGTCGGCCTAGTCGGTTTACTGTTCAGGGCAATCAATGACTGAGCAGCTGGCAGTGGCCATCTTGCCAATTTATGGGAGTTGCGGTACCTGGTTTCCAAGGTGCTCCCAGGTCTTATGACATGAAGAATTACAGCCACTTTGATTAAATGCTAATGAGAAAAAGAGAGGTGGGACAAGGAGGAAACTGGCCTATAGAAATGATTAGGCATTTGCGGAAATTAAGTCATCAGCACCATTCACCAAACACAGTGTTTGGCACAGACAGGAAGTCGTGTAACCTTTCCCCTTATGACGTCATAAGGGGACAAATTCCAGATCCGACCAATTCCAGATCCGCTCTCTGAACGGCGAAGCAAAATGGCCAAAAATGTACATAAATTTGAGACATATGGTTAATGTTTTTAAGTGTCTCCACATAGAGGTTTACTTCTGTGCATAATTAAAGGACTGTACTTCGGTCTGAATTCGGCATTTTCAGAACGAATGTTTGGCCACTTTTTAAAAAAAAAAATAGGGTGTGCAGAATGTGTTTCTGGAGGCTATTGGTCACTTGCACAAGAAGGCTAAGGCTATGTTTGCATGAAAGTCTTAACTTGCACTGTGTCTGCAGCATTCTGAGAATGTTTGGTGTGTGAGAGGGTCAGTGTGACCTGTGGCTCCTCCATCCTCCATCTTGATACACTCACTCCCAGAGGGACTCCCCCAGTCCCTTGCTGACATTTTTAAAACGCTGTCCACATCCCACACCCCTTGGTGAATGCGTCATTCTCCTGCGTTTGGGGAAAACAGCACATTTTTTTTATTTATGAAAGCAGCAGATCCAGATGTGAGCGATTATTATGTTGTAATGTGATTAGTTCTTTGTAGTTTTTTAATCGCTTCACAGGCTGCACAATTGGCATGCGTGGGATTATCCATGGCCATCTATCCATTTCACTTTATTACTCTGCTCGCCCACACGCACATCTGCCACTTATTTGGCTTTGCAAAAAAAGCAGCCACTGGAGTGGAATTAAAATACTATTAAAGTAATATTGGCACAACTGGCCACTCATATACAATGGTTTATAACAATTTTAACAAGCCAGAAGTCTAATTGAAAATGCAGAAGTCTAATTTAGGATGCATTTTCAAGATTCACGTTTATTTGTCACATGCATAACTACACCAGTACAACATGCAGTGGAATGTATCCTGAACTGCACTGTTTGTGCTGTGCATTGTTAAGAATAAAGTAAAAAAAAAAACAGAACAATGGGGGGAAAATAAAACAGAATAAAAGAGAAGTAACGCTAGTAAAAAAAAAGATCAGCAAGCTATTAATGTTTGAGGAGAATGTGAGGCACAGGCAGACATCACTGGGTGGTGAATATGGATGCTGCACTGACACAGTATTAAGCCGATGTAAGGTAAAAAAGGTACAATAGTGAAAGTGAAGTGATTGTGATACACTGCAGCACAGCACACGGAGCACACAACGAAATGTGTCCTCTGCTTTCAACCATCGCCCTTGGTGAGCAGTGGGCAGCCATGACAGGCACCCGGGGAGCAGCGTGTGGGGACAGTGCTCTGCTTAGTGGCACCTTGACGGATCGGGATTTGAACTGGCAACCTTCTGATTATGGGGCTGCTTCCTTAACCGCTAGGCCACCACTGGCCCAATGTACTTTAGTGAGTTAAAGTGCATTCTGCATTGATTGTGCAATAACCGGTGTAAATGAATAAAAGACGACATTGAACATTCAGATGGTCAAGGTGTAAGGTGTGAGATGGGGTGGCATTACCTGGTTAAGCATTCTAATGGCCAGAAGACTGAAACCAACTCCGCTGCGCCTGTGACAATGTCACAAATATAAAATACTTTTTATTTTTTTTTACTTATTATTTTTACTTATTATTTTTAAGTATAGAGACATAAGTTTGCATTGGGAGTGGCAATAAATTAAAAAGGCAGATGCAAAGATGCATACAGCTGAGCATTCCTGGGGATTTATCTGATGTCCCTGGTGCCACTGTTCCGGTCGTGGAAGAACATCAGTAAAGTTACTGTAGTTAATTTAGTTATTCCAGAGTAAACAGCAGCAAACGGATGTCAGATGTAAAATGCGTGCTATCTTTTTTTTCAATTCAAGACCCATCCTGAACCTCTGAATTAACCCGCTGTCCATATTTGCAGGCCAAAACAAACGTCCTTCATCAACGCCTGTGTGTCCTGTCTCTGGCGGGAGCCTTGAACACGCCGTTCGCCCTGCACATCACCTTTTGCTGATAAAGTTGGATCGCATGAACATTTTCTCCAAGTCCTCCAGCTAGTTACCAGAAAAGGCAGTGTTTGTCCTGAAAACACACATCTGCCGTCCTTCAGGATAATATCTATTTTTTAATCAGACGGTACTGTTGTCCAATTTGCTGTGAGAAAACCTATGATGTTTCCGGGATACAAAATGGAGAGCCGACACACACACTTACTGGGCCTGTCTGACCCGCACACACAATGAATCATCATCTTTGATGCCATGTCAGGATGTCTTAACTGCTGTGCCACACACACACACACACGCCTGATGGGTCACACACTCCTTGCATCAGGTTCCAAACCTATTAGCTCAACACATCGTTGCCTCTGACATAACCAAACCTCCCAAATGCACGCACACACACACGCACACACACACACACACACACACACACACACACACACACACACACACACACTCTCGCTCTGTTCTGGACTCACCTTCTGAGAACCCATCATTGCAGACATGTGATGTTGCTGCAATGACAAAATAATGAATGGCCACAAAGGAGCATGTCTGGAGGGAGATTGTCAGTCCCCATGCATCACGCTCCATCTGGAATACTAGTGTCTGTAACCCTTTCACAACGCTTCTTCTCCTGTCCTGCTGTACTGCACGAATTCTCACAAAAATCATAACGAAAACGCATGCTGATCGATGGCGGTTTATATTGCACCCCATGCATCGGGACGTCCCATCCACAGCAAGAAAAAACTGGGTTCTCCTCTAGACTCCTCTAGACAATAATAGCACTCATGCAAAATTTATTTTAGTGCCAACATGCCATGGTGGAGATTTGTATTTGCTAGTGTCAATGACAGGGAAGTGATTGTGAAACACAGCACAGCACACGGTGCAGACAACAAAATGTGTCCTCTGCTTTTAACTTCCGATTACGGGTCCGTTTCCTTACCCTCTAGGCCACCATGGAATATATAAGCAAACGAATACATTTACATTTAAATTTAAGGCATTTGGTAGACACCCTTGCTGTGCTGTCAAAATATATGTCAATCATTAAGAAAATGTGTTTTTATTCAGCATTCATCATTAGGTTACTAAACTTTTTGCATGATTTCTATGTTGTTGCTACTGAAGACATTAACTGTTGGATGTTTTCACCCCAATTTGGTTATTTTGAATCGGTTTTGTACACTGGGTAGAAGGAAACATGAATGTGATTGCAGTGGCAGCCAATGAAAGCATGCCGGGGAGCAGTGTGCGGGGGACGGTTCGTAACCAACCTTTACATTTTACATATACGCCCTTATCCAGAGTGACTTATAACGTGCTTTCAAGTTACCATCGATGAAGTTACCATTGATCAATTCTAGTTCATTAGGACCCCAACTATGAATACAATCTTTTTATTCACTCTTGTTGTAGATTCTGTACATAAATCAGACAATAAGAAGGTTACAAGTTAATCTAAATATTCTCTAAAGAGTAAGGTCTTGAGCTGCCGTTTGAAAGTGCTCAGTGACTGAGCTGTTCTGACCCCCTCATTCCACCACCGAGGGGCCAAGACTGAGAAGAGTCTAGACAATTGTCTTCCTTTCAGAGATGGAGGGACCAGGTGAGCAGTACTGGAGGCTCAGAGTATACGAGGTGCAGTGCGAGGTGTAATAAGGGAGGTAGGATGGTGCTACTCGGCTTTTTTTGGCTTTGTAGGCCAGCATCAGTATTTCGAATCTTTAGATTACGGGTCTGTCTCGGCGTTTAAATCTAAACTGAAAACACGTCTGTTTTCTCTGTCCTTCTGTTACAAGTCCCAGACACAGTGTCAATGTCCCAGACACACTGAATCAAGCACACAGACCACCGGTAGACTCCAGTGAAGAGACCACTACATATGAAGAGACCGCCATAAACGATGACTTATCATGAAATGAACCAGAGGGTCACCACAGCCACGACCACCGTAACTAAAGCTTCAGAGATTTTCAAATGGACCAGTGACACCATTTGCAGGTTCACTCTACCCTGGAAGGGCGTCCCTCTCTGTATCACTCCTTCCCAAGGTTTCTTCCTTTCTTTTTTCCTCTCTCCTAGAGTTTTTTTGTCTGGAGTTTTTCCTTGTGTGCAGAAGGATCAACTGTAGGACTTGTCAAAGCCCATTGAGACATAATGTATGTGATTTTGGGCTATATAAGAAATAAATGTTGTGTTTTTTTCCTTATGTTCTAGGCCATCACTGCCCATAGAGAAACACAGAGATAGCAAGATGAGGCTGGGGCTCAGACCCAGGTCTCCCACCTCAGTTCTTTCCATGTTGGATCTCACCTGGTTCAGCTCAAGAACTTGGTGGTTGGGAAGAGACCCCAAGCTGATGACCCCTGTCCTACAAGATATATACCAAAATGATATACATGTATAACAACATTTAAAGAAAAACTTTGCAAAGTTTCACACCCAAACTAAAACAAAAACTCTGAAAGTTCACTGTACTTTGCCTAAGTTACGTAAACAAGATTTACATAATCATCCATTTTGCACATCTAAGCCCATCTATCATTGGGGCAGCTTCCGAAGGTGCTTTACAACTTCCGAATAACAACTCTTACATAACTCCTTCAGATTTGATGATTAAAACAACGCACCTTTTGGTGGCAGACAAGTCATCTATGTGCACGTGCATCACATCTGTACAAAAGTATCTCATCGCAACTCCCAGGCACCATCTGTAGTTTATTATCTGCTGTGCGCTCATTAATGAGCCGTCTCTGCATCCCAGGGGCGCGCAGCACTTATCTGTAATATTACATAACCGTAGGCTGTGGGCGGCTGGGCCTGTGGGAAAAACTGACTTTTGAGGATGTCAGCGATGTCGGACATCCAAGGATGATGCCTCTACGTCTGGCCCATCCTCAAGAATGACGGGGGGTCCGGTGCTCTTTATTTTTCCCATCTGTCACGTTACAGTTGTCACCCTGACTGAAGATTGTAACTTCATTACCTTACGCGCTGATCATCTGAGTGACTTTTTGGGGGTCGGGTGGTCGAAAACTGAAACCGTAGATCAACTTGATGGGATTTCTGCCTGTCTTTAGCATGTGGCATTTCTCAAACCTTCTTACGTCCTGTTCTCTCCTGGACAGAAAGGCGTGGTGCATGAAGTTCCAGAGTGTGCTGGCTGTAGGTTGACCGTCGGGTATTTTTTTCGAGAACCGACTGCGTTCAGCTGCCCCCAAAACAATCAGTTATCTTGCCATATTTGCCAGTCATTTTTATGTTTAAAATGATTGAGATAACTGACAGCTCTCTTGCACAAAACCTTTTGATTCTAAATGATTCATTGTCAATTGTAGTGGAACGCCTCCTTTATCTTAGCTGGTAATGCAGATTATGTATAGTCAAAAGCGATCTCTTTTATAGCCATGATGGGACGACAACTGTTAACAAACAAAACATGCATCAAACCCAATAGCACATTACTTCAAAATATCTGGCAATGGTTGGTTTAGCAGGTAAGGAAACAGACCCGAATCCCCAACCGCCAAGGTGCCACTGAGGTGCCACCGTTCCCCACATGCTGCTCCCCGGGCGCCTGTCATGGCTGCCCACTGCTCACCATTTCATTTTGTCATCGTGTGCTGTGCTGTAGTGTTTCACAGTGACAATCACTTCACTTTCACCTTATATGGTGGTTATGAAATTTCCCCCTATACACTGGATGTAAAAAGTTCAAATATCGAAGTTCAAATGCCAGATTTTTGTGACGTAAAAAAAAAAACTATTCAAAACTTCCCGAGGACAGTGTGACGTACAACCTGTACAATTAAATTGGAATTCAGTCAGCCGGTTGCATAAGTGTGCACAACCTCAAAGTGTTCAAGCACATTTTGAACGGTTTTGTTTGTGTTTCAATTCATTGTACATTAAAGGTGAGCTAAAATTTTACATCGAGTGCATGTGTGTGTTCTGTGTGCAGTGTGTTGTCTGAGGCCTCGATTCCCTTTAGGCGGTGCAATTTTTTAAAAACTGGTGGATGTGTGTACGCACACATTCTCAGGAAATCAATGCAAACCCGGAGTCTGTGTGAGTTTGTGCGAGAGTTGTGCAAGTGCTGGCATCTCGTGAGGGTGTGTGTGAGTCAGCGTGTGATCTTCAGCAGTCATGCGTGCCTCTCTGGGACACCTGTTGCTCAGCTGTGTGCCGATGGTTACCCGCTCAGAAATTAGACTCCTGTGGTCCTGCCGCTCGCCGTCACGTGCGGCGACACCCAAGCGGCTGCCACAAAGGGATCCATTATACAGCTCACATGCGCACATAACCACACACACATGCAAGTGCAAAGGTCTGGGCTGTAAACGGGAGATTTTGGCCAGGGAACAGTATGGCAACCCTGGCGTTCCCTGTTTGACCTCATCAAAGCGAAGGACCCTGACATCGGGTCAGCAATATTTTTGATGCACGTTTATCATCATGTAGTACTATGGGTTGCTAGAGGAGTATAGCTACTACAGCCCCTCTCAGATGGCCAAATCACTTTAAAAGTGCTCTTTTTTTGGTGGACCTAAAGAAACTTTTTCTTAATTTTCTCTGACCCAGTTAACATATATGGCGATTTCTGCACTGTGGAGTAAAATTAAATAAAGAAATTATGCAGTTTCGAAGATATTCTCAGTTTTATTTTAATTAAAATGTTTTCTGAATGGGGCCAAGTCCATTTTTGCATGTTCTCTAAGGCATTGTCAATCCAGAACAAACAACCATAGGGACATGCTTAATATTTTCCAGCGTGGCCCACAGCAGCCCACAACAAGCAACGTCGCTCTGTGTTCTGTTCTGTGTAGAACAGAACATTGTGTGTTGCTGGTGAACTCTAATGCAGGGGATCCAGCATCTGATTTGGACAACTTATCTTGGATAAGATTAAACACACCACAATATATTCCATCCCTGCCTCAGTGGTAAGAGGAGACAGTGTGCTGTGATTGGAGGGATCTCCTCAGCTTTTTTTTTTTTTTTGATGAGTGAGCGAGCTGAACATGCACATTGCAGCGGTGACTAGGCCGATGAGGGCCAGTAACGGCGTGCATGCTCAGAGACGCAATCCGATGAGATGAAGACAAAAAGTCCACCGTGATGTTACTCGCTGCCTTGCAATCCACCGTGGTGACACGGATCCCACATCTAATCTGCAGACCTCAGGACAGGGGGAACAGAGAAAGATCTTGACTGTTCTAGTGATCTGCAAAATGCACAGACTGAGTGATTTTTGTTTTCTCAGATTAATTTCTTGGAACCTTTATTCTCAATTTAGCCATTATCTAAGCACCTCCATGCATATTCACGCATGTTTCTTTTCCATCACAGCTCCTATGTGCATTCTATGTGCATAACCAGAGTAAAAGCTTCAAAAAAGGCCAAAATTAGATTTTTCCAGTAGAAAACAGTTAATGATTATCTTCATATCGACTAAATGACACAGAGTTGGGAAAATAAGTGACCTGTGAAGGGAATTAAGTTTACACGTTTTCCTTCACCGGAAACCTTAGTAGAAGTGTAACTCTTGCTTACAGTTAGTGAATGTCAGTGCCAGAGCAATTAAGCTCTTTTGCTTGAGAAGACGTCTTAAAATGAGTCAGAACTGACTCATAACATGACACATGACCATGATTTATCAATTTCTATTAAAAACAGGAGCAATTAAAAAACATAGGTATCACTAAAATCAATTACTCAGATTTATATTTTTATTGCGCTATAACAATAATTCACTTGAATTGAAGCGCTGGCAATCTATCTGCCGATTTGGTTCAATGGCAGCTGAGGTTCACATGTGATGTCCACCACTGGAATTATGAGCAAAGAAAAGGTGACAGCAATGGGACGGGAGCTGGCAGGATCTTGTGCTCAGTGTTGCCAGATTGGCTGGTTTTGAATGTAATGGTTCATGAAAAAAATTCCTGGTTGTTATATTAAGTAGTCACTCAAGTAAAATACTGATCTGATCTAAATATTATTCTTATAAGAGGAAGATTGGGCCCAGTACTGAGCTGAAGTGAGGTCGAACTACTGATAGCAGTAGTCCTACTTCTCCGTTATAATTGTTGTGAAGTGAAAGCGAAGTGATTGTCATTGTGAATCACTGCAGTACAGCACGCGGTGAGGCAACAAAAGGTGTGTGGGGACAATACTTTGCTCAGTGGCACCTTGTGGCTTTTGGATTTGAACCCACAACCTTGTGATTATGGGTCTGTGTCCTTACAACCACTGCCCCAAATGTCTGTATGTGATTTTTCTTTTTGTTTCCCTTCTTGTTCCTTAATTTTTCTCTTCTTCCTGTTCTGTTCAAGCCAAAATGGGAAAATATATATTGATCTCATAGTTTTAAGGGTTTTTTATTTTGGACAATTGTGGGCTGAAACAGTCACGTATCTGGCAACACTTGTGCTACTTTTTGTATGTGATGTATTAACTGGAGGGGTTTTGAATAGCAGGGTATCTGAGAGCTGTCAGTGATACCTATTTTAAACTCACTTTAAAATTGAAATTAAAATTCATCTTCAAAAATAATGACACTCAAACAGTTGACACTCTCCAAAATACAGAAAACTTGCAAGCAGTCCTTCCTTGCTTCTTTTCTGTCCTTAAGATGTGTAAAGTGACATTAGAAGAATGGCCTCTCCATGTAGATAATGCAATTGAAGGGAATGTGAGTGCCTGCAGTTTGGGAACACGCCGTTACGTGCTATGCGGCTCATCAGAAGGCCGGAGAGGCAGCCAGAAGGAGCCTCTGACATTTGCACAGACGGATCTTGAGACTCCAGCGACCCGCCTGTCAGATTGTTAAGGCAGCGTTTAAGGCCGCTCTGTTCCGATCTGTGCACGTGCAGCCCTGTGGCTCGCCGAAGAGCTTTCATTAATAAAATGTCAAGGCTCTTTCATTTCAGGCCGCTTTACACTCACACACACAAGTTAGCCGTGTAATAGAAACTAATTTAATACTGATTTATGACTTCATCATAGCCGACTTTCCATTGTTTGCTTGTTTTTATCCATCGGAGGCATGGAGCAGTGGGCTAATATAACTCTGTAATGAATTTCTGTGCAAACACCTCTGACTCTGGTGAAGCTGCGTCTAATAAAGGCCTGGGATGATTTTTATTTATTTATTTTATTGCGTGGGAGTACACGCTGTGCAAAAGGGGTCTAAATTGACGGTGAACAGCGGAGGGGACCGGAGGAGCCCAGGGGTGGTAGTAGCCTAGTGGGTAAGACACTTGCCTATGAACCAGAAGACTACAGAGTCACAGGTTCAAATCCCACTTACTACCATTGTGTCCCTGAGCAAGACACTTAACCCTAATTTGCTTCAGGGGGGGACTGTCCCTGTAACTACTGACTGTAAGTCGCTCTGGATAAGAGCGTCTAATAAATGCTATAATGCAAATGGATTTACTGCAGAAGAAAGACGTCCAGCCTCCTGCAGGTCTGCAGGCCTTGTGATGACGTGTAAAAACAGACAGTTCTGTACCAGACCAAAATCGGCATTTTGCTCAGCTCATGCTTAAGATCATTCAACAGAAAGAAGACACATTTGTCTTGGTCAGCACTGTGTGGCGTGTGTGACCGTGGCGTCCTCTAGTGGTTTCTGTACATTCGCTGTCGCACAGCAGAAAATTCAGTCTTCAATCACCAAAAAAAAAAGGAAAAGAAGATCTTCGTTGTATTTTCGCATTATCACGTTGTAATAATTTATTGTATTCATTTTATAATTTATTGCTCGAGAGACACCATAATTCTATGCCGAAACGTGATTCTGATGGCACGTCCCCATTAAAACGCTAGGTGGCGCTCTGATCCTTCCGTTGCTTTAAATGAAGTCTAAAGTGCTTCAACCATAATTCAATTTCATAAACCAAAAGCAAAAACCGAACATGAACCAAAGCCTCGTTAGAAATAAAGTGACATTATTTTTGCGTAGTATTAATTTGGAATTAACACGATTTGCGCCGTGCGCGTTTCTGTGCATTTTACCCACCGCACGAAGTACAAACAACGCGTTTATTAAACAACTTTTTTTTGCGTAGGGAAACTCCAACAAATAAACTCGAACCCGCGACGTCTCGGAGGTTTGGCGACTTTATTTAAAGGCGGAAGAGCGCGGCGCCTCGACGTTCTTCCTCCCCAAACCCACGCCTTCTTTGGCGGTGGGAATCGCTCCTTCGTGCTAATTGGCCGTCTCGTGGCCGGCAGGGACGCCCACGCGCGAAAGGGGCACGTTCTGCAGCCAATCGCCGTCCACGCACCCCGGCCGTGCGCGAACGGGAAGCGCCGCGAACGCCGGCCAATCGCCGACGAGACCTTCGTTCGGCCGCCAATCGCCGTCCGCTGTGGGCGGGACCTGCGGAGCTCACGGTGTGCTGCCGAAATGTGTGATGCCCAGAGCCGACCATTAAAAAAAAAAGAAGCCAGCAGAGTGGAAGTGGATGCTAGCTAGCGCTAGTCCGGGCTGGTGCCGTGGCCACGTTTTTGGACGGAAGCGGGGACATCGAGGTCCGGAGCGGGGGAAGGCGAGGCGTGAGGGACCACGCGGAGCAGATGTCGGAGTTATCTCGGCGGTCTTTGCGGCGGCGGTTCCGTTCCGAGTGTGAAAGCGTCCAGAGCAGCTAGCGCGCTAGCTGGCTAACGCCTCCCGGACACGTTTCATCCTTTAACCCACAGAGGTGTCATGAGTCCGGCCGGCTGCGCTCATGTGAACGGCTATAAAGTGGACAACTGGAAGCAGAACCTGCGGGTCATTTATCAGTGCTTTGTATGGAGCGGCACCGCTGAGACCAGGAGACGGAAGGTAAAGAAAACTGGAGCGAACCGGGAGTAACTGCAGCGACGCCCCACACTGTGTGAAGCACGAGAACCGAGAGACCCCCCGCCCGTAGTCCCCACTCCCGCCCCCCCCCCAGCCCCCCTAAAAAAAGAGCCAGAAGTGCTGTCACTGCGGCGGCCTTTCCGCTTCAGCGTTGGACGGTAGCGAGAACGCGTGTTGAGAGAGGTCGGAGCGACTCAGGGTATGAGCACAGGATCCAGAGTCAGGGGGACCCTTCCACTCACGTCACGCCCGAGGGGTTCCGTCGAGGGGTTCTAGGGCACGGAACCCAGCCAAGGGCCCCGTAACACCGACCCCCGTTTTTAGCCCAGGAGGCATTTGGCAGCTGAGATCCAGGGGAAGAAAAACACACACACACACACACACACACACGCCGAACAGTGAGGAACGGAGGGCCTGACGCTCCGGGTCGCGGCCGGGTCCGCCATTGTGCGCGGCACCTGGATCAGGTTTTCCCGAGCAGCAGTCAGCCCGGCCCGCCAGCCGGCGCTCATTGTTTTGGTGGGCAGGGGGGTGGGACAGGCGCGCACACACACACACACACACTCACACACCACCCCGCCCGTTTCATTCAGCCGGCGTGGGCGAGAGGGTCCGCTCCGCACGCTTCACTTTGTTTGGCCATCTGCACTAATTTATTCCACCCCTCCCCACTCCCCCCTCCTTATGACATAATCCGTGTGTGCAGTCGCGCCCGCGAGTGTCCCCGACGACCACGTTTGACCAGATTTGCATGTTTACCTGAAGTGACCCGTGTTCTGTACACGTAGCCGTTTTAACCGCGTTGCGAGAACATGATGCACTTTGTCTGGTTTGTCATGATGTGTCGGCGCTCATCTTAAACATGTCCTGCATTTTTATTTCGTTGTTGATGGGCTAGGTGCTTCCGAACGATGCGGGATGGACGGCGCTGGTGAGTCCGAATCTCCTCTTACGCTGCGACTGAAGACGTGGTTCTCTCTCACCCCTCCCCCCTCCATCCTTCCTCCTCTTCTCTCCCCCCCCCCCCGTTACACCCAGCACAGGTGAAGTGTGCTTTTGAATCCGTAGGTTTGGGCAGTGACCACATGTTGCTGTAAGTGGCTACAGCAGCAGCTAAGGGCTTATAACACACACACACACACACACACACGCTGCTTAAAGGATTGGTGACCTTGCGTTTGTGCTCTTCTGTGAAGCCCATAGAGCACGTCGCAGAAACCAGCAGGCCCGGAAGTCATGGATTCTGGTCCGCTCTCGCGGCCTTGTTTCCGCAATCGCTTGTCCGAGACTCGTCAAGATTCCTGGATTCGAGCGCGATTCGCGGGACCCTCGGCCAGTCCGTTTTTTCCTGACTAACAGCCGCGCTTGCATAACAGCGATGTCTCGGGAGAGGCGATGGATGAGATGCACGGCCACGCCGCCCTCAGCTCATTCTCGCTCTTAATCAAAGGCAGAAGATATTAAATGGCGGACGCTGTACGTTTTCTGGGAAAATAGCCAAGCTGTAAAGAAGCGGTTTAACGCAACTGAGCTCGCAAGCACACATTTTGTTGGGAGAATAATCTTAAATGGCCATAAACTTTTGATTTTGTTACTTAGCCTAATGCTGTATTATCTAGATCTAGGTCCAAATCTCATTATAACTCATTATAAGTGGCGGAAGCGTATTGGCCTTGTAAAACCTGTAAATACACAAGATAATATATGCAGATGATATGCATTATTGTCAATCTGTTTCTTTAACCAGAATCCACCTACCCATCTACCTTCTTGAGAATTGCAGACGGACAGACTGCAATTAAAAGAATAGAATAGCGTCACTTTGGTGCTAAAATATAAGGATCTGAATGTCTTCTTCCTTGACGCACCATTTCCCCTGGGCGATATAGCAAAAATGATATCTTCTCATGTTTTTCTCCCAGATACTGCCAGTTTTCAGTACTGAAACCTGAATAAACCAGAGATAAGCTCATAATTGGATTTTTATATGTCTTGATATCTTAAAATTTCCTTTTTAATACGAGGAATTCCCAACGAAGGTTAAAGTTTTTCTTTGAAACACGTCGCCTGCCTCCATCTCCAATAAATGTCTCTGAAATCCCGCGGCCTTTCACTCATCATCGCGGGTTGGCTTCTCTCCGTTGTTAAGCCAGTCGCAGACCGAACGAATCCCATTGTTTTCTGCAGCAATGCGCTGCAAAGCCTCGGCGGACACCACAGTCAAAGTTGAATTTTGTTGTTATAAGTTGATCGTAGCAGATCAATACCAACGGATCATCCTAACACGACACCAAGAGGGAAAATCACGCGTCCATTGGATTGGCGCGGGAGCGAACTGTCTGTTTAACATTAACGTTAGAAGTTCTACTTGATGGTCGTGATAGTCATTTACTACGTCACACGTGAAACAAGCCGTGGTACATCTGGTTATTGGAATTGTATTAAAATTGCATAATTTCCCAGCCCTATACTATATTACTCTATGCAATAATATTTAGTGTGGTGTGTATGTAAAATTACATTACCAGTAAAAACTCCTACTATTATAATGGATTATTCCATTATTGTTACACTGTAGAACAAAAATGAAGAGACAGAACTATGTGGTGGTAGTAGCCTAGTGGGTAACACACTCGCCTATGAACCAGAAGACCCAGGTTCAAATCCCACTTACTACCATTGTGTCCCTGAGCAAGACACTTAACCCTAAGTTGCTCCAGGGGGGGACTGTCCCTGTAACTACTGATTGTAAGTCGCTCTGGATAAGGGCGTCTGATAAATGCTGTAAATGTAAACTATGGGGAAAAAAAAAAGCAAACAAGGCAAAAATTGAACATTTGTGTCTCCAAATCAGCGTTTTGCTGTTAAGGTAGATAATGGGGACTGTTTCCCAAAAAAAAAAAAAAAGTGAAGTGATTGTCACATGTGATGCACAGCACACAGTGCACACAGTGAAATTTGTCCTCTGCATTTAACCCATTGTATGTTTTTGGGATTGTATGTTTTTGTGTGTGTGTGTGTGTGTGTGTGTGTGTGTGTGTGTATGTATATTACTCACATAATATTAACTAGTACTAATACTATTAATGTTCCACAACAAACATTTTCAGGTTTACTACGTTTTCATTAATGAACTCCGATTCTTTCTCCCTGATTTGCTGTGTACATCATGCTGCTTATTTGGGTGAGCTTCATTAATACCAGTCACGGTTTACACACTGATTTAGCTGTCAGCGATAATGAACACACACACACACACACACCATTCTCAAAATGTACTTTTCTTCACTTTGCTACTCTCATTACACAGATGCAGTTTTGTAGGCGTAGCCTAATTAACACAGATCCAGATCCCTTAGAAGTAATTAACACACCCTCTCTGCTTTCTTAAATATGCTTCCCTGGGCATAATTAACACAGTGGTTCAGTTCCCTAGACATTATTAACCTAGGGTTTTGGTTTCTTAATCCTAATTAACATGCATGTTCTGATCGTTTAGGCATAATTAACCCTCTTTTTTTTCTGCTTTTCTTTAATGAATTTGGCAGTTACCCCATGTGATTTATCGATAATTCCATTGTGGTTATGAACATTCTCGTTGCAGTCAGTCTCTTGAGTATAGAGATATACCCAAATGCTTTTTTATTTCTTATGAGCAATTACAATGCATGGCTTTCACACATTCTATCAACCCTCCAGTGGATACATTATATTATGTCCCTTGCATTATATTAAAAAAATGTACTTTTTCCTTCATGTACCTCTTTTAACGTAAACATTCATATTTATTTTAGGCCACTAATTGGCTTATCCAATTGGTGAAAATAATTTAGATGCTCTGGATGTATTGAACACAGAGATATTGACATTATAATTGTCATTATAACACCAATATACCACTCCATTATCAACACAGAGCTTCCGTTTCCCTGGACGTTGGTAACACCCATACGTTTCTCATTGTAATTAAATTAGAGGCATGGTTCCCCATACATAATTGATGCAGAGATTTTTTTTAACCAATTAACATCTTCACCTTTTCTTAAATGTGATTAACACTGATCTTTGGGTTCCCTGGGCAATTTGAAGTCAATTAATAATGAATATACACATTGAGCTGCCTCTCATGTCATTTGGATAGATACTGAAATTGAGAGATTGTCCCTCAGTTGTAGTCAAAGCGATACGTGTCCCATGGAGATGAATTGCAGTGGACACGATTCTCTAGTTGCATTTAACACAGAGATCCTGTTCCCAAAGCATAATTAACATGGGTATAGGGCTCCCCAGACAACGATAACACCATTCCTAACACATTCAATCCTTTATATTTAATATAGTAACCTCCAAATATACACGCCCCTAATTGTTGTCCTTTATTAAAGCGCACCCACAGGTCCCCAGACACGATATACTGATTGTTACCCTAAACTTTCCTTCACTCTCTAGTAGTTCACATTAGTGAATAAATGACCTTTTGTGCAGCAGGTGAATTCAGACGGCTCCAACCGTTCTGAAAATGTAATAACAAACAACACATCCAAGGTTGTTTCATGTGACAACAGCTGACGTTTTGACCGGTCTGGTGTCAGTGGAGACAGTTTGCAGACTCATTGCACAAAGGGTGGTAGGAGCCTAGTGGGCAACGCAGTCACCTAGAACCAGGAGACCACGAAGTCACAAGTACAAACCCCTGTGCAAGAGTCTCCAGGGGTAGTGTCCCTGTAACTACTGCTTTATATATTGGTGGCAAGAGAATCAGGCTCGGTCAAAATTTAGGAAGCTGTCCCTGTCGGACATTTCTTCAGATTGCGTCTTATAATATTTTGGAACCTGCCAGCGGTTATTTTTTTTCCCCGTTGTCCCTACAGACGCTGTTCACATCAGTGGAATCTGGTCGAAAGTGAAATCAGTGCGTTTGCATTTTCTCCTACCTTGAATATCTCACTTACCAGCTACAAAGCTAATTTTGTGGACTCAATACACTCTTTACTTTACCCCCGCTGTAAACTACTGCATTGATTCTGGTGAAATTCAATCTGACAGATGTCTGCCTGAAAAAACACCTCGTAAACAGTTTGGTGTAAATTAGCCTGTAGTCCTTATAGCTGATGTCTCACATAAATAATGCAGAGCGAGTTGGTGAACTGTTATCAGTGTCCAGGACCAGTTCAATCAGCAGACATTAGCTGTAGATGCCTGTACGTCTCCGCCTGGCCTGGGCTCTGGTCTAATAGAGTGTGTGTGTGTGTGTGTGTGTGTGTGTGTGAGAGAGAGGTGTCTCCAGGTTACAGCACTGAGCTGAGATTTTTATGCACTCTTAAGACGGCTGAGTGAAGGTGCCAGGTAACAGCTTTGTTTGTGTGGCGAGTTGTAGGAATTCAGGTTTGCATGGGACCTCATGGTCCGTCTTGTCTTTTGGGCCTCGGTCTTTATACTGTGGCGGATACAGTGTTGGCCTAGCGGTTAACGAAGCGCCCCCGTAATCAGAAGGTTGCCGGTTCAAATCCCGATCTCCCCGGGCACCTGTCATGGCTGCCCACTGCTCACTCAGGGTGATTGGTTAAATGCAGAGGACAAATTTCACTGTGTGCACCGTGTGCTGTGCTGCTGTGTATCACATGTGACAATCACTATACTTTACACTTTGCAATCCTGTTCCTGGGGAACCACCTGAACTGAAGGTTTTATTGCAGTCAACACTGCTTATCCTGCTTCCTTCATGATTAGTCCTTATTACTGGTTGAGAGAACTTTTAGGTAAATGTCTCTTCAGAAGGTTATTAACTTCATTGAACACCATGGCTGTTAGTTGTTGATTGAATTAATCTTGCAATGGGTTAATTGTGATTGAATCAATCTTAATATTTGCACATTTTGGGGATCTGTGTCCAGCTGCAGACTCATTTCGGACCCCCCGAAATGAGTCATGATCACAAGAAAGATCTGAAACTGCTGCGCTGTTAGTCTCCATCTTTATGAATCTTTTTATTGTGATTGTGAAAAATGCCCAAAGCTTATCACCCAGATCATTTATCGAAAACCAAAACAGTTTGGTTGAACCACCACTGCTACGTAACATGAGTTAGTCCAGTCTGGCAATACTGAGTGCAGGGTCGTGTATCATCCTGTGTTCAGAAATTAAGATATCTGTGATACCAGACCAATCTTCCACTCAAGAAATCTGACTTTGGTGAGTCTTAAATGCTCAAAAGTCCCCAACCTAGGTCATATTGTTTATGAAGTTGCCCTGGAGCATGGTGATGTTAATAAGAGAAAATTGGTAATCATCTATAGCCCGTTTATGGATCATTTACTTTCGAGTGCATTTTTAAAGTCACCTTTCCATTATCGAAGGGAATGTTTTGTGCTGGAAAATCATGCATCCTCTTGCGTGAGCGATCGCCTACATAGAAACCAAATGATCCAACAGAGGCAGCGCGTCCTGACATGGCTCCCACAGGGGCTTGTGGATTCTAGTTCCCGGAAGTGTGTCTGTGTGTGTGTGTTATAATGATTCATAACGGAACGTGGGTCAACAGAGAACTGTGGTGTGTTTTTTTTTTTTTTTTTTCTGTGTGTGCGAGCCTTCGAAACAGATTAAAGGGGCCCGTAGAACCCTGCCGGGGCAGAGAGTGAAGTTCTGTCAAGGTAATTGGTGGAAACGGCAGACGACGCACGTGACTGGGCCTGGCCAGTAATCGCCTAATTACTTGGTGAAATGGGGAGCGTAATGATCCATTAGGCCAACACCTGACTACAGCAGTGACTAGGAGGCAACCTGGATGGAGAGAAAGAATCGATCGGTACCACCCAGCCCTTCATTTTTGAGACTGGTAGCGGCTGGGCCACATCTGTGTGAGATTTTTTAATTTTTTTTTTTGCACATCAACTGGTGAGTGTGTGTGTGTGTCAGTTCTCGCCCATCAGCAGCTGTCTCACACCTGTTAGGAACTTCTGAATGAGAAGAGTTTTTTTTTTTAAATATATATTTTTTTGCCCATAAAGCTGAAATGGGAGAGCTCGTGTGTATCGATCTAAGTGGGTGTCGCTTTTGAATATGTCTGCTCTTGTCCATCTGTGTGTTTCTGTCTCTGCTCACCTTTGCATGCTTGCGTGTGCATCCGTGGTGGTGCGTGTAGGCCGGGTTCCTTCGTGGTCTCAAATGCTTCACTACCATTGAGCAGCAACAAATTAGTTATGAGTAAAGTAAAAGTGTAGTGATTGTCACATGTGAAACACAGCATGCACAGCACACGGTGCACACAGTGAAATGTGTCCTCTGCATTTAACCCATCACCCTTGGTGAGCAGTGGGCAGCCATGACAGGCGCCCGGGGAGCAGTGTTTGGGGACGGTGCTTTGCTCAGTGGCATCTTGTCGGATCAGGATTCGAACCGGCAACCTTCTGATTACGGGGCGCTTCCTTAACTGCTAGGCCTCGTCCACACAAGAACATCTTTCTCCAAAACAGTAAAGTGGGCTCAGCGCAAATAATTATATCAAAAATATTGTCGAACGTATTGTCTCGTGGCAATACGGATTCGTTTCTCAGAATGAAATCTTGTCATTTCCCTCGGCTGACCTTCATCTCTCCCCTTCTCTCCCTCCCACCTGCTCTCAATCTGTCAATCTTGTCCTTTCTCCCCTCTGTCCTTCAATTCTGGTCCCCTTTCTTGTTTCTTTGTTCTCTTTCTCTGCAGTTTTAAGTGAAGTGTTGGAACCTGACCTCAGATAACATGCATAATTACTGTAACGTGCTCTAGGTTTATGATCGTGATTGAAAGGTGATTTCTGTTCATAATGTCTTGTTGGGTGTTGTGTGACGTGCAAAACTGGACCGATACAAAACAGTGTAACTGAATTGAATCATTTACCGCATTTATCTGACTATCTGCTCTTCTGGTTCGCTAGGCTCCTACAACCTCCACCTAGTCTGGGTTTCTTATTCAGGGTCACGGCTGTCGGCGCCCACCCTGGTTACCAACCCACACACACACACACACACACACACACACACACACACACACACACACACACACACACACACACGCACCAGTCAGTCCACCTAGTGTATGTGCCTTTGGGTGGCGGGAGGAAACCAGAGGACCCTAACCATGGTTCTTGATGACCAAGTTGTTCTCATGTATCACATTTCAGCTCCATACAGGTTCTTTGGTCTGGGACTGTACAATTTGGAACTGATTTGAAAACTTTTTTTTTTTTTTCTCTCTAACTGAACCCAACCAAGGGTTAAAAAACAAAACAAAAAAAAAACGGTCAGACGTACCTGTGAGCTCTCAGAAGGCAGTTTGGTAATTTATTAGCCGCGATGAGATGAGAATATTTATCGTTTCATTAATCATGAATAGGACCCATGGGGCATAATGACTATTGCGAAAATTTGCCTGGCTGGCGCCTTCTCTCCACTCCAGTGGCTGACGTTAATTGGGTCGTCTGAAGGTTGTGCTGACCTCCTGGCTTCATTGAAGCAGGTGTCTGGTCAGTCTCCACTCTGAGAGCCCTACTGGACCGTTTGACGGCACCAGTATCTTCTTCACTGGAGCTGCTGTCCTCTCGCATGCCGCGTTCCCGTGACCACAAGACAATGTCAAATGCTGAGCCTTTAACTTGGTAACGTCAGTAATATCTATAATAATTTTTACTATTCAAACTTCAACGTCCCTAAAGTTGTCGTTGCCCCATTACAGAACAAAAGTTGTGCAGTAGGGTGAGATGAGAAGCTATTAAATATTAGAAGCATCTTAGCTTTTTGCCCTCGTAATGTCGTTATTCACACGTTATACGGGTTACAGGATGATTCCGCCGTAGTGATTGTACATCGTACCCGTGTGCTGTCGTCCGCTGCCTCATATCCCTGCACCATCCTTGCCATTCATGTACGTTGAATCCGAGATGGTCATCATGCAGCCATTTACCTTGTTGTGTGTGTGTGTGTGTATGTGTGGATTTTTATTCAGGCACAGTGAGGCCAAACATCTGACAAATTGTACGAAGCTGATAAGTCATTTGAAGCATAATTTGTAATAATATGTATTATATATTAAATGTACTTCAGTCTGTGTTGTACTGACCAGTGGATTGTGCTCTAGTGCTGCGTGATGGCATGGTTAAACCACATTCCTTCATATGATTCTTTTCACATCACACTTCTGTAATGACAGCAGTCTAGAACTCTCTCTCACTCACTCACTCACTCACTCACTCACTCACTCACTCACTCACTCACTCACACACACACACATACACACACACACACACACACCTGTATTTTGACTCAGACCTTGAGTAGGTGAAAGCATTCATGCCGCTTCCAGGAAATGAGAATTTCCTCAGTAACGGAAGCGTGAATGGAACCCTCGCGTTTCTCTGTCCTTTCCCTGCATCTTCCTTAGTTTTGCCCTTCCCCCGTACATGTATGTCATCCATCCATTATTTAACCCGATACACAGCATACGTATTGTGTTCTCAGGAGGCGGTGTGTGTGTGCGTGCAGCTGCTGTGATAGTTTTCACCTCACTGTGTGTGCATGTGCATTAGGTTTGAAGGGTAAAGAACTGTGTGTGTGTGTGTGTGTGTGTGTGTGTGTGTGTGTGTGGGTAAAGATATGTAGAATGTAATGCTGTGTGCGTGGGACCCAGTGCTACATGCATTCATAATTTATGTGTGTACGACTGGAAAGTCAGTGATGTGAGCGGAATATATTCATGAAGGGGCTTGTTTAAGCAGTTCAACTGTGTGTGTGTGTGTGTGTGTGTGTGTGTGTGTGTGTGTGTATATATGTATGGGAGGAGTGTTACACAGGCTTCTGATGTGCACCAGAAGACCAGATGAATTAGTGTTTGTATGTTCGCGTGAGGGGATGGGGGGGGTGTGTGCAATTTGTTCTCTAATGATTAGTTTCTTACTAGTGGAAAGTTGAGGAACACGCCTAGTGTGTGAATATGTGTACAAAAATATTTATTATTAGTCCTGGATTCATGCTGATATTGAATTTGAGCGTCTACCAAGTCTTTGTTTTGGTGTGTGTGTGTATCAGTGTTGGGCTGTTTGATTGCTGTCTGGGTCGATGTCTGGCTTTTTGTGTGACGTGTTCAGGCAGAAGATCATGGTGGACCTGTGCTCTTCGTCCCTGAGCTCCACTCTGAAATCCCAACAGGCAGAGCTGATAAAAAATGCAGTGGGTGTTTTCAGGCGACAGGCTTCACTTTGGGCCGCCGTGTGTTTTGTGTGTGAGCGGTGGTGTGTGTGGATTATTGGATCTTTTATCCCTGAGCGACCAATAGGCTTTCATCCGAACGGCAACCATCTCCATCCACCCACAGTAATAGAACCAGTGGCGCACACCCGCCATGAAATTGGTCCTACCTCACATGGTGGGATTTCGACGTCTGAACAGTAGGGCTGTTTAATCTCGTAATGCAGGCGTGGACAACTCTGCATCGATGCTGTGAAGAAGTAGGAGTTCGTCCCCGTCCACACGGATATTCGAAATGAATTGCTGTATTTGATTGGCATTTCACTGCCATTCGCTCTCCACTGCTGAACGTTTGTCGGGATTTCGGTAGAAATTTGTTGAATTTAAAAGTTATGAGATGCATCAAATTGAATATCTCAACATGGTGATCATAATGGAATCGAATCATGAGACCAGTGAAGATTCACACCTCTACTGAACAGGGCTTCAGAGTAAAACGCTGTTTTAGTCCCAGTTGACATTTTGGGCCAATGGCTGTTGAACTTGTGACACTCTGCGTCATACAGACCGCTTTTCAAGGGCAGCGGAGTAGCGACTTTGGACCTCCAAGGTCGTGAGTTTGAATCTGGAATCTCCAGCTTCGTGTATGTGCTCTCCTTGTATTGGCACAAGTTTCCTCTATATTCCCTGATTTCCTGTACACCAGGTGAGTTGGTAAACTGAAATTGACTAGCAGCCGTGACCCTTGGTGGCTGGGTGATCGTCATTGGGGAACACGGCAGCACGGCACAGGGTGACAACGGAATGTGTCCTCTGCTTTTAACCATCACCCTTGGTGAGCAGTGGGCAGCCATGACAGGTGCCCGGGGAGCAGTGTGTGGGGACGATGCCTTGCTCAGTGGCACCTCAGCACTTCAGGATTTGAAACGACAACCTTCTCGACTACGGGTCTGCTTCCTCCACATCGATCGAAGAGAGATCAGCTTTGGGCATTTTTCATGAGCACGATAAAACAGTAGACATTAGCATCTTTTGTGTGTGTCTTTACTTTACAATAGACGCGTGGCTGCTGAGGCGCTGGAATTTAGAAGCATCGCATGCAGTATCACGTGATCGGATTCACTGCGTAAAGCTGGCGAGGGCAACGAAAGTCATGCTTTTAAATGCTATCAAACTGTTTATTTTCTCTGGTGTCTTTAAAAAATGTGTTTAAAAATTGAATCGTTTGATGTGGGGAAAGTATATCGTGGTCGTATTTTTATCACCCATATCACCCAGTCCTACGTGACCCTGATTTTGTGCTAATGGATAGTGAGGTGGGTGAGTGGGGTTGATTATATTAAAATACAACCACCATGTTCCTTGTTTATTAATAATACAATGTACTTGCAGTACATTAGTACAAATGCTATTTTATTTTATTTTTTTGGCATTTTACTATGTTGCTCATAATAATGCCGAGACTTGTTTATGTATGTGTGAGAGCTAGAGAGAGACTGTCACCATGGAGACGGACCAGGTCCCGACATATGGATATGCATTTGCATACGGCCCACCATGCACTGCGATTCTGGGTGCCCAGGTGGTGCAGCATGATGCACTGGTGCAGTTCTGACACTCACGCCTCCCCGGAGAGGGATTAAGGTCGGGAGGAATGTACGAGGCATCGTCTGATCAATACAGGACCTAATCAGATGTAAATCCGAGGGTAACTGCGTCAGGAAGGAGTGCTGACATGAGAGAATGGAGCAAAGGATCACACACACACACACACACGCCCAACGTTGAAAGAGGGAATGGATTTCCGCCTCCTCCTCCTCCTTTCATTTACCTCTCCTTCTCTCTCTCCCCTCCAGTTGAAGGTGAAGCACTGCAACACTGTTGTGGCCTGTTTCATTCAGACCACACACACTCACACACACTCACACACACACACACACACAGAAGGTTTCCTCTGTGTCTCTGCAGTGGGTGTTCAGAGGCTGAGTGTAAGCAGCATCATGGTGGGACCTCTGCAGGGTCATCAGTACAGTCTGTCTGTCCATCCGTCCGTCTCTGACCTTGAAACGTCCAGAGGGAGCGCCCAGACGTGTTCTCCATACTCTGATGCATCATGTTGTGTTTCCAGTCAGATATCCCAGGAAGCGTTTCACTCAGATGTTGCGTAGAAGCGGTGTACAACCCCAGCATCCATTTTAAAATGGGAGTCACGAGGAGCTTTCCAATAAAATGGAAATAAAACGTGCAGAATCGTTCAGGCACGGTTGCTGTTATTCCATTTTGCCCTCGAACCAGTTATTATACTGTGCATCGGTGAAAATGCAGTACAGGGCCGAGCCAGGGTGTGGTGACCAGTGAGATTCTCACACACACATGCACTGTCATTCACACACACTGTCGCTCGCTTAAGATCGGGCAGCTGTAGCTGATCTGCAACCGGTTAACATGTTCCTCTCGGTCTCCCCCTGCTGGCCGACGTTAGAACTGTATTCTGGTTCTGCTTCTGTCTGCACTCTATACACACACACACACACACATACACACACAGTCGTTTATTGTAATGAATTAAACAGCCTCCCAGCTGAAGACTGATCCAGAAAGTTGCCTGTTTTTGAGGTGCATTGTGGGTAGTATCGCGTCCCAGACACTTCCTGTGTTGCCATCGCACAGACGTCTGCTTCACCATGGGGCCTCGGCTGTAAGAGGAAATTACTAAGAGTGTCTGTGAGTGTATGGCCAGGCCCATTCTTTTCAACAGAAGAAACAGAATGCCGCTTTGGCTTCCCGTTGGATTGTCGCTCTGTCCATTGAGATCTGTTCTGCTGGCAGCTGCTCACGTAGCTGTGAAGTGCATTTATATACACACACACACACACACACACACACTCTTCCAACGAACCATATCAAGTTCCTCCCCAGGAATGTCTGTTTGGTTGTGACCCAGTTCGTCCTGGTCGCAGTGTCCCTGCAGACCCTACTGTGGACTTGCTGAGGTTCCGAGTTTGACGTGGAAAATTAATAAGCCGGTTTGTGGCTCTTCGTTTTACAGTGTTGTGGTTTATTTAATTACACACACAGGCTCCGCTTTTCAACAGAATAAATGGTACATTGCATCCTTTTAAAGGACCGTGACTCCAAAGTAGGTTCTGTGGATCCAGCCTGGTTTTCACTAGAATCACCAAGAGGCCTGAGAAGGTCGTGTCAGTTCATTCATACAGTGTTGTCGGTGGTTCGTGGCCCGGGTGGCAGGTTTACTGTCGCTGCCGCATCACGCGGGGATGAAATTCTGTGGGTATTGTGGTTTCTTGGTGTGTGTGGTGGTGGTAACATGTTCTGTGTTTTCTCCAGGCCAAGTCGTGTATCTGTCACATGTGCGGTGCTCATCTGAACCGGCTCCATTCCTGCCTCTACTGCGTCTTCTTCGGCTGCTTCGCCAAGAAACACATCCACGAGCACGCCAAAACCAAGAGACACAACCTAGGTAACACACACACACAAAAACCAAAAGACACAACCTAGGTAACACACACATGCACAAAAACCAAGAGACACAACTTGGGATACACACACTTGAATGTGGACTTAAATTCAGAACTGTGACCTTTGACCCCTGAATTCACCTTCTAATCTCTCCACATGAGTCCCACTTCCTCCATCCCCACCCCCCTCCTTCACTCCTTTAGCCTCTTTTCTTCTCTTCTTCCTCCCCTGGTGCCATGGTTACGGTGTCCAGGGCTGTCTGTTCTGTTTCATCTGTGTCTATTGGTCACATGGGAAAAAGTACACACACACACACACACACCTTGGTGAAAGAACACACCGCAACCTAGCAGGTGTGTGTGTGTGTGTGTGCGTGCATGCACAGTGTAAGCATGTTAAAAAATTTGCATGGTCACAGGTGTACTTATATTTACGTTCTGTCAAATGGCAGTTTATTTCATGAACTCCTCGAGCTTTCCTTTCCGTTTTGGTTTCTGTATGGTTATAAATAGGTTGTCACGGCAACTGAGCATAGGTATAGTTGCCACGGGAGATTTTCAATGCAGAGATGGATGAGAGCTCTTGGTGATGTGGGATCAAACGTAAATACTTTAACGACACCCTTGTCTGCAATGAACCTTAATCTGGAGTTTGTGAGATTGATTTGAAATCCATTTCTGATTCTGTCTCTGCAGCGATAGATCTACTGTACGGCGGCATTTACTGCTTCGTGTGTCAGGACTACATTTACGATAAAGACATGGAGCAGATCGCCAAAGAGGAGCAGCGGAAAGCCTGGAAATTGCAAGGTTCTGTTCCCCACATGTTCACACGCCATGCATGACCTTGTCTGGGTCATGCCGATATTCCGTAAATTTTCCAACTGTTCTGTCCTGCCCTCCAATTGGATGGGTTATATATTTTGTGTGCTTAGAAAATTGAGTTTAAAAAAAAAAAAAAAAAAAAAAATGCATGTCTGCTGAGCTGCGATCCACATTCAGCAGAACCAGAGAAGGTTCTTTCTCCACTTCTGAGGTGTCTTGCAAATCAGGGTCTAGATACGCAGGTGAAAGTGAAGTGAAAGTGAAGTGATTGTCACTTGTGATACACAGCAGCACAGCACACGGTGCACACAGTGAAATTTGTCCTCTGCATTTAACCCATCACCCTGAGTGAGCAGTGGGCAGCCATGACAGGCGCCCGGGGAGCAGTGTGTGGGGACGGTGCTTTGCTCAGTGGCACCTCAGTGGTACCTTGGCGTATCAGGATTCGAACCGGCAACCTTCTGATTACGGGGCCGCTTCCTTAACCGCTAGGCCACCACTGCCCCAGGTATATTTCACCGTACATTCTATATAGTGTTTTAACCAATGACGGCAGGTTATCATCAAAGGAGTGTCTGTCATGATGCTTAAAACATTTATAACTGGAAGATTTTTGATTCTTTGTAGTCTTTAGTATTAAAGGCTTGTTGAACACACCAGGTGTGTGTACAGTCCACCAATGTTCACTTGGTGGGAGGGTTTGGACTATAGTTGTAGTTGACGAACATATTTAGTCATAAAAACAACACTAGTTTGGACGCTGTTTCTGTGAAGGGTGCAGTGAGTCTGCTGAGGAGTCAAGGGCTGGTTATTTTGATGAAGCTCATCCAGAAACTCTCATCCTGTACGTTAAAGTTGTTTGTGTTAGGTCAGGTGACCTCTGACCTCACCCCCCCATCCTTTCCCGCTCTCAGGTGTTGGAGAGAAGTTCTCAACGTGGGAACCCACCAAACGAGAGCTGGAGTTGTTACGACACAATCCCAAACGCAGGAAAATCACCTCCAACTGCACAATAGGTGAGCAGGGGAGTGTGTGTGTGTGTGTGTGTGTGTGAGACTTGTCCTTTAGAAGGAAGGGCATGGTTTGGTACATCACTGCCTGCTGTTTCTTTTGCGGCGCGAGAAGGAAACCCCCAAGCGCACCCTGCCGGAGCGTGTCAGAGGGTACCGACGCGTTCTCTCGCATGCTGCGTTCCCATGGTAACGGGCAAGATTCACGGGTGAATGGCAGACTTGACGTATGGGAGGAGGCGTGTGTTACTTCTCGCCTTCATAAGTCGGTGCGGGAAATAAATCTGCAGGCTGGGAGTTAATAACCCGTCTTATCAGCTGAGAGTGATGTGTGTGTGTGTGTGTGTGTTTGTGCGTTTTCGGCGCTGCAGACAAACTGTAAATGTGCATGTAAAACAACCTCATTTGTCTGAGATTGTGTGTGTTTTCATTTGCAGGTTTGCGGGGCTTGATAAACTTGGGCAACACGTGTTTCATGAACTGTATCGTACAGGCGCTCACACACACACCTCTCTTGCGAGACTTCTTCTTGTCAGACAGACACAAGTGCGAGATGCAATCAAACTCCTGTCTGGTGTGTGAGATGTCCCAGCTGTTTCAGGAGGTAACACACCCAGACACACACACCTCAATTGCTGTACACTGTATGCATGTGTGTATGTGTGTACACAAACTTTGATTTCCTGCATTAATTAGATTTCATGTGTTTAAGCACTTAGTACTTGATGTACTAAGAACAACAATTGGTTTTATAAAGAGTTGCATCTCAGTACGAATTATAGTAGAGTGTTTAAAATGGAAAGATGCACGCGGCGTTTTTAAACGGCGGGGGGTGGGGGGGTTCAAAAGCTCCACGAAAGTGGCGGAAACGTTTGGAAACCACTGCTTGTCACCCCCCTCCAGTTTTATTCCGGCCACCGGTCTCCTCACATTCCCTTCCGTCTGCTGCATCTGGTCTGGACTCACGCACGTCACCTGGCCGGGTACGAGCAGCAAGACGCCCACGAGTTTCTCATCGCGGCACTGGATGTCCTGCACCGCCACTGCAAGGGTAAGACACACACACAGCTTTTCTCGTAATGCTCAGGTGAGTGTTCATTGTGTTTCAACTGATGTTTGCTCTGGAACAAAGGATTCTTTTTTTTTTATTTTTTATTTTATATATATATAAAGCAAGAGGAAACCTTGGCAGGCCAGAAAACACTGACAGACACTCTCCAGTTTGCTGACTCAGTGAATGTGTGCGTGTGTGCGTGTGCTTACAGGCGATGATAATGGAAAGAAGGCCAACAATCCCAACCACTGCAACTGCATCATCGACCAAATCTTCACAGGCGGGCTGCAGTCAGACGTCACATGCCAAGTCTGCCAGTAAGTGTGTTGACCTGTTTGTGTGTGTGTGTGTGGGTCTTTCTCCGTCTTTAAACTGTTTTGTCCTTTTTGTGAACTCGGTATTTTGCTGCTAGTGGATGTCTGCTTGTATCTGTGTGGTTAATTATAGATGCTTCTGTCCCCGAGGTCTGTCTGGATGTTTTCTTTTTCCTCCCCCTTCATGTGCAGAGCAGACGCCACCATGTCAACATGGTCATACATTATCTACTCATGGAGGCTATGAAAGTGATTGTCATTGTGATCCACCGAAAAGTGTCCCCTCTATTTAACAGTCAGCAGTGGGCAGCCATGAAAGGTGCCCAGGGTGCAGCGCGTGGGGACGGTACATTGATCAAGGGGACCTCAGTGGCACCTTGCCGGTCCAGGATTTGAACCGGCAATCCTTCAGATTACAAGTTTGCGTCCCGCTTGGGCCCACGGTGGCCTAGCGCTTAAGGAAGCGGCCCCGTAATCAGGAGGTTGCCGGATCAAATTCCGATTCGGGTGCCACTGAGCAAAGCACCGTCCCCACACATTGCTCCCAGGCGCCTGTCATGGCTGCCCACTGCTCACTAAAGGTGACTGTTAAAAGCAGAGGACAACTTTTCGTTGTGTCACCATGTGCTGTGCTGTGTATCACAATGACAATCACTTCACTTTCACTTACCTGAGACTGTGATTGAGGCTGATACAGTAACGGGGGAACTGAAACTTGACTAGACCAAAATTAGTCTGGATGTGACTAATACATGACTGCTGGATGCCAAGACTAGACTAAAACTAAAATTAAGACGGGCCGTCAAAAAACAACTATACCTGTGACCTTTATGGTCTTGTGGTTCATATGTGAGGGAGTTACTCACTAGGCTACTACCGCCCTGGATGATAAAAGCCAAGAGGTTGAAATGCTGTCATTGGTATGTTTGGGAGACTCAAATATGATCTCACTTGTTATTTTACAGGTTTGAGTCTTTTAATAATCAGAAAAAGAAAGTGAAGTGAAAGTGATGTAATGAGATGTGATTGTCATTGTGAAACACTGCAGCACAGCACATGGTGACACAATGAAATGTGTCCTCTGCATTTCAACCCATCACCCTTAGTGAGCAGTGGGCAGCCATGAAAGGTGCCCAGGGTGCAGTGCGTGGGGACCGTACCTTGCTCAGTGGCACCTTGGCAGATTGGGATTCGAAAAGGCAACCTTCCATGGGATTCCACTTCCTTACCTACTAGGCTACCACTGTCCTAGACACATACATGATTAGGATTGATTGGTTGTATGTGTGTGTGTGTGTGTGAGTGTGAATATTGACTAACTGAGAACCAAATATATACAAACTAAACTAGCTTCATTTGTATATATTTCATTGTCAATTATTTTCCTCTTTACTCCACCTGCTGGCTGAAGTCAGAACTGCAGCATGACTAACATCCCAACGCTAGTCTGGCAACAAGTTGAGGTTTGTTTCGGGGGAACGCTAATGGGAACACTTCTTTCCCGGCAGCGGCGTTTCCACAACGATAGACCCTTTCTGGGACATAAGTCTGGACTTGCCGGGGTCGTCCACACCGTTCTGGCCCCTGAGCCCAGGCAGCGATGGAACGACTGTCAACGGCGAGAGTCACCTGACTGGGTCTACGACACTCACAGACTGCCTTCGGAGGTGCGGTGCCCCACGGTTCCGTGGTCGAGCATCAGAAAGAGTTGCCGTGGTGATGGGCTCCCTGCCTCACCCCCTGTCTTCTTCCCCAGGTTTACTCGCCCTGAGCATCTCGGAAGCAGTGCCAAAATCAAATGCGGCGGTTGCCATAGTTACCAGGAATCCACAAAGCAGCTGACAATGAAGAAGCTGCCCATTGTAGCGTGTTTCCATCTTAAAGTGAGTCGGCCAGTCACAGCAACCGAGAGAACCCAGTTGAAGCCACGCAGCTGGGAGTCATGTCTGATCCTCTCACTCATCCTGTCTTCCCTTCACTCTCCCACACGCAGAGGTTTGAACACTCAGCAAAGCTGCGGCGGAAGATCACTACCTACGTCTCCTTTCCCCTGGAGCTCGACATGACTCCCTTCATGGCTTCAAGGTGTGTGAGGGAGAATTAAGTCCCTTTCGTCTCATCAGGTGTTCACAGTATGTCAGAGCTGCAAGAAAGTGCCCTTCTGAAAACGTGCACTAGATCGACAACTTAGCGGTTAATGTTCACTTTTTACTCTTACAAGTTGAAATACTGACACACTCTTCGTTTCCCCTACCTTTGTCTTTTTCAGTAAAGAGAGCAGAATGAACGGCCAGTATCAGCAGACAGTAGATGTGTTAAACAACGACAACAAGTGAGTTCCACACAGTTTTCATTGTAAAAATGGGTTATCTATCAAATTCTGACAAATGTGTTCTAGAAATGTTTGCTCACATTTGTTTTTGAAAGTTGTTAAGCGTTTTCTCTAATTCAGTAATCACTTACTGCCACCTAGTGGTGGCTTTTTTTTATTTTTTATGCCACCTTCCTTTTCATACAGCATTGACTGTTCGGGCAGTTTTGTGTAGATTTAAGATCTATAGTTGAATATAACTCTTGTTTGATTTCTACTAAAATTAATGTTCAATTTTACTTTTTCCTATTCTAAAACATAACAGTTGGCTAAATTGTCATCATAATGTGTGTGTGTGTATAGGTACTCCTTGTTTGCAGTGGTGAATCACCAAGGCACTCTGGAGAGCGGCCATTACACCAGCTTCATCCGCCAGCACAGGGACCAGTGGTTTAAATGTGACGACGCCATTATCACTAAAGCCAGCATTAAAGATGTGCTGGACAGTGAAGGGTGAGGGCTACTAACACACACACACACACACACACACACACACACCATACAACAAACACGCCTCAGGCCTCACCAAACTCCTGCCATATTCAAATTTTCGAAACTCCACCTACACAATATGATATTTAGGGCAGTCAGCTGCTATGATGCGCAAACAGAGGTGACCGTGGCTCAATTTAATTGAACCTGCAACTTGTCACCCTGTCCTTTTTAAGAAGAAGACGCCCAAACAGAAAGGGGAGATTACAGTGGGTCACCTTTCTTCATAAGTTTGTTCAGAACAGTAGTTCTCAGTCCTTCTCCTAGAGAACACCCTGTCATATGTAGGGCTGTGTCTTGGCAGGAATCTGCCATTATAAATCCCTAAAGTATACCACAATATATTGCTGTACTGTACATGTGGAAAACCACTGTCATTGTAGACTGTACATGCTTTTGAACCCCCCTTAATTTGAAATCAATAGTTTTTGAAAAAATTACACCCCTACTTATTCCAACCTGGACTGATGTGTGTTTTTACCTTCCCACAGGTATCTGTTGTTTTATCATAAGCAGTTTCTGGAATATGAGTAGCCTTCCCTGCATCTGCTGCAAGACACAAGACCAAGAAACCACCATCGTCAGAGAGAAAACACACAGACTCATGCACTTACATTCGCATATACTCTTACACACACTCACAACCCCATCTTCAACTGACGACTTATCAGCTTCCTGTCATTTCGGGAAGTCATACAGACAACAAAATATTAATGAAAAAAAAAATCATGCAAAACGTTCAGCCGCCCTGAACGAGCTGCTTTTACTTGACTACGGAGCGAGCGAGGGAGGGAGGACGACGACTAAGAAGAGGAGGGGGGCTGTGCCCTCCACCGCGTCGCCCACAGGAGGAGCGTCCTACTCTTTCTCTTCCTCTGAGAGGAGGAGACGGAGGGAGGTGTGGAGGAGGCGTGGGCACATCTCACCTTTCAGCTACAGTATTCTGTCTGAGTTTGAGGACTTTTTTTTTTTTTTTTTTTTTTTTTTTTTTTTTCTCCCATGGTGCTCTTGTTCCAGCTGAGAAGGGGGTGGGACGGGGACAGGGTAGCATGAATCGGGGGGTGGGAGGGTGCTGTTTCATATGCATTCAGAAATGGAAACGGTGGAAATTATGGACAGACTGAATGGAACATGTTAAGGAGACTGAGTGTGTGTGTGTTTTTTTTTTTTTTTTTTTTTTTTTAAATAAATAATTATGAATCTTATTATTTGTGACTTTAGTTGTGAAATACTGTATGACTGTAGCACACACCTGTTTTTATGAGAAATGCCCTGCTGGGAGAACTGATGTGCCGTCTGATTGGCCAGTTCTTACGACCCAAGGCTGTGATTGAATCAAAAGTGGACCTGGACACGCCCACAACCGGACACGCCTGCAACTGTTTTTTTTTTTTTTTTTTTTTTTTTTTTTTTTTTTTAAATGATGACACTTACAGACTTGTTTACTTTTCTGATTATGCCTGTTATTTTTCTGTTCGAGTGCAGTCATGTCTAGCTGTTGTGGTACTGATTGCACGTGTGGGGGTTGTGCAGAGGAAGATGAGGAGGGGGGATGAAGGTCATGGTGATTTAAATGGGTTCTCATCCGGATGGATCTTGGGTGTTTTCAACAGGATTGACATTTCTTCTGTAGTAAATTGGTCTGATGCCTAAACACACACAGGTGGAGATGGTGTCATTGTCATCAACCTGAATTTATCAAATCTAAATGGCACCTGTTGCAATTTCAGAACTGAGTTTTAGTTTTATGTGTATTTTTATTTTTGACTGCAGAAATCCCATTGCTGGAAAGTTAATTAGCATTTGTTTTAGGGTTTGAAAGATACGCCACATTTTCTAAAAAAGAAAAAGTGCTGTATTTAACAATCTGCACACTGAAGATTGCAACCATGATGCCAGATTTATATGCAGCTATGTGTGAAGACGGGCTAATTACCTGGTTAATGACACTGCAGTAAATGCTTGTATAAATACATTTATTCGCCCCAACATAATCATTATAACTATATCGGACTAAATGTTATACATATTTTTCCCCCTTAAAATACATCTGAAGCACTGTATTTATAACAATCTTTGAAAATAATATTTCTGGGCTTATCAACGGTGAGTAGAGAGGAGGAAAACTTAATCTGCCCAACCCTACTGACAGAAGTCAGCAGGTTTGCAGTTTTGACTGACCAGCAGTTCCAGTAGCAGACAGCAGGGGTTAAAAGGGGGGGCACGGTGCTGCTGCCGATCTGACACTCTACTGTTATTACGGCAGGTCGGGTGCTGTCTGCACCTTAATCGTACTGCATGCTGATCGTGATTTCGGCCACCCCCTCAGCACACCTTCATGCTGGCATTCGGACTGCACACATGGCTGGACTGTACTCTACCGTAGATGGTGTGTGTTGCTTGTGTCACAGGGGAGTTGGTTTACCATCCATGGTAAAGTGAAGAAGTATTAATTATGATGACCATCTTCTAGTGTGTGTGTGTGTGTGTGTGTGTGTCTGCTTCAGGTTGCATGCTTGTGCCTTTTTTTTTTTTTAATATCAAAGTGTATGTTAAAAAAAAACAAAAAAAAAACAACTCAGTCATTCCCTTAGCTATGTATTACAGGTTGGTTTATATGAACACACAGCTTTAACATGCATACACATGCCGGAGGGCCTTGGTGGGTCACACCAAAAAAAGCGTTCTGATAAGCCTTCAACTTGCAGCCAGGGCAGATCTGGACAGGAAGTGATGTAACACCTATGTGGTGGGCATTCAGGGACAGAAGGGTGGGGCAACAGGGTCGAATTCAGCGATTAAAACTCAGACCTGAACTGGAATGCAACCTCTCTCGCTCTCTTTTGTTGCGTGTGTGAATGTCTATTTCTTTGCTAGGGTCAAGTTGGGTCCCTGGAGCCTCCATATTTTCTGAAGCCACATCCGATTTTTAAGCCTCAAACATGATTGCTCATTTACATTCCATGCAAATTCCTGTTTTGGACGAAGCTTTTTGAATTGAGGGCTTGCCTTGACTCATCCACTCCATTATCCCAACCCATAAGCCATGATTAATATCTAAAGACCATAGCTCTGTCCTTGTGCTTGGGTTTAAAAACAACAGGCCACAATTTCATGGCTTTTTGATGTCCAACATTAAGATAAAGCTGCTACAGCAAGGCCCTTACCTTGCTTTAAGGTTAAAAAAAACCATTTTCTGCCAGCAGAGGGAGCTGCTCATTATACCAGGTTCTCTCAATTGCTTAAAATGAGTAAAAAAACAACCATGCAATCACAACATATTTTAATGAGCAAATAAAACATAAGCAAGTGGTTATAATAGACAGCCTTTATACAGAACAGCTGAACACCGGTATGACCTGACTTGACTACATTTGGTTGTGCTGAGACGACCCGCAAGAAAACGTCACATAATGGGGTAGAAGGGTAATGCATTCAGGTCTGGCGTGCTGTGAATAAATATATAGTTAAGGAGTTAACAGTTAAATACATATCTTTTACTCCAGTCAAAATAAGAGCAAGACCCGCATCCAGACTTTTTTTACAGCTCTGGCTCCTCAGTGGTGGAACCAACTTCCTATTGCCATCAGAACGGACGAGAGTCCCATTTTCCAAGCTCCCATTGAAGATGCAGTATCTGCTGGACCAAATACATAACTTCTCCACTAACTTCTCCATGGGTCAAAACATTTCCGAGAGAAACAGCATACACAGAAATTGTACATGAGATTAATGTGTTTGTAGACAGACCCTTTGGTCATGTCATAGCCATCTATAAAAATATTGAAAATGATGTTTTTTTCATTATTTTTTGAGCCTGCCATGGTAAGACATCACTGATGATGTCTATTTGAGGGAACATAAGCTATTATATTGAGGTCAACACAATTTTACGCAGGCAGGGCCCAGACTGTTCCTGCCATTTAGATGTTACATGACCTTCTGAAGCCCATCTGCAACACCGTGTCATTCCTAACATCATGGCTGTCATTCAGTTTTGTTTGCATGGCTAGTGATGGCACTTTGGAGGTTGATGTGACATTTTTGCAACCTGCCCACTTCATTTTAGGAGGTAAAAATCCCAAACCAGAACTCTGTTTCCAACTACTGGTTGTGCATGAATTCAGTCGCTGAACCCACTACTCAACTCGGCACACAAGGCACCCGGAGTGAATGCACTAAGGACACATATGTCTGTATGCACTTACAGAAATGTTATACTCACACAACGTACTGCAATCAAATCAAAATCACGAGCACATACACCAAAACTCTGGGAGTGATAGCAGGTGCCCTTTTTTGCTGATCTGGGATCAGGTTGTTTCATACAAATCCAACTGCCACCAGCACCTCACCAAAGACCAGGCCAGAACAAAAGGCACATTTTGATGGACAATGATGGGAGTAGCAAAACCTGGAAACACACAGAGCCTTCCTAGAAAAGTCCGGATGCCCGTGTTCCATGGCATCTACGGTTGTGTGTTTGAGTAGGAGCATTGCTACCCACAGGGTGGCGCACACACTCTAGCCCTTCTCAAATTGACATCTGTGTACAGCAAGAAAAAAAAGAAAAGATCTTCTGGGCTTCGCTCCAGTCTAATCGGAGCATGGTGCCACGGAGCAAAGAGTCGATTCTCACATTCTGAGTCATTCGAGGGAACAGGTTCAGCTGTTATAAGGAAACTAGTAAGCCAGCACTCATTCTTATGTAATAATGGCTGTGGGATTGAGTAATAAACGTTCCTTTTTTGTCGTTTTTTTTCCTTCTAAAGAACGTGTAAAGCAAATTAAACACTTAGCCGTCGCCATCACAGGATGTCATAGCGTTTTCAATTGCAGCTCATCTTGACCAGAGTCTCAACTGTAGAAAGACTTTTGGCAGAGAAACGGCAACTGATAGTATATCCCAACACATCCCAACATTTCAGAATAAAGAATATACATTTTGAAATGAAAACACAGATATTTACACTAATAATACAGAAGCCTGCGTTACAATCTCTTGGTAATGGATAGTTAAGCATAAGCAGCAGTTTGGTTAATGATCAGTGTGCGGCTGCGCCATTCTGACACCTTAATGGTATGTTTACTGGGAAGGGGGGGGGGACTTGAGGTGGGAAGCGTATAAAACTTTTAAGGACAAATGCACTCCCTCATTCACTCTCACCACTTCTTACGACGTAAACGCACGTTCATGTCATTATTTCAGACATACACACATGGCCGTCTGTAGTATTTATGTCTCAGGGATAAGACCTCTTATTGGAGTCCCATGTTGACTCCATGGAGTGTGGAGCCTTTTGAAGGGTACACGTGGACAAAGCATGGGAACTTGTCCCTTACAACGGCTTGTCTGTCTTTCAAAGAACATTCCAATCCTAGTCATCAAAGGGTAACAACTGATGCCACCACTTTACCTGAAAGTGTCACGTCTCACCACATGTAGTGAATTTGCCAAGGGATACCTTGGCCAGGGACACCTTCAGACAGGGTCTCTGTCAGTGTACGGTCCCATGTCCAGCATAAAAGAGTCTTCATGTCCCAGAAAGAACCTGTTCTCCGTTCTGAGGGTATCTCTATATACTTGTTTGCAAATCACCATTGAGCAGCGTGCTCTGGGTTTCGGTGGGATCGTTCATCATGCGGGTTTTGTCCTGCCTGCTGTCGCTCCGCTCCACCTCGTCCAGACCGCCCACCTTCTTCAGGCACAGAACGTTCTGAAAGCTCTTCTTGAAATTCTCAGACAGGAAAGCATATAGTATGGGGTTGGCGCAGGAGTTGGCGTAGCCGAGGACCACCACAAACGCAAACATGTTGCGGAATACCGGGGTTGTGCTGATGCTGCCCGTTACCGAGGTGACGTTAAAGACATAGAAGGGCAGCCAACAGAAGACAAAGACTGCAACCACAATGGACACCATCCTTGTCACCTTCCGCTCTGAACGCTTCCTTTTGCTGGAACCCACACGAATGCCTGAGGATTTGACTTTGATGATGATGAGGAGGTAGCACAGGCAGATGACCAGCAGGGGCAGGAAGAAGCCAAGCAGGAAGGTGTAGAACATGAAGGCGGAGTAGTAAACCTCTTGGGGCTCCGGCCAGACAATGGTGCAGAAGCAGCCATCTTGCTTGGTGATCAAGCCACTGTAAATCACTACAGGCAGGTTCACAAGCAGCGAGATGCCCCACACCGCCAGGTTGATGATCTTAGCTACACTTGGCTTGCGCCATTTGGTGGACTTTATGGGGTGGACCACGGCCAGGTAGCGGTCTATGCTCATGACCATGAGGCAGAAGATGCTGGTGAACTGGTTGAGCGAGTCGACAGTCATAATCACACGACACAGTGCGGGTCCAAATGGCCAGTAGACCACAGCCAGCTGAATGGCTATGAACGGCAGGCCCAGCATGAAGAGGACATCCGCCACCGCCAGGTTCAGGATGTAGATGTTGGTGACAGTCTTCATCTTGGCGTAGCGGAGGATGACATAGATGACCAGCGCGTTGCCGCACAGTCCCACAGCGCAGACAACAAAATAGACGAAGGTGATGACCGCAGTGTTGGTGTCATTGAAGTTGTTTCCCGTCTCGTTGCGCTGGCCCTCATCGGAGTCGTTGGGCAGGAGGAGGCTGTCGTACATCATGACGTCGGACAGATTCGGGGGCGAGGGCGAGGGGAACACCCACAGATCCATGACGCCTCCTGGTAGCACTACCGACACTACACCTGCACGAAAAGCAAAAGACAATGAGGAAGAGTTTGTTCATCCTGCAATCTGAAGCGATATCTCAGCTACCGACCGAATAAGTTGAATTGTCATACATTTGACCTAAAGGACTATTGTGGACCTGAACCTCAAATCTAAGCAAATTGAACTGAACTATAAAGTTAGTCAGTAGAAGTCCAAAGCTTTAAATCCAGAACCGAATTTTGGTTCAAGCAAGTAGCTGAATTCACTACTCAACTAGTTAGGTGAGACAAAATCCTGGGCTGTAGCAGATTTTCATGTTACATCTGCATTAATTATTTATCCTATTACATGCGGACATGTGTTCGAACTACTTTTACGTGTAAATATCTGAATCATAATGAAATATTTTTAAAAAGCTTTTTTTTCTTTTTTTGCTGATTTTACAGATGATATAATTTGTTCTGTGCTCAAAGCCTTTCTTCATCCTTGATAACAGCCGAGGGCTCAAATGAAATTATTTGCTCTCAGAAGCCATTCCACACCATTTCTGTGGCCGGAGGATATGTTCTTTTTGCGTTATTCTTTTTCGTTTTATGACCTTTATCTCTAGATGCTGTTCTCTTGTGCCACATGCTCCTGTAATTGATGCGCGGGGGGAGACTGGTGGGGGGGTCGGCATTTATTTGGCCATCTATTTAGACGGACGGTGTTCTTGGTCGTACTTTCCTGTCTTGGTGGGACTGTGCTTGGAGGTACACTTGACAGATGGTCCTTTCTCCTACATTTTATACTTGATGCAAAGTCTTGCTGTGCACAGGGGCCGTATTAGACATAAATATAAAGTTAATTTTAAAGCAACCAGGTAAACTGATCCCAGTTCAGCCTTTGTGGAACAGTCAACAGTGATCCTCTCAGCAGATCTGTCCGTCTCTTTGCCCTTTGTTTAAACACCAGCCAACCGAGACACAGAGAGAGATACAGGGGTCATGAAGTTCTCCAGAGCCTCACCTACTCTGTCTGTACCTTAATAGAGGCTGTTAGCGATGAATTCGTCTCCTGAAAGGAATGGTGTCCATGTGCCAAATCTACCCTGGCGTTATATTGGCACATCAGAGGGCTTGCCGGCATCAACAGCTACTGAGCAACAGGCGTGCGTGGACCTTGCCAAGAACTCCTAATATGTGCCATGTGTCACCGGGGGGTGGGTGGGTGGGGGGTGCATTAGACACTGTAACGCCTGGGCAGAACTGTTCTCCTAATAACTGAAGAATATGGACATGTGCATCACCCCAGTGAGGTGATGTAATAATTATATACTGACAGGGGCTGGGTTGGTCGGCAAGGACAAGTCAGACTGCAAGGGTATTCCGGGAAGCGCGGGTCGAGGGTCGAAGAGGGTTCAAGGATCGTGGGTCAAACAGCGAGCAGCAATGCAGTGAAACACGTACAATGAACCAACGTGGCAGCCATTACATGCTGGTCTTCTTCAGTGGTTGCGGGTGGCCACTCCGCACACCCTGTTGGATCTGTGACATATACGTCGAGGGTGCTATACCTATTCAAGCATTTCAGTGTGATTATTCGGGTAATTCCAGGTCTATTTCTTCAAGCTAATCGGGACCCCCGACGCTGAGGGGGACCTCTGGTGAGATGCATAAGAGGGTCACCCAAACGATCCAAACCATCGATTTTGAAGCTACGGGATGTCCAGGCCAAGACTAAGCCCCTCCTCACTGTTCTATTGCCTGGAGGACTGGCCAGTACAAAAGAGATTAAAATCCTCCTGAGGGTGATTAATACCAAACCTGCAGTGACATCTATTGCACACTCATTCCACATCGAAATGGGGTCCTTTTCTGATCAACTCCCTTTTTTTTTTTTGTACATGTGACGGTTAAGATTGTGGCTACAGCTTATAACTGGACAACTTTAGAGTCAGACTGCAGTGGCACTTCAAATGAAAGAACGAAACGTGTAGCCTCGGGCTCACTGCAGGCTATACGGACACGGCTTCTCTGGTGGACTTTGCGACAAGCGCGCTGCGCAAACACGCCGCTATCTATCTAACGGTCCGCGTCCAGAAGAGCGCCCGCAGCCACGCATTACAGGACCTTCGGACACCCCCAACAGCAGCAATACCAGCATACGTTCTGTTAAAAAAAAAAAACAAGCACGCAAAAGCAGATGCGCAATATTTGCCACGGCGTGCGTCCCCAGACGCGCGCAATAACCAAAGTGGCACAATTTCTCAAAATTATCACTATAAAAGGCAAAAAAAAAAAAAAATCCCCCCTACAACAACACAACCGGGATCGCTAGGGTAAATAATATGGAGATGTTATTTACTGCACCTTCAGCTGACCGAGCAAGTTTCCGCGCGTCAGCAGCCCAACTTCGGCGAGGAGCGGGGGGTGAAGACGCTCCTCATCCACATGTTCGCGTCGGGGAATAAAGTCCTGGCGCTCCTGGTGGCACCTCGCTGAGAGAGAGAGAGAGAGAGAGAGAGAGAGAGAGAGATCGGAGCTCAGAGCTTCAGTACAGGTCAGTGTTGGACTACATTTCCCGCCTGGCGCGCAGGTGGGACCCCATCTCTCCACGCCCACTCCGCAAAATCCATGTCGAGGCTATTTGTAGGCTTCAAAAAAAACAAAAAAAAAACAACAACTTTCCGACTTCTTGCTGTTTGCTGTATGGCCAGCCACTTATAACCGGAATACACTCGAAAACAAATGTTACTGATTTGGAGGGTCCATGTCAAACACGCAATAAAATGGTTTCACCCAGTTAAAACTACATTAAAGACTCCAGTCAAATGGCAGGTCTTGTGGTATGCAGTTGGGACTAGGGAACTGCTGAAAAACAGGTCCGATGAATGGAGGCTTAAAGGATCTGCTGCTCACGTCTGGGTGCCAAATTCCACAGGACGCCTTCAGAGGTCTTGTGGAGACCATGCCTCAAAGTGGTCAAAGGGGTTTACCGTATTTATATATATACATACAGTACAGGCCAAAAGTTTAGACACACCTTCTCATTCAATGTGTTTTCTTTATTTTCATGACCATTTACGTTGGTAGATTCTCTCCAAAGGCATCAACACTATGAATGAACACATGTGGAGTTATGTACTTTACAAAAAACATGTTTTATATTCTAGTTTCTTCAAAATAGCCACCCTTTGCTCTGATTACTGCTTTGCACACTCTTGGCATTCTCTTGATGAGCTTGATGACGATGAGATGAAGTGACTGTGGTTGTCACTTGTGATACACAGCAGCACTGCACACAGTGAAATTTGTCCTCTGCATTTCACCCATCACTCTGAGTGAGCAGTGGGCAGCCATGACAGGCACCCAGGGAGCAGTGGGTGGGGACGATGCTTTGCTCAGTGGCACCTCAGTGGCACCTTTGGCGGATCGGGATTCGAACTGGCAACCTTCAGGTTAGCAGGGGATGGTTTTGATCCAACGACCTCTGGGTTATGGGCCCAGCACGCTTCCGCTGTGCCACTCTGCTCTAGAACAGAGCTGCATTGGCCGGGAATCGAACCCGGGCCTACTGCGTGGCAGAATTCTACTACTGAACCACCAATGCTTGAAGAGTTTTTCAACAGTCTTGAAGGAGTTCCCAGAGGTGTTTAGCAATTGTTGGCCCCTTTTGCCTTCACTCTGTGGTCCAGCTCACCCCAAACCATCTGGATTAGGTTCAGGTCCGGTGACTGTGGAGGCCAGGTCTCATTCATAGTTTTGATGCCTTCAGGGAGAATCTACCATTGTAAATGGTCATGAAAAGAATGAAAACACACTGAATGAGAAGGTGTGTCCAATCTTTTGACCTGTACTGTATGTACATTGACCAATTCCACTGTGACCTACTTACATCAGGACTTTTTACGTGTGCATGGAAATCAATGCAAAGTTATGCGCCATGGTCAACAGTCCTCGCTAACCCTGGGCTGAATCCGCCACGCTCAAATCCAGACCAAATGTTCGTGATCCTCCACACAGATCTGCTTTTTTCTTCTGGACAGAGGAGGGTCTGATCGCACCACTCCTGTCCTGAATATCTTCATTCTGGTGGCCACCGGATGGGGCCACAGTGGGCTCAGTGTGGCAACAAATACACGCCGGGGGGTGAAATCTGCTGGACTGAGTAACTTTCTTCTGAGACGGAGCACAGATCTCGCTGTCGTGACAAATAATTTCACCAATCAAAAACCGTTCTGCTGAGAAGCAGCAGGCTTTTACAGTGTTCATGTGTCTGTGCACCTTCAGGTATCAGATATCTGTAAAGATTTAGAGTATCACAGTCGAACATTTAATTCAAGATACTTGGTTGAGCGTGTTATTTTAATATGAGTGGACATCTGAAGAAAATCTCTCAGAAGTTACTGACTCTTTCCAAGTCGTCTTCACTTAAAAAAAATGATTTATTGATGACTAAGTACACATTATTTATTGAGCTTATCAGTCTTTATCTCCCACTGCTGGTCACTGCTTATGGCAAATTGTTTGGTTATGCTGCATGTAATGTGTGGGTGAGGGACTGTTGCATTTCCACCTATGAATTTTCACAATTCCTTGAACTGAACTGTTTCAGTCCACATTTGCATTGTGGACTAGGCAAATTAAATATTCATTTCCATATTTTGTCATTTATAAGACTATATTCATGGGTATACACCACAAATACTGCATTGGGCAAAGCTTATTAAAGGGCGGTGGTGGTCTAGCGTGTAATCAAGTGGATCCATTGTAAAAAGTAGAGCTGTATTTTTTTTGTGGTCTTGATCTCGACACTATTTGGTCTCGGTCTTATCTTGGTCTCGGACATAGCGGTCTCACTGGGAAAAAAAGAGAAAACAGTGCATCCTCACGCTATGATTATTTTTTTACGCGTCTAAATTCAAATGCAACCAGTCAGATGCCTCTATTTTAAAAACTGAGGTCCCCTTGAGCGAGGTACCATCCCCACACACTGCTCTCCATGGCTACCCACATTTTGCTGTGTGCACTGGGTGCTGTGCGTGTCACATTCTCTCACTTCAGTATTCATTTCTTTATTCTACGTACATGGTTGTTGGCAGTAAATTGTGCATTATTTGAAAAAAGAAAACTATGTTGAAGGTGAATATGAATGTTTGAGAGACAATGTTCCTTGGTCGAGGGAATCATTTAAACCCTATTTGTACAAGATTGGTGGGCTTACTGATCCATATTTTCTGTATATGAAAGGCTGGAATGATGTGAGTGGACAGTGGAATGTTCGTAGGGAAGAGTGTTTACGTGAAGGAGCGCTGCTATTAGCTGAAGGAAGTGAGGTTTGAGAGCAGGATTTCTAAGTCAAGTCAAGTCAAGTCAAGTCAACTTTATTGTCAATTCTGCCACATGTACAGGACATGCAGAGAATTGAAATTACGTTACTCTCTGACCCATAAAAGTAACATTAAATACAAAAACAGTAACAGTAACGAATACAGAGTATAAATACAATTTAAAAAGAAAGGCACAATATACAATTTTAAAAACACCATATACAAATAAGGGCACATGGTGGAGAGTGCAACATCAGGAGAGTGCAAAAACCAATAGTGCAACAGAGTTTTAAGTTTAAAGTGACGAAGTGAAAGTGAGGTCGTTGGCAGACCAGAGCTGCACAGAGTGACTGGTGCATGGTCAGTTTGTGTGATTTAGAGTTCAGAAAGTTTGTGGAGCAGAAGAGGGGAGTGAGGGGAGTGGGGGCAGAGCCGGGAGGGAGTTGAGTTTCCTGACCGCCTGATGGGTGAAGCTGTCCTTCATTCTGCTGGTCCTGGCCTGGAGACTCCGCAGTCTCCTCCCTGATGGCAGCAGGCTGAAGAAGGTTTGCATTGGGTGGGTGGGATCAGCTGCTATGCCGAGGGCTTTCTTGGTGAGGCGTGTACTGTAGATGTCTTGGATGGAGGGGAGAGGGCCACCGATGATTCTCTCAGCTGCTCTTACTGTGCGTTGGAGAGTTTTTTGGCAGGACGCATTGCAGGCTCCAAACCACACAGTGATGCAGCTAGACAGGATGCTCTCGATGGTTCCTCGGTAGAATGTGTACATGATGGGGGCTGGTGCTCTTGCTCTTCTAAGTTTGCGGAGGAAGTAAAGACGCTGCTGTGCTTTCTTGGCCAATGCAGTGGTGTTTTTTGTCCAGGAGAGATCCTCGGTAATGTGCACACCCAGGAACTTGGTGCTGCTCACTCTCTCCACGGATGCACCGTTGATGGTCAGAGGAGCATGCTGAGTGTTTCCTCTCCTGAAGTCAACAACAATCTCTTTCGTCTTCTCCACATTCAGGGAGAGATTGTTGTCTCCGCACCACTTGGCCAGGCGGCTCACCTCGCTTCTGTAGTTAGACTCATCCCTGTTATTGATGAGTCCCACCACAGTCGTGTCATCCGCAAACTTGATGAAGAGGTTGGAGCAGTGTGACGGAGTGCAGTCGTGGGTCAGCAGAGTGAAGAGAAGGGGGCTCAGCACACATCCCTGAGGAGCCCCCGTGTTAGATATTAGATAAGATAAGAAGATGCTTTATTTTTCTGAGGTTCTAGCAGTGAAAAATAATGGTCCACACCATGCATTAAGAATCGTCCCACATCCAGAATACATCTGTCAACAGTGCTCCTGTGTTCACAAACCCACATTTGGGGCCACATCCAGCAACCTTAAGATACAGACTAACCAAAGTGACCAGTACACTGGGGCACACACAATGGAGATGTGTTATTATATTTTTCAAATATACATTTTTTTGCAGCTACAGTTCCAATGTAAAATATCATTAGTTTGAGGGTGACAGGGACAGAACAGATGAAAATGATGAGTCACATGACATGCATTGCTGAAGTTATTGGACGGGGAAAGCCCACTGTGGGATGGCTGGTGGTCCGATGAGAATGACCCAATGCCATTCATTTCGCAAGGCAGTTTTCGGCTAATGGCATCAGTTTGGCCCATGGCATCAGTTCCAAACTTAAAGAATGTAATCACTGATAATTACTGCATTTTTTACAAGGAACACAATAGTTAAAGCATCACATATCTGGCATGCATTTACTGGTGACAGTATTCATGTTTGGCACTGTTATCAAATTAAATGTTCAGTTTACAACAGTCAGGCTTGTCTCATTTCAGAGTGAACTCAGTCAGACTAGTTTCTTCATCTGAATGAAAGAAAATGATAATCAACCTGTCATTCTGACGTAGATGTAAAAAAAGTGCTCATATTCATTAGCCGGAGGTACAGCAAGGCAACTTTTCAACTAAAAAGATATTTATGCTTTTTTTTATTTTTGATATTTTTTGGTAGGTAGAACACATTTTCTACCTACAAATAACCAGTAACTAACGATGGCCATGCACTCCGTTGGTGCTGATCAGATAAACAATCGCCGGGTTGCTGGGCGGGTTTATCAGAAGAGCTCAGAGCTGTTCGTTAATCAGCAGTAACCTCAGGGTCTCCAGGCCGGGGAGGACGGATGAGCGCGGACCCTCTCCTGCCCAGTGCTCGTGGGCCGCTTAATCCCTCTTGTAAACCTGTGCAGCAGATTGTTGGTGTGGTTTTATGTGTAGAGGCCAAAGGTCAGGTGCGTTTGACTCTTGTCCGCTTCTGGGAGCAATGCAACTAAAAAAAAGTAATGAACGCACATTATTTAACAAATTCCTGATATAGCTGATAAAGTGTGTGTGTGTGTGTGTGTGTGTGAGAATGTATGAAAGACCAGCTAAGCTTTGCATTAAATGAAATCGAAATCTCTCCAGATTGTTTCTTTAATAATTCTATGCCTACGAGGTTCAGGATTGGTTATACCTGCAGTGATGTTCTGTCTGCATCGTGCCCCACTGCATGCTCTGAAATGCCGAGCAGGCTCGTTCGACCCCAATTTTGCAGCATCAAGGTTGTCATTATCGAGGGGTCGTTATTGAAAGTCACCAAGGTATCATTAGTGGAGCTCAAATGCAAGTGGCTTCCGTTTATTTTTTTAAAAAAAAAGGGTGAAATGTGTGTAGATAAAATACATAAAACCGTAAATACATGTGACATCAGGATAGAGAAGGACAAGACACACGAGGTCGGCTTAAATAGCCTGAAAAACAGGTGACATGATCACCTGGCTGAGGTTGCCACCAGGTATCTGTGTTTAGAACATATTCTCTACTTAGACATGGAACGAGGGAAGTTTTTTTTTTTTAAAGAATGTTCAGGTCTCCAGTAGAGAGACAGATGTTGCATGTTATGTTATGATGTCACTTCTCAGGACAATGTGGATTTGAAATTAAACTGACTTCATTGTAAAGAAAGACTTCATGAACGTAACACCAGGGACTGAACTCAGAAATTGTCTCATAAGATCAGTTTTCCTTTTCAGCCCAATGTGCTCAAGCAATAGCTGATCCCAGATTAAGAACCGTGCTTTTGATTAAATTCCCACTAACTCCACTATCGTTTCAGGAGGGTAAACCTCCCAAGAAACTGGTTTGGGTCAGAGTTCCTCTGTTGCCAGAGTTAATCTAATGGTGAACATAGTGCCCATTCCTGCTGGCAGAACAGACGGTGTCTGGGGCAACATGGGGCATGAGTCTCTGCCCTGTGTGACAAGCTAATCAGAGCCTTGGGCACAGACCCCAGTGTTACTAATGCCAGGAAATCCCGTTCAAACAAAGCTGCATCAAATGACAAATGTTTATAAGGTCTGCCCCGGCACTGGAGATGGGTAGGTAGAGTGGTAGTAGCCTAGAGGGTAACACTCTCACCTATGAACCAGAAGACCCAGGTTCAAATCCCACTTACCACCAGCAAGACACTTAACCCTAAATTGCTCCATGGGGGGACTGTCCCTGTAACTACTGATTGTAAGTTGCTCTGGATAAGTGGGTCTGATAAATGCCGTAAATGGAGATCATTCACTCTTCTGTCAACCAGATAAATCTGAGACCTTTTTACTGAAGAATACACTGCTCCAAAATAAAAATAACACAAAAATAAGACATCCTAGATCTGAATGAAATAAAGATTCTTATTATATACTTTGTTCTTTACTTTGTTTAATATGCTGACAACAAAACCACACAAAAATGATCAATGGAAATCAAATTTATCAACCCATGGAGGTCTGGAGTTGGAGTCACACACTACAGGCTGATCTAACTTTGATATAATGTCCTTAAAACAAGTCAAAATGAGGCTCAGTAGTGTGTGTGGTCTCCACATTCCTGAATGACCTCCCTACAATGCCTGGGCATGCTCCCGATGAGGTGGCAGATGGTCTCCTGAGGCCTTCTCCCAGACCTGGACTAAAGCATCCGCCAACTCCTGGACAGTCTGTGGTGCACCGTGGCGTTGGTGGATGGAATAAGACATGATGTCCCAGAGGTGCTCAACTGGATTCAGGTCAGGGGAATGCGCGGGCCAGTCCATAGAATCAATGCCTTCATCTTGCAGGAACTGCTGACACACTCCAGCCACATGAGGTCCCACCTCACACCATTACTGACCCACTGCCAAACCAGTCATTCTGGAGGATGTTGCAAGCAGCAGAACGTTCTCCATGGCGTCTCCAGACTCTGTCATGTCTGTCACATGTTCTCGGTGTGAAACTGCTTTCATCTGTGACGAGCACAAGTGCCAGAGGCAAATTTGCCAATCTTGGTGTTCTCTGGCAAATGCCAACGGCCTCCTTCACGTCTCCTGATGTACTGGCCAGTCTCCAGGTAGCGCCTCCATGCTCTGGACACTAGGCTTAAAGACACAGCAAACCACAGCTTGCTTTGATGTGCCATCCTGGATGAGCTGCACTACCTGAGCCACTTGTGAGGGTTGTAGAATTCATCTCATGCTACCACTTGTGTGAAAGCACCGGCAGCATTCAAAAGTGACCAAAACATCAGCCAGAAAGCATAGGAACTGAGAAGTGGTCGGTGGTCACCAGCTGCAGAACCACGCCTTTATTGGGGATGTCTTGCTAACTGTCTATAATTTCCACCTGTTGTCTATTCCATTTGCACAACAGTGTGTGAAATTGATTGGCAATCAGTGTTGCTTCCTAAGCGGACAGTTTGATTTCACATAAGTGTGATTGTGTTCCCTTTACTTTTTGGAGCAATGTGTTTTTTGGTCTAGAGTAGACAATATCCTTGAAGAGAAGGCACCACACTGCCTCCACCTTGTCAATATTCTGTAGGCAGTTTGTTAGTATTTTTGTTACTTGTTAGCATCCAGTTACCTTGGGAAAAAACATGAATTTGACACTTTTACATTTAGTTGCAGGATGTAGTTCAGTACCAAACTCATCAAGTTTCTTTCTTGTTTTTCTTTCTTTATTTACATGAAAAATAAGGACATCTTCACATCAACGCGCGTCATAGTGCAAACTACTGGCGGACGTACTGGGCTCTAATGACAAATACTCTATGCAAAATGTAAACTGTCACTATAAGGACAGGGACACACCCACTTATGGTGACAAGCTCATAGGAAAGTGGCTCCAGGTGATTTTCTTCAAAGAGAGTTCATCCTCAGACAAGGTTGACCCGGGTTGAGGATTCGTTGCATGGTTGCTTTAATGGGGTGGTAGTAGCCTAGTTGGTCATAACCACCGATTGTAAGACACTCCGGAAAAAGGGCGTCTGATAAATGCAGTAATGTAAATGTTCATTGTCTCAGTGGTAGAATCTTTTGTCTGTCTTTGGGAAGGTCGGTGTGCAGCGAAGGACACCACCTCCTCATGATTCAACCCCTAAACTGCATAAAGGCGGCCCTGTTCTTACCAGAAGGTCCTCCTGGCTCAGTGAGAGAGGGAGTACTGGGCCGGTGGCCGGGTGTGGGGCACTCCTACATGGTGTTACCATGTTTAGCAATGATGCTGTGTTGTCTGTTTTATATTTTTACACAGTTGTGCTAATGCATGACAGTGCATTAGACAGACTTTGCAGGGGCTGGAAAAGTTCTGTTATGAAGACAAAAACAACACAATATTATTAAACTCTTCTTGTCTGTCTGTGCATGTGTGATTATTGCTTGCACAGTTCTAAACCACTCACTGTTGCATTATATATGTACAGCAAACACGTGGGTGTAATAATGCAACATCTGGATGAAGCCTACAGTCAGGGAACAGGTGGAGGAGCAGGAGTGTGGATGCAACTCAATGTTTGTCTCTCTCTTTGGTACACACACACAGACCTGTAGTGGAAAGTAGCAGAAGAGTATAGTGTTGCAGAGTTACTGCTAAGTAAAGTAAAGTAGTGTGTGTTTGTTATAGAGTTACTGCTAAGTAAAGTAGTGTGTGTGTGTGTGTGTGTGTGTGTGTGTGTGTGTGTAACATCTGACCATTTATACAGTTTTACAGAATTTTTACTCAAAATCAAATACGACCCCTCCCTCCTTAACAGTGGCAGCAAAGGCTATTAGGAATGTATAGCATGGTTTAGGATACATTTATAATTTCTTTCATTTGGATAAGTCACAAACTACTTTTAATATATATACTTTTATAAATAAATCATAAATCATGTGGTCCTCTGTATAACCCCCCCCCCCCCCCCCCCCCCCCCCCCCCCCCCCCCTTACCACCACCACCACCACCACCACACACAAACACACACTGTTGTTATTACTTTCATAAATTAGCTGGCACAACATATGCCTTCCATAGCAGGTAAGACTGTTCCATAAACAAACCTGTCAGATAATCTTTGTTGCTCCCGTGCAAGGCGTCGCGTCGCCATCCTCGCCCTTGCTCTGCAGAGCGCCATGGCAACAGTGCCATGGCTGTAATCTGGTCCGTCCAGTGCGTTTGAGGACCGGTGGCCTTGCACTGTTTTGGAGTTATCTCTCCCTAATCCGATGGAATGTCTTTTTGTTTTCTCAGGATTTATAATTTTTTCCCCTCCCTATATCTCTCAAATTTGTTCAAAGAAATCCCAGGATTATTTTCCGTGGATTACTGCTCATTTTGTACATTCCTCCAGTGACACAAAGGGCTACGGACTCAAAAGCTGTAGCTGCTATGGGCAACCCACAAAACACACGAGATTAAGAGAAATGTGCATATGCACCGTGCCTACTGAAAGATGAAATAAAAGGTCTTGAGCTAAAGTGAATGGAAAGAAATCAAATTAGAAGCTCTCATGGGGCCAGCCAGATGCCATTAATGCTCTGCTAAATGGCGTCTTAAATGCAGGTTCTGCATTCAGTATGCAGTTTAACCCCAGGAACTGGTGGAACGCTTCCCAGTCGAAATGAGGAGCAATTAGTCACGAATCACAGCCCGCATTTTAATGGAGCCGCCTGCTTTTCGTCACTCTCTGGTTTAAAGGCATGCAATGACGATGCCATCTGCATCGTTCCCTTTGGTCAAATGCACACAATGAATGTGCTATTAGAAGCATTGCTTCACTGCTTACACTGATTAAGGTAACAGCAAATCATCTTGACACAAATGTCAAGCTTCATGCTAGGTAGAGGAGTTCAAAAAAAGGCAAAAAAGGAAAAACGGGTCCCTGTAAATCAATAAAAAGTGATCACACATGGTGCCCGTATCCAGAGGACACAAGCATTGTTGATGAAAGGGTTGAGTGCATTATAAACTTCGAGGTCAAGTTCACACAGGGGATGAGCAGAGGCGGTGGTGTTGGTCATGCGGGTGGTCAAAACCATCAGGAGCAGAACGGGAGGCAGTCAAGGGCAAATCCAAAAGAGTAGTCAAACAAATAGAAGGTCAGTGTGAGGCAGTAGGCAATCAAGAAAGAAGGCGAGCAGCAACAAACGTTAAAACCCCAGTAATGAGCGCGTGAGGATTCAAGATGGCCGCCGGCAACTTCGTCCAGGTTTATTTCCGGATGGTCGTCCTCATGGATCATGGAACGGGAACCGTGACAATTTTTCATAGCAAATCCCAAAAGGTGAGAAATACAACCATCTGATAAACCAAATAAAAGTGGAGAAATATCATCTGCCTAAAGTATCTCACTTTTGACATTTGTATAAAATCCAATAGGACGTCTTGTTTTCCTGTCTTGCTGATTAAACACAACAAAAGGCAGAGAAAGAAACCAAATAAATGTAATCTTTCTCAGCCGACCTTTTCATTTTATAACATCTGAGATGTGCGTATCTTTAGAGCTGTTAAAGGAGCTGTCAGCCTGGTAAAAGGGTGCATACACACACTCACAAACACACATCAAGTGTGACCAGAAAATTTATAAGAAACATCTGTAGGTGCAATGTGTTTATGTTGAGAGATACAGTTTTGTGTGGTTGATCATTACTTTCTCAGCAGTGATGCTGTTAGTAGGTTCTGACCAATGGAGACCAGGAACATCCCATGATGCGGTGACCTAGCCTTCTAGCCATCACAATTGGCCTTTGCCAAAGTCAACAAAACTCTCACTCTTAGCAATTTGTTTCTCCCGACGCATCACCTTCAAGGACAAAACGTTCCCTTGTTGCCATCACAACCAGATAATCAATATGACTATCACCTGTCACTGCATAGAATGATATGGCTGATGGATGTAAATGTAAATGGCTTCATGGGAATGACTGCAATAACAGAATGTCTATTTCTGAGCCAGGCCACTCCCCGCGGCTCAGAGTGACTCAGCTGTGTTAATGAACCGCAGACAGTGAACCCAGCAAACAGGATTATGATGAGTGCTCAGAGACCCACCGATCACAGCAGATGAAAGCAAAGACGGTTGCCCGTTCTGTTCCAATCTGCCCGCCTGACGCTCAGGCCAGTGTTTTTGTCCTGTCCCGCGCCACTACTGATTTACTTTCCTTTCAGTAGCAGAAATCTACTGGATCTCTGGTGTTTCTGGACGTGGAACATATTGGTTCCATGATCAGACCTTTGCAGTGTGTGTGTTTCCTTCCCCCTCTTTCTACGCCCTTTTTTCCCTGTTAAATGCTGCCGCTCTAATTGGCTCTCAGTATCTGATTTGCCCCTGTGGTCAGCTGTGCTTTTAAGACCAGACAGTGTTGCTTGACACTCTGAGGCTTTGTGTCCAAGGAATAATGTAATGTTTTTTTCTTATTTTATTAGAACATTCATTCTATTTGGTTTATTTCCACAGCCTGTGTTCTAATGGCGTTTTAGTGAATTGTGGATTGCGATTTTAGATACTTTCTTAACAAAATTGCCTGCCTTGTTTAATGGATTATGGTGTAGCATTTGCAATTTCGTCTTGAAAAATCTGTGATCTCTGTCCTGTCTGCCCGCACCAGGGTACAAGTGAACAAAGCGATCGATAGCAGTGATACAGGCCAGGTTGTGGATTCCCACTGACAGCTCATCATTCCAGTCTGTTTAACTAGCCTCTCTGTTTCCCTCTAAATTGGACCAATTGATTAAATCCACACCTAACAAATTGCCAATCTAAGATTCAACGAGGGACACACCCTTGCTTGATGTCGCTGTCAGTTCCAGGCAATGGCTGTCCTGCTTTCTCCGAATGGCTTTGTGTTTTGCTGAGCTCAGAAGCATGTTATCACTTGAGCATGAGAACAATGGCTGATGCTTCAAAAGCATCATTAATAACCGCACAAATAAGCTATAAATAAACCACGTGTGCCCTGGAGCTTAATATAATTCTTAGTGCTCTTGAGGACCAATTCTGTAAGAAAGGCGCTCAGTGTCATGGCATTTGTGTGTTTCTCAGTGGAAGGGTAGAGGTCAGACAGTGCAGGTTGGAAAAAAAAGTGAAAGTGAAGTGATTGTCATTGTGACACACAGCAAGTACAGCACTAGGTGACACAAAGAAATGTTTCCTATGCTTTTAACCATCACCCTTGGTGAGCCATGACGGGCGCCCTGTGGAGCTGTGTGTGGGGACGGTGCTTTGCTCAGTGACACCTTTTTAAGACACAGTAACATGTGACAACATTTGGACATGAAGTCCACTTTGTGAAGAATCTGAAGGACAAGATTTTAACGATATTATCACATCAGATGGATGGACCGATGATCCATAGTCATTTAAAATAATGTAGTCAGGAATGTAGTTCAGTATGAAAGATTGAGGCGAAACAGAACACACACAAATGGGCCAATAAACTGAAATTCAATACATAATGAGATTGTGGCCCCAAGTGACTGAATAGCGACCCCCTAGTGACCGAGGCCCACCAGGTCCAGGACTTGACAGTGACCATGCAATGTTCAGGCTGCCCACTGCTCACTAAGGGTGATGGTTAAATGCAGAGGACACTTTTCGTTGTGTCACCGTGTCCTGTGCTTGCTGTGTATCACAATCACTTCCCTTTCACTGACCTTTAGATACACATATTTAAATGAACGATAAAGCATTTTCTTGAAAGACAATAAAACAAAGGATAAATTAGACTTTTGCTTATGTGGTTATTCTCCCTTGAGAATATCCAAATGCAGCTCATTACCGCTGTGCCGCTCACCAGTCCTTTCATTATTGAAAGGTAAATAGTCTTTTGAGCTGCACAACCCGCATCTGCTGGCTATCTTAATTATTTTGCTGCATTTTAAATGCGGTGTGATTATGACTATTTTGCTATGGTAAAACCTCATTTGCGAGTTTATTTTTTTTCTGAAGGCTGCCGGTCTCTCTTTATGCTGCTGTTCCCCTTTTTCTTGCATACGCTGCCTCATTATTGAAATAATTAAAATGGTAATGAGACATTTGAATATGCATCCACTCTCAGACGGCTGCCTAAAGGGCATATGTGATCCGACCAGCGGTGGCTGAGATGTTGGTTGTTTTCCTCTGTCTTTTCTCTCCCCTCTAACTTGCGCTCGACTAGATCTCAGGCTCGAACAGAACACTCTGCCAGAGTGGGCAGACACTGTCATCCATTCAGCCAGAGTAAACTCCACCTTACATACAGACAATTAAACGCATTTACGTTTACAGCATTTACCAGACGCCCTTATCCAGAGCGACTTACAGTAGTTACAGGGACAGTCCCCCCCCTGGAGCAACTTAGGGTTAAGCGTCTTGCTTAGGGACACAATGGTAGTAAGTGGGATTTGAACCTGCGTCTTCTGGTTCGTAGGCAATACTACATCTACTACCAGGCTACTAAGCATTAACTTAAAAGCACTGAGAGTATTTTTTTAGCACAGGTGCTAATGTGATCTAGCTTTTACAGCCGTAAAGAGTTAGTGATGTGGTCGTGCTAAGCGGTGGCTGGAAAGAAGAAGAACTCTGAGTCTGCTAAGCTTTAGGTAGAATAAAGAGTGAAGTGTGAGTGTGTATGTGTATTTGTGTGATGGCAGTTGGCAGTGTAGCAATACATGCACTCCACTAAATGGCATCATTCTGGATAATACGTTTTCACGAAGGTCACCACCACCAGTAACAGCAACAGAAGCGTGATTGTAACACAGCTTATCTGAAACCCCCGGGGGTGATTTATTCAATTAAATATTTAACTTTTCTTTAGTTTATACGTACTAACTGCTCTGGACTGAACTGTTCTATGCATATTTCATTTACACTTTCAAAAATGATTAGGTTCTCTCCACGGTGCCTTAATGGGTGCTTTTAAAGTGATGTGCTTCCGTATAAGGTGCCCTTCCAGGTTGAACACTGCTCACTGTTGCACCATGCAGCGTACCTACAACCTCAAAGTTTCCAAGATGTGTCCTTTAAGGAATTCACAGGTAAAAATGTACTGTCCAATCATGAACTCCAATAGATCACATATGACAGTTAATGTTTGGGGAGTTCCTAGAGGGGTAAAAATATGAGGCACACACACACACTTAAACTGTCCTTCAACTCAGGTTTGAATAAATTAAACACAGCAATTCACATCCCAGTACTATTACCCTGAGTTAATTGGCTTATTGGTTTCATAACACAGTCAAAACTCATTTGACATTCAGCACTGAAGTATCTGACATCATTTGAGTAGAATTCAGATTTTAAGTTCAATGAAGCAATCAGAGACTAACTATGTAATCACAACCGTATTATTTGATTCAGTCTCCCTGAATAGCAATCATGGCAAAATTGTGTCAGTAATTACATGATTATCACCCTGATTCTGAAAATGTAGTCAAAAAGTAGAAAACTGCTGGAGCCATTGATATCAGAATAAATATTACGCTGACATTTTGCAGCATTCTTTCAGACGTCCTTTTCCAGAGCGCCTTACAATCAGTAGTTTCAGGGACAGTCCCCCTGGAGACACTCAGGGTTAAGTGTCTTGCTCAGGGACACAATGTTAGTAAGTGGGGTTTGACTTTGGGTTCATAGGCGAGGGGTTACCAACTAGGCTCCTACCACCCTATATCATAATGAATATCATAGCAAGCCTAGCTGTCAAAGAGTGATGCAGTCACAGCTAACCACTGTGAGTTAATAACTCTTGTGACTAAGAAAGAAGAAAGAAAGAAGACGACAGTTCTTGTGTCAGTTGAGAAAGAGAATAGTTAACTGTCTGCTCTGTGGAAGGACTCTCAACATGTGTATAGATTATACTCTGCCCATAATGCATTGTCTCTGTTAAGGGGCAGTGCTGGTCTAGCGAATAAGGAAGTGGACCCGCAACCAAAACGAACTGTCAAAGTGCCACCGAGGTCCCCTTGATCAAGGTACTGTCCCCAAACACTGCTCTCTGGGCGCCTTTCATGGCTGCCCTCAGGGGATGGGTTAAATGCAGAGGACACATTGTGCTGTGGTGTGTCAATCATGACAACGAATCACTTTCATACAGGGCAACGTTTTGTGTTTGCAACATGTATTTTGTACAGTAAATGTCTTATTTTCCACTGCTCATGAGGTTATTAACATACACATGAAGGGTGTAAGAGGACATCTCCTGTTATATGTAATGCCTGCTGGGTTGGTTATTTTGTGTGTGGGCAATGTCCCTGGTACACACTGGTCTTTCCCTGACCTTCCTTTGGATTATGTGAAGTAGGGTGTGTAGGTGGAGCAGATCAGGTTGACATGTTCCATGACGGAAGTCCAAAAGTAGAAATGCAGTCTAAATTTGCATATTGTAAAAGCCCTGCCTATTGTGTCTAGGTTTGTGTGTGTGCATATGTATGAGTGGACCCAGCATACGTGTGGGGTAGATTTGGGTGGTAGTAACCTAGTGGGTAACACACTCACCCAGGTTCAAATCCCACTTACTACCATTGTGTCCCTGAGTTAACCCTGAGTGTCACCAGTGCGACTGTCCCTGTCACTACTGATTGTAAGTCGCTCTGGTTAAGGCCGTCTGATAGATGCTGTAAATGAAAATTGTGCCACTGAAACCCCTATTGCTCATAGGAATGTGATATACATAATAATACTGCAATACGAGCGAATGCAATAAAATGGTGGAAAAACCTGTAAAATTGGAAACTGAGAAAATCAAGATGAAAAAGAAGGCTTTACTGCTTTAAAAAAAATTGATGATAAAGACATTGGTGGGGTGATGGGACAGTGGTGGTCTAGTGGTTAAGAAAGTGGCCCCAAAGGTTGCCGGTTCGAATCCCAATTCGCCAAGGTGCCACTGAGCAAAGCACCGTCCCCACACACTGCTCCCCGGGCGCCTGTCATGGCTGCCCACTGCTCACTCAGGGTGATGGTTAAAAGCAGAGGACATATTTCGTCACCGTGTGCTGTGCTGCAGTGTCTCACAATGACAATCATCACACTTTCTTTCTTTCACAAGACACAAAGACTGAAGCAACAAAGACACAAATTTTCCACATAATTTTAGTTTTTTTGTCTTGGGTCTGCTTTTGGTTTTAAAATAGATTGCTGCTTCTATTCTGGATCTGACAGACATGATTTCAGACTGCAGCCTTGTGTTTTCTATTTTTTTTTTATTTCTAACATGTGAAACTGTTGGATTTCTTGACTACAGCGCTTGATCACCGATGCCTCCAGCCACCAGAGATGTGCATGGGGGTTGCATCTCTCTCTGTTTCCCTAGCTCTGTTTCAATAGTACAAAGGGATGTTTCAATGCCAGCTGTCTTCCTTTTATCTACTCATCTGTCCGTGTCTCTGTACCAGTACTCATTTCTGTGTGACACACACACACACACACATGCACACACACACACACACACACACACACACACACACACACAGGTTTTGTTCAGTTTCAGTTTGATTTGCGGATTGTTTGCAGGATTAGTGGGGTTCTATGGGACTGACCTCTGGTATGATTTTCCTCTGTGCTGACCGTGATAAGAGAGCCATGGGGAGCTGGGCGAAAGTCAAATAACAAGAAAATAGCAGAGCAAAATCCTTCCCCAGGGAGCGTAATGCACTTTCACCAATTTCAGATTGCCCCGTCTATGTTTGGCTTTCCTTTTCGAAAAACACGTTGACAGGGTATTTACTGAGCTCTAACCCAAGCCCTGTTTTGGGTTTGTTTTTATTGATATACTTAATTTGAGTAGTGTTTATTTTACTGAAACAAAATTCATACTGTACTCCAAATCCTGTATTTAACAGCAAAGTTAACACTAACCCACACACATGCACACACACTGAACAACAAAAAAAAAAAATTCTTCATCTAGCACTCTTCATCTTTTTCTGACAAGTTAGGCCTTATCAGGGCTCTTAGTTTGTAAACTCAAAATCTATAGAAACCGAATGAGAATTGCTGGTGTGTTCCTCTTGTAAGTCGTTTTGGATAAAAGTGTCTGCTAAGTAAAGTAAAGTATAACGCACTATTCATAAATGAAGGTGTACGTAAAATAATGAAAATGAATGGGGCAGTGGTGGGCTAGTGGGTAAGGAAACGGACCCGTTATTGTAAGGTTGCTGGCTCGAACTGCCAAGGTGCCACTGAGGTGCCACTGAGCAAAGCACTGTCCCCACACACTGTTCCCACATGGGCGCCTGACATGGCTGTCCACTGCTCACTCAGGGTGACGGTTAAAAGCAGAGGACACATTTCGTTGTGTCACCATCCAAAGTGCTGTAGTGTTTCACAGAGACAATCACTTAATTTTCTAGCAATAATTTTCTAGCAATTCTAAGGCTACAACTTATAATGTAAATTGTGACCAGCAGAGAAGGACAGTCCACCACCCCTAATTGCAGCTCTGTGGAACATATGGTGTTTAGTGCCTCTTTGCCTTTTTGCCTCTCTGGACGAGGATCTGGAAAAAGCGCTCGTTCTCATTTCCCCCTACACGCCTCCCTCCCTTATTTGCTTTCCTTCAGATTAGTTTTCATGGATGTGCACAAACATCCTCTGCTGTTATGTCACATGAGGAATGGCCATTGTGTGCAGCGGGTCCCCCATCTATCTGCAGTGTAATGACTGTTTTAATGTCTGTTTGTGTGTCAGTAGTATGATTACCTCTCCATCCTGATACAACAATTAAGCAATTAAGCCTAATAGAGGGTCGGATTAATTAGATTATGCTGGGGGGTAATAAACTGTTCAATAAGGGGTAGGTTGTGCTCATGAGGTTTAATTCCTCAGTTCTTGTCATCTCTATTCAAGAAAAATACTACATAAATACTCACGTCACATTTGTTAAGGACTCTGCAATAATTTTACATGCTAACAGACCTTGGGCTTTGTAGATCTCAATTTGTTGAGGTTATTCTAAAAACCAATTAAGTGACAGACCTTCGTTGATGAACTCATTGCTAATTGTCGCTGATAATGGACCTCTCTGTTAAACAACATCCCAACACAGTGTGAAATATTCTCGTACTTCTTGTTCCTTGGGCTAATTGTCTGCTAAAACGAGTGCAGAAGTTCATTTTAATGTGTGTGAATGTATTTAACATTGCCTGCAGTTAATTTACTTGTTTAATTTACCTGCATCCAATAGTAATGTTAGAAAAATGTATAGGCTACGTTTGTTGGATACCCAGTGTCTGTTTGGCAGAATCCAGCCAATTAGAATATTTAGTTTAATATGTTCAACTCTCACCCCTGAATGATTTTCCTGCCTCTGTCACCTTGACCTGTTTCATATAGTATTTTTTTGAGGGCTTCAAAACTTTGACCATGCTTGTATAAACCTTTCATTTCCCAGGGAAGGGAAACAGCAAGACAACATGTGAGCAGCATAGGCTCAAGACTTAGTCAAGGGTCTCACACAACCACTCGTATTTCTGCAAAGATCTTTGTAGTAAACAGCACTCCAGGAGGGCCGGATGAGCGGCCCAAGCCAAAATCGCTCCTCAAAGGTTTCGTTGTAGGGCTCTCCGTGTGAATGCTGACAGATGGCCGCTCTTATTTTCTCGCACAAATGCATCTGAAAGCTTGGCATTGCAGTTTCTGAACATAGCAGGTGCTGCTAAAGACACTGAAGCATTCCAGATGTTAGGTTCCTTGTTTAATCTGCTCCTGATGGAACCTCCATGATGTAAAGGCGGCCATTTTGCTCCAATGCACCGGTTCTGGAGACATTATATAAGAAAGGAAGTATTAGGCGCTCAAAGGACCTTAGTGTCACGGTTGATGCGCATTAATGACCGATCGCGGTCAGCGCTAATTATCAGCTGTGAGAGTCATGCACATTCTCACCTCTCACCTGACAGTACCCCCGTCTCCAGGACCAGCTCCAGAAGGAGTTGGCGGAATTCAATGATGAGTGAGGGGTCCAGAATAAAACAGCTCGGGATACAGGCCGTGGCCCGGCCAGTGTACCAGGTACCGGGTGCCATGACCCATGACCCCGGTGCAGCTCATGTACGTGGACATGCTCAGAATTTGACATTTCGCAAAACATCACTTTCACGCAGTCAGACAACGACTCCTTCAAGAAACCTGTTGGACATGGACATGGACATGGACATGCCTTTAATTGCGCTGGGACAGAACTCTTTAATTAACTGCTGTGGGAGATCGAGCCCCAACACGACATGAGCAACACAAACAGAGGCAGAAAAATGAGGGGGACATGTAGACAGGGAGGGAGGAAGATGGAGACAAGCAGGGAGGGCGGAAGGCCCAGTGGAGTGGGGGGTCGTGAGGGCAATCAGCTCAAAGATTTCAATCATGGTAACCCAAAACACTGCAAATAGAGTACTGGCCCCCAACATGAAGCTATCTGTGGAAATAAATTACATTAGTTAAGTAGTTACACATTAATGATATTAATGATATAGAAAACGTGCATGCAGGCATGAAAAGCAGAAAGGTTTCATAAAACCAGACTTATGCAGCTTATCAGTGGCTGGGTAACTTCTCGTTTACATTTACATTTACAGCATTTATCAGACGCCCTTATCCAGAGCGACTTACAATCAGTAGTTACAGGGACAGTCCCCCCCCTGGAGACACTCAGGGTTAAGTGTCTTGCTCAATGACACAATGGTAGTAAGAGGTGTTTGAACCTGGGCCTTCTGGTTCATAGGTGAGTGTGTTACCCACTAGGCTACAACCACCATTCCTTCCCCATAATGCAGCAGCACTGAGCAGACAGTCTGACGACTCGGGTTTAACGACGCATTTATTCTAACACAGCCGAAGGCGCCCTCTGTAGCCACTGCAGAAGCAGATAAACCCACTCGGTCTGAGAGCCTCATGTAATATAAATGTTACCCAACAACAACAAAAAAAATTGTAATTCCCCTAACACTTCATCGGCCTGACATCAAACGGATCAGGCCAGGCAAAACAACAGCTGAATATTTTATGTTGTGATATATTCTCATCTCTGTAAAAAAAAAAAAAAAATTGTGTTATTAATCAAACCCCCCAAAAAACGGCAGATCTCTGATAGTGTCCTAAACTGAATGAGACTAGAAACACATTTTTCTTGTCTCTAATGCACTCTGCTGTTGAAGTACCCAGCCTTGGATTTTGCCTTCAGAATTGTAGAAAATGATTTAGAATACATACTTTAACATGTAGAGTACATGCTGTACTTAGCTGCTTTAAATAATTGATATTACATTACAAGATTTCCATTAAAAAAAATAAATTTGTGCAGATTTTCCATTCGTTAAGAGCCATTTCCAACATAAACAATCTTGTTAATGTTATATTATTTTAACAAATTTCAGCATTTCTTAATGACTGTCACATTCACACATATCTGTGTGAATTTCACTAACTAAAAATAAAGCACCATCATTTTCATAGCTGTTTTTTTCTCTTATCTTATCTCTTAGCTGTCAAACTAGCTACTCCACCATCTTAAACAGATTTATCATCTTTTTTGCAGGGACATCTGTTCTACTTTAGATACCTGCTATTTTGTCTTCTGTAACCGGAAATTGACCCAGCACCTGATTTTAAGGACACAGAAGTGCATTTATGCCAGCAGCTAATGGGATTGGTTGAACTGATAGAAGAATATAGCTACACCGATGGCGTTTCTGTTGAGAGACGACGTATGTTGGGTTCTGCTGTGGTGCTGGCGGTAACGATGAAGGGCTAGATAGCAGTGAGTGGCCCTGAGGTCAGAGCTTCGTGATCACGATACAGGGAGTGCAGAATTATTAGGCAAGTTGTATTTTTGAGGAATAATTTTATTATTGAACAACAACCATGTTCTCAATGAACCCAAAAAACTCATTAATATCAAAGCTGAATGTTTTTGGAAGTAGTTTTTAGTTTGTTTTTATTTTTAGCTATTTTAGGGGGATATCTGTGTGTGCAGGTGACTATTACTGTGCATAATTATTAGGCAACTTAACAAAAAACAAATATATACCCATTTCAATTATTTATTTTTACCAGTGAAACCAATATAACATCTCCACATTCACAATTTACCAATCCAGCCACAGGCCCATCCATCTGGCCCATCAAGACTTACTCTCATTTCATCAGTCCATAAAACCTTAGAAAAATCAGTCTTGAGATATTTCTTGGCCCAGTCTTGACGTTTCAGCTTGTGTGTCTTGTTCAGTGGTGGTCGTCTTTCAGCCTTTCTTACCTTGGCCATGTCTCTGGCACTCCAGTGATGTTGCAGCTCTGAAATATGGCCAAACTGGTGGCAAGTGTGGCATCTTGGCAGCTGCACGCTTGACTTTTCTCAGTTCATGGGCAGTTATTTTGCGCCTTGGATTTTCCACACGCTTCTTGCGACCCTGTTGACTATTTTGAATGAAACGCTTGATTGTTCGATGATCACGCTTCAGAAGCTTTGCAATTTTAAGAGTGCTGCATCCCTCTGCAAGATATCTCACTATTTTTGACTTTTCTGAGCCTGTCAAGTCCTTCTTTTTACCCATTTTGCCAAAGGAAAGGAAGTTGCCTAATAATTATGCACACCTGATATAGGGTGTTGATGTCATTAGACCACACCCCTTCTCATTACAGAGATGCACATCACCTAATATGCTTAATTGGTAGTAGGCTTTCGAGCCTATACAGCTTGGAGTAAGACAACATGCATGAAGAGGATGATGTGGACAAAATACTCATTTGCCTAATAATTCTGCACTCCCTGTATGCTTACATGAATGTCTGTCAGACTCACCAGCCGGAGTGAGTTCAAATCAAACAAGGCTGCAAAATAAACTATGCAGAAAGATGAATAAAACTATGAATCTACTCACAGTTCAGCCACTGCATTTAAAAAACTGCATTAAAATGGTCTGCCTTCAGTGTCTCCCATCAACACTAACATTTTAAGTTGATCTGTTGCTCGATGGCTGGAGTGGTACGTAATCTATAACACATAACCAGGAACTATAGCTGGACTAAGGTCTAGCCCACCTTGTATGATGCCAGAGAAGACCTACCACTTCACAGATTCCTGAGAATTTTGACTCTGCTATTTAGTACTCTTATTACAAATCTAATATGCAAATCATTTGAACTTCCCATTGACTCCCTTACAATGAAAAGCACATGAATTGTGAAGTCTACAGGAAAATACTGACCTTGAAGTGAAATTAAAACAAATGTATAACATCAAGTCGATTGTAATGATGTTGAACTGATGGAGCCTCACTCTGCTCTGTAGAGGCCTGTGCTTTTGTGGCAGGTTTGTTCATCAGGAGTGGAGAAACCCGAACCCAAACTTCAGGTCTGAAAACACAGAGGCTCACACCGTGGGATTCACTGGGACCTTGTGTGAGGGAACAGCGGGGTGTAGAAGGATTTGGAAATCACACCACACAGACACAAAGTTTAAAGCTATACTCAACTGCTGACCTTTGCTCCAGTAAAGTGTGTGTGTGTGTGTGTGTGTGTGTGCTTATGTACACGCAGGCATGCATATGTGCGTCACAGAGCAGGCATATGTATGTGCAAATCCCCTCAAGAGGACAAAGACATTTTGTTTACAGCTTTTACAATATCTACTGTGGACGGGATTTGCATTTGACTTATTTCGACTTATGCATGATGCAAAACAAACATTGTTCACCATTTTTAAACAGGGTTTGATGAAGCAGTTTGGCTCTTTTTCTCTTAGATGAGCTCTTTATATATTTCATTAAAATATAATCAATACTCGGAATGGTATTAGCAGCTTCTTACAAATGCTGTTTTTATCCTGGAACGGGGCCATGAGCTGTCAGATCAGCAAGCTCTTATGAAATGGCCCACCTCTTGGGTTTCAGTCTCCCATTTGTGATTGAGTCTGCATCTGAGGATTGATCCGTGCGCGCGGCTGGTATTGATCTGCAGATTACAGCCTTGCGTCTGCCGACGGCCCTGCCGACAAACGCAGCACTGCGGTCGTCGGCGCGGTTAAAACTTCTGGGCGTGTCTGTGAGGCGTAGGTCACTCGTGTGACAGCTGGGACAGCTAGTGGAGGTCTTCATGCCCTGTCAATATCAGTTTCAGTGCGGGATATTGTAATTGGCTTGTCCATGTCCATGTGACTGTTATGTCTGCGTATTATAAAAGTTATAATAGAGCGGTCCAATGTTTGTCTTTTCAATGCAATGTACAGTATTTGTGAATCCATTCAACTCTTGATTGGGGTACACATTTTTTCAGGTTCAGTGGAAAGGGGGGGGTATATACAGTGTCATTGGAAAAAAATGTTATGTTAAATGTTGTTGAAATTACATGTTCTGAAGAAGCTGAAGAACATTGAGAACCCTGGGTGAGATTTAAGAATGATTCTATTTGTAAAAATGTGTAAAAACCAGACGTAAGATGAATAATACCAGACTTGTCAAGGGAACAGGAATGAGAAAAGGCATTTTCATCTTTAACGCTCACAGAGGAACTGTGTGGGTGCTGCAGGAAGGTAGATACCGCAGTTAATTAGGACAGACTTTTCATCAGGCACAAGAACAAAATGGCCAATTTCATGATTTTATTGCAGCCCAACTAAAATGGCAATATTATCATAATATTAGATAAAATAATGTCTGTTCCCTATCTAAAAAAAATCTATTTGACTGCAAGTACATTCATAGTTCTAACCACCTGAAAATAAATAACGCAAAATTAACAGAAATTATGATAATTCACATGGGCAGAAAAGTCCTTTAGTGTGGCAGCTACAGGCCCCTACGATGGGTCTGGTACTGGCTCCACACAGAAAGAATTTATATTTATTTTATCCTATGCCTCTCTCCTAGGAGCGAGTGTTGTCAAAAGACCCGGTACTTCGGTACCAAGTTGGAACTAATAAATTAAATTGTTACGGTACCAGGTTTTGTGAAGTACCGGTGGTACCGAGCACCCAGCCAACCTGGTTCTTGTTGTGCTGTCCAATGGTGCGTATTTTGCAGTTGTGTCTTCTTCGTAAAAGCACGGAGACATGGCTGGCAGTGCTGCTAATGAAATCGCCATTCGCTTGGTTAATCGCTAACATAAGCGCGTATCAGAACGCAAGTATCAGGATAAAGTTTCTTTAGTTTCTATCTAATTCTCCTATAGCGTTTAAAACGGGGCTATTTTTACACACCACTTTCCGGGTGGAAAATAAATATGGGTACACTACCTCAATTATCAGAGTTTGCTGTGATATGTTAGTGTTTTGTTTGCGAAAATCTGGAAATGTAAAAAAAAAAACAAATTTAAGGAACACTGCAGGCAAGTGAAATTTTGGATGAAAATTTATACACAGAAAAAATTACATTTTTAAAGCATTTTTGTAAATATGTTCTTTTCAATATTTGTAATTAATTTAGAATGTTTAGAATGCCTTGGTTTTGTTTTATTTATAATAATATTAAAGTATTGTTCTGTCATGGCATATTTTGTTTAATTTATACAAATGTTTAAGTTTATAAACAAGAGTGTGTTAGTCACTCATGATGGTTTAATTATTGTTTGATATTAATAAAAATAGCTTGTTGCTCAATTCATATTTTGTGTTTTGCTTTGGTACTGAGAACCGTGGATTTTCACTGGTATTGGTACCGAATACTGAAATTTTGGTACCGTGACAACACTACTAGGCATCCCGTTGATTCCACATTATGTTGCTCTGGTTTTACTATGCCTTATTATGTGTTCAATGGGCAATAATTGTCTTAAAACACTGTCTTACATGAAACCAGTCAGTGGCACAATGCTATAGTTTAAGGATTAGTGAAAAAGAAAGGTGAAGTGACGGTGTACATGATGTCCACAATGCACGCATTTAACCATCACCCTTTGTGAGCAGTGGGAAGCCATGAAAGGCGCCCGGGGAGTAGCGTGTGGGGACGGAACCTTGCTTAAGGGGACCTCAGTGGCACCTTCTGATAACGGGTCCCGCTAAACCACCACTGCCTTCATTATGATTATAGATTACCAGTAAGCAGTCATTTGTTGTTTGTGTCTGTTTATTTCTGCAAACCCAGAATGTTGCCATCCGCTAGGTGCACCAAATGCACCAAAATGTGTGAAGATTTGCCCAGGCTTGGTCACGGGGGCTTCTGTAGGATTGAGGTCAGGGCCTGTTGACGGATTCTCTCCCCGCCCGCATTGTTCTAGACTGGCGAGTGTTTCTTTGAGTATTATTTTTTTTCCAAACTGTTGACCCACTTCTCCTCTGCCCCCAGCATGCTTTTATAAAAGTTGACGTATGATGTCTGTATTGAGCCACATCCGCTTTGGCAAGGATTGTGATTCATGCACAGGACTTTGCATCACTGTCACAGCAATAAATGATGGGACGGAGTGTTTCAAAGCAGATAGATTTTTTTTATGACATGGAAAAGTCTTTATTGTCTGGGGTTTTTTTTTTCCGTTCACAGATGGCCTAGTTGGATGTTAGTTTTTTCAACCCCAGGCCAGGCAAAGTTCTTTGAAACAGGATCACTCAAAATATTCCCCATGTGACCTGTCATTGGTAGAAATGAGAACATTGTTCTGTCTTTATGTATGTTGGCTTGATGTTCTCTATGAATTCATATCCAAATACAGACTATAACACATGAGGGGGACCACTTGAGATTCTCTGGTTGAGATTGTAAAAATAAATATTGGTATAAAGATTCCTTATTCAAGATTTTTTTTTGTCACATGCATAATTATACCAGTACAACATGCAGCGAAATGCATCGGAACAACAGAGAAAACGGAATTACATGCAAAGTTTTCCTTTGCTACCATCCCCTCAGATTCATATTTCCAGATGAACAACTGAACCATTTTTTTTGGACCAAACGTCACAGTAACACCACAATAAAAGACAGAATGAAAACATTGTATGTGTTGTACTGGGACCCACTGTTCATTGCAGATGAACAGAATGGAACCGCATTCTCCCTCCTCCTCACAACAGAGAACCCAAAATGAGTGCATACCATGTACCATGTGCCTTCGTGTGGAGGTCAGTGAATGAAGGACGCTCCTCTGTAGGACAGTAGAGCTGGTGATATAGGATGGTGCTTAGCCCTAACGGTGATGTACTGCAGTTCTTATGACTCTAGTTAAGGGCATGTGCGTAATGCAGCATCATCCTCATCTGCAGTTAAGTCAGAGATGATTGGTATTGATCCCTCTTTTGGGACAGTCCTGCACTACTGCCCTGGATTGGAAAAACCATCACACAAAATGGGTTTAGCACACATGTACTGACTATGGATGACTTTTATCCACTCAGCTCTACTGTTTACAGAAGCTGCAAGCCAGTGCAAAAGTTTGCATTCATCTGTGTATCTATCATCACAGATCCTTGGCTTGGCACCAACGTAATGCTAGTCTGGTGGTTGCAACTTAGAAGCAGAGGCCCAATCAGTTTGATTGTCTTGCCAGTGCTACTAGCACAGCCTTCAATGCTCTCCTTGACTTGATGAATCCTTGGGGACAACAACAAAAAAAAGAATTGGGCGCCATCCAGCACATTGAAATTGAAGTTGTAAGGGATGGTGGGAAATGGCAGGAAAGGAGGGACTCTTTCGATTGACTTACGAGACAAGGGATTTACTCACAACCAAAAAACAGGTACACTCATGGCAGGACATGACACAAACACATATCTACATACATACACATCCTGTTTCTTATGGTATGTTTCTGTTCTGTGTTTGGCTACTGGTGGTAGTAGCCTAGTGGGTAACACACTCGACTATGAACCAGAAGACCCAGGTTCAAATCCCGCTTACTACCATTGTGTCCTTGGAACCAAAGCCCCCATGACCATGACTGTACTCCCCCCTTAAAGGGAACCCCCAGGCAACAAGAAGCAATGGTGGGTTTTTCAATACATGCCACCTTTAAGGCACAGTGACATAAATTCATAAATCTCCACGGCTCTGATTGCATTCATTAAGGTTTATTTAAACCCATAAAAAGTGCCCTGCTGTTGAACCCCTACTGCGCTGTCACATCATAAGCAAGCAACAGCATTGGTCTTTATTACGTATATGAATTTAAATTGAATAAAGAAATAATGCTACATTAGGCAGATATTGCTGGAATAAACTAAATTTTCAAATGTAGTCGTTTATGTAATCGCAGGACAGGAACAAATGCAACCTAGTGCCCATTGATGATACTGATGTTTTTTTTATTTGATGTTCATAGATGTGTAACCATTGCTGTCACTCTAGTTGCCATGGCGATAGAATATTGGTTTCTATTTTGATTCTTCAATTATTTAGAGGACGATTAACAAGATGTAAAGGTGTAGGTTCTGTGGACACAGGGGCACACCTAGTGGGGAGGGAGTCCAAGGGTGTCGTTTTTTTTATCTCTTATAATTGGAAGGGGATTGGAGGGAAGGCTTGAGGCGCTGTCCTTTGTTTATGCCTGCAGCCACGTTACAGAAGAGTGATATGAGCATCACACCATTGCCTGCTGCTCTAATCAATGTGTCCACTGTCTCCGGTGTAAAAGGAGCTCCTGTTAGCCCATTGTCTACTTGACCTGGTTTTTGGAATTCTAACTGTATTTTTGGATCGTGATTCATGGTCTGGACCAGCCTGGGCATTGTCCTGTGTGTGTGTGTGCGTGGGTGTAAGAGAGAGATCTCTGAGGAGCTGAGAACAGCACAGAAGGGCTTCATTTTATACATGTGGTCTCACAAAATGACCCGCATCAGCAGCAGAACCCGTTCCAGCCTCTTCTGTTTGACAAGAAAGGACAGAAAAGGTGGGAGAGCATCTGTAAGGGTGTGAGGGAGAAAATGGCACACAGATATGTTTTTCTTTTTTTTCAGGTCTGGCCCTGAATAGATGTGATAAGAAGGTTAGGAAGTTCCATAAGGCCCTCACACCATTGATCCTATAAAGTGCAATATAAACATGGAGCGATTAATGTAATTATCAAGACATCAGCCTAAATTCAGCATTACAGACCAGTCTGGCGCTGGACAAAATCCTGACCTCATGTCCTCTATCATCTATTTATGGAACAGCCAGGTCTTTAGTGTTGTCTGGAAACTGATGATTTATGGGTGTGTGAAGTTCAACTGAAATGTTGTGGAAAGGATGGAACACCTCAGGATCACACAGTTCCCCGAGAAAAGACATCTATACTCACGTTGCGTTCAAACAGATCAATTTAATCATCATCGAAATGAGAACATTTGTGACATTTATGTAATTGATGTTTCATTTTTGGAAAGTTTTCATTTAATCGTATGTATGTAAAAAATGTAGCGTGCATTGACAGTATTATGATGATTCATGTCTGTGCAAGTGTGTATGGTTGTGTAATATGTGTTTTTATAAGGAGCTAATTAATCCATGAGCAATCTCAGGGCATCGGTGTAGCCGCCATGCCTTCATTTGTTGCAGTTTGGTTGCATCAGTGCATCAGTATACTCTTTCAACTAATGCCACCTGCAATGAAAGAAATCATATTGTACATATTGGTCCCTGGCACATAGCATTCCAAAAAAATAAATTTCAGGATAAATCTGCTAAATCAATGCATGTATGCAGAGGTGGGCAGAGTAGCCCATGTAGCATTTGAACAAAATAATTGTCATGACACTGGGTTGAAGGGGGGAATGAAATGCATGAGCCAGAAATCTTTGAGCAAATAATAAACACAAAGAAGGCACAAGACAGGACAACAAGGGAGAAAATAAAATGAAGTACAAGTAAAAAAGTAGTAATAAAAAAAAAAAAGAGTAAAAGTACAAATGATTGTAATAGCTCATTTATTTTTTAGATACTATGTATTTAAACAGGAAATAAAAGTGCTAATTTTGGTATTTCGTAATAATCAAATAAAATAATAACTTACGATAAAGTATGATTTGTAGTAATGAATGTATCAAATCTGAGAACACAAACTATCTTATATAATTATATGTGTTAGCATTGACATAATAAATCAAACAGCTAAACGATAACGCTACAGAAAATGTATGGAGGTCTGCTTGGCTTATGGCACAATTTAACAAAATGTTTTACAAATGATAAAAGGGTCTTATTGGATTTTGCATTCTTTCTGTAACCTTTGGTTTAAACCCCTGGAGACAGTTGCATTTGTCATTTTCCATTCTGTGCTTTGTGCCACTCTGCTGCCAGTTTGTGTGTGGTCATGTGACTGCATGGCTGCATCTGATTGGTGAAATGGTGTCATGTGATTATTTTTCTGACATCGCAACAATAAATTATGAAAAAAGTAACAAGTCAAATGTTGTTGCCCAACATAGCAAGTAAGAGTAGCATTTCTAACTCAGAAACAAACTTAAGTATAAGTAAAAAGTATGGAGTTGTAAACCAACTCTTAAAAGTAAATGAAAAAAGTTACTCAAGTAAATGTAACGGAGTAAATGAAACTCATTACTACCCACCTCTGCATGTATGTGATATATAGAATTATCACTCCAAAGATGTTTTCCTTTTTTGGTGCCATGCAGTTTTGCCGTATATATTTAACAAATTTAACATATAAATAGCTGTGAAGTGGAAATAAGTGATGAACTTTTCAGCATTCTTTAGCCTTTGACACGCTTTGCCCGTATTACATTCAGTCTGATGAGGCTGAAGTGGTTACAGGTTTATATGTATCCTGACAATGCGGTGAAAAAAACCTGTGTGAGTGGAGTCGGCCCTTGCTCCGTACCCCACAGTCTTTGATGCGTGATGGGCAGCAGGATAAGCAGAGCACACATTAAGGTGCGAAGATGAAAGAGATACGCTGGCCGATCCTTCAAGAGACTTTTATCTAAGTGGACAGAACAGAAGAACAGAAGATTGTTCTGTTTTAAGCATACGTACTGCACGTTCACTGATGATTAGTGAACGTACAAGTTAGTTGCCCTCACACCCCCAGGTCCTTCATTAACATTGTTCCTGTATGCCATGTGCTGTTATGAGGTCTATTTCTGTCGGTTTGTGGCCATTGTGCCTTTTCTTTTTTGTTTATTAAGATCACATTCACAATGCATTTGCACTTCTAATATCACGTACGGATGATGTAATAGTGAAATAGTAATTAGCAAGCAGTCACTTTTTGAATGTTTCTTGAAAGTATTCTGTAAATCCTAAAGACAAACTTAATTTGACAAATCAAACCATGGCCCATATAATCTATATTGTCTATAACAGTGCTTTGAGGACAGAACCTTCATCTATTTGTGTGCAAGGCATAGCACGAGCTTCATTCTGTTTGGGCTTTATGTACCATCTGAATATTCTGCGTTGTATTATCTCACAATGTTGTCTGCGTGAGTATTGGTTAGTGAGAGTTGGATTGTTTTTATTCTAACTGAGTCTACTGGAGCTAACAATTCCGTGCCTGCCGTTACCTGGCAACCGTTATCTGAGAACACAGAAGTGAGGAAGATATGTGTGAGTGTGTGTGAGTGTGTGTGTTTGAGAGAGAGTGTCATGGGGCCATGTTTATCAGTGGCTCTTCATCAGTCCAGCGGAAGGAAGCTAAGAGGGAATTTTTTTTCTGTCAGAGTTCAGCATCCACCACCCCAGTCTTGACCTCTGCTCTTCTCGTCCAATGAAGTCTTTAAAAAAAAAAAAAAAGATGCATCTGATTCTCTTTTACTTGATTCTCAAACTCGCCCCAATCTTACATCTAAGCAGAGATGACTATTATGGACAGTGAGTTTCGTTTTTACCCAATACACTCCAAAATAGAGGTGTGCATCATCACATGTTTCAATTATAATTGCATCACAGTTAAGTAAATATTTTTTCAATTATTACAAAATGCAAGGCCCCATATTTTACTTTTTAAGTATTTCCTTACTCATATCAAACGTGACAATATTTGAATGTGGCTGTAAGAGCACAGGGTATGTGTAAGGAGTGTCACAGGATATGTTTAGTGCATGGAAGCTATATAAGCTCAATGGAAAAAATATTATTATTAAATTATCACGATCGATTACTGCACGTATGCACTGCCTGCAGAGCAGACACACCAAAATGCAGCCATATTAAGGGCGTTAAATATTTCAAATTAATCACAGCAATTAACGCAGTCATTTTCACAGCCTTGATAATTACATTATGATGCTTATGACCTTCAAGCGCATAGAAGAACAGAAAAAGGAAACAACATGTGCCTGGTGTTTGTTGTGGTTTGCTGAGAATCACCTGATAATGCAAGTGCAGCTCCAGTAACTCAGAGGTTTCCAGATTCAAACTGACATATAAGAACGCCCTAATAATGCATACGGCTTCTCGGTGACATGCAGGTACTGGGAACGCGCTGAGGGGTTAGTGGAAAAGGGCTTTCACCACGAAATCGAGAGCTGGGCACACAGCAGGTGATGTGCAAATAAGCCTCCACGTTAGAGGACCCAATAACCCACACCATGTGATTACAGGAAACATCAACCCACCAGGGCGCTGCTGCCATTTCTTCGCAGACGACGCCCTCCTTTACTGCCCAGGTGGTGGTGAGGGACGTTGGCGCTTCAGAGGTTTCATGTCATTTCAGTCACTCAACACTCATGGCGTCTGTGAAATTACTGGTGTTGGGAGATGATGGACGTCTTGTAGTGTATCTCAAATTTCACTTCAGGCTTGACTGGTGTTTCCTGGTGCATGTGGCTTGGCAAACAGTTTTTGTGTAACTTCCATGTAACTTCTGTATGGTCAGATGGTCAGCAAGGGTGCCAAGAACAGTTAGACCTGTCACGTCCATGCGGGCATGACGCGGCGGGTGAACGGAGAGCAGGACGAGGAGTGACGAGGAACGAAGAATGAAGGACGCTTTCACCTGACATCACGGAACAGGGGTTTAATTGTGAATCACAAGACAGGGGAGACATCCAAGACGTAGACACTGGTGAACATAGAACATAACGTTAAAGACCTGACAGCGGACAGAAACGAACAGGGCAGCTTTATACAATTAACACAGGTGAAAACGATTAGGGAACATTACACATGACAACAATGAAACTCCGGTCCGGATCCTGGACCGGAGTAACCCCCATTTCGGACCGGATCGTGACAGAATCCCCCCTCCTATGGCACGACGCCTGGCGGGCCAGACGAAGCAGTCCATGAAGGAGGGAGGAAAGTCCAAACACAGTCTTAAATGGTCCGAGTGGACAAGAGGAATCGAACGGAGTCGATTCGAAAACCAGAAAAGATGAGATGAACAGAGCGGAATGATAAATGACTGAATGAATGAATGGTCCGGTATTCCAGATGGACGAGCATCGGTTCACCAGCTCAGACGGCTTCGGGCCAGTTTGGTACCGCCACCTCGTCCACCGTCCGCGTGCGTCCGCCGCTCCCTGTCAGTCTCCGGCTCGCCCCGCTGAATGGCCGCTCCTCACCTTCAACGCCACCAGACACGGGACTGAGAGGCAGGGGTCGGGACCCTGCAGGACAAGAAGCCATGGAAGGCCAGGGACAAGGAAGCTGGCGGCGTCCTCCCGGCGAGTCGCGGTTCCTCTGATCTCAGCGGGGCTGCGTCAGGTGGCGTCCAAATGTGGGTCAGGTCTTTCTGTCACGTCCATGCGGGCATGACGCGGCGGGTGCGCAGAGAGCAGGACGAGGAGTGACGAGGAACGAAGAATGAAGGACGCTTTCACCTGACATCACGAAACAGGGGTTTAATTGTGAATCACAAGACAGGGGAGACATTCAAGACGTAGACACTGGTGAACATGAACACTGGTGAACAACGTTAAAGACAGCGGACAGAAACGAACAGAAACTAACAGGGCAGCTTTATACAATTAACACAGGTGAAAACGATTAGGGAACATTACACATGACAACAATGAAACTCCGGTCCGGATCCTGGACCGGAGTAACCCCCATTTCGGACCGGATCGTGACAAGACCTGGGGTTCCGTAGGGCTCAAAGCATTTTGTTCATGTCTTTGGTTCTTTCACCTGTAAATAAATATTTTTTCACTAACTGGGCACCATAGAGCAACCTCACCTCCAACCCTTGTTCCCCCTTCAGGGCGATAACTTTGATCGCACGTGCAACATAATTTCTCAACGGTGCGACAAAAAATCTGAGGTCACTATGGTGCAACCAGCCGTTCAGGGAGAGGAACTCTCTGCAACTCTGAAAAATCTGTGATTCAAGCAACAGACACATATTGGGCCCAATGAAGATCGTGAAGGGCGGGTCCGCCTCCGATTGGCCGTGGTCTAGATATTCTGATATGCAGTGGTGGCCTAGCGGTTAAGGAAGCGGCCCCATAATCAGAAGGTTGCCGGTTCGAATCCCACTCATGGGGACGGTGCCATGGCTCTGCCTCTTTGGTTCTCTCTCTCCCCCTTTACTCTTTCTTCTCATTTTTATTTTCTCTGTAACCTTGGTACCTTTTTACATTCAATATTCACATGTAACTACAATAATTATTTACCGTGTTAATAAATTAGAAACTGTTCATTTTTAATCTCTATTGTGCCATGCCTCTTTCTGCCAGGTAACATCAAGTTGGAGTGGTTGAATACAGTGCTTATGTGTGGAGGGAAAAAGAGTTTTTCTACACTCTGGTCTCTCCCTACCACGGTCTTTTTTACAATTGTGAACCAGTGCAGCCAGTGCAAAAAGTTAATCTTGTGCCAAAGTAACACGTTTTGTAATATTCAAAGCTTTTCTTTTCGATTTCCAGTGCTTTTCACATTTACTTTTAATAGACACAAATGCAAAAGCGAAGCTTATGTCTCATGTTTCAGTATTATGTTTTTTTTATGTATTATGTTTTTTTTTTTTTTAGACAGATGGTGAAAGTTTTGGTGGCTTTAGAGGAATATTAATTTAGTCGGTTGCACGCTGAAAAAGTGTCACATTATTCCAGCCTATCCGTGTCTCTGTGACACTCATCTGCTTGTTATTGGTTTTTCTTCACTTATTTTGGAGCTCACGGAAATTGTGGGTATGTTTTTACTGCAGGTTCCTCTGCACTGGCTGGGTGTAAAATTTCCTGACAGGAAAATGTGTCATTTTGATGTGTAGAATTGAGAAGAGCAGATGATGAATTGTTAAAGCTGTCATTGTTCCTTCTGCACGATGAGATGCCTGTCGCGAACAGAAGATCAGTCTTTCGCTGCTGCTGTCACAAAAAAAATTGATTTAACTTTTTCAGTGTATAAAGTGAATGAAGGCAGTTTGAGGCCAGGCCAGGCGAGGCTGGTGGTGTGGCAGTCAGTGTTAATAAGTCTTGGTATGTCTGGGCTTGGGTTGGTAATACTGGATATGATCTGGTTAAGATGGGTGTGACTAGTTGTATTCATGAGGGGTTAATGTGTAATACAGCGTCTCTCTCTCTTTAAAACACACACAAACACACACACACACACACACACACACACACACACACACTCCATCCCCTCCAATTAGTCAGACTCTAATTGAATTTTATGAAAGCCAGGACTACCAGCGCATTGTATAATGTACCAAATAACTGCCACTCCCCCTCCCCCCTCTGCCTCCAGGCACACATGAAATAGAAAATATTCATTTAAAACCCATTGGCAGACTGTCTTGCATGGACCAACTCAATTACTTGCACAATTCTTAATAATTCATCGCTTACACATAATAAACTCAAAGAACGAGACGGCCCAGAACACATTCAGAAAGCTGATGGGATCATTATGGCTCCATTGTTAGAGTTATGAAATGGGAGGATATTTTATGGAAGATGTTCTTCCACAGCTGAGGATCAGACTATGCTGCCTTCTAAGAAAAGACTGCGCCATGATAGGGCTCCTGCCATGTTCCGTGCGAAGATTGGTTTTCACTGCGGCCCAAATGATGCACGGATGTAGTATGGGCCAAGCAAGTAACCACATGGTTTTACAGACCATCCCAATCATGGGGCACATCCATGCTTTTAGTTTCACTTTTGCTGTACACTGCAAAACGTCTGCAGATGGCAGTAGAGCTCAAAAGTAACGAAACACAGAATGTTACAATTACGAAATCAGTATAACATTCTGTGTTTCAAGATTTTGCAAGCAATCCTTTGGGATGCACACATGCAATTGGAAAAACTTCAATCTCAGCGTCTCAAAACACTGACAGTTTTCCAAATATATATAGACATACTGTCTAGTGGTTCAAACACTGGAAAGACAACCGTGGTCAACTTACACACCCTACACTCTAACGTCAAGACTCCTTAGAAGGAACGTACTTGACATTAGCCTGTCAAGAAGCTGTCAGCAGGCTGCTACGTGCTCAGAAGCTGGCGAAGGCTTGTCTGCTGCTGACAGGAGGCCGTCAGACCTACAGCTGTAAAATTGCCCTCTCATAGGGTATAAAATGGAAATATGTAAAATTGTCAACGTGCGAGTTCAGGGACGCACTTGCAGACATGCTTGGAGCGGGGGAAACAAGTCGTCGCATGGGGAGTGGACACTGGAAGAGCTGGGGAGGATGACCGCAGCGCGGCGGGTGGGGAGCTCTGGCTCCGTGTGGGGATGAGGCTGGGGTGGACCGGGGCAGAGGAGAACAGGAAGACAGCTGGCTTTTGGATTGCTCGGCTATGGGTGGCAGGAAGGTGTGGTAGGATCTACGTATCTTCGTAGCAAAAGGGGCAGGCAAACTCAAGGTCGAGGACAGGCAAAGGTCATAGACAAATGGTAGGATCAATCAGGCGTTTATAAAGAAGGCTAGCATCTCTTTAATTTAACAAAGAGCAGGCAGCGCCCCCCCTGATCACCTGACGTTTATACTGGGCACAGCCCGCTAACACTTCCGCTTCCGGGTCGGCTGATCTTGCTCCCTCTGGTGGGCTGGAGGTGGTACGTTGGCAGTGACCAAAAAATGATATATTTAAAAGACTCTGAGCCTGACTGTCTTTCACTTGTCTTTCTCTGCCTTACATCCAGATTTTATGAAGATCATCTTCCTGAACCATAAAAGCATTGTGTGTGTGTGTATGTGTGTGTGTCTACACATCAAATGTCCTCACAAAAACACACTGGGTGATCACTATGTAAAATGATCATTTCAAAACTTGTTTTAGTGACCATAGTTCGGTTTGGGGTGGGGGTAAAATCCTGACAGAAACATTTGAGCTGTTTGCTGTTGAGACCAGGCTCGCTCGTGGACAGAGGGACCTGCTGGTGGATTTGCATAAACCTCTCGGTAAAGTGCTGTTCATGCCCCTGATGCAATTAGGCCCAGTTGGTGCCCATGAGAAAAAGCCTTCATTAAATTAATAAATAATCCTCTGAAGAAATAATTTAGCGGGGGGTTAAGTGGTTAGATACATGCACCACATGGTTTTGTATACGAGGTTGCGAGCTCAAATCTCAGCTCGGACCTTGTGTGTCTGCGATTGCAACAACTGATGAAAATTCAATTCTGCTAACAGGCAATGTTTAACTGTCAAATAAAACAGCACAACAATGTGTTTTGTTGTGGCAATTTAATGTCAATGCACAAAAAACCCAGACACCTCAGGGTAGTAGCCTAGGGGTAACACACTTGCCTATGAACCAGAAGACCCGGGTTCAAGTCCCGCTTACTATTGTGTCCCTGAGCAAGACACTTAACCCTAAGTTGCTCCAGGGGGGGACTGTCCCTGTAACCACTGATTGTAAGTCGCTCTGGATAAGGGCGTCTGATAAATGCTGTAAATGTAAAAAATTAGCAGTGAATATATCATATTTAGGCCCATTTTTTACGGAGTAGTGTTCTACGCTGGTTCTATGCAGGATTACCTTGTATCACATGAAGTCCAACTCTTGCCAAGAGTACTGGGAGGTCGTAGAAGTGTGAGGCATCACTGATGTGAGTTTGTGGAAAGTTGTCTGAATTGGAGGATTGGAGGAGGTCAAGGATCGGCTCAAGCCCAGACGGTTACGGTCCACGGTGTGCCTCTGGGTTCCTGAAGGGTTTCCTGCTGCTGGCAGTGATGCGAGATCAACATGCAGACACTGAAGAGCCCAGGAGGTTAATGAGCTGAAGTTCATGCAAGACAGCACTTCTTCCCAATATAACTCAACTGGAGTGTCTGCGAGTGGAGCCGGGAGAGGGAAATGGAGGAAAAGGTGCTGTCTGTCAATGTCTGTAGTGTATTGTTGGTCATTTGACTTTTGAGTGGCCATTATTTGAAATCTTTAAAATAATGTAAATATAATTCCTATTGGCTTACTTCATGAAAATAACATAATGACAGAATTAAGTTTCAGCTTCGTATGTGAGATACATCCTATGGATGAACTGGTTTCATTACTGGTGATGCATCTCTTTGCATCCATAGAATTAATATATGTACTACATGCATTTTCTGTTTTCATTGTAATCAAGAATTGACATGGTTGACAGCTCACGCCACATACTGGGTGTCGGTACATGCCTGAGAACAACTCCTCGTTCTTTTCCTGTGTTCTTTAGTACATGCATTACTGAATGCCAGGGCAAGTGTAAATCCAACTGTGAAGAAGCAAAAAATTGTGAATTCTGTTTTGTTATCACTTTGTTTTTAAAAGGTTGATCTAAATGTTTTCACTGTTATACATTTGGGGAAATTTAGATATTTCAGGGAAATAAAAAAAAAAGTAATTTAGAAAATTTCATGAAAAAGCATGATATGAGTATGAATAAAAAATAATCCAAAATAAAAAAGAAATAGTCATTAATGAAATTTGAAATAAGGATTTCATTTGCAATAATAATTGTTTTTAAAGAATCCTCCATCCTCTAGATGTTGTCACCAAAGCTTTCAAAATGACAGACTTGCATTATTGAACACAGCATTCCATTGGAACTCAAGTCTAATTGTTGCTGATAATGGACCTCTCCACAGTTATGCTGATATTCCATTTGATAACAGCCATTACCAGCTGCCACAGGCATTTACGATGCGAACAACGTCTGGGCAGGATCTCTGATCAATGTGACAGCCAGCTAAATGGCCCTAAACATTTGTGCAGTTTTGTCTGTTATTGATAAAATTCTCATTGTCGTGGTCCAAAATAGTGTGTTGCTACTATACCAACATTCATTAATTGACATTTATTGGTATTTTTTTTTTTCAGAATTCACTTGGAACTGGTGAGCTGGTCGATTTACTAAAAGAACACAATACCAAATCTACAGAGTGCAGAGAACTGACTCAGGAGTTTGTGGAGTGGTGCCAGCAGAACTACCTCCAGATTAAAACGGGAACATCCTACAGCCACTGAACATCCAGGGTCTGGAGATTGAGGCTGTGGAGAGCTACAGGTCCTTTGGTATGAGTCCACACCATTTACATTTTACATTTACAGCATTTATCAGATGCCGTTATCCAGATCGACTTACAAACACTAGTTGTAGGGACATTCCCCCCTTTAGGGTTCAGTATCTTGCTCAGGGACACAATGGTAGTAAGTGGGATTTGAACCTGGGTCTTCTGGTTCATAGGTGAGTGTGTTACCCACTAGGCTACTACCACCGCGTTTAGGCTACTACCAGACCAGTTTATTCTTCAGATGAATAACACAAATGGTCTCTACAAAAAGGGCAGAGCAGGATGTACCAGCTGTGGAGGTTCAGGGGTTTTTAACTCCAGGACCTTCTGTTAATCTTGTTATCTTGTTATCTCATGTTCTCTGCCTGTTGCATTGCCTGGTATACCTGTGTTGCTGTGTGTGTTATGTTTCGTTACAAACCTCACGTCGTGGGTGGATAGATCCAAAATATTGATAATATTGATACCAACTTGGTATAATTATTGGATCGATAATAGCATGACGGGACTGATACTTTCGCTCATTTACTTTCAGTGTTACGTTCCAACTGAAGAAAACCTGCGGGAGAAATACGTCTCCTCGCTCATCAACGTGACTCAGTGGCGGCCTGCGCAGTAAGTGCCGCTGTGACTCTGATCCCCCTCTTGATGTTGTACTGTCACGTGACTAAGCAGCACCAATCAAGCGAGGGGCCAGCAGCGCTCACACACTCAACAGCAAAAGGCGGCGAGGGTGAACCGAAGAGGAGGAGAAGAGAGAGACCGGTGCATTGTACTCATGAGGAAGCTATAATTTTATACATACAATTTTTATTTCGTTATTGGATCAGTATCGTCGATACCAACCTGACTTTTTCTTGGTATTGTATTGAAAGGGGAATCTGTGGTACTGCACATGGCTAACGCCCACCACCCTTTGTGCTTCGAAGCACGGTGATGCTTCTTATTAATTAGTTTTCTTATCGTCGCTGCCCAAAAGCCTTTCCCCAATTACAGACCAGTCTGTCTGTTAATTCTGCTCAAGCTACCGGAAATTGAGCTGAAATATCTGATCAAAAGAGACAAAAGCCAACACGACCCCACAGAGGGACAGAAAAGAGGGGCACAAAAACTGGACGTAATGTCCTCCCTTTGTGTTTTCACACGGACAAAAGAGGCCCTGCATGCGACTTGATGATCTTCAAGGGATTCAATGTGGTAGGGTGGGAGTAGCCTAGTGGGCTACTGAACCAGAAGACCCGGGTTCAAATCCCACTTACTACCATTGTGTCCCTGAGCAAGACACTTAACCCTAACTTGCTCCAGGGAGACTGTCCCTGTAAATACTGATTGTAAGTCGCTCTGGATAAGGGGGTCTCATAAATGCTGTAAATGTAGAACGTTGTTGTCTGTGAAATCCTTATGTGACATTCCTGTGTGTTTTAAGTTGTGTAAAGATGTAGCTGAATCCCTGGCCTACAACAAGGGCAGACAGACAAAGTGGTTCTGAGACAAACCGATGCTATGAGCGCGGCCACCTCCACCTTTCTGCGCTTACAACAAGGTGACTTCACAATGAACATTCAAGGGTCTCGGAGCAGTGGAAGTTTATGGAAGTTGTTTATTGCATGTATGCTTTGATTAAAAAGAAGGACAATTTGTCTGGAGTAGAAGAAGCTCCCCAATTTGGGCACCTAAAAAGAGGAATGCAGTGTGCACTTTCAGCGTTTCCAACACACAATCCCTTGATACCAACATGCACTGCGGATGGTCATCCAAATGGGTTTGGTTTGGGATGGGTACTGCAAATCACTATGTAGGGTCACAAACCATCTCCATCAAGTCATGACTACAGCATTGTCTTGACTTCCCGTAACCAACTGTCCTTGCGGCTGGGAACAGAACATCTGCACCAGACTTAACACAATCAAGGACAGTGACGGATCTTTCTACCCTCCATCCCGGATATAGTCAAGTGTGCCTCATTTGCAGTAGAGCAATGCTGAATGACTGGCCAGTGGTGTGCAGTCTTATCTAAAAAGGGACACCTTTAGGTCTTTGGTTCACAGCAAACCCTCCAACTGCAACAATGGGCTTTTCTGGAGAAGGCTGGGTGTCTCACGTTGACTAAACAGAGGCGATTACTTCAGCAGCATCTTCTAGCGGAGGGGAACGTCTCTGGGGTGCAGTTAGAGTGCAGATCTTCTCAAGATGAAAGCAGACTCGCTCGGAGCAAAAGGACGACGGCCTACTGTGATCCTGAGATGGGTTCTTCATCCTTTGTGCTTCGGAACGAGGTGACTGAAGACTGGTAACGTAATCAGTCTCTGATCTCCCTGCCCTCTCCATTCGCCCCGTTCCGACTCTTCCGACAGATCTGTGATCTGCAGCAGCGGCGCCTCCTTTGTTTCCGGGGGTGGGGGGGCAGACGTGATACCGCCGTCTGCCTGTTTCTTTCTTTATTTATGCCTGCGCATGCTCCTCCGCTGTCTCGCCACATACAAGAACTGTCATTTTGTGGCCCATGTGAGAGTTCATTTTCTAATGGGCTGACCACACAATGCAATGTTAAAATTCATGTCCTTGTACCTGGAAGGTAAATCAACGCAGGATGTGCTGGCCGCTATGTCTGCAAAGTTTGCAAACCCTGCTACAAGAAGGGTTCAGACAATGAGATGGCTGGCGCGTTATTGCGTTCACTTCGAGATTGATCAACAGTGGATGTAGATTTTTGGTGGTGGGGCTGTTCCGTGTTTCCAGATCTCCCCATGGGGGAGCTACTCGCTCCACCCATTGACCACTGGTTGGCTGCTTTAAAGGAGATCGGTCCCCTTGTGGCAGGGTTAGGGCTACCAGAACGAGAACCTGATTGCAAATCTCCTGCGTTGTTCTCCACCATGGCGAATGACAATGGAGAAAAGGGTGGCGGGCTAAGGGGCGATCTACGACCTTATAAAAAATGAAGTTTTTTGTTTTTCATTGTACATTTACATTTACATTGACAGCATTTACCAGACGCCCTTATCCAGAGTTACAGGGACAGTCCCCCCTGGAACAACTTTGGGTTAAGTGTCTTTCTCAGGGACACAATGGTAGTAAGTGAAATTCGAACCTGGGTCTTCTGGTTCATAGGCGAGTGTGTTACCCACTAGGCTACTACAACCCAGTTTTATTATATTTTATATTATATTTTAGGTTTTCATGTAAAAACAACAGCTTTCTTCCCTTGAGCTTGCCACGACAATAACGTCCAATAGTAATGAAAGACAGCAATGACCCCATATCACGATCAACAGTGCTTGATAAACTATGCTGAAAAACGCCATCTTGGAGCACCTGCTTTAATGCTGTTACAGAAATACCCCGACATGTACAACGGGAACATGTACAATGTCAGGCATCTGCTATCTGCGTGCCTACCAAACAATGTTGCCTAGCAATAATGTAACACCCAGCTCACAGTCATGTTCAGTAAAGATGCACATTATAGTAACTGATATGCATCTCACTGGCATATCACAAGTTTCAGGACATGTAGGAACTCTAAAGCCTCTAACAGCAAATGAATAAAAATAGACTTTCATTTTGAATGTCCAATCCATTTGTCACATGCAGACAGTCTCAATACTTAACATTACTTCAAATAAAGCCAGGCTTTGAGGATTTAATCAGGGGACCTGAAGGTTTAAAACATTTTATTTTGTAAAAATAAAAGGTTTCTAATTAATGTCCTTCGTCCTCTTGAGAATAAGAGAGCGAGCAAAAGGACTGTTAATTGCATTTTCCTCTCTGGCATCAGGCACGCAGGCGGGACAGTGATGCAGATGTTTATGTCTGCCGGACAGCTTCATTAGCGCCCTGCGCTCTCTGCCAGCGGAAACAGCACCTTTGGGACTGCCTGATTGCACAAGGAGGCTAAATGAAAGGCTGGTGGGGCGTACTGCATCCATCCATCTGATGGATCTCTTTCTTTTTTGCCCTGTCCCGTCTCTCCCGGTGCTAAATTCTGGTCCAAGAGGCACAACCAGGTGTCAGCAGTGGACAGGCTAAACAAAGGGCTTCCATTAAAATGGGGCACGCTCATTACGTGCCATAAAACACCAGCATCTTGACCTTTTGACCTCTGCACAGGGGGGTAGTTTGAGCTCTGCCTGTGCAAATCGACTGACACCACAGCAGCAATATAAGGGGTCTGGGAGGGCGGAAACAAGTCTTCTGGATCTGAATGCTCCTGACAGGCTATATTTGGCTCAGCACACGCCCACAGTGTTTGGGACTAACTGTGGTTTTTCACAGGCCCACAGAAGCCTGAGGCTAAATTTGCCACCTTGGCCAGAGACTGAAGAGGCATGCTGTGTGATGTGCTACTGCCGAGGTCTGCCAGTTCCCTTACCAGCATGTGCGTGCATGTGTGCATGGAACACAAAGAGTTGCATTTTGCAGAGTGATGTGTGAAGTTCACAGTTCTTAAAAAAATGTTTTTTTTCCTGTTCTTTTCTGAAAATCTGCATGGCTAGAAGCAGATGCTCTAGATAGGAGACACAGATGAATGAGGACATTTTCATCTGAAATTGCTTAAAGGTTCCCTACTGACACGTTTGGCTGTTTTGTCAGTTTGTAAATTAACTCAACTGAGCGTGCTCTCCAGCAGGAGGTAATGGCTGAACACATGCACACATACACACACACACACACACACACACACACACACACACACGACAATCCGTGCAAACACGTGACCATGTCCACCATGCAGGAGGTGTGTTTAGCTTCTCCACACCAACTGATCTGTGTTAGGCTTAACGTGCATTTGGCAACAGGACTTGATTGATACTGTTTCTTGTATTCTTTTAGCAGGACAGACGAACAGACTATGAGAACCATGAGAAGAGTCTTTTTTTTTTCGGCAGGCAATTTTAATGAGTACAAAATAAAGAGCAAGGCTGACACCAATGTGTGCATTTGAAGCATAATGTCTTCTTCAGCACAATCCTACAAATTCTCACTGTATAGCTACTGTCAGTAACCAATCAAAGGCTCTTGCTTATTTGCTCTTTTAAATCCAGGAGGCGAACTTTTTTCTTTCTTATAGACTCACGTCAAAGATGCACTGTTTTGCATGCATGCATCTTACATTTCTGTGGAGAAAATGAATGCAGCATTCGTGGGGGAGCCATCACGTGTGTTCTTCCATTTCCACGCCTTCTTTTTCTCACCATCTCACTGATTTTTCACTCCTTGCGAATGTCTTTTCCTCTCTGTTTCATACACAGATGGCTGGTGTATATGTGTGTGTGTGATACAGTGTCAATCCAGGGAAAAAGCCTCCTGTTCCTGTGAAAAGAATTGTGTGAAATTTTGCCTGCTGTTGCATGTAACTTTAAACCAGGCAAATAGTCGGATCAGGTGGGTTTCTGACCTGATGTCAGTACAAGATAAAAGCGGTGGGACACTGGATATGGCAGTGTTAATTGTGTTACTTGTGTCCCCAAATCCACAGGTTCATGCTGCTTTTCTACTCTACCTGAAAGACACCCCGACGAATGAGATATTTCCCTCCGAACAATCTATCTTACCCCTGTCAATTCTCAAGCCCATCATGTGCTGTTCAGACTGGCGGGAGGGCTGTCTGTCTCTGTCAATTGTGAAGTGAATGCCAAGGCTGCCACGCGTGATAACTGCGCGAAGTTCATGATACTGCATGTGGGTTTTATTTTTGTACAAAAAAAACCCCCAACCTGGTCATTTAACAGAGCAAACAGTCAAAGGCAATTTAAGTCTTGGTCTCTAGATTAGCAAGGGAATGTGTTGTTAAATATGTTGAAGTTAAAATGTAGAGTTTGAAGCAGCAGGAATGGGCGGATATTGTTGACTGTAACCCTCCAAAAGTCCATCGTTGCCGCTCTCATGTATCTTCATGTAGTTTAGCCTTCAAAACCTCGATCTTGCTTTCAGTAGAACAAAAAACTACCAAAATCAGCATTCCTTCACAAAGCGGTCATGGAAGCGCTTCATGTGTCTGAGACCAAAACTTTTATCAGGTGAATCGTGCAGACAGCCAGACCGTCTGATCTGCAGTGGCAGCCCCTAACTGGAGTAGAGGAGGCAAGAGGAGGACGAGGGGGGATTTAGTGATAAATCGTTAATTAGCAAATAATACAAAAATATATGTAAGGATTAAAACCAGTTGAGTTCTGAGACTTTTTTTTTTTACATTGAAAAGCAAAGATATAATTTACCTTTGCCACTATGAAGCAGGGAATGGAACACAAAGTGTGCAAAACGGCATAATACAGGCCTATAATACGCAAAACTTAGTTACATCAGCAAGTTGTGGTCTTCTTTCACTGAAGTTTTGATAAGAATTTGATATAATTTTTAATCATAATTTGTCTGCAGGCCATTCATGAAATTCAAATCATGTATCATATTGAATCACCAACTGAGTGCCCCGTTAAATCTCTAATACTTTGAATGGCCACACTGCTCCAGACTGGCTGGTATAGCCCCCAATCTTCCTGTGGCACTGTCCTCCAAAAGCAAGTCCCCTTGTCCAGTTCTCTCAGGTCGCTTGGGCACAGTGTTTTTTTTTTTGTGCAAATTCATTTCCATATTTTGCCCATGTTCTGTTGTGAAAACCAGGTCCCGTGTGCAACAGCTTCCCCACAGGACAGCCTCGCATGTGGTAGATTACAAATTTATCAAGTTCCTTGTCCTCAGGGTGCGTTTGATGGCCTGCAGAGAGGATTATGCACGGGAATGAAATTCAGCTGTGCAGGGAAGTCCGATCATTGCGGTGTTTGAGGCAAAAGGAAATGAACGTGCCAGAAAAATGCAGAGCCCATGGAGATTTTCTGAGCTCCATTAGCATTGTAATGCAGTTTTCTGCACCATAATGTAAGATAAAAACACATAAAAAACACACCTGCAGCAAACTGTCATTCACAACATACTGATTTTATAGAGGATCATTTCAAATTCTATTGTTATGCTAACTGTTGTTTTTGTGTCGTTATGTAGAGCTATGAACAGACATTTGCGTACTAATAGATATTTGCTATAATAATTATAATAAATATTTATTGTGTATTTCCTGTATCGTGTGTGTGTTTGTGTGTGTATTTATTTTTACAAAAATAAATTTATTACGAAGCAGCTCAAAGAGCATGTGTGTTGACTGTGATTCCACAAGGGAGCGCTGTGGTGGCAAAATGTTTTAACATAAACTGGCCTTTTCCGGACATATTCAACAAAGGGACTTCAATGTTCCATATACATTTAGGCAAAATAACATTTATTATTAAAAATATATTAAAAAATTATATTAAAACCATTGTCTACAACAATGGTGGACCTTTAAAACAAAACAAAATGAGTCCAACCCCAGTCCTTTTTATCTGCACTCCTAAATGGTCCCATTGGTCAACTGGTCCACTGACATCAGAGGTTTTTCCTGCATATTATGTTGTTTACTGTACTGTAATATGACTTCTGACATATTTAGAAAGGGTTGAACGATGGGTTAAAAAAGCACGTCCCTGCGGTATGTTGAGGTGCAGAAAGCTTGTTGTTATGCAGATGTTCTCTGCATCTGGGCCTGCAAAGCCACTGAGCAGCATTCAGTTCATGGCCGATGTCGAAGGTCTCAGAGGTGCTGAGAGACGCGTTTCCAATCGTAAACCCACACAACAGACCTGCCGTCTTCAAGGGAACCACAAGTAACTTACAAGCATGCTGGTGGGGGAGGAAGTTGGCATTTGGACGGTAATTGAAGGGTGCACATGCACACCTCCCCCTCTCTCCTCCTCCCTCTTTTTCCCACCTTCAGTTTATCTCAGGTGTGAGAAGCCACCACTCATTGCTCAGACACGACTGTGTGACTAAGTGCTGGATTCAGAGAAACGAAACAGCTGGATCAGCTCAGTGCGACAACCACACGCTCGGAAAACTCCACTGCCGGAACGAGAATGGCAGGAACATTTGCTAATCAGCTGAACGGTTAAATGAGTATTTAGAAAGTATGTCGTATTTTTTAGAAATCTTTGCAAACGTGTAGATGTCGTCGTGAATTCTTTGAACATGCACGTCTTCATTCACTGTAGGACAGAAATTGGTATACACCGCTGAAACAATTATTACATTTGCAAATGTAATATTTCCTGCATGATGTTATTAAACGTGGCCTTTCTAGGACTGGGGGGGTATGCTGTACTGTACTGTCTTGTGTGCTGCTGCCACCTACTGGCTGCCTGCCCTCATTAGAATACGGTGTGCGGTTCTTCTGAAACGATCACTCTTACTGTGAAGGCAGACAGGAGCCCCAACAGCCCCAACACTCCATCCAGTTCAGCCCAGTAGTCCTGCCTGCAAATCTGGCCCAGGGTGGTAGTAGCCTAGTGGGTAACACACTCGCCTTTGAACCAGATGACCCAGGTTCAAACCCCACTTACCAGCATTATGTCCCTGAGCAAGACACTTAACCCTGAGTGTCTCCAGGGGTGGACTGTCCCTGTAACTACTGATTGTAAGTTGCTCTGGATAAGGACGTCTGATAAAAGCCATAAATGTAAATGACCCAGGTACTTTCCGCAGTCGGTAAAATTACAGGCATTCTGGTTTCTCTTTCTGTGTGTGTGTGTGTGTTTTGTTAACGAATGTCAGTGTCAGTTTCATCACACACATTTGCTCTCAGTCTGTAGGTTCAGCTGTAGAAAATGGCAAAGCATGAGCTCTCACCGCTTCTCTGCTTGAAGTGGTTTTCTGGGTGTGTGTGGATGAATGAGGCAATTGAGGGGACTGCAGCCCACAGAAAGCTCCGGAAACACCCCTCCAGACCGATTAGCTGCAGAAGGAGACATTCACAGATCCTCAGCAGTCTGAACTTCTGGTGTGAAACACTATCCTGTTCATCTGAACTGGTCCTGAACTGCAAGGTGTCACAGCGGAGCAGCTGTAAGTGCTTATAAGTTGCTGGTGCAGAGCGGTTATTTTTACATTTTTTTTTATTTTAACAGGTGCACACACTGCCTCTCTGCCAGGCATGAGCGTAGGCTCCATAGACCTTTTTTTATGGTTTTAAAAGCTATTTTCTAGCTAAAATAACAATAAATCTCACTTGAACAATAATACCAGATTAATACTGTAAAGTATTGTGAAAATGGATGCATTAGACAGTGTGATTCGTTTAAAATATTTAACATGTTAAAATACATGCAGGCCATTTACTCAGCTGCGTTTTTGTTTTCTGCACACTAACACGTAGGTATCAAGTTAATATACCCACTATCCAAAGTGAATGGGAAGTGCCTATGTGCGAGCGTAAAGTTATGAGCCTCTTTTGCACAGTTGTTTCTGTAATAATTTTAAATATTAGAGAAAGCTCTGGTCTTAAGTATAAAAAAATACTCCAGACAAAACATCTTATAGAACAATCATAACCTTACTGAGGAATTCTGCTTTGTGATGATGTGTGGGTGAAAGTCAGATGTTATAGCTCTGAATTCAGGATGACAATACATCCTTAAATCTGGACACAATGCAAATTTTTACACGTTGATTAGGTGAGCTATTCGTAATTTATCCCTTTTTATTACTAACTTTTGGTTTGATTGTGAGTTTATTTATTTAAATGAGTAGAATCTCATGCTGACTGTGGATGAGGCTGAACAGCATGGCGCATTACCGGCGTGAGCCTTGTTGCCCATTAGGATAGTTTTGGACCCTGAGTGTAGTGGAAGTGGCTCAGAGAACTTTAAATATAAATGTTATTCTCCTCGGGTGTCAAAGAGAACATTGTGTGGGTCTCCGGCAGGACAGAAAGAGCCTCTGTGTTTATTTCGGCCCGCCAGCCCCCTCCCCACCGCTCCTCTCGCTCCCTCTGTTTCCCTGGTCTGATCCTCGCCGCCGTCCTCCTCGCAGGCTGCTCTCCCATCAGGCAGCGGTGGGCTGGATGCAGGGGTGCGTTTTTTCCTTCTGCGCGGGACCCCACAGTCTGGAGCTCACAAAGAGCTCGATTCACGGCCCGCTCTGGTGACGAGGTCATGCGAGGGCCCCCCCTTCTCTGCGGCGTGTGTGTGTGTTATGGAAATACGTGCAGAGGTACAGTGCATGCATGTACATTAATGAGACTGCATGAGTGAATGTGTGTTTTTAATTGAATTTGCCTTGATGTTCATCTATCGTGAGATTTTAAACCCAGATATAATATTAACTTATGAGGATTGTCCTTTTTATGTTTTTTTTTAATCCAAATGTGTTTTTGCCAATGAAAATTAGAACGGTAAGGAAATAAAGATTTGATATAAATGATCAGGCATTGGGGCTGCTGGAGCCCATCCTGGTACACACATACACACACACACACACACACACACATTAGTAGGGTGGTAGTGGCATAGTGGTTAACACAGTACATTATGAAACATAAGTCCCAGGCTCAAACCACATTTACTACCATTGTGTCCCTGAGCAAAACACTTAACCCTGACTGTCTCCAGGGAGACTGTCCCTGTAAATATTGATTGTAAATGGTTGAATATTAAATATTTAAGTAAATATTTAAGTATGTATTCGCACCTGTGGCCAATTTAGAGTTGCCATTCCACCCAGTATAAATGCTTTTGGGGGGGCGGGAGGAAACCGGAGAGCCTGGAGGAAACCCATGCTGACACAGATACGACAATGGTAAATATTTGTGTTTCACAAATAATTGTGTTTCTCTTCTTCCTCAAAGTCTCATTTTGACCTTGATCTTGTGTTTACTCAAACTCTACAAACTCTTCAGCTTTTAAGGGTCACCACAGCGGACCAATGAGTCTGGCACAAATTTGACGCAATGCTGCCCTTAGAACCAGTTCCAAAAAATGCAAAAAGTCACATTTGTCCTGGGTTTGGCAACCTTCTGAAGCAGTTGCAGGTTATTGTGTTTTTACTGGGCAAGTTAATACCTTACATAATTATCCATCACTTTGGACACATACAGCTGTGTTTAAATAACTTTATAGGCAGTACTGTTTTAGTTCTTAAATATGTTAATATTTCCCCATGAACATCTTTGCTGTCCAGTGTATGAAAAATAAAAGGGTTAAATTACAGTCAGGTGAAATCACAGAACCCCATGGCACACATTGGAAGAACACAGGACCTGCTGACCTCAGGGGACTGAAAAACATCCCACACAACCTGCTAGATAAACAGACAGGGGGCGCGGCCCCTTCCTGCCACCTCTCAGGTGTGATTTTTACCAGCTGATGCTGTGTGCTGCTCTCTCTCTGCCTGGGAGAGCGGGAACCTATACGGATACGGGAGTTTTTATATCTCACTTGAGGCTGTTCTTGGTACAATGGAGAATCTGGTGGTGTTCATCCATATAAAACTGTTAAGTGGAGTAAGGACTGATGATTGTGATTGAGTGTGCATTAATGAGTGGTGGCCTAGCAGGTAAGGAAACAGACCCATAATCAGAAGGTTGTGGGTTCAAACCCCAAACCCAAACGCCAAGGTGCCACTGAGGAGCAAAATACCGTCCCTGGGTGCCTGTCATGGCTGCCCACTGCTCACTAAGGGTGATGGTTAAATGGACACATTTCGTTGTGTCACCGCGTGCTGTGCTGCAGTGTTTCACATTCACTTCACTTTCACTTGAGCTCAATTTTGAGTTTCATAAATTACACTAAACATTGAGTAATCAAGATGAAACTTCACAGAAATGTTCAGTCCCACACCATAATCATATTCATATATAAATGTTGACACCTTGGTAATGCGCCACCAACTGGCAAGTGAAAAAGAACCACTTTCTATTGTAATGCTCGTATACCGTTCATCAGACTAATGTAAAATTTTGTCAGTATGTTGTGAACGTGTACCTTATAAGGAGTTTGTAAGGAATTTTTTATATGTTGAACATTCTCTTGCCTACAACAATTTCAAATGCAGGGTATAAGCTATGATTTTGGAGTAAACAGTTATTTGTATCACATGGGAATGCAATTTAACCTACAAACTCCAAACTTGGTCATATACAATTTGAACAAATTTCCAATTAACATTAGTTAAAATTCATAAAAAAAATACTTTTTATTATTTTTAATAATATGAATAAAATAATATAGGTTTTCTCACATCCCAAACTTCCATGCTCAGCTCATTAACACAACATCCAATTTACACCAAAATTGCTTAGCATCAAGACAACAAGCTCAACATTTCACATGTCAAAACTATTATTTTTATCTTTAACAGTGTTGTCGTGTGGTGGAGTTAAATTCACCTGTTACTAAGTCAGGCTGCTCTGTCTCTGAGTGAGACACAGGCTGCAGGTTCCTGTGAGTCTCTCTATGTGTGAAGCTAGTAAAACCTCCTCCAGGCAAAAAGGGGTGGGGCTTAGCCTGCTCTCTGAGTGTGCTGGAGATTCTCTAACAGATGAACAGTTCAATGAATACAGGATTTGACAAAATCATTCTGCACGCTTCCATTCCACAATAACATCACAGGGCATTGAAGGGTAGTGGCCTAGCAGTAAAGGAAGCGGTCATGTAATCAGAAAGTTGCCGGTTTGAATCCTGAGCCGCCAAGGTGACAGTGAGCAAAGCACCACCCCCATACACTGCCTGTCATGGGTTAAAAGCAGAGGACACATTTCATTGTGTGCATGCACCGTGTGCTGTGCTGCAGTGTTTTACAATGACAATCACTTCACTTTTACTTCATTGCACAATGTAGTATCTGTGTGTGGAAGTTATATTTTTAATAGATTTGCCAAAACCTCAATTATACCTTTTTCATATTGTCATTATAGGATGTTGTGTGTAGAATTCTAGGAGAAAATTTTCATTCATTTTGGAATAAGGCTGCATCATAACAAAATCAGGTTCACTCAATCTTAAGAAAATGGGTGGTACAATGCACTTTATGAGCATATGGTGTTTAAAGCATATGAGCGTACATGTGATGAGCACAGTTACATGCGCAATAAAGTCCTTTACGGCCATTTTCATTTTGGGTAATGTTTTGGGTAATATTGGTGGAAACTACATAGAAGGTTAGATATAGGGAACGTTTGGTAATATTGGGGGAGCATCCATTATGGGATGAACCCATGATAATCAAATGTCATATAAGGTCCAGGTTGGGTCACGGACGGTACTGTTTATTTTTGACCATATTTTTTTCTGAAGAAGATTTTGACTCAAACTCAAGACACAAACTCACTACACTTCAATTCTCAACAAAAGTGTGTCCCTGTAACTACTGATTGTAAGTTGCACTGGATAAGGGTGGCTGCTAAATGGCATAAAACTTTGTGAACCTACTGTAACAGGCCTTGATAAAGCTTATAAGAACTAAAAGCTGGTCCGCTGTGACACCGTGCAGAGAGGTTTGAAAGGCTGGGACTGCGAAGGCTGGGGTCAGAGTTCAAGTGAAGAGTGTTGTATGAGAGATGCACTTCCTCTACTGTTTGAGATCACTGAGCTTCATGCCAAAGACTGATAGGGATCTGAATCCTGCCGACAAAGCCACTTGCTTAACAGGAGTAGCATGTTCCCCAGAGCTCAACTCTGGGTCCTGAATAAAAGGTCTGTACCAGCTGCACTCATGGACTGAACACATTAAACTCTCATCAACCTATCTGGCTGCCCTTAGCACCAGCGCTGCACTGAATCTTGACCTTTGGGTGCAACAGCATGACACACTATAAAACATGTCTCATGGAATTAGAAGACAGTTTGAGCACAAACAGAAACACACAGTGAAAGTTTCACTCTTTAAATACCACTATTTACACATAGAATTTATGGATGAGTTATCTTTTTTTGGGAGAGTGCGTCTATGTGTGAGTATGTTGCACATCAAAATATGTTATAATTATTGATGTTAGTCAGTAGAAAAGGCTCTTTACAGTTTAGATATGAATAATTCTGAAACACTGGAAATGCTGAAGATATGCAATACTTTATTGATGAGATCAAACTGGAGTAAATATGTGCGGAACACAGTCCTGAGGGCTAGTGATGGGTGCGTTGTCTTTCAAATGGGTGGAGCATTTCAAACCCGATGGTGTGTGGACAAACCATGGTAACCACCAGAAGTCCCACAGCATGCTGGGAAGCTGTGCACCTGCTGGTATGAATGTTCCTGCAATGCTGCTAATGCACATTTGAACAATGACCTTAACAGTATGAAGGACATTTTTTTTACATTTAACCCAGTTCAGAATAATGAAACGACGGATGGATTTGTGTCTGTCTGTGTGTGCGCCTGCATTAGTCACAAATGGGAACGAACACTTAGGTTCCCAATTGTTTTAGCTATTTAATGGCTATAGGAAGCCCTAGATATCGTCACTGACAAAATACGTATATCAAAAGTCCCTAAAATGACTTTTGTCAGATTTGTGTTGTGTTTACGCCTCCCCCAGAAAAGTGTATGCGAAATCGTGTCCCTGTGCATTTTGGTGCTATTACAGTTACACACTTTCTATGGCTAATCTAATGGGCCTTCTCAATCTCTGCATTTTTTATGTTAGCTTGTTAACGTGACTCGATTAGAAATGTTTACAGAAAGTATACCCATAGTAAATCGCTAATGAGAGGCTAACATAACTATACGGTGATGCATTTTGTTAGTCGTGCTGGTTATATAATCTATCTCAGGGAACACTTATCACCGCCATTACAGCCAGCGGGGCTTTAAATGTTAAGTCACCCAGCAAACATCCATCAACATGGTGTTGGTTAGCCCTGTTGGAGCACTGTAATTTACTTGTAAATTACTAGTTTGGATAAAATACATTTACAGTTACATCCATCCAGCTGCAGAATCAGTTCTTCGGCAGGATGGTTGGATTATTCCTCCCTGGCAAGAATATGAAGGAGGAGGCTGTAGATGAAGAGGATAAAGGTCAACTGGTTACTACAGGCAGGAACATTAACAATACACAGACACACTCTATCATTGTGATAGATTATTATTGTTATTATCATATGTACCTGTTATCTCTCTGTAATTACTGTTTCTGAACGTTCTTTTCAATGCAGGAATCTCTGTTGTTAAACCAACGGCAAGTGTCAGATGACTCCATTGGAGGGTTGGGCACTGCACTCTAAAAAACGCTGGGTTGTTTTTTCAACCCAAATGCTGGGTTGAGTCTGTTGTTGGGTTGATTTAACCCAATTTGGGTTGAAAATCTGTCTTGATCTGTAACCCAGCGGTGCTGGGTTGGGAACGCGGACCTGAAAGAGAGCACGCACGTCACGTCAACTACCAAGGACATCAGCGAGAGAAGCCGCCATTGTCTTTGCACCGTCTTTAGTTTCTGAGGGCGAAAAAATAATTTTCTGAAGGGCGAAAAAATTATTTTATGAGAGAAAGCCGCGGGGTTAGGAGACGGGCGGGAAAAAAATTCTGTGGCAAAAGCTGCGGGTAGAAGGACAGAAGAGAAATTTTTAAGTTTTCTGCAAGCTTCACTGCTTAATATCTTGCTAACTAACACTTGCTATGCTAACAATGCTTAATATCTTGCGACTGCATTGGAGCCACCAATTTGTGTGTACTCACTCACACGGAGATCGGTAAGCTTTATTTTGCATATACAATGTGAAAGGGGGTTTGGAGTTTAATGTTGTATTTTAGAAGTATACCTTTCTATCTACATTTGTCTGTTTCTCTCAAGTTTGGACTTTTTTTTAAGGAGTTTTGCTTGCTGCAACGAGAACCATTTTGTGGATGAACAAGGTGAGTTGTTTTCTCTATTCAAATTAGAAACTGCTGGAACATTTGTAGTTTGAAACATGCATTTAATTATGAGGTCATCTTAAGGGAACAGTGAGCATTTGATACTTGCAGCAATGTGGGTTTAGAGTAGCTCTCTACTTATCTACATACAGTTTTGTAGAATTCAAATTATTTCAATGTAGGTTTGAAAAAGTAATCACCCACTTTCAACATATGCCAGTTTTTATTTGCACTACTAGTTTTGTTTAAAGCCACTTTAATATGCTTTGGAAATGCAAGTACTATCTGTGAGAAGAGCACAGATTTTTAAACATTACAGGCTTAAACATGGAACTTATGCAAGAAGGAACTAAGCCCTTTCCTTGCTTGCATCAGGAATCATGTTTGTTCTTAGACGAGAGGAGGTTGTAAAGGATGAGCCTGACATCAACCAGATGGTCCAACGCTGGCCAGCGCTTTTCACTGAAAACCAGGTTTGTGAATGTGTCCTTTTTTTCTTATTTGTTTTACATACATGATGTTCAGAGAGGTTTATTTGTGTTATAAATAACTCTGCCTGTATATCAAAACTGAGCATATTTAATATTTTTCAGGTTTACCTGGAGTTTAACAGGATTGTTGGTAGAAATTTTAAAGAAGAGTTCTTTGGTGTTCTTGATGGGTTGTGTCCAATTTTGATGAAAATTTCAAGAGGAAGACAGGTCGGATAGGAAAGCAATTAGCTCACCTGCTACAACACAACGGTGGGTTGATATTTCTCTTTTCTTCTCATAATGATATTGATGGTTAGTTCCATACATAAACTGTTCTCTTGTGGTATTTCTCTATATGGACAAATAAACTGATATAAGATTTATTTCCTTTGTTTTACATTCAAGTGTGTTTTATACCACTTTGCAGAGCACAGAGCCAGCAGCCATTAGATGCCTTGTCCTGAGAGGACTTCCAATAATTCTTGGAGATGATGCATCTATGTTCTTCAAGAGCAGTTCAGTGAGTAAACCCTTTCTCCATTTGTACCATTCAAATATCAAATTGTGTAATATACCACCTACTGTCACAACATGGAAGACGCCTATATATAAACACACAAAATAGCTTGTTTACAGTGCCTAAAATAAAATCACATTGAATTACAAAAATTATAATATTAGATAATTCTGTACAGTTGATTGTAGACAAATTGCTGTTACAGACAAATTTAACACATACACATGCATACACATTTAACAAACAAATACAAAATGTATAAATACATTATAATTTTTCTTAGTCTAGCACCCAACACTCTCCGAGCATGTTCTTCAATGACAAGTCTAAGCCTTATCAGGGCTCTTAGTTTGTATACTTGATATTCTATAGAAATCGAACGAGAATTGCTGGTGTCTTCCCATTGTAAGTCGCTTTGGATAAAAGCGTCTGCCAAATAAAGTAAAGTAAAGTAAAGTAAAGTAACTCTTTTTGTCTTGTTTCTTGCACTATGTAGAGTCTCTGGAGACTCCATGGACATCCCAGTGGGAATCCTCTATTATGAGGACAACAGTTCAGCAAGCCCAGCATTGCCATAACTCAACCCCTCAAGACTGGGCATCATCCGAGAGGGCAACCTGGCAAGGGAAGCACTCACCAACCTACCTCAAGCAATGTGCCTTTTGTTTGGTTTAACCTACGCACTTCACCTGCAGCACCAAAAGTGCTTGAAAACAGTTTTATCTTCATTCAGCAGGCAATGTGAAATTAAGGTAGAAGTGAGCTACCTCCAAAGGTTCAGAAGCTGAAAAAATGAGCTAGCAGGGTAAGACACAATTATGCTTATAGCACAGCACTTCATGCCTGATTGTTGCACAATTACTTTGCAGTGATTAGAGCAAATAGGCTTGCAGTTCTTCATTTTTTATCTGATTCTTCTTGTGCTAGATGTGTCTAGTATTGTATTTTTTTTTTTTTTTTACAGAGGGCACATTTTAGAAAGTTTATTTTGACCAAATCTGATCCTTACTGCATAGATGTTCTTACTAAAAAAAAAAAAAAATTAATGCCTGCTTTGTTGTGTGTTTCCTACAGATGACTCTTATATCTTAGTTTATGCATGATAAGAAAACTTTTTTTCATTACATTTACATGTCAAATTGTGTTTTTCTAAAGTTAATATGTCTTTTTCTAAAGTTAATTTGACTTCAGTCTGATTCATTGTTACTGACTTTATTCCAGAAACACTGTGACTACAGTTTGATACATTTTCATAAAAAATGTCTTAATGCTGAGGTGGAGATGAAAAAAAAAAGGAAGGGACACTGATAATGTGACAGGCCACTTGTTTTCCCTGCCTAGTGTGCTGTTATATAGCTGTTCTTTAGATGTTCCCCACCTGCACCTTAGTGAGGTTTTTACATGTTTTGTCATGAATAAAATTCCATTATTGAAGTATGTATTGCTGTATAATTGTTTTTATTTTAGTAATTTTAATCACAAGTTTCTAGATTAAATTTCTGACCCATTTTGGGTTCCATTCAACCCAGCAGCGTAGTCATTTTTAACTAATAGTTGGGTTAAAAATCACAACCCAGCATGCTGGGTTAAACGTGTAACCCAACTTGTTGGGTCAAAATAACCCAGCGTTGGGTTGGTCCCTTTTTGACCCAGCGCTGGGTTACCAAAATAACCCAAATTGGGTTGTTTTTAACCCAGCAGTTTTTAGAGTGTGGCAAAGGGGTTAACAAGGGGCTCAACCGCATAACTTGTGTCTGGAGGTCATTCAAAAAGGCCACTGAGGTATGACTAGTGTTTGTTAACAAAATATCTTTGTTAACAAACCCTTTTGATGTGAGTAGGATGAGACAAGACGTAAATGCGGGTCATGTGACGATGACTATAATAAAATATATCATTTTAGTATTGTTGACATATAAATACAAGACTAAATTTGGCTCACAAGATAAACAACCATACTAAAATGTCTCTTGTGTTTTACATTTACATTTACAGCATTTATCAGACGCCCTTATCTAGAGTGACTTACAATCAGTAGTTACAGGGACAGTCTCCCTGGAGCAACTTAGGGTTAAGTGTCTTGCTCAGGGACACAATGGTAGTAAGTGGGGTTTGAACCCGGGTCTTCTGGTTCATAGGCGAGTGTGTTACAACAACAACAACAACATTTATTTCTTATATAGCCCAAAATCACATACAGTATGTCTCAATGGGCTTTGACAGGCCCTACAGTTGACACCCCCCACACTTGACCCTTCTGCACACAAGGAAAAACTCCACACAAAAAAAAACTCTAGGAGAGAGAAAAAAGGAAAGGAAGAAACCTTGGGAAGGAGTGATACAGAGAGGGACCCCCTTCCAGGGTAGAGTGAGCCTGCAAATGGTGTCAGTGCAGGGTTGGATATGATATAATGAGTCCTACAGCTGTAGGGTTGGAGTAGTCCAGGATGTATTCAGTGTCATGGTCTAGATTACGTGTCCGTAATGATGTTACTGGTCCATTTGAAGATCCCTGAAGCTGTAGTTGTAGTGGTGGTGGTGGCTGTGGTGACCCTCTGGTTTGTTTTATGTTTTGTCCTTGTAAAGCAGTTGTCAGGAACCAGGATGTATCTGCTTGTCTCTTCACTGGGGTCTGCCAGTAATCTGGGTGCTTGATTCCGTGTCTCGGAGAAAAACAAACAGAAGCAGCGGCAGACGGTTGCACTGTACGACTGATAATGAAATCTGTGGTTATAATTGTATATTGGAGCTACAGTGGCCCGGTACCCTAACTAGGACAGCCTAACTGGTGAATTTAACTTTGTCTGTGTCTAACAGGGGGACTCTGTGATAAACTGGACTTTATAATTGACACTGCGTCAAAATCAAGTGAAATGAGGGTCTAGGACTTTAGCAAAAAGCCAGAGAAAACAGATAGGTTTTGAGATTGGATTTAAACACTGAGACTGTGTCTGAATCCCGGACACTGACAGGCAAGCCGTTCCACAACTGCGGAGCTCTATAGGAGAAGGATCTGCTCCCAGCTGTGACCTTCTGTACTTTTGGTACCAGTAGTGACCCCGCACCCATTGATCGAAGGGGGCGTGGCGGTTCGTAAGGAACCAAAAGTTCACTCATGTATTGCGGGGCAAGACCATTTAGAGCTTTATAGGTTAAAAGTAGGATTTTGTAGTCAATCCTAAATTTGATGGGTAACCAGTGCAGTGATTGTAAGACTGGGGTGATGTGGTCAAATTTCCTGGTTCTGGTTAGAACTCTGGCTGCAGCGTTCTGTACTAGCTGGAGTTTACTCATGCACCTACTAGAGCATCCAGACAATAATGCATTGCAGTAATCTAACCTTGATGTAATAAATGCATGGACCAACTTTTCTGCATCATGCATTGAAATGATATTTCTTATTTTCGCAATATTTCTAAGGTGAAAGAATGCTATTCTAGTGACATTATCTACGTGCGAACTGAATGAGAGACCTGCATCAATGATGACACCTAGATCCTTCACTTCAATACTCGGTGAGATACAAAGGCTATCCAGGGTTATTGTGTAGTCAGCCAGTTTATGCCTGGCTGCTTGAGGCCCGATTACGAGCGCTTCTGTCTTGTCAGGGTTTAGCAGGAGAACGGACCTAGGACAGAGCCTTGTGGAACACCAAACTCTACTTTACTATGTTAAGACGAAACACCATTGATGTCCACAAACTGATATCGGTTGGTCAAATATGATCTGAACCATTCAAGGGCTGTTCCCTTAATCCCGATAACATTCTCTAACCTGGCAAGGAGAATAGCGTGATCAATAGTGTCAAACGCTGCACTCAGATCAAGCAGGACAAGCAGCGAGATGCGTCCCTGATCAGAGGCCAACAGCAGGTCATTAACCACTTTAACCAGCGCTGTCTCAGTGCTATGATGAGGTCTAAAACCTGATTGATATACTTCGTGGATATTGTTACAGTCTAGATATGTGCTCAGCTGCTGGGCTACAACTTTTTCTAAGATTTTTGATATGAACGGAAGGTTGGATACCGGTCTATAATTTGAAAGCTGACTGCGATCAAGATCCGGCTTTTTAATCAGGGGTCTAATGACTGCTACCTTGAACGAACTTGGTACGTGGCCGGTGCTAAGCGACGAGTTAACAATTTTGAGGATAGAATTTATAACATTGGGTGCTATTTGCTTAAGGAGCCTTGTTGGAATCGGATCCAAAGCGCAGGTACATTGATTTGATGATGAGATTAATTTGATTAATTCATGCTCTTTAATAGGGTTGAATTGTTCTAATCGGTGGTCGTCTATTAGAAAATTATTTTCCATGGCAATATCGGCGGAGCTATTTGTTGTGCTTTTAATCTTCTCTCTATTTGCGACAATTTTCGTATTAAAGAAATTCATAAAATCATCGCTACTATGATGATATTGAGTGGTCGCATCCATTTCTGTCTTATTCCTGGTTAGTTTGGCTATAGTTTTAAACAGGAATCCGGGATTATTTTTGTTTTTGTCTATTAACGAGGACAGATATGTTGATCGAGCCGCGCTAAGAGCCTTCTTATAGTTAAGTAGGCTCTCCTTCCACGCTATTCGGAATATGTTTAATTTACTTTGACGCCATTTGCGTTCTAATTTCCGGGCGGTCTTCTTAAGTGAGCGCGTGTGATCATTATACCAAGGAATTATGTTTTTCTCTCTTACTATCTTCCTTTTGAGGGGAGCGACTATATCTAACGTACTACGCAGTGTTAATTCTAGACATTTGGTCGCTTGGTCAAGTTCAGCGGGGTCTGACGGTGAGTTTATCAGCGTTGATAAATCTGGTAAGGTATTAATAAACCTCTGTGCCGTACTTGATGTAATTGTCCGTTTGTCTCTATAACGAGGGGGATTGAGTTTGTTGTGTTTGATACATATTTTAAAAGCAATGAGGAAATGATCTGAGACCATTTCAGATTGCGGAAGAGTGACTATATCTTCTATATTTAAACCAAAGGTCAACACAAGATCGAGCGTGTGACCACCTTCGTGAGTAGGTCCTGTTACATGTTGGTTAACTCCAACTGAGTCTAATAAAGACAGGAATGCGATTCTTAGTGAGTCTTCTAATTTATCACAGTGGATGTTAAAGTCGCCGACAATTAGGGCTTTATCCACAGATACAACTAAGTTGGAGACAAAATCTGTAAATTCACTAAGAAAGAATAAGGTCCAGGGGGTCTATAAATAATAATCAATGGAATGAATTTAGGATTTTTATTTTGTGAGACTACATGAGTTATATTGGTATATAGAATCTCAAAAGAGTTAAATCCTTGTCCGGGTTTATGAGTAATACCGAGGTTATCCTTATAAATTACTGCGACGCCACCTCCTCTTCCAGTTAAGCGAGGTTGGTGTACATAGCTGTATCCAGGAGGACTAGACTCGTTTAATGCTACAAATTCATTTTGTTTTAACCAAGTTTCGGTCAGGCACAGTACATCGAACCCCTGATCTGTAATCATTTCATTGACAATGAGCGTTTTAGGTGTAAGGGATCTAACATTTAATAATCCTATTCTTATGCCGGGGGTGCTGGTGGTACATTCAGAAGGAGTAATAGTAACGTTACCCACTAGGCTACTACCCACTGTTACCCACTAGGCTACTACCACCCGTGTTTTCATATCGGGCTTTCTGTTTCCTGTATCTCCCATCTGGTCACACATATGATGTCACTTCTGCATGTAGTGTATTCTTGAGTTTATAAGGCAATAATAATATAATAATAAAATAACCTTGTTTTAATTGTGAAATGGGTTTGATTAAAAGATGTCACGTCTATGCTGGCATGACGCGGCGGGTGCACAGAGAGGAGGACGAAGAGTGACGAGGAATGAAGGACGCAATCACCTGACAATCATGAAACAGGGGTTTTATGGTGAAATCACAGGACATGGGAAGACATCCGAGACGTTGACACTGGTGAACACGGAACATAACGTTAAAGACCTGACAGCGAACAGAAACGAACAGGTGAAACACAGGTGAAAACGATTAGGGAACATTTCACATGACAACAATAAAACTCCTGATCCCGGACCAGAGTAACCCCTTTTCGGACCGGATTGTGACAGAATTCCCCCCTCCTATGGCACGGCCCCTGGCGGGCCAGACGAAGCAGTCCATGAAGGAGGGAGGAAAGTCCATACACAGAGTCTGAATGGTTCGAGTGGACAAGAGGAATCGAGTGGAATCGATTCGCGTGAACAAGGATAGAAAGGAAAGATGAACAGAGAGGAATGATAAATGACTGAATGAATGAGTGGTCCGGTATTCCAGATGGACGAGCGGCGGTTCTCCAGCGCAGACGGCTTCGGGCCAGTTTGGTACCGGCACCTCGTCCGCCGTCCGCATGCGTCCGCCGCTCCCTGTCAGTCTCCGGCTCGCCCCGCTGAATGGCCAGACAGGGGAGACATCCGAGACGTAGACACTGGTGAACACGGAACATAACGTTAAAGACCTGACAGCGGACAGAAACGAACAGGGCAGCTTTATACAATTAACACAGGTGAAAACGATTAGGGAACATTACACATGACAACAATGAATCCGGATCCTGGACCGGAGTAACCCCATTTCGGATCAGATTGTGACAAAAGAAAATGTAACATTTGTCTGTTCAACTAGGTACTTGCATTACTAAAACTTGACTAAAATTGTCACGGATAAAAAAAAGACTAAACTAAAAATGAAATTAAGACATGCAGCCAAAATCAACTATAGGTATGACCTGCGCACGAGCGCGATAAACATGTTTCTTCCTCCACAAACACGTGCCACTTGACCGTTCTCCCGCAGCATCCTGTCAACGACACTGATAAGATGCAGGAATGAATGGAAATGAACATTTCCTTCATCTACATCAAGATCCCTCACGTGCCACTGTGCATTAGCTACAAGGTGAGTTCTGACAAATTAGACCTTTACTGACCTTTATTAGACCTTACTGACACAAATTACCATTCATTGTGTGTGTGTGTGTGTGTGTGTGTGTGTGTGGTCTGTAACTGCTGACCTGCTGTGTCATTCTCTGTGTGTTGGCAGTAGACTCTGGACTTTGTGTATGAGTGCAGTTTGTACAAACACACACACGCAGAACAATGGCAGCTCATAAACAGATGATCCTCTGTGGTCGCAAGGCGTGTCTGGTGTCTGAGGTCGAGAGTTCATGGGGGTGTTGATTAGATGTTTCAGACGTTTTTTGTGCCAATGTATGTTTGTGGTAGCAACTTATGTGAATGTCACTGTGAGTAGAGAGTGACTGTGACTGTGGGTCAATGCCAAACCGTAATCCACTAGAGGGCAGTTCAGGGTTCAAATATTCTGACCTTCCAAAAACAACAAACATTGCGACAGTGAAAGAGGTCAAAACATCTTGATTAAGAAACAAGAAAACATGGAGTCAGCAATGATGATGGTCTGTGAAACCATTACTAATTTAAATTTACATACATTTACATTTACAGTATATATCGGACGCCCTTGTCCACAGTGTATTACAATCAATAGTTAAAGGGAGAGTCCCCATGGAGACACCGAGTGTCTTGTTCAGGGAAACAATGGTAGTAAGTGGGTTTGAACCTGTGACTGTTGTCTTCTGGTTCACAGTTGAGCATGACAGTTTAATCATCTTCTCTTTGAAAAGTTCCATGAAGGAGATATTCAGATGTTCTTTCTGATCATCATCACCTGCACCTCTCATCACAAACACCTGCAATTCATCTACAGACTTCCCGCATAAAAACTTCACACTACGCCTCCAATTGCTATTTTTGTGCACTATTATCTTATTGTATTCCCATTATTTTGTTCATAAGCAGTTTTGTGTTTGTAACAATAAACCACAAATTACTTTTGTGCTTGGGTTCTCCTTCAATTTCGATTATGTAAATTGGTGAAGCTGAATTTGCCCAGATTCATATTTCCAATGGCACTTGTTCTGTCTGCTATCTTTCCGAAGACATGCACAAGTGTCAATGGAAATAATGCAGAGGACAGACAGAGGGCTGTCTTCTTATTCGTATATAATAACATTGAATATCATTGCTAAAATAATCATTGGAGGTCATATTATGAAGCAGGTCTGGTGGAAACAGGTCTGTGTTTGCATTATATTAATCATGTAACGTGTTACATTAACTTGACTAACTTTCATTCCGACTCTCGTTTGCATATTAAACCGGAGGAAACTTACCTGCCTCCTTGCGTCCAACCACACCGGGTTTCCTTGTTACTTCCCACACACGCTGGTGCCGTGACAACTTTTCACTTTTACTGGAATACATTTGTGAATTAGAAACTCTACTCTTTCTTTGCTACATTGGGCAATTAACTATTTATTCTTTACATTAGTTAAGCTTTATTATTGCCAGACAGATGTCATCAGGAGATCTAACATATTCAGACATTGCAACAACAATCACATAACATTGTTTTACCAATCAAACATAGCGATGCAGTCACATGACCACACACAAACCATGGTGACATAAAAGCACAGAAATGGCAGATGCAACTGTCTCCAGGGTTACAACAAAAGGTTACAGAAAGAATGCAGAATTCCAGTCTGTCAAACAGACTTTTTTTATCGTTTGTAAAACATTTTGTTAAATGGCGCCATAAGCCAAGTAGACCACCATACATTTTCTGGAGAGGAAGGAATTCGTGTTATCATTTAACTTTTTTTTTTTAACTTATCAATGCTAACATATATAATTATATGAGATAGTTTTAGAATACATAGTTTCTAAAACATAAACAAAATATTATGTTCCAACAGTTACTCAGTGGTCTTACTTGAGTCATTTTTTGAATGACTACTCTTTACTTGTACTTGAGTACTATTATTTTGGAGTAACACTATTGATACTTAAGTAAAACCTTTGGCTACTTTACCCACCTCTGCATGAAATGTCACTGCACAAGTTGACATTTTGTTAAAAAAAAAGCTTATAATAGAGTATAGTTATGTATGAGTGAGTATGAGTTACATAGATGAATGATATCAGTAATTTCTAATATATATGTTAAATATTTACAACACTTAGTCATCAGAAAGATGCGAAAATGCACATGTTTGTGTGAATGGACTTGAACGAACTACAGGGAAAGGCATTAGCTGCTACTGCACACGTAAGCAGTGAACACTTTAAAGGGATTTTGTCAAGTTGTTGTTACTCTTCTTTGAAGTGTGTGTGGGTGCTAGCTGGTGTCTGTGTGTGCCAGTTGTCTAAGGGGGAGTGCCAATTTTGATCAGATAAAAACCTGAAGTGTGTGATAGATGTACAAATAGACAGACCGGTATGGAGGGAAATTCATGCATCCAGTTCCTGCATGCATCCAGTGGGCGCCGTACAGTTAAATGAAGATCTGGGTCTGAACAGTAGGGGCATTATAGGGGCCTGTGGCTTCAATGAGAATATGACACGTAATTAAGAATTACGCTGAAAGAGAATATGTTTGTTAGAAACAGTCATGGTGTGGCATGAGTGAGAGGTGGAACAAAAGCACAAACAGTAATTGGCACAAGGGACAAAACAAAACCCAAACGAATACCGATACAATGGTCAATGGTCAATGGTACAACAATGGTCAAATGTTAATGGTCAAATTACAACAAACACACCAATAAAAGATAATTCTCAAGCATAAAATAATGTTTCACGGCGAACAAGTAATACTATGGTATTCTACGGTGTCCTCACCTGAACCATTAATGTGTGACCCTGCCAGGGAACAAACCCATAATTCAGTTTGGCAGGGTACAAAGTCACCCCATTCAAAGTGAATATTAGAGAGGAATGAATGGGGAAAAGTTTGAGGACCACTGCACTAATGCAACAGAAGGTCAATTTTTCCATCTTTTACTTAGCTGAACATGTATTATTAGTATTATGTGCTGTTAAATAACATTCAATATTTATTATTTACTAATATGAATATAATAAAATACAATATTTGTATTTTTAATATTTATTATAATATTTTATACATAATATATCATTTGATATTATATATAAAAAAAAATGCATTATTTTATATAGGTGTTGCTTTTCTGCTGTTTCCTTTTTTGTCTGTTTAAGCGGCTACAGTCTAAACTGTTTTGAATTTTTTCCTGAAACTGCTAACCATTCTGTAAGGCTGTGTTTAGCATCAAGAAGTACTAAACATTGACTACTGTCAAAATTCTTTTCAATATATGAATTAACATCATTATATTTTATCAGTTTATTAAAGATAATATAATTGCAGCCACCACAAGATCAGACTTAAAGCCTCGTTTTACTGCCCCAATTTTACTGCTTCTGTACCAAGAAAAGCACAGTCACATGTGGCTCGGCTTGATTCCCGCAGAACCATTATTATTAAAAATATAAAGTTTCAACAAGGTTTTGTATACAATATTGAGATGAAACCAAAATTGTAATAGTGAATCTTTTAGTACCTAATTTAATTTCTCTAGAAACGTTAACAAATTAATATAACAATAAAAAAACAAAACAATGTTATTAAACTACATGTAACTTGTTACTCCCTATCACTGGGGTGTAAAGTTATTAGAGGTTAATTGATAAGATTCTTTTTAGTTCTTATTTTTCTTAATTCTTCAGATTTAATGATGTGTTTTTCATCAGTAACTGTTCTCAAACCCCCTTTAATGTTTGAGAATAGTTACTGATGAAGGGGCCAGGTTCTGCGGTAAGCTTCTGGTTCATGACTGAGTGATGGGGTGGGGGAGCGGTGGTAGGGCATTCGGCGAGCAGGAAGCGACTAGTCAACTGTTTGCCTAAGGTAGCAGATAAAAGCAGTAGCAGCATGGAGAATTACGCTGCAGGCACTAATGAAGGCCTTTTCCAGCCTGCTGTGTGTGTGTGTAATGGCTGCGCGCCAGTTCTAACTGCTGAAACTCTACCCTGTCATTATCACAGCTCACAGGTGAACACTGTCCAGACGACTGAGATGAACGACACCTAAGATGTGTGTGTGTGTAAACAATGTAGAAGCCTTTTATGTAAGATTTGCATGTGTGAATGTTTTTACATGTTTGTATGTGTTTGTATCGTTACATACTCTTGCATATATATACAGTACAGGCCAAAGGTTTGGACACACCTTCTCATTCAATGTGTTTTCTTTATTTTCATGACCATTTACATTAGTAGATTCTCACTGAAGGTATTAAAACTATGAATGAACACATGTGGAGTTATGTACTTAACAAAAAAAGGTGAAATAAGTGAAAACATGTTTTATATTCTAGTTTCTTTGCTCTGATTACTGCTTTACACACTCTTGGCATTCTCTCGATGAGCTCACCCCAAACCACCTCGATTGGGTTCAGGTCCGGTGACTGTGGAGTCCAGGTCTCCACTTTTTGTTAATTACATAACTCCACATGTGTTCATTCATAGTTTTGATGCCTTCAGTGAGAATCTACCAAAGTAAATGGTCATGCAAATAAAGAAAACACAATGAATGAGAAGGTGTGTCCAAACTTTTGTGTGTGTATAACATACAGTATGTGATTTTGTGTGTGAGTGTTTGAAATTGTATGTGAAAATTTTATTGAGTGAATCTCTGTGTTTGTGTGTGAATATTGGCCGTAACAGTGTTATTTCTGGGTACAGTACACAGATCTCACACACTGCGCACATTGTGTTCCTGCTGTAGGACACCAAGCTCCATCCACACCACGAGGCGGCCGCTGCCCCTCGCCACACCATCATTGGCTGCCAGGACAATGGGCATTGTTCCGTCCACTCCGATCTCACTGCTCGGGATGGTGGGAAGGAGTGAGGGAGGGCCGCGGGTGGCCGCTCTCCGCGTTAAACACAGCAAGCCCAATTGTTCCTGTAGCAACAGGCCGATAAACACGGCGAGTGGTGAAATAAGCGTCCCTTTATTCTCCCTTGCACCTTCCCTCGCTCCGTCCTCCTGCTCAAACACTCGCATTGTGTGGCCACGCTACCGAGTGGCCCGCAGACAGATTATCTTGTTCCATTGGCTTTTCCAGAGCACCAAGAGGCCGCTGGGAACAATGGTGAACTTTGTCTTTAAGGAAACAAATGCAATATTCACCGAACACAGCGCTTCCACTCTGTTCTCGAGGGGAGCTGCTTCAGTTGGTACTGTTTGCTAATACTGCCATATACACACACATACACGTCCACTGTCAATATTCAAAATTTTCTTGTTTAGAAACTGTGAATGTAATATTTTTTTTGTAATTTTCAGGCAGTAGGTTTGTAAATTCAGAACTTAAATGTTTATGGACTCCAGAATGAGGAAGGATGTATGTGAGAGCTGTCAGAGATCATTGTTATCACCATTTTTCTGGGTTTTCTGGATATAATTGCACATAAACAAGAATGGTTTTGCGTCCAGCCTAGAATCATGATTGGCTGAGGGACATTCTACTGACTGACATGATATATAGTTTCTAGGCGTTAGTGGGGGTGTGGAGTCTTTCACAATAAAATTGATGGTCACATTAATCCTAAATGGATTGTTTGGCATGACCTCTGACCCTACAGTCTCATCACCCACAAACAACCCCCACCAGCTATATATATATGTGTGTGTGTGTGTGTGTATATATATAAAACCATATATATGTATGTATGGTTTGTATGGTTATATTCAAAACAGACTGTAACAGAGTTGTGGTCTGTTACCCCTATAAACACTTTGAACAACCATATAACTACATGGATTAATAGTTCTTGCCAATGCCAGTTTGCAGTGTTCCTATATAATAATGTAATTACGGACGCAAGCTAGCACTGTATTAAAGCACTCAATCTAATGTTAGCTGCCATGAAAGAGGCATGGCACAATAGAGGTTACAAGAATGAGCAGTTTCTAATTGATTAACACCAGTAGATTACTATTGCAGTTATGTGTAAATATTGTATGTAAAAAAGTACCAATGTTACACAAAAACCCAAAATAAAAGAAAGGAAAAAGGGATAGAGGAAGGGAGAGAAAAAAGCCATGAACCAGGCTTCAGCAGCCTGGCCCAGGAGAAACAAGGGGGTGGGGGGAAGAGAGAAGAGAAGCCCCTCAGCCCACAAGAGAGATTTCTTTTATGCATTTGACTCCCAAAAAGTTCCCACGGACCAATCAGGATTTGTCCTTTGATGTCTGGAGGGTGTCGCAGCTTGACAAAGATACAGGCGGGGGACCTTCATGACCTGCCATGGACCTGGAATTTCCCATCTTACAATAATAATAAACATTCGGTTAGTTTCTGATTTGGACCGGCCGGCCAAGTTATTAACGGGAAAGGACTGTGGAATTTTAAATGATTCCTGGGGTGGAGTTAGGGGTTTATCAAATGGCGTTGAGGCAGAGGGGGGATTATTGGTAATTGTGAAAAATGATTTATTAATTGAGGTGAAACGATGTAAATTAAATGTGTATTAGTTGAAGTACATCGTTTGGACTGTTGTGTGCAAATCATTGATTTATTGTCGGTCAGATAAATGGTTTGGTCTAGGGCCATAAAGACTAAAGAAGTTTTCAAACGCTCGACTTGTGCAGAGAAGTGAATTCTATCTAACAGAAAAAAAAAACTCTTGACTTTTTTTTTTGTATATATTGTTTGATGCCCTTTTGTCCTTTCAGGGGCAGTTTCCCAATATCTGCCCTTGTGACATCACCTCTGTGCTGTCTTCCCTGCACACCATCGCCAATCAGTTATTCTGGAAAAAGAAGGTCACCCCCTTACACAGACTCAGCACCAAAACTTGGACAGTACTCGATTACAATTTCTGATCAGATCAGACAATTGGAACTACATAGACAAGGATTTTGTGTGAGTATTTTGCAAATTTGACTTGTGTTACAAAATGACAGTTTCGAATTGAAAAGAACAGACTGAACATTGAACAAGTGTGAGTGAACCTTAAATTAGACCAAGCCATGGATGAGAGACCCAAGGGGGAGGGGGGGGGCCCTTAGTTTTTTAATAAAGGAACTAACACACACACACACACACACACACACAAACACAAATACATCCTTCAGCTTCTTATGGCATGTGTGTAATGCAGGATCACATGCCTGATCTGAAACACAGACATGTGCTCTATTGTTGTTCTCTGTTGGAGATTTATTAGGGTCAAATTTAATGTGTGTCTGTTCTCTGAGGGTCAAAGACACAAACGTGTCTCTCAGGAGAAGAAACAGAAGAAATCGTGCAAAAGAATAAAAATGAGCTACATGCGCAGGTGCTGAGTCAATGAGAGTGTGTGTTTGTGTGTGTGTGTGTGTGTGTGTGTGTGTGTGCAGGCGAAAGGGAAGGCGGGGCTCACCTCAAAGATTGCGTGCGGGCATCAAATGTTTACCTGTAACAAAGAGAAAGGGGAAGGTGAGAGAGTGGGAAGGAGAGACAGAGGGAAGGAGCGAGCGAGAGAAAAAAAAAGCAGTGCTTTGCTGCAGTGGGCGGAGTCTCGAGCCGGGAGCATGAGCTTCGCACGCAACTTAACAATAGTACCTTTATGAGAACTGGATTGCATTAGGGGTGAGCACTCAGATACAATACACACATACACACGCACGCACGCACACACACACACTCACACACACAGCAAGGAAGAGTTTCAGTGTTTCAGTGTCGGCAGTATCTTACAGTCATGACAGAATTCCTAGAGCCTGGCCAAGACACACAGTGAGGTCATTTGAACTGTGGCTATATGAGGCCATCTGTCATTGTTATGTCAACAGTCCACCTGATATTACTGTCTCACACACACCTTTTCTTGGTCTATTATCGTCACGCTGGAACACTCACTCATTTCTTTCAAGCACATTTTTTAAACTTTCAAAAAAAAAAAAAAAAACATTATTATTGTATTCTTAGTTTCCTAATTTCATGTGACATTTGTGACATGACTTCATTATTCATCCAACAGCACCTGAACCAAAAATCCAGGACATAAAAGTTTGTTTGTAAAAAATCTGTTTGTCTGTAAAAAAAAACCTTGAGTAAAAGCGCTGATAAATGATCTGCATGTTTGTGCTAGTAGAGGATGTGGTCCACGTTTGTGGTATTGCAAGTGGTATTATGAGGAACAAAAACAAAGGGGAATGGAGAAGAGAAGTCAGGACCTTGTGTTGCCAGATTGGGTGGTTTTGAATAAGATTTCTTTCACTGGAAAATGGCTTTCTGAGAACAAGTATTGAGGAAACCAGGTCTTATTTAAGTATGTTAAGAAAGTCACAACAATGACATACTTTTCAAATACTTTTGATAGTTTTGTGTGTGTTTATCTGGCAACACTGCTTGCACTACCCTGGATGTGTAAAGTATTGACTGGAGGGGTTTATATCATCTCGTCTGAGAAAGTAGAATGCGTGAGAGCTGTCAGTCATTGACTCTTCCCATTTAAATAGTTTGTTTTACAAAAATTATTTGTTTACTGGGTAACATTTAATTGGATGGCAAGTTAGTTCCACGATGCAAATAATTAGCAAGCTGTTTGTTTCTGTAAGTCCTGAATACAGACTTGATATGACATATGTGAACATCCCCACGCTCTGTGTACAGTGTTTTGAAAATAGGGCCATGTTTTTTTTATTTTAATAAAGGAACAAATGGTGGGGGGGTGGCTGTGTCTTACTATGTATACTTTTAATTTTCAATAAACCCTTCCAGAATGTTGAATGTTTGTTTTATTAGTAAGTGTAAAGTGTAAAGCTCGGTTTTGGTATAGAGTGTGAACTACAGTTGTGTGATGTAGAGGTATAGAGTGCGAGCGAGTGAACGAACGGGTCTGTGTATGTACATTAGTGTTAAGTGTGTATGCTGTTGGCAGTAGGGCTCTGCGTGACTAGCTGGGCTACACCTGTCTTCTGCTCAGGTAGAGGAGAGACAGCAGGCAGGAACCTGCCTTGCCAACAATGCCTGCTATTGTACGACTCTCACGCACGCATGTGCACACACACATCCATGACTGTATTCATATATTTGTGGGGACCAATGCCATCAACATTGGAATACGTGTTGAAATGTGTAACTCTGTTAATTCTATCCATTAACCCCACTAACCAAAAGTAGTTATTTTATCCATTTTAATTAACTGCTCTCTATTAAAACCTAGACATTCGTCACTAAAATTTTTTGTCTATTCTTGTGTGAAATTTTGCTCCCCTCTGTGACAGAAGTATAAGCGCTCACATACACGCTGAGTCATTACAACTTCCCTCAACACAAGAATGCAGGCTATGCATGCACTCGTTCATTCACACAGCCAACCCTCAGATCTCTGCACGCACACACACACACACACCCACACACACACAGAGAGAGAGAGAACCTTTCAAACAAATAAACACAAACACGCACGGATCATCACACGGGCTGAACTAAAACATTTATTTACTGTGCCTTAAGTATCTTATAGTCATGACTGAATTTCTAGAGCTTGGCCAAGACACACAGTGATGTCATTTGAACTGTGGCTATATGAGGCCATCTGCCATCGTTATGTCCACAGTCCACCTGATATTACTGTCACACACATACACACACACCTTTTCTTGCACTATTATTGTCATGTTGGAACACTCACTCATTCAAACATATTTTTAAAACTTTCATAAACTTTTTATTTCTGTCCAATATGAATGACACAGGCATACAAAATCCAGTTAATCTCGAAATATATACTGTGTTTTTCAGATTTCCTTTAAATTTTTCACTCATTGTTATATTGCAGCCATTTGCTATAAAACATTTAAGTTAAAATTTTCCTCATAAATATACACACAGCAGCCCATATTGACAGAAAAACACAGAATTGTTGACATCTTTGCAGATTTATTAACAAAGAAAAACTGAAACATCACATTGTCCTAAGTAGTCAGACCCTTTGCTCAGTATTTAGTAGAAGCTCCCTTTTGATCTAATACAGCCATGAGTCTTTTTGGGAAAGATGCAGCAGGTTTTTCACACCTGAATTTGGGGAATTTCCCCTGCCACTCCTCCTTGCAGATCCTCTCCAGTTTTGGCAGGTTGGATGGTAAACATTGGTGGACAGCCATTTTTGGGTCAGGGCTCTGGCTGGGCCATTCAAGAACAGTCATGGAGTTGTTGTGAAACCATTATTTTAGCTGTGTGCTTAGGGTCGTTGTGCTGTTGGAAGGGAAACCTTCAGCCCAGTCTGCGGTCCTGAGAACTCTAGAGAAGGTTTTTGTCCAGGACAAGGTTTTTGTCCAGGAGAAGAGAAGGTTTTTATCCCTGTACTTGGCTGCATTAATCTTTTCCTCGATTGCCACCAGTCATCCTGTCACTGCAGATGCAAAACACCCCCACAGCATGATGCTGCCACCACCATGCTTCACTGTTGGAACTATATTGTACAGGTGATGAGCAGTGCCTGGTTTTCTCCACACATATGGCTTAGAATTAAGGCCAAAACGTTCTATCTTTGTCTCATCAGACCAGAGAATCTTATTTCTCAACATCTTGGAATACTTCAGGTCTTTCTTTTAGCTAACTCCATACAGGCTTTCATTTGTCATGAACTGAGGATAGGCCCCTCTGCCATAAAGCCCCAACTGGTGGAGGGCTGCAGTGATGGTTGACTTTCTACAGCTTTCTTCCATCTCCCATCTCTCTTCTTTACCTCTTTCACCAAGGCTCTTCTGCCCCGATAGCTCAGTTTGGCCGGATGGCCAGCTCTAGGAAGGGTTCCAGTTGTCCAAAACATCTTCCATTTAAGAATTATGGAGGCCACTGTGACCTTGGCCAGATCTGTGCCTTGCCACAAATCTGCCTTTGACCTCATGATTCTCATTTGCTCTGACATGCATTGTGAGCTGTAAGGTCTTATATAGACAGGGGTGTGGCTTTCCTAATCAAGTCCAATCAGTTAAATCAAACACTGATGGACTCAAATGAAGGTTTAGAACCATTTCAAGGACGATCAGAAGAAATGGACAGCATCAGAGTTAAATATATGAGGGTCACAGCAACTGGTCTGAATACTTAGGACCATGTGTATATATCAGTTTTTCTTTGTAAATAAGACTGCAAAACTGTCAACAGTTCTGTGTTTTCTGTCAATATGGGGTCCTGTGTGTACATTAATGAGGAAAAAATTACTTAAATGTTTTTAGAAAATGCTGCAATATAACAATGAGGGAAAAATTTAAGGGGGGCTGAATGTTTTCTGTACCCACTGTATGTCTGTATTGCTAGTTTCCTAATTTCATGTGACATTTGTGATTATGCTCTTCTTTGACTTCATTTGTTAACTTCCCACTTGTGGGACTACTAAAAAAATAATCGTAGGATCATCTTATTAAACACCCAACAGCATCTTAACCAAAAATCCATGATAAAATCCAAGTACATTATGACCGTTTGTGTATGAGTCTTTAGGGGTTAATGCATTTATAAATCATTAGGGTTATCTGTGAATACAAAACAACAACAAAAACATTTATTTCTTATATAGCCCATAAGCACAGACACAGTGTGTCTCAATGGGCTTTGACAGAACCTACAGTTGACACCCCCACGCTTGACCCTGCTGCACACAAGGAAAAACTCCACACAAAAAAAAACTCTAGGAGAGTCACGCCGTCGAGCTGATGGGGGAGGGAAGCGCAGAGGCGGGACATAAGTATTTATTAATAAATACAAATAAACAACGGCGCGGTGGCCAAAAAACGGGGAATAAAGGGGAAACAACAAAAACGAGCCTGCAGGCGTGTGGTGGTCGCCAGAACTCAAAAACTATATAAGTTGCCAGGTCAAGATCGCATCAATTCACACACTGAGTTCACTAGAATGTCACTGCTCCCGAAGAGGCGGAAATCCCCGGCTTTTAAACGCTGTCCGGATTGGGCACATGTGATGAGTCCAGGTGCTGTCAAACCTAACAAGGAGAGAGAAAAAAAGAAGGAGTGATATAGAGAGGGACACTTTCCAGGGTAGAGTGAGCCTTCAATTGGTGTCAGTGCAGGGTTTGTGATGGTTTGTCCAAGAAGAGAAAAAGTCCTACGTTGTAGAGGTGTAAAAGTCCAGAGTGTGGTATAGAGCATCTGTCAATGTTTGGAGGTACTAGACAGTGCAGAGTAGGTTTTAGTCCAGTGTCATGGTGTACATTAGACTCGCTAGTTGGTCAGTAAATCATCCTCAAACAGAAGCAATGTTTGTGGTATTGCAAGTGGTATTATGAAGAACAAAAATGGAGGAAAAGAAGCCAGGACTTCATGTTGCCAGATTGGGCAGATTTTAATGATATTTTTTCTGGAAAAATGGCTTTCTGAGGACACGTTTTGAGGAAACCAGGTCTTATTTAAGTATGTCAAGAAGTCACAGCAGTTAAATACTTTTCAAATAGTTTAGGGTAGTTTTGTGTGTGTTTATCTGGCAAGACCCAGATTCCCACTTAATCCCACTCAGTACCATTGTGTCCCAGAGTGTGAAGTGATTGTCATTATGAAACACAGGATTGCACATGGTGCACACAAAATGTGTCCTCTGCTTTTGACCCATCACCCTTGGTGAGCATTGGACAGCCATGACAGGCACCGGGGGAGCAGTGTGTGGGGACGGTCCCCTCAGTTGCACCTTGGCAACTCAGGATTTGAACCGACAACTTTCCAATTACGAGTCTGCTTCTTACCTGTTAGGCCCCCACTGCCTCTTTAAACCAAACATGCATCACTACATACAACAGCATTTCTGCTCTAAACTGTTGTGTCCCTGTACGTTTAAATATATTGTTTGCTGGGTGACATTTAACTGGATGGCTAGTTAGTTCCAAGATGCAAATAAATAGCAAGAGATCACTTCAAGTTCCAGTCTGTTTGTTTCTGTAAGCCCTGAAGACAGACTGGATATAACATGTGCGAACATCCCCATGCTCTCTGTACAGTGCTTTGAAAACAGGGCCATGTTTTTTATATGGGGGGGGGGGTCTGTGTAAAACAGAATTTTATGGCACTGTTTACTGTGTATACTTTTTAAGTTTTTTTTATGCTCGTTTTATTAGTAAGTGTAAAGCTCGGTTTTGATATAGAGTGTGACCTACAGTTGTGTGATGTAGAGGTATAGAGTGCACGAGTGAACGAACGGGTCTGTGTATGTACATTAGTGTTAAGTGTGTATGCTGTTGGCAGTAGGGCTCTGCGTGACTAGCTGGGCTACACCTGTCTTCTGCTCAGGTAGAGGAGAGACAGCAGGCAGGAACCTGCCTTGCCAACAATGCCTGCTATTGTACGACTCTCACGCACGCGTGTGCACACACACATCCATGACTGTATTCATATATTTGTGGGGACCAATGCCATCAACATTGGAACACGTGTTGAAATGTGTAACTCTGTTAATTCTATCCATTAACCCCACTAACCCCACAAAAGTTATTATTTTATCTATTTTAATTAACTGCTCTCTATTAAAACTTAGACATTCGTCACTAGAGGGGTGCAGCAAAATGTCCTCACCTTGACTAAAATTCTTTGGCTATTCTTGTGTGAAATTTTGCTCCCCTGTGACAGAAGTATAAGCGCTCACATACACACTGAGTCACTACAACTTCCCTCAACACAAGAATGTAGGCTATGCATGCACTCGTTCATTCACACAGCCAACCCTCAGATCTCTGCACGCACACACACACACACACACACACACACACACACACACACAGAGAGAACCTTTCAAACAAATAAACATAAACACGCACGGGTCATCACACAGGCTGAACTAAAACATTTATTTAAGGTGTCTTGACCACAAAACCACTCAGGCTAATAAAAATATATAAGCAGATGGCCCTGTCAATGACAAACAGCCTGGGAATACTAGACTGTTGGACCTTATTGTGTATGATGTATTGTTGGACCTAACGGTGGAAAATGGACCAGAAGATCGCAAAGTCACATATTTGAACCCCACTTAATTCCATTAACCCCCTGTTTCTACAGCGTCCACCATTTTCATATCCAATCACTGACCAATTGGAATGTTTTGCATGTTTGGAAGCCATGACAGGAAGGGATGGGAAATTCTCTGGGCGGACAAAGCATGAGAAACGGGAGGTGACCTTTCCCCTTTTGTCGCCCAGAGAATTTCCAGATCTGACTATGTGAGCTGCTGCGCTCTGAACGGCGAAGCAGAATGGCCACAGCACTCATTACACCGATCGCCATTTCAATCCACTGCAGGACTATAGACTGGCGAGGGGACCTCCTATTAATGTTAAATAATAGGGGACCTTTAAGAACGCAGGACTTCGCTATAGTATTATACCAAAAATATTATACATCTACTATAAGATAGTATTGTACTATGCAAAATGGTGGTCTTTAACATTTTTCCAATAGTCACAGGGTTATAGTGTGGGGGTGTCAACAGTAGGGCCTGTCAAAATCCATTGAGACATTTTGGATTTAATCAAAAACACATGATGTTGTGGTTGTGGTAGTGGCCTAGTGGATAACACACTCGCCTATGAACTAGAAGACCCAGGATCAAATCCCACTCACTACCATTGTGTCCCTGAGCAAGACACTTAACCCAAACTTCCTCCAGGGGGACTGTCCCTGTAACTACTGATTGTAAGTCGCTCAGGATAAGGGCGTCTGATAAATGCCGTAAATGTAAATGTTGTTCAGTGAGATTAACTGAAAAGTGAAAGTGAAGTGATTGTCATTGTGATACCCTGCAGCACATCACACGGTGACACAAGGACATGTGTCCTCTGCTTTTAACCATCACCCTTGCTGAGCAGTGAGCAGCCATGACAGGCAACCGGGGAGCAAGTGTGGGGACGGTGCTTTGCTCAGTGGCACCTAGGTGGATCAGGATTCAAACCGGCAACCTTCTGATTACGGGGCCGCTTCCTTAACCGCTAGGCCACCACTGCCCCTCTAATAAATGTAATTATTAATGTAATATAAATATAGCAACGGTAGCAGTGGTATGATTTGTGACTGTAAAACAGCATCTTGGACTAAGAACAATGCCTTGCAGTGGCTTGAGGTTGGTGTGAAAATGCAGCACAGACGATGACTCAGCATTCCGGTGTTCACATGAACGGGACCTCGGTTCTAAAGTGTCGCTTCGAGTTATGACAGCCTGACTATGTCTCAGTGTGTAACTGGGGATCGAATTGCATGGTGACTTTTAAAATGTGTTTTGTTCACATGAGGTGATTGATTTTTCCTTATTTATTTATCACATTTACATCTCACATAACATTCTGAAACATATATCTGTAATTTCACTAACGACAATTGGGTACAGCATCGCCACATGTTCGGAAAATATGATGTAATGAACAAATAAACAAGTAAAATATTTATTCCACTGTATGAAAATAGCATGTATAAATAGCACTTTTCTAAATAAAAGTGAAAGTGAAGTGACTGTCATTGTGAAGCACAGCACACGGTGACACAATAAAATGTGTCCTCTGCTTTTGACCCTTGGTGAGAAGTGGGAAGCCATGAAAGGCGCCGGGGGAGCAGTGTGTGGTTACGGTACTTTGCTCACTGACACCATGGCATCTCAGGATTTGAACCGGCATCCTTCCAGTTACGGGTCCGCTCCTTACCTGCTAGGCCACCACTGCCCGTCCAAGTCAAACAAGCATCACTACATACAGACAATAGCAGGACTGCTCTCAGCTGTTACGTACCTGGACGTATGCTCCCACAAGTTCTGTGTGGCTGGCTGTGTTTTTGTGTTTCTGTCTGTTTTACGTGGACTTTGTGGGAGGAGTTAAAGCCTACCAGCTCCACCTACCATCTGACCATTGGCCACCTCCACCTATATAAAGGAACTTCGGACGGTGTTTGGGACGTCCCCAGGCTCCACGGAGGTCCGCAAGGAGCAATGGACAGTACATTTGTGTTACTTTGTGTGATACACCCCTTGTTGTTAACCTGTGTTAGCCTGTTAGCTTTTGTGTGTGTTTACGTGCCCTTCTTGTTAACTTTTGTGTGTCCGTGAGTTCTCCCTTCTGGACCACCCTTTTCTTTAGGCTGTTCTGGTGCTGGTTAGCGTTGCTGAGTCTGCTGTTTTATTGCACGTGCTAGCTCACTGTAAATATACGTGTTAGCTCCTGTGTGCTATGATGTCCTTGATGTACTGCAGCTAGAAAGAGATCAAGTACCTGCAATTGACAGAATCGCGTGCAACTCAGGTACATGAGGATCGTGCTGGCTGCCTGCCAGGGCAAGAGGGGGCGTGGTGGCGGGGGTGAGGAAGGTATGTTGAAAAAAGGAGCATTCAGTATGAAAGAACGTCATCCCAGTCTATTCTGAACTGCTCTGCGGTTCTCGGTTCTAATTTACACATCACTGAAAATCATGCACTTCAAGGGAGCCTCAGTGTCGTTCTGGTTCGAACATCTGGTTCGTAGGTCAGTCTCTAGGCCACTGCCAACCCCACACATTTGTGCGTTCCGGGTGCAGATACAGTCCATGTCTACAACAGTGGTGCAGGTTTGTGGTTCGGTCTACCTGGTCTGGATATTGCATCCAGGGTCCCTAATGACTAGTCACTGAGGATGCAAAAAAGAGGAAAAATGCTTACATATCCATGCTGATGAGAATTATAAAAAAATCCCTTTTTACGGTTTTGTATGTTCTAATATCAGCACAATGGAAAAAGGTGCTAACTGTTGTGAACTGTAGTACCTATGGTATTTTAACTATTTATAAGGCTTGGCCAAATACTTTAAAAAAATGGGATGACTGGAGACACGTAATTTTTATACATTTAAAAAAATATTCTGTCATTTGTGTTCTGAATACATAGTCATAGTCGTGCTAGTCTGTTGTACCATTCGCCGTTACGTTCCAACCCTGATTATTACTGGTGAAAAGGTTGTTTTTACTGCATTTGTATTACGTATACATTTTGCAGTGCTCGAAATATTTTTTGTTATGTTGATGGCTAAGCGTCTCATTAAGCGTGGGAAAAATCCCCGGAAAGGAGACGAACGCTAAAGGCGGCTAAAGAACTCCATTTCCCAGAGCGCAGTGCGGCCAGTCAGGTGAAGCTCGCGTGCTGCGGCGCAGCGGCGGACTGCGAGCTGATGAATGTGGAGCTCAGAGCGGCGGGAGCAGCCGCGCAGAGCGGGTGGGGCGGCCCGCGTCGCGTCTTCTGCAGATACTTCGGACACAACGGCTGGATTAACCGAATTTTGTGGATTTATTTTCACTTTTTTTATTTTAGCGTTTTTAATTCCCAATAAATTATTTTTTTATTTTTTTTTTTATAGTTTCCTGGATCTCGCGAGTTGTTGGGATTATGACATGAACACTTGAGCCACGGTTTCGGTCACCACAAGATGACCGCGACACTTTTTGAGTCCTCTAATTGAAAGCTCTTCAGTTTCGCCAGCTGTTCTCGTGTCTGGAAGACCTTAGCAATGCTCTCGACTGACTGTCCTCCACACCGCACACTTCTTCACACTGGGACCAGTACGGCCAGGACCCACACGCAGGAATACATCCGCCGAGTGGCGGGAGCGACGCGACAGACATTCAGCGTGGCGACAGTGACTCTCGTGGCAAGGGGTCACCCTTCGTCTGGAGAATTACATCTTGAAGCTGGAGGGGTCGTCGTGTTTCGAGGAGAGATGAAAGCATCCTGGCTGCTAAATCACACCTGCCTCCCTCCCTGTGAGTTCAGCCTGTGTGTGTGTGTGTGTGTGTGTGTGTGTGTTCTGATCTTACCATTCACTTTAAGTGGAACAGAAATGTTGTGCGTTTAAAAAAATATACAGTGTCAGAGTTCACACAAAGATTTAGTTTTGACTCCTTTTGGCAAATGGTGAGGAGCAAGCGAACGTCACCGGTGAGCCGCAGGTGGCATCTTTCGGCCACCTGACCTCCGCTTGCTGTCGCCTTTAACTTTAACAGGCAAGGATGCTGTGATTGCGGTGAGCAGACTGTGCCAAGGAAGTTCTTCATTTCAAAAATCAATGAACACGAGTGTTCAGGACCTTAACGCCACCGTAACTGTCGGTGTCTGAGCTTTAACCTTCAGCTGGTGAGATTCTGACCACGAGCAGGCTGTGGGAGGAAAATATCCGTTTAAAACATGAAAATGTGAAAAAGTAAAAATGTATTACACATTTATAATGTACTTTATTAACCGCACCATCAGTTAATATTGGATAAAAGTACATTCAATTTCGGTAGTAAGTGTAACTCGCGCAGCATTTATCATGCTGTTGTCATACATCTTGAATGATGTGTACACACACTCTCACACACACACGGTCCTGCTCATACATTCTTCCAGGTGAAGCACACGTGTGTGTGTGTGTTTTGACTCTGGAAGTCAGATGTAGTGGCGGCCGGACCCCCCTCGTCCACCTGCGGTGAACCGCAGACCTATGGTGGACCCCAGAGAGGGGCAGATGTGATTACAGTCACACACACACACACACACACACACACAGCTGTGAACCTGACCTCCCTGTGAACTCTGAGGCTGATGTAATTTTTTTTATTTTTTAAATTCGTATTTATTTATTTCTTGCGGCCGCGCTCCCTCGCCGGTCACGGGGTTGATCCGGGAGCCGTCCTGTCCGGCGCGTTCTCACGGGAGCACAGTACGCTCCTTTATGCTTTTAGCTAGGGAGGGAGGGAGAGGAGGGAAAGAAAGAAAAAAAAAACATTCATCCCTCTTTCACATCCCCTCTGCAATGCCCCAGCAAACAAGCGCTGCATTTAGTGCAGTGTGAGTGTGTGTAAGTGTGTGTGTGTGTGTGTGTGTGTTGGGCGAAGTGGGCCATTTCTCCAAACAAGCTGTCCATCTCTTCGCTTACACTGTCCGCTCTGTCCCGAAGCTCCCGCCCTCCCTCCCGCCATGTGTGTCTGCGGCGCAGAATGCCTCTAAAGTCGGTCTGAACAGGAGAGCTGCCATTTATTTGTGGTGCGGGGACAATGGGGAGCCTGTCTCCAGGGTGGCTGTGTGTGTGTGTGTGTGTGTGTGTTTGGGAGAGATTGGCCATCGTCTGACCAAGAACAAGCGTCTGTCTGATGGAGAGCCCTTCCTGAGGAAAATGCTACCTTTGTTTATAAGAGAATGTGTATCTGTGTTAGGCTGATGGTGTGTTTTGTGTGTCTGTGCTGTGCGAGTTCACAGACATTAAAAAAGTTTGTTCAGAGATGTGTGTGTGTGTGTGTTGTCAGGGTTTGTGTGGCTGTAACAGCAGTTCCAACAGCAGATCGATTATAATTAAAATTATCATTACGTTGTTGCCATATCTGACCGTTACTGTTTCTGTGTAACCATTTTTTTCTTATGCTCCAGATTTTAATAAGAAAATGATTAAGGCAGGCTTACGCTAACAGAACAAAAGACAATTAAATCCTTAATCACAATGATCCAGTTCACTTTGATCACTTTATTTGATCGTGGGATGCACGATCAAATTTGTGAGTTCGAATCCCGGCTTGGACCTTGTGCGTGTGGAGTCTGCACGCTCTCCCCGTGTTGCCGTGGCTTTCGTCCGGGCTCTCCGGTTTCCTCCTGGCCAACAGCATGCACACCAGGTGAATTGTTTCTAGGTGTGAGTTTGTGAGTGAGTTGTGTGTGTTTGGATGGACTTCGGCAGCCACATCCCAGAATAACAGGACAAAGCTGTTCAGGATTGCAAGTGAGTTATTATAGCCTATGTTGATGTAGAAACATTTAAATGAAAAATAAGAGTGTCTACAATGTGTTCCAAATCGATTAATTATCACGATCACGTTTACAATATGTAATATCTAGCTATGCATCCCAGTCCTATAAAAAGTATCTGAAATTCTTCATCAATATTTGATGCAGTATTTGATAAACCAGACCTTCCTCATCTGGCAACATGCAGGCTCTGCAGATTTTAATTTCTGCTTTTATTTAACAACCGTTCATTCACAGATTAATAGATGTAGCCAAGCACATGGCATTTCACATTCGGTTCCTGTATCACGTCTGTCTTAACTGATGTGGAACCATCCGGTGAATTATGAGATACGGAAACACCACATTGGATACAGGCCTCACTGGGAGCTGTTCAGGCCTCAGTGGGATCGCAGGAGCCAGGCTTTTGATATGTTTGAGTGGTGTTAGTCTTGATTGCTTTTTTTTCAGAATCCCAGCCAAGATGCATTTGTAATTGACTCGTCTACTGGCCTGTGTTAACGTTATATGGCCTGAAAGTTGTGAACATTCAGTCTCTGCTGCCCTCTAGTGGACAGTAAGCCCCGAACGTCATGGGCGCTTTAAACGTGGGGGATTTTTTAAATTTATTTTCAATTATTTGGGCAGTGTTTTTAATTAATCAATTAGCCAAGAGACGTTAGTCGGTAGTGGTACATGTCAATCATTAGGCTACTATCAATTACCAATACGTTTATATGATATCGGTCAAATAAAAGATAGAGATAAGTTATTTATCCCAATGGAAATGTAGTTGTTCGGTAGCTATATGCACAACACACAGACACAAAAATACAAATAACAACTCAAATACCATACCAACCTTATTTATAAAGCACTTTAACCCAAATTGCTGTTCAGCAATTTAAGAAGATGCAGTGAGTAGAAAGCTCCCCCGCTATGAGTTTTTGACACACCTTGGAGCAACTGACCAGTTGAGGGTGTGTAATGCTGTAATACCTCCAAGTGGCAGGGAGGGGCAAGATCAAATAAAAGTTCAATGTAAAGTTATGACAAAAGCCATACAAGCAGTTCGAAAACTTGCCATGTGATGCACGGGACACAGAAAACTAGTCTCACTTGTTAAAGCGTAACTTACACAATACAATTTTGTGAAGTCAACAAGCATCCAGACAAAACTACTGCACCAAATATTTCAATTTAAAATGGTTGTCGAAACTGTGCAACACTTCAATAAAATAAATAAAATAATGCCATACCAATATATACCAACTAAAATGATGAAGATTTATTTATTGTGAAGTGATTGTAATTGTGATACACAGCAGTACAGCACAAGGTGCACAAAATACATGGGACAACAATGTCACAGGTCTAAAAGCCATACGAGTGCTGTACATTTTTTTACATATGAAAGCCAGTACAAAGTGTTAAAGTGTGGTGCATTGTACGAATATTATAATTAAGCCTGATGCACTATTCAATATAACAGATATGTCTGAACTTTGAATGTCTGGGTTATGATAATAATTTGCCTTGAGTTTAATTGAAATTAGTAAACATTTTACATCTCAAAACTTTCAGTTTTTTTAAATACATTGAAATTAAATGATGTTCCACATTATCTGAGTACCCAAACATTTGGACAAATAAAAGTTTCATTTTCCAGAGAATTGTCCCTCATACAGAAAAATACAAGGAATCCAGATTACAGAAATAATACAAATGTAGATAAAGTGCAGTTGCTGTGTTTGACAGTTCAGCTGTTTAGGAGGGTGACGGCGAGGGGGAACAAACTGTTCCTGTGTCGGCTGGTCCTGGTCTGCAGGCTTCTAGATCATCAGCGGGTCAAAAAGTCTCAGTCCAGGGTGTGAGGGATCTGTGATGGTTTTCCCTGCTCGTTTCCTGGCACTTGAGGAGGACAGGTCCTAGTATGAAGGACAGGGGGACACCGACGATCCTTTCTGTCATTCCTACAGCCATTTGCAGTCTGTTCCTGTCCTGTTGGGTGGCTGCTCCACATGTGATATGGTGAGGGGGAGCAGTGTTGAGGGACGTCTCCTGAAATCCACTGCTATCATTAATGTCATTGATTTTAAAACAAATATCTACGTCAGTGCAATTTTTATTAGGGACCTTCTGGAATATTTCCTCCTTCATGTTCCAGTGTGTAATATGTTTATCGTCCTCTGTTGGCGGGAGGCTGAATTGCATCTTCACGTTCTTCATTACTCTTTGACGAGGATCATAAAGAAGTATTGGAGGAACATATTAATATAGAAAACTGCCATATTTTATGCTGTGATGTACATGTGTCAGATTTTTAAAAAGGTTTTTATTTTGTGTTGGGTTTTTTTTGCGCTGTAGGGTAGATCCATGCCATCATTCTGCTTTGTATGTGTGTGTGTGTGTGTGTGTGTGTTGGGTCAGGTTCTCCTGCCTGTACATTCAGTAAATATTGTTGTGCTTGGTGAAACTGGTTTGACAGAAACGCTCTGTGGTTACGATTAATTGTCGGTTTTAGTTTCCTTTCCTGTTCACATTTTCCCATCCTCCACCTTCACTCTGTCTGTCCGTCCTGATGTCTGGATTTGTTCCACCTTCGTTTTCCACAAACATGTTATATCCTGCAGTATGGTAGTAGCCCGGGATCAAACCCCACTTACTACCGTTGTGTCCCTGAGGAAGACACTTATCCCCAGGGAGACTGTCCCTGCAACTACTGACTGGAAGGCGCTCTGGATAAGGGTGTCTGATAAATGCCACACATGTAAATGTGAGAACCTGTGGGGTTGGTTCTGAACACTAGATGGCGCTGTGCATCCATAGAAATGTCTAGTTTATCCTCTGTAGCAACAGGTTGAGTGACGCAGTGTGTGTGTATCCATGCTTGTATAGGTTGTGTTTGCAGATGTTGGCTGTTGCATCGTTTGTGCGTGTGTGTGTGTGTTGTATATGTATTTTTTTATAATGTCTGTGTATTTGGTGTAGATGTGGGCCCCTTTTGTGTTTTTTGATCTGCATTGTGTGTGTGACTGAGAATGCGTGTGTGTGTGTGTGTGTGTTGTCTGTCCTCTGTGTGTGTGTGTGTGTGTGTGTGTGTGAGTGTGAGTTTATTGAGGTTCAGGCTCAGGTTATCAGTGTCGGGTCTCACTGAAGCTTGCGGCAACTTTCATCTTCAAAGGAAGATGAGGTCTGAAGACGACCAATCAGTGTGAGCTGTGCCCATCTCATCCAGTTACACACACACACTCGCTCACACACACACACACTCAAACTTTGCTTTCTTTTACATCTCATATACAACTTTGTTTCACAAACAAAACACACACACACACACACACTCACAAATGACATAGTGCTGCCACCGTCAACACAACTCCAATAAAAAACATTTGAGCTCAGAGACAGATCATGGTTGGTGTTCTGCACTGAGGAGTCTTATGGTTTGTGTGTGTGTGTGTGTGTGTGTGTGTGATCTTGTAGAAGATGGAGGCCGTTCTCTGCCCCAGCTGGTAGTCTAGCTTGGGTGTGGTGTGTGTGTGTGTGTGTGTGTGTATGAAACTTGGCGCGCTTTGAGTGTTTGCTGGCATAACTCCAGACTATGCACAGGTGACACGCCGACACAGAGCTGAATCCTCATTGGATGACAATAATAGCCCACATATAAAAGGACTTTCTGCCTCACTCTTAAACCCTATCACACACAGATTTAGTTCCTTTGTGTGTGTGTGTGTGTGTGTGTGTGTGTGTGTGTCTTTGTCAGTACATGTCTGACAATGTCTCCCCAGAACCAATCAGAATTACTGACACGCTTGTATGAGTAAGACTACCTGTGTGTGTGTGTGTGTGTGTGTGTGTGTGTGTGTGTGTGTGTGTGTGTGTTTAAGTGCTCTGCAGAAGCTGGAAATGGAGTTGATGTTATTGCAATGCATTATGGGTAGAGATAAGAACATGCTCACACACTTCCCTGGCTGCGTTTGTCAAGGTGTGCTTGCAGTAAACCACAAAAAGTGTGTGTGTTTCTTTAAGTGGGAGTTATTTGAATAAGAAGTCAAGTCCCTGCCTCCTTACAAAAGAATGAAGGTTTTCGTTCATTTTATGATTTATTGCAGGTTATTAGCGTAACAGTTGAAGCTTGGCTGGAAGAGACGGCAGGGGACAGAACAGGGGATCGTGGCGCACACAGGTTCTGCCAGCCAGGTTTAAACAGGAAGCAAGGTTCTAGACCGATGAGGGTAACGACGTCTCTTGTCCCTCCCCTGAAGCAGTCGGTCCAGGTATAATGAGCAGCCCGTGTCCTGGACGGAACTGATGAGATCCTTTACGCCCGCCTCATTCAGTCTGAGTGGATAATTCTGTATAATACATTTTGAGTGAAATATAAAGAGCGTTTATATGACAGATACATTTTCTTAAAAACTCCTCAGGTCTTCGTATTTTCACGCTGGAACCACATGTTCTAGTTTTTCTCTAGAATTTTCTGTAGAATTCCAGAAACTATGCATAGATGCTACATTGTAACTCCACTTCATACATAATTTGTGTGTGTGTGTGTGTGTGTGTGTGTGATTCTGTCTTTTCTCTCCCGTCTTGCGTTTGCTGCCTGGCCGTTGTGGCGCTGAGCGTTTCGGTCTCAGACTCAGACACGTGCACAAATAAACACACAGCCCCACACGCACACACACACACATTGCTCCTGTGTGTTTACGTTATGGTGCTGGGGGTCCATCTGTGCTGAGCGTGTGTTACTCAGCACCAGTGGGGTTTATATGTTTTTTTTTTTTGTTTTTTTTTTTCAAATCTACAGTCTCATACAGCAGGAGTTTGCAGCCTGTGTGTGTGTGTGTGTGTGTGTGTGTGTGTGTGTGTGTGTGTAAGTGTGTTTTTCCGCACAAATGACAGAGGAGACATCTGCAGAGCATGTGCGAGTGTGTGAACAAGTGCATAACTTTGTTTCCTGTAATTTTAAACAAAGATGTGTGTGAGAAGCAATCGGTTTTGTTTGATTGTCACGAATAAAAGTTGCTTTTTGACGTTCGATATTGATGAACCCAATTCATATTCAAGTCTAGATGTTGTAGCAAAAACATTCTGAGCTAGTTTTTGCAGTCTTGTGTCTGTTTTTGGTGCCACATACCTGGCAACACCAATTGCACGTGTGATGAATTGACAGGAAGGGGCTTATATCGTCCAGAAAGAGGAAGTCTTGTCTTGTCTCCTCCCATTTTAAACATAGATGATAAATACATGATGGCTGGCCGTCGTCCGTGTGTCAGACGTAACAATGCACCACGAAAACGGCTGGGTGGGTGGGTAGTTAGTTCCTAGTTAGCAGTCCTTTGGTGTCTGTATATGTTGACATTAGCAAACATGCCCCCCTCTCTCTCTGTGTCTCTCTCTCTCTCTGTGTATCGAGTGTAGCTCTTCGTCTTCGGTGACTCCTGTGGTCCCGAAAAGCACTCAGACCCATCGGAGTCGAGGACATCAGGCGACTCGCCGTTCTGACACGGATGCCCCGCCTCCTCCCTCAGCCGGGAACTTCCCTGGAACAGGACTCACAGTTTCTACTGTTTTAGCCTAGTTACACGTCGCCATGCTTAATGCCACCTTTGTTTGGCGAAGAACATCACAGTCAGAAATAAAACATCTGTCACTGGCCACTTCATTAGAAATACCCAGTAGGAACATTGCTGCTTTAGCGAGCTGCCATACTGAAACAAAAACAGGCATTCCGAGTTCACGGATTCACTGTCCCATGGATCCTAACAAGGCAGAATACAGTGTGGCTGAGTGGGTGAACTTTCGCTGGTCTCACAATTCGATTCGATTTCAATTACCAATGCCTCAGATATCCATGCATCATGATGCATCCCATCAATGTTTCTACATTACTTCACCGCAGGATGCCCAGTAAGCCCAGTGGCTCTAGCTTGTTTACATCTAGTCTCTCATCAGTGGTCAGTTTCTGCTTGTAAAAATCAGGTTTTACGTCCTGTAAGTAATAAAGTAATAATAAAATGACAATAAAGTAACACCGATTATATAAATCGGTAGAAGGGTACCCGTCATGGATTTCTTGCCCAGTAAGCCCAGTGGCTCTAGCTTGTCTACATCTAGTCCTTCATCGGCTCATGCCAGGCATGCTGGGTAACGGAGTGAAGGTATGGAGTGTAAACGAGGACATGGCACCCGGTAACCTGATCTCTCCACTGATCACACCAGCTTTAGGCAATCATATTGCACAACAACTTTACTCTCACGTTACACACGCGCTCTTACGGCCGGGCAGAGCTCTGTGGTGTGTGTGTGTGTGTGTGTATTTAATGCCCGGCTCATTGCTCGGTAAACAATTCAAGAGGTACAATGCAGCCTGGGAACATTAAACGGCGCTGCGCTTGTGGGCGTGTCGCAGCTCTGTTGCTGCGGGTTTAAATATCGCGTCGCCGGTGTCCCGGCTGCTGTTCTGTCCGTATAGGTGGAGTGTGGGTGGGGGGGCTGCTCGGGGTTTGATCTCTGTTTGTGTCCCAGTCTGTGTGTCTCTTCTGAGCGTTTCGCTCTCTGTGACTGTCTGTCCGTCTGTGATGCCATCTCCGTTTCGCTCTCTGTGTGTCTCTGCACGTCTGCTTCTCTCTCCCTCCCTTTCAGAGATTGTACATTTCTGTCTCTCTTCTGTCCGTCTCTGTATTTATGTCCTTCTTTCTGTGTGTGTCCGTCTGTCTGCCTGTCTCTGTCTGTCTCAGAATTTGTTGTATGTAGAGGATTGGTGGGTTTAAGGCCTCAGGTACCACACACACACACACATCTTTATTGCAGAGGGAGGATAAGAGGTGTAATTGGCACTTTAACTGGTAGGAATTCAAAATAAAATTTATTTCTCCGTTGTCCCCCTGGGCATTGTGCAGGCGGCGTGTTGGGTCTTGTGTTGGGTGTTCGGTTAGAGGCGAGTGTGTGGGAGTCGTCCTGTTTTTTTGCTCTCAAGAGTTTACATCTGGCACCACTGAACGGGCTACCCACAATGCTTTGTGTTCAAACATTGTGCGGTGGCCATACTGAGGTCTTAACGCTCTGGTGCTTCCTACAGTGGTTTGGAACCTGACTATAACATGTGTGTGTGTGTGTGTGTGTGTGTGTGTGTATATCTGTGATTAACACTATTAAACCAGCTACCTGCTGGGAGAGAACCAGGCAGTAATTCCTGTGACCCACACACAGCCGACTTAAATGAAGCCAGCCACGTGTGTGTGTGTGTGTGTGTGTGTGTCTCAGTGTAGTGACATAACCGGACAAAGTTTAACACAAAGGTCACGTCACTCTTAAATGTACAGCTGCAGTCCGTACAGAGCGTTTGGAAAGAAATCACACCATGTTGACCAGAAAATATCCCTCCATCATTTATTACACATCATTTACTGGAGACAATATCACTTATCCCATCCATTCTATGTCCATTGTCGTTTAAAACTTTAGGGTCTTTTAAAAACAGTTGTTTTGTCCAACGCTGGATGGATGAAAATTCCAGTACAGACATTAAAGTTGGGAATGGCTCTGGTAGCTGGAAATGGCTGTTCCTGATGGGACCTATGCATATATGTAGAGAGGAACTCTATCAGCAAAAATGAGACTTCAGTTTGTTCATTCATTCTTTCATTCAGTGGAATCCTGCTGCGTTCACCAATGCAATGGTTGATTATTAGAAAATCCTTATGCAATGATCTCAGTAGAGCTGATTTAAACAAGCAATAAAACTGCGCAAATTCGGACTTCCTCTGGGATCAGTCAAGTATTTTTTTTATCAATGACCCTTTCCTCGTCATGTAGTAATTATTTCTATTCGATCTAATTTTTTTTTTTCCCTGGAACACAAGGGCATCCCTAAATGACCCTAGTCTTTAAAACGTGAGCGTACAATGTAAAGTGTTTTTAACCGATGTAGCCTTTTGGTTCATTTTCAAAGTTTCTCTTTGAACATCTGTCTCTCAATACAGTCATGTGACCTGCCAGCGGTGGATTTAATACAGTCATGTGACCTGCCAGCGGTGGATTTTATGAAATGTCTGTATCTGTGCCCTCCGTTTGAGGTTCGACGTGTGGACTGGCCATGTGTTCCGGTACCTGACAGCCAGTCCGAGTCTCGCGACGACGAAAAATGTCAAACTTGGCCCCAGACACCCATGCTGACGTCTCCGTGGTCATTTTAATTTAAACCTGCCTCTTGGTATAATCAGTGTTAATGCTTTGGAAGGCTGCTTCCTGTTCAGTTACCAGGGCACCGTGTGTGTATATGTGTGTGTGTGAGTGTGTGTGTTACTGGTGACAGTGTGATTGTTTTTCTGCCATCCCTGCTGGTTGCTGACTGAATACAGACTCTGTTTCAGGATAGTGACAGGCCGATTGAATATGAATTGGTGTGTGAGAATAGTGGGGGGATCACTTTTCAGCAGCGGGAGGAAGCGAGAATTGGAGGTTCCTGCCTCTCACTCACTTTCACCCTGTTTTTACACCAACCCAAATACAAACCATGTGTCAGGCTCAACCCGAGGAGGCCTACACACACATGCACACGCACGCACGCACACACACACACACACACACATTATATCCCTGCAGCAGACGATTGGGTAATACAGTAGTGCACTTCCAGGGTCAGAGGTCTCTTCCTGTTGAGGGCGCCTCGTGTGATTGGATGTCAAGCTTGGACATTCATTAGGTGCATAACGGCATCTGGACGTCGGGTCCCAGCGAGCGTATCAGTCTCTTCCTCTCTGTGTCCCACCCCCAACCACCCTGTTCATTCCGCCAGCGCAACAACAGTAATTAAGATGACGTGAAAACAGTCATTAAACCCGATCAACACTGAACCAGATCACTGATTATTGATTTCAGTGATTTTATTACTGATAGAGATAACCGTTACTATTCATAAATATAAAAGCAAACAAACTCAGGCATTCAAACTTTTAAAGTGGCATTTAAAGATATTTACAGAAACATTTCAACTAGTGCCTCAACTGGGACAAAAAAAAAGAAATCCTATATTGCCTAGTTAAACATTCAGTGAGAATTAAACACAGTGTTTGAAGTAACAAAACAGCAAGTCTGAAACTGGATAAAGGTTAAATAGAAAATAAAATAAATAGAAATAGTTACAGTGATTGGACAAAATTGCGTTGGAATTGCGTTAATCACTAAATTAGGGCCAGGATCTGGTCCAGTGACTTCAGATGCTGTCCGTGTGTGACAGTGACACTCTTCACGTTGAAGATGTAGGTGACTGGATGACACGTTTGTCTCAGTATGGCATGAAGTGCACCTCGGTGTCTGCTGGAGCTTCCTGGATCTCGCAGTTTCTATTGCTGCGTTGTGGTTATTGGGAAAATATTGATTTTTTTTTTCCTGATCGGTTTTGTGTCACTGATGTTTTCGGATCATTTTACAGGTATAAATTTTATTATTAAAAGACAATGTATGAAAATATTGCAAAGATTATCAATTCATTAATTAATTATGCAAGAGTAAGTGCATGGAGGCTGTTCGGAGATTAATGAATAAAAAATTATAATATTATTAATCATAACAACATGATTAACAATACCATCCTCATTACATTCTACAGAATCCCCCCACCTCAACCACATCTGAAGTGTTAAATCATCCCAACTTCTTTTTTTTTGCACATAAACTAAAGAACAATACTGCACTTTAATCTCTCACTATGTCACATTGTGCTTTATTATTATTATCACATCATATCACTACTACTATTACTATTACTATTATTATTATTATTATCATCATATACACTACATATTAAATATATCCATACACTGATATTTTGTCATATTGCTGCCACTTGTCCGCCTGGTTTGTCTAGTTTGTCTCAACCTGCCCTATACAATGGGTCGGTGCACAATGTCCTTTGTCATGTCTTTTTGCACACTGAATCACCGAAGCTTCGTCTGTGTATGGTTCAGTGTTTTCTTGTGGCATTTGTTAGTGGCTTCAAAACCTTTTCAAAATCTTTTAATTCAAGACCATTTAGAATGTGACCAATGGGGACCCACAAACAACTCAAATTTAAATTGAATCCCGGCTTTCACTATGATTCTATTCAAATGTGATTTTAAAAAATATTAATTATAAATCACTGTTAATTAATTGTTCAAACTGGAAATACTAGAGTAGAATCAGGAAGTGCTCCAGGCCTGGTGTGTGTGTGTGTGTGTGTGTGTGTGTTTGTCCATCCGTATGCATGTGGGTGGCTGAAGAATGTTTTATCAGGCCTGTCTGTCATAATTCTTGGCAGGTTTGCTTCTCTTTTCATTATGAAGGTCCTGAACAACAGTCATGAGATAACCAGTCCGTCTGGTGTCTGCACTCCTCCCTCCCTCCCTCCCTCTCTCTCTCTCTTGCTCTCGTGTGCTGAGGGGAGGTCAAGGTCTTCATGTGGTGGAGGTGCTGTAGAAAACTGAGAGAAATGTGTGTGCGTCCACCAGCAGAGTGTGAACGTTGGCGGAGCCGCGACGAAGCCTAACTCGCCCTCGCGTGAAAGTCATCTTTTTAAAAAAAAAAAAAAAAAAAAACCTGTCGCACACGTGTGTGTCTGTGTAGGGGAAGTACATCTTTACCATACCCATCTGTAGTGTTTCATCACACTTTGTCCCTCCACTTCTTGAAAAATGAAGACAGCTCTGCATTTTCCCCAGAATTCTCAGCAAATGAATCCCCGTTTTTGCCCAGCAGGCAGAGCGCTGCCTCATCCGCAACAGCTGAAGCATTGTGCTGCAGTCAAAACGTCCAAAGATCTGCCCTTAAGGCATGTAGGTCTGCGTGTGTGTGTGTGTGTGTGTGTGTGTGATTTTCCCCCTCTGTAGTTCACACAGTCCATGTTCATTTAGCTTTATGAGGGCAGGACCTCAGACTGTGAATGAGGCTGAGTTTAGCGTCCTGTAAATTGTGTGTGTGACAGTTTATTGTTGCATGTAAACGAGGCGCACGTGTGTGTCTGACGTGTCCCGGACCACCCTACTGTTCCCATCGCCGTGCCCCACACGCTGCCGAAAAATGGTTCCCCCGCCCATCTGTAATACCGCACGGCCACCTTACAGCAGTCAAAACGAACCCTTTGCGATACACCTACGCATATTTAAAACTATTAACGCAGCTTTGTTTACTTCCTGTGTGAGTTTGACCTATGACATGGACGCGGAAGGCAAAGACGGTGAAAACCGGAGCAACGCGCTTGTGGCTTTTTTCCTTTTTCATAGCCTAGTGGGTAACACACTCACCTATGAACCAGAAGACCCAGGTTCAAACCCCACTTTCAACCATTGTGTCCCTAAGCAAGACACTTAACCCCAAGTGTCTCCTGTGGGACTGTCCCTGTCACATGGGCCCACTCTAAGACGTAAAAATATGAAACACTAGTAAGATTTCTTTCAGGAAGTCACGGACCATGAATCTCAGCCCAGCCTTAAATATGAGCTTTAAATACTGGAACATTCTAAAGATTGGTATTCCAAGCATATTTTCACCAAATTAAGTAATAGACAAAAGTGTTCATGTTTGAACATGTTGTCGGTCACTATAATCTATTAAAAATATAGTTTTTGCATAGATTACCTTGGCTGTTACAGAGAAGTTGCACAAGTTGTACCATAAAGCTGCAGTTGTCCTCTGGCCCCATGGCTTGCTTCCCTGGTTGGCTGTTCCATCGGACCACTTCCGAGCTCGCTAATCTTGCAATAATCTGCATAATCCAGCCTCATGACCGCTGGAATGTGTCTGTTTCTGAATTCGGACAAAAAAAAAAAAATCTATTTTCATATTGTACGATGGTTGACGGGAGCAGTGGCGGCCAAATTTGCGAACAGGATGTTTTGGCCTCGAGGTGTGTGTGTGTGTGTGTGTGTGTGTGTGTCGGGACTCGTGCAGAGCTGCACTGAGACAGCTCGGTGACAGCTCTAATGATAGGATGTTGCAGGTGAAGACATGACGGTAGACGTGCCTGCAGGGACGCGCACACACTCTCAGAAAAACAATGTGCCATAAATCTCACGGCCGCCACACGGCCATAACACTGAGTGCAGGGGGGACGAGTGACGGGGGCGTCAGCCCGAGGGCTCCTTTTGACTGCTGAGGACGTCTAGGGAGAGGTCAAGTTCACAACACGGCCCGAATGCGTCTGAGCGAACAGTCCGCGCCTTTTCTGGACAGTTTCTATTCCCCAGACAACACGTTTAACAATGAGAATTATTTGCTTTTACGTGATGTTGATGTGTACGTCTGATGAATGTTGCTTCAGTCCAAAAGATGGTGTACGTCCCTGTTTTTCAGAGTCGGAGACCATTGGAATTAGGCTACCAGATTTACAGATATAGGCGTCCTAATTTTTCGTGGTCCATACGACCATAATATCTCATTCTTTTCTATTCACCACGTTACTGTAAGTACATTTACGTGGCCACGTTTCTTTCTGCCTTCGGACGTCTGCTCCTTACATCCAGACGGCACTGTTACAGGCTAAACAGTGGCTGGAGCTTATAAAATGCGTGTCTGTCTGAAGTGATTAAGTCCCCCGGGTCATTAGCCTTGTCTGCAGCGATTAAATCGCGGGGCGTCCACGTGTTGCGTCTCACTGGCCTCGCTGGGTAACAATGCTGGTGTGTGTTTGGGCAGGTGGGGAGAAGGAGAACCGCGCGTGTGGCGAAGAAGTCGCACAGTAAAGAATGAAGCCGGCCCGCTGCGGCACCAACCGCACGCCGCACGTATCGCACACACGTACGCACACGGACAGACCTGCTATTGTCTTTTAGGGCTTTCCACCGTCTTACGCATACCGAACGTGGATTGTGTTCCGCTGGTTTTAGATGCTTACTCATCTTTTTTTTTTTCCTTTATCGTCAGATGCAACTACTCCTCCAGGCTAATGATGTGTCTCCTGTCATCCGTAGCGGTCTTACTGTCGAGACATGAGGCGTGGGACGATGAAGCAATACTTCGCGTCCAGGTTCTCCATTGAGCGCTGTTAAAACAATGAGACGCCGCATTATCACGACATTATTATCGCAAGAGCTTCGTGTGGCAGGTGCTCGTAATCCGCTGGTGTGCGGCTGTATCCAGCCATGGAGTAAAACGCACCTGAGTTTGGAAGTGTCGGATCTTATCGGGGGCCTTGGATGAGTTCGGGAAGCTTCTGTTTCAGTGCGTGCATGTGAGACAGTGTATTGTGTCGGGGCCTAATCTCCTGCTGCCGGCGCGGAACTGTAGCGGTGTGGTGGCCATCTGCGAACGAAACTCGAAGGGTGGCCATGATTGCAACACCGTTGCCGCAGTAATGCGTGCTGTGACAGCCTATTCCTATACCTGTGTGTGTGTGTGTGTGTGTGTGTTGCCTTAACCTTGCCTGAACCGCCTGCTGCTCACTGAAAACTTTATTTGGTTGCCGTGCCTGCAACCAAATAAAGATGAAATACAATAAAATTGTCGAACATTCAGGGTAGATGGCACCCAAATGCAATATTTAGTTCAAAGAATGCGACCGATGTTGTCGCTCATGGCCTGCTTGTCCTCCTGTTTGGATCCTTCACAGTCACAGCCCTCGCTGCGTCCTGCCACGGTGTCGCCACGTTTGCACAGCCAGGGCCACCGTCGTTTCGCACGGTTATTGCGGTTTTGTGCTTTTACCCCGCTGGTTTCTGTAGACGTTTAGTCCATGTGGTAGGGTGGTAGTAGCCTAGTGGGTAACGCACTCGCCTATGAACCAGAAGCCCCAGGTTCAAACCCCACTTACTACCATCGTGTCCCTGAGCAAGACACTTAACCCTGAGTGTCTCCAGGGGGGGACTGTCCCTGTAACTACTGATTGTAAGTCGCTCTGGATAAGGGCGTAAATGGAAATGTTTCTGCTAGGCCTCCCCGCACGGGCGTAGTTGTGGGCGGCGGTGATTCCTGTGGGCCGTGAGCAGGCTTGTGGCTCCGCACGGGGACGCGCTGAACAACGTGAGCCGCGTCGAGGCTGGATGGAGGGGGACGCTGTAAGCGCTAGGAGGCGTGGGAAGCCGAGTGAACCCGAAGCCCCCGGGCGGCTGAAGGCCCGGAGAAGTGAAGGAGGGCTTTTCAGTCTTTTCTTCCTTCTGCTCTTTTGTTTTTCTCGCTCTCCAGAGACTCTCCACTAACCTCCCTGTTCTTCAGGTCCCTCTTTCCGTCCCTCTAATTCAAATTGCATTGTTTTGCACCCTTATCACTACCTAAATACAGGATGCTGATACAGGATGCTAAGTGCACACACACTAAGCAGTATTGCATGCGTATGCGTGTGTGATCAAGTACTCATCTACTCGCTTTTTTTTAGCCATTCTGGGCAGATTTAACATCAAACATGAAGCAGGTTTGAGGACGTGCGCCGCACTTTTATGTTGCCAGCACCTACAGGGTGGTGTGTTAGGTAAGCCCTGGCTAGTTTTTCTATTTGCCGCGTCACTGACAAGCTTCCCAGTGTTTCATTACAAATGGTGATGTGATGGAAAACGTTTCCATCTTCACGAGATGAGCTTTAACGCGAGTGAAGGAAAATCAGCAACAACTGGTCCACATAGAACTTCTTTCTGGGAAAAAAAACATCCCTGTGGTCTCTGAAGAACATTCAGAAATGCATGTAAATCAAGTTAGAAAAGTACGGTTGTTTATCTGTTGCTAACGGGGACACAGAGCAGCCCCACCTTCTTCCCTTCAGTTCATTGTTAGAAGCGTTGGAGACATTCATGCTGTCTGTGATCCACTGTTCTTGTGCATTTAGCATGTAGGAATTTCAGTGTGTGTGTGTGTGTGTGTGTGTGTCCACCAATACAGGCAATTTTGTAAAAATGTGAATGTTTTATACATAAAGGGGTTTTTGCATTTATAAGAAAGAGGTTACAGAATTCTCACACAAAAAGTGCATTTTTGTAGTGTGTGTGTGTGTGTTTGTGTGTGTGTGCATACACACTTTTAGGTCTCTAGCTTATCAGAGTTCTGTTGCAACAGCAGTTATGTGTAATAGAGTGTGTGTGCACTCTGAATCTCTGATAATGGCCTTACAAGCCTTACAATTAAAGTGCACACACACACACACACACACACACACACACACACACACACACACACACACAGACACACACACACACAGCTGTTTAAACATGAAGTCCCTGAGGCAGCACGTCTGTGCTGCATTTACTGTTACCGTTTCATATGATGCATACATTTACCACATTAACACTCATAAGCTCTCATTATCAGCCTAGCCATAAACACACTGTGTGTCTGTGTGTGTGTGTGTGTGTGTGTGTGTGTGTGTGTGGTGAGTTACTCAGAGTGTGATGATAGGCTAATGAGACTGTATGTGCGTTCCTTTACTCAAAATGTGAGGAAACACTAATGAGACAATGTGTGTGTGTGTGTCTGCAAACTGTGTGTGTTCTCACTGGGCTGCCCTGGGCTGTTTACACAACCACGCACACTTTCCGAGTGTAAGGCAGTAGGAATTTGGTTGATCTGATGGCTTCACCTGTCGGCATTTCAACCTGGCTTTCTCAGAGTGTAATCCCTGACAGCAGCCTGTTCACACACACACACACACACATCTTGCAAAGCCTCACACTCACACGATTCACGTACTTATAAGTCACACACAGCCCTGAACACACAAAGTGTTGGTTTGTTATGTAATCTGGGGTCCGGTTTTGTGTTTGTGCGTGAATTAAGCCAGGAACTGATTTCCCATGGGTCTAGTTGGACCGCTGTTCTTGTGTTTAGGGCAGGGGGTTCGTCATCAGTGACGCGGGACGCAACCACAGTCGGCCGGAGTCGGTGGGTGATTTTCTGTGTGCCAGGCTCTGACTCAGGGGTTTATTTTTGGAAGCCCTCTCGAAATCCCTCTCAAAATATTGCCGCACTTAACCTTCACACACACACACACACACACACACACACACACAAAAGTCAGAGCCCAGGTTTTATAGGGACAGTGAGCTCACATTTTAACAAATGTCAAGGAAACCAGTGCGCATCCAAATGTGGCAGCCACAAGTTAACATTGTCTAGTCCCTATGGGGCAGGGCTGCGTGATTCTGGGGGGAAAAAAAGTCATATTGCGATTACTGAGAATCGGGTTCGAATCCCGATCCGCCAATGTACCACTGGTCACTCAGGGTGATGGGATAAATGCAGAGGACAAATTTCACTGTGTGCGCCATGTGTATAACATGTGACAATCACTTCACTGACAATATTGCAACATGTGATATAATAAATGGCACTTGGTTGCCTAGCAATAACAACTCACATTAAATGACTAATTACTAAATCTTTACATCAAATGTGCTCCCAACACTGCAGCTTAATAAAAATAAATCCACAAGAATCTTTCTCCGGTACAGGTGCATTTAAGAAAGATCACACTACATGCAGTAGTACATAGGAACTGCTGCATATAAATGGGATGTTTTAGGTATTTCGATACAAATTCCGATGCCTTGTGTTGGTGCATTTTTAACTAAAAGTTAACGTTGTTGTGATATCGGACACATGTAAAATGTGCTAAAAGTAATTTGCAACATGCGAAACACTTTACCAATAATTGAAACCATTTTACAAGCAGTGAACCATGTGGAAAGTATAGGTACAAAAGACCAGAAGGTTTTTTTTTTTTGCTGAACGATTATTTACTAAATGATAACTAAATTGATAGAAATTGAATTACAACAACATTTATTTCTTATATAGCCCAAAATCACATACAGTATGTCTCAATGGACTTTGAAAAGCCCTACAGCTGACACCCCCCACACTTGACCCTTCTGCACACAAGGAAAAACTCTAGGAGAGAGGAAAAAAAGAAAGGAGGAAACCTTGGGAAGGAGTGATACAGAGAGGGACCCCCTTCCTGGGTTGAGTGAGCCTGCAAATGGTGTCAGTGCAGGGCTGGTGATGATTTGAAGAAAGAAAGAAAAAATCATAATACATCCTACAGTTGTAGGGTTGGAGAAGTCCAGAATGTAGTCCAGTGTCATGGTCTACATTACATTCCATTATGGTGTTACTGGTCCATTTAAAGATCCCTGAAGCTGTGGTAGAGTGTTACAGTGGTAGTGGCTGTGGTAGAGTGTAGAAAAAACAGTGTAGAGTTGTGGAATTACCGGAACATGGCAGGAACGCTTAACAGACTGAGCAGTGAGACTGAGCAGCCGTTCCCAGTTTAGTCAGTTGGTAAATTGCGAGAGAATGAAAGGTAATAAATTGTCCATGGACTCATAATATAAATTGCATCATTTTGCGTTTATGTAATCAAATGCTCTGACATCGCGACTGCGATTAGACTTATCGTGCAGCTTTACTTTCAAGGATTAACAGAAAATCATGGTATGTGCATTTCTATCATGAGGTAAACAGCATGATTGGAGTTTTAAACTTTAGTTTAAAGTTTTAAACTTTATTGGACTTTTGTTTCCTGCCAAACATTTGTCAGACACAGCGGCCCGAAGTCACTTAAACCCCGTACAACTGCGATTCATGTTTCAGTCACCTTACACTTTTTTTCGATTTATGTGTACGATCAAACATTGTGTGTGTGTGTGTGTGTGTGTGAGATTGTGTCCACCAGTGCCAGTCATTCAACGTTTTGAGTCCGGATGTAATCCTGAATGAATGATTAACCGCTGTAGGTCAGCTGGCACCTTCTGCTTGCATGTGTTTGTTTGTGTGTGTGTGTGTGTGTGTGTGTGTGTGTGTGTTGACTTGACACTCTAAGCAGCAAGTAAAAGAAAACAAAAACATCTTCCATGTCAGTATCCATGGAGATGAACATTAGAAGAGTCTTATTGGGGCACACACATGCTTACATACACCACAGCACTTTCATGGAGTGTGTTCAGTGTCTGATGTAGCCCTCTGTGTTTTTAAGTGAACATATTGGCTTAATGTTAATACACATACTCATACATACTGTGTGTGTGTGTGTGTATGTGTGTGTGTGTGTGTGTGTGTGTACATGCATGAGTGTGTCCTGACTGGGTGGTCCTCACGGCTAGTTTAACAGTAATCCTCTGTCCAGTAAATCTGTGTTCATGCTGTGGTCGAATGTGTGTGACCACCAGTGCTGTGTGTGTGTGTGTGTGTGTGTGTGTGTGTGTGTG